>NC_045960.1:79728961-80928961 GCF_010909765.2 Amblyraja radiata | reverse complement strand
TCAGAGGGGAGCACTGCGGGTCAGTTCTGGGCTGACCTGGAAGAGGGGTCCGCAGAAGAAAAGACAAGTGTGCAGGTGGTGCAGGAACAAGAGAACCTACTGGAACCCACTGCGGCCAACGACAGCACCCACACGCACCCACCAGCAGAACTGGTGAAAGCTCGAAGGACCGGTACCCAAAACATGAGTCTTTTTAGGCCATGGCCCAGACCGGCTTTCTTAGAAGATGCGGGGACCTCCAACGCCAACCAAACCGAAAATCCAGACCCCAGCGCTACAACAGCAGCGAAGAACCTACAAAAAGTAAACCTGTCACTGGTAACTATGGAGGTAGGTGGGTCTGGTTCCCTACAATATACAGTGGGCACGGAGATTGGGTGGAGATTACACTCTTTTCTGAATGCATGGAGCATGATAACAACCGATACTTACATCTTAAGCAGTATCCAGGGATATACAACAGAGTTTATACACAAGTACAGCCCTCCAGTTCAACATATACTGAACTGAATGTTCGTGCCTTCTGATAAAGGAAAATCAAAAGCGCAAGCTGAACTGAAGCGGCTTCACATAAAAGGTGTAATTGAGAAAACTCAACACGAACCATTAGAATTCGTGTCCAATATATTTATCAAAAACAAAAAAGATGATGGTCATCGCATCATCATAGATCTGACAAAATAGATACCTTTGTTACTGCTTAACAATTAATTTCCAAAGGTTACTTCAATGGCCAGCATCGATTTAAAAGATGCTTACTATTCAGTGCCTATACGAGGTGATCACAGATGTTACTTAAAATTTAACTGGATGGTACAACTCTGACAGTATAAAGCACTGCCAAATGGGTTATCATCAGCCCAGGCTGTTCACAAAAAATTTGAAACCAGCCCTAGCGTTTATACGGAAACGTACACACATGGTCATGGCATATTTAGATGACATACTCATTATGGGCAAAACTTTGGAATTGGCCAAACAACCTGTAACAGCCACAAAAAAGTTATTTGGAAAACTGGGATTAATTTTTCATCCAGTTAAATCTAAACTAACGCCTTCCACTACTATGGACTACCTGGGGTTTCACCATTGACTCAGTTCACATGTCGGTGACTCTGCCTAAGGGAAAGGCTAGAGATTTAATAGAGGCTTGCAATAACCTCACTGACATCAGCAAACCATCCATCAGATTGGTAGCAAAAGTAATTGGCATAATGATGGCTGCCTTTCCAGCCACACAATTTGGACCTCTACATTACCAAAACTTACAGAGAGCAAAATACAAGCACTCTAAATTATGCAGGTCACTTTGACAGATCTGTGAAACTACCAATCAAACTAAAATGGAACTAAAATGGTGGATAGATAACATCTGGCCTTGTTCCAATCCAATCATTGTCAGTAACACTTCCATGGTACTACAAACTGATGCCAGTGCACTTGGGTGCGGAGTCACCAATACCATACCACCGTGTTAGCATACATTAACCACAGGGTGGAAACAAATCGACATCATGTGACAATCTGGCTATACAAATTGGCAATGGTGTATCCAGAGAGATATTTGGATATCAGCCACTTACCTACCAGGAAGACTAAATTCAGTGGCAGACACCAGGTCACGCAAATTTAATGAAACCACCAAATGGATGTTGACTAAAATAGTACTGCTGATATCACAGCAAAATATGGAACACCAGATATCGATTTAATCGCATCCAGACTTAACCACCAGTTATCAAATTATGTTACATGGGAACCAGACCCTGGGGCAGCGGCGACAGATGCACTTTCGCTGCATTGGGGGGAGGGGGGGGGGGGGGAGGGGGGGGAGGGGGGGGGGGGGAATTGTTTATTACGCATTCCCTCCTTTCCTGCCTCATCAGTCGGGTATTAAGGAAATACAACAAGACTCTGCATCTGGTATTGGTAGTACCTGATTGGCCTACACAACCATGGTTCCCAGTGGTATCAAACATGGTATCAAAGACATGAACATCCCGTCTGTTCTGGAATATCTGGCAGGCCTCCACTATGATGAGGGGCTCAGTTACAGTGCCATCAACTGCGCCAGAAGTGCCCTATCATAGAAACATAGAAACATAGAAATTAGGTGCAGGAGTAGGCCATTCGGCCCTTCGAGCCTGCACCGCCATTCAATATGATCATGGTTGATCATCCAACTCAGTATCCCGTACCTGCCTTCTCTCCATACCCTCTGATCCCCTTAGCCACAAGGGCCACATCTAACTCCCTCTTAAATATAGCCAATGAACTGGCCTCGACTACCCTCTGTGGCAGGGAGTTCCAGAGATTCACCACTCTCTGTGTGAAAGTTCTTCTCATCTCGGTTTTAAAGGATTTCCCCCTTATCCTTAAGCTGTGACCCCTTGTCCTGGACCTCCCCAACATCGGGAGCAATCTTCCTGCATCTAGCCTGTCCAACCCCTTAAGAATTTTGTAAGTTTCTATAAGATCCCCTCTCAATCTCCTAAATTCTAGAGAGTATAAACCAAGTCTATCCAGTCTTTCTTCATAAGACAGTCCTGACATCCCAGGAATCAGTCTGGTGAACCTTCTCTGCACTCCCTCCATGGCAATAATGTCCTTCCTCAGATTTGGAAACCAAAACTGTACGCAATACTCCAGGTGTGGTCTCACCGAGACCCTGTACAACTGCAGTAGAACCTCCCTGCTCCTATACTCAAATCCTTTTGCTATGAAAGCTAACATACCATTCGCTTTCTTCACTGCCTGCTGCACCTGCATGCCCACTTTCAATGACTGCTGTACCATGACACCCAGGTCTCGCTGCATCTCCCCTTTTCCTAGTCGGCCACCATTTAGATAATAGTCTGCTTTCCTGTTTTTGCCACCAAAATGGATAACCTCACATTTATCCACATTATACTGCATCTGCCAAACATTTGCCCACTCACCCAGCCTATCCAAGTCACCTTGCAGTCTCCTAGCATCCTCCTCACAGCTAACACTGCCCCCCAGCTTAGTGTCATCCGCAAACTTGGAGATATTGCCTTCAATTCCCTCATCCAGATCATTAATATATATTGTAAATAGCTGGGGTCCCAGCACTGAGCCTTGCGGTACCCCACTAGTCACTGCCTGCCATTGTGAAAAGGACCCGTTTACTCCTACTCTTTGCTTCCTGTTTGCCAGCCAGTTCTCTATCCACATCAATACTGAACCCCCAATGCCGTGTGCTTTAAGTTTAAGTGCTTTAAGGAAGGCCCTCAGCATCCATAAGGACTCATCACACCCCTGCCACGGTCTGTTTCAACTACTTCCCTCCGGCAGACGTTACAAGGCCTTCTACGCCCGAACCTCCAGACTCAGGAACAGTTTCATCCCAAGAGCTATAGCGGCTCTGAACCGGCCCTAATGAGTGCCCCCCCACCCATCCCCTTTGGACAGTCTCCCTCAGATGGTCACGTCAATCAATTCAGCTTGTTTATTTATGTATTGTATTTATTTACCTTTCCTGGACATCAGTGGAGCTGCACACTAAATCTCGTTGCACTGACGTGCAATGACAATAAAAGATATATTATTATTATTATTATATTATTGTCGATAGCCTTCTGGAAGTCCAGATACACCACATCCACTGGTTCTCCCCTATCCACGCTACTAGTTACATCCTCGAAAAATTCTATAAGATTCGTCAGACATGATTTACGTTTTGTAAATCCATGCTGACTTTGTCCAATGATTTCACCACTTTCCAAATGTGCTGCTATCCCATCTTTAATAACTGACTCTAGCAGTTTCCCCACTACCGATGTTAGACTAACTGGTCTGTAATTCCCCGTTTTCTCTCTCCCTCCCTTCTTAAAAAGTGGGGTTACGTTTGCTACCCGCCAATCCTCAGGAACTACTCCAGAATCTAAAGAGTTTTGAAAGATTATTACTAATGCATCCACTATTTCTGGAGCTACTTCCTTAAGTACTCTGGGATGCAGCCTATCTGGCCCTGGGGATTTATCGGCCTTTAATCCATTCAATTTACCCAACACCACTTCCCGGCTAACCTGGATTTCACTCAATTCCTCCAACTCCTTTGACCCGCGGTCCCCTGCTATTTCCGGCAGATTATTTATGTCTTCCTTAGTGAAGACGGAACCAAAGTAGTTATTCAATTGGTCCGCCATATCCTTGTTACCCATGATCAACTCACCTGTTTCTGACTGCAAGGGACCTACATTTGTTTTAACTAATCTCTTTCTTTTCACATATCTATAAAAACTTTTGCAGTCAGTTTTTATGTTCCCTGCCAGTTTTCTTTCATAATCTATTTTTCCTTTCCTAATTAAGCCCTTTGTCCTCCTCTGCTGGTCTCTGAATTTCTCCCAGTCCTCCGGTATGCTGCTTTTTCTGGCTAATTTGTACGCATCATCCTTCGCTTTGATACTATCCCTGATTTCCCTTGTTATCCACGGATGCACTACCTTCCCTGATTTATTCTTTTGCCAAACTGGGATGAACAATTTTTGTAGTTCATCCATGCAGTCTTTAAATGTCTTCCATTGCATATCCACCGTCAACCCTTTTAGAATTAATTGCCAGTCAATCTTGGCCAATTCACGTCTCATACCCTCAAAGTTACCTTTCTTTAAGTTCAGAACCATTGTTTCTGAATTAACAATGTCACTCTCCATCCTAATGAAGAACTCAACCATATTATGGTCACTCTTGCCCAAGGGGGCACGTACAACAAGACTGCTAACTAACCCTTCCTCATTACTCAATACCCAGTCTAAAATAGCCTGCTCTCTCGTTGGTTCCTCTACATGTTGATTTAGATAACTATCCCGCATACATTCCAAAAAATCCTCTCCCTCAGCACCCCTGCCAATTTGATTCACCCAATCTATATGTAGATTGAAGTCACCCATTATAACGGTTTTGCCTTTGTCGCACGCATTTCTAATTTCCTGTTTGATACCATCTCCAACTTCACTACTACTGTTAGGTGGCCTGTACAAAAAACCCACCAGCGTTTTCTGCCCCTTAGTGTTTCGCAGCTCTACCCATACCGATTCCACATCCTGCAAACTAATGTCCTTCCTTTCCATTGCGTTAATCTCCTCTCTAATCAGCAACGCTACCCCACCTCCTTTTCCTTTCTCTCTATCCCTCCTGAATATTGAATATCCCTGGATGTTCAGCTCCCAGCCTTGGTCACCCTGGAGTCATGTCTCCGTGATCCCAACTATATCATAGTCATTAATAGCTATCTGCACATTCAACTCATCCACCTTATTACGAATGCTCCTTGCATTGAGACACAAAGCCTTCAGGCTTGTTTTTACAACACTCTTACCCCTTATACAATTTTGTTGAAAAGTGGCCCTTTTTGATTTTTGTCCTGGATTTTCCGGCCTGCCACTTTTACTTTTCACCTTGCTACCTATTGCTTCTACCCTCATTTTACACCCCTCTGTCTCTACGCTCACACATTTAAGAAACTCTTTCCCTTTAACTCCATCCTCCACTAGCCCATTCGACACCCCACCCCCCTTATTCAGTTTAAAACCACCCGTGTAGCAGTGGCAAACCTGCCTGCCCGAATGCTGGTCCCACACCTGTTAAGATGCAATCCGTCCCTTTTGTACAGTTCCCCCTTACCCCAAAACAGATCCCAGTGATCTAAGAATCTAAATCCCTGCCCCGTGCACCAGTTCCTCAGCCACACGTTCAGGTCCCGTATCTCCCTGTTCCTGCTCTCGCCAGCACGAGGAACTGGAAGCAAACCGGAGATAACAACCCTGGAGGTCCTGCTTTTCAGCATTTTTCCTAGCTCTCTAAAGTCATGCTGCAGAATATTCATCCCCTTCTTTCCGACATCGTTTGTGCCGACATGCACTACCACTTCCGGATGTTCACCTTCGCCCTTGAGGATTTTCTGCACTCTGTCCGTGACATCCTGGATCCTGGCACCAGGAAGGCAGCACACCATCCTCGCATCCCGTCTGTTGCCGCAGAAACCCCTGTCCGTACCTCTCACAATGGAGTCTCCCACTACAATGGCGTTGCCTGCCTTAGGCCTTTTTGATTTTGGCTCAACAGCCCTATTCGCATCACAAGCCAGTCCGCCGCCCAGTGTAAACACCTCTTCTGTCCCGACAGCTTCTAAGTGGGTGAACCTGTTCACAAGAGGTACAACACCCGGGGACGTTGGCATTCCATGCTTCCCTCCCGTTCTCACTGTCTCCCACCTTCTCTCTTCCAGTACCTTAGGTGTAACAATCGTACTGTAGGACTTGTCGAGGAACGACTCCGTTTCTCGGACGAACCGGAGGTCATCCACTTGCTTCTCCAGTTCCCTAACACGGCCCTTCAGGAGCTCTACCTGGATGCACTTCTCGCATTTGTAGCAGCCAGAGGCACCGGCGGTGTCCTTGACCTCCCACATACTGCAAGCATCGCACTGAATCAGCTTGCCTGACATCTCCTTCTTTCGTCTCCTCTCCGAAGACTCTCGAGCCAAAGACTCACACTTTTCTCACAGGGCCGCTCACTCACTGCCGCTCGCTAAGAGCAGTCTTGCTTAAATTGACGGATAAATTGCCTGATTTACCAATTTACAAACCAAATTCCTCAGTTTTCAACTGTTTTCCCAGCACTGACTCACTTCTCTCCTCCCACTTGGGCTAGAGCCAATCAGTCGTATCTCTTGCTAAACTCCTGCTGCTGTTGTTGCTCCCAAATCTACAGCAGTTCTGAGTCTATCGACTTACCTATGGCAGGGGACAGACCATTACACTGTTGGGACTCACCCACTGGTACAAAACCTATGAGGGGAACCAGATACTCCCAAATATGGGATGTGAGAATAATCCTGAAGATGCTCAGGAATTGGTCTCCAGCAACAGTTCTGTCCCTACACAGACTGACATTAAAACAGTCATGCTAATGATATTGGTCACGGCACAGAGGATACAGTCACTGCAAAAACTAGACTGGACAACATGACTTCCTCAACAGAAAATATTACGTTTCATATTTATGAGATAGTAAGCAGAACAGAAAAGGGATCAGCAGGCCTCAATATACAATTAGGTCATACCCAACAGATGACCGTCTGTGTATAATAAGACATCTGTCGTTATACATGGAGAAAAAGAATATCCTAAGAGGCAATGAAAAGGCACATTTTGGTCAGCCACTAGCAACCACACCAAGAGTGACGGTCCAGACCATCTCAAGATGGCTGAAACAGGTGCTAACGCAGGCTGGGGTGGATACTAATTAAAAAAAAATCTCTTTCCACCAGGGCTGCAGCTACATTGGCAGCGATACAGTTGGATGTACCAATGGACCAAATCCTCAAGGTAGCAGGATGGTCTGGAGGGGAAAACATTCCAATTATTTTATAATAAACCAGTAATGAAACCTGGAACGTTTGCAGAAACAATTTAAGTTCTGTAAATTAATTTAAACCCAAAAAAAGGGGTTATAAATTTGTGTTAAAATTTTTTATGATTTCAATGTCGAATTCATGTCCAAATTATGTTAACACAATTCCTCCCACAGTCAAGGCAGACGTGATGCATGGACTCGTTTCCACGGCATGAAATAACAGAGCTTTAAAATCTTCACGTAGTCACTCACGTGACTCCGAAGTAAAATAGTAAGATTAAACGAGAATTTACCAGTTTGAAGTTTGATCTGTATTTTATGAGGAGTTACGATGAGGGATTACGTGCCCTCCACTCCCACCCTGATCATATACTTAAATGGTATCTCTTCTCTAATCTTACTATGTTTAGTCATTACAGTTATCTGTGATTTCACACCGCTGCTTTGAAGAATGACACGCATGCGTCCTGGCGGGGTTCTTCACATAATCCCTCATCGTAACTCCTCATAAAATACAGATCAAACTTCAAACTGGTAAGTTCTCGTTTAATCTTACTATTAAACTCCATGTGCATTTCTCTGCTAATTTATATAGCTGATTTATATCCCACTGTATATTTTGATAGCCTTCCTCGCAGTACGCAATGCTAGCAATCTTGTCATCCGCAAACTTATTAAACAGCCCATCTACATTTACAAACTACAATATAATCTACAATTACAATCTGCATTTCCTGATTGTTATTATTGACTGTGGCTGATAAATGTCAGTGAATATTTGAACCACAAACCTTATAGGCTGTGGTCATCTCTAACAAGTGAGACCTATACATTTTCTTCCTCCTGTTCCTCTTATTTCAGTTGCAATTCGTGGCTAAATCTTTTTGGCCAGTCTCCAGATAATAGGAAGGCACACCAACTTTCTCTCCTTTTCTCTCTCTTCTTTCTTCCTGTCTCTCTTTCTACCTTTCTCTCCAGCTTCCACCTTTTCTTCTGCTTAGAGTTTGCAAGGTTATGCATGATGCAGCAGAGGATAGACTCTCCACATCATTTGGCTTGTACTTCAAAGCAACCAGACTGATATAGCAAATCTCTGGTTGTTTCCACTTCCATTAGTATTTGGTGGTTCTCATAGTATCAGCCGGTATAGTTGGAGAGCTCATTCTCAATTATAAATTTCAGAGATATTCTGAATGCACGAGTGCTTTTGTATGTTAGAATGCTTTTGTAAATATTATCAATACTGTGATCGACAAGGAGCGTATAGGGAAGTCGTTGTCCTCTGTGATCCACCTCTCTAGCTAATGGTGACCCCACGACACCTGCTGTAACCGCTTGTGATGATCCTTTGGTGAGTAAGTTTAGATTTGAAATGAGCTTGAGCTCCATGTAGAGAGCTGACCAGAGTTGAGAGTGTGGCAGGAGGACTTATTGCACCATTCCATGGAAACCTAAGCATGTGAATGCATTGCTTGTCAGAGAACTTCAGGCATGATGTGGTGTCTTGATGACAGGAAACGGTTGTTCACTAATTGTTCACCTGTAATTATTTGTTCACCGCTTGTTTCCCTGTAATTCCTGCCATAACATCGCTAACCCATCCTGACTGGCCAACCATGGTCACATCGATACATGCAGCTATAGTGCTGCAGTCCCACTGCTGAGGCACAATTGGGTGGGTATATCAGCAGCTAAGTGCTGGAGCAAATATTCATCATTCCTGAAGCACATTCCATGGACTTTGAAAGGTATTTGTGTTTCCTGCGCTCAGTTCTGATGGTGCCTGGTCAGGTGGTCTGTTAATCTATCTCAACAGATGCTGAGAAAAGCAACCAGTACAATTATGACTGGTTGTAAGTTGTACCTTTGACCTCCATTTTTAATTAGGAAGGACGGTAATGACAAACTCATTCAGTATACGACATGGACAGGAAAAACCTAAGACCGGCTAAGTTGTTTTGGAGATACTTTATCCCATATACCACCGGGGGCGCTTCGATGGCAGCCTCACCTACAGTCTGTCCTTTTCATCTTTTTTCACGGGCGTGGACTTACCATCGGAGCCGATTCCTTGCCTGCAGACTTTAACATCAAGGAACTCACAGTCTCGGGAGAGACCGAGTTGGGAAGCTCCAAAACTGCATGCCGTTCAACTAGCCCCCACCCGGGATAGATCACCCGGCGTGCGGAGTTAAAGTTCCCCCCCGATGCAGGAGCTTGATTGCCTCGACGAGGTGGCCTGCTCCCGGCTACGGGAGTAAGAACGTCCCGTCAACGGAAGGTTAGAGGCCCCCAACCACTGGAGGACAAAGAAGGGAAGAGATTTTCGCCTTCCATCACAGTGAGGAATGTGGCGGAATCACTGTGGTGGATGTTTATGTTAAAATGTATTTTGTGTTTTCTATTGCTTTTTATTAGTATGACTGTATGGCAAATCAAATTCCTTGTATGTTGCAAAACATACTTGGCTAATAAAGTATGATTATGATTATGATTTACCAATGAGCACCATTTCACCTGCAGTTCCAGATGAAACGTGTTTTTTTTCTTGACTAGTGCCTCAAAAAGAGCACAAATTGAACCATTATTTTCGTTGTAGTTTTGTTTTGCTTTTGCACACTTCCAGCCGACATCACATGCTTATTTATCACGATACATTTGCTCCAAATGCAACAACATCATAAATTCTTTATGCGTGGGGAGGAACAAAAATTCTTTATGTTTAGCTAAAGGTTTCTCGTGAATATCCTGTAAAATGCAGCACTCTCCAAAATGATCTCTGAAGCATTTGGTGGGATATTATGTCCTATGCCTGTAAATTCCAGTAATTAATAGAACTACAATACCATGTGACCATCACCGACTCCTTTTCACTGGGAGACGCTGAACAACATAATGTTGTCAAGTAACTAGAATTAACTGGTTTAAAATAGAAAAGAAAATCAATCAAAATAAAAACATCTATTCGTGATTATTCCTTCAGTTATAGTTCAATAGCATTTTCAAAAGATACTGTATGAATAGTCTAAGAGTGTTTTGGTATATTAGAGTGCCTTTGTGAGTACCCATCAACATTGTGGCTCATTTACTTGATGTTAATTTAAGTATTTGCAATAACAATACCCAGAATGTTCATTTAAAAGGTGACAATAAAAGGTAAATAGTTTTCAAATATCATACGTCATTTCTCACATGATATTATCAGGTTATAACCATCCTATCCAATAATTACAGGTTGTTTTACTCAAATAATCAGTAACTGTATGTTCGTTCCCCATGAAATGGCAGACCAAGAAACATTAATACGCAAATTCTACTCTAAATGTGACATTAAAAATATTTCTCAGGCACTGCTCATGCCAGTTTCAATAAACTAACGATGTGCCAAAAGAATAGGGAAGATTTAGCATGCAGTTGAAAGAATGATTTGGTATTTGAAGGTAAACCAATAAAAACCAGGAATCATTAAATTTCCTGCTGTGGATTCCAGCTTATTTTTTTGTACTTTTGAATGAGCTAAATGAAATTGAAGCTTCAGTAGTAATGTAACAGAAGCGTAGGAAATGCATATTAAAGATAATTTCTAATTTAGATTTTGTGGTGTAGCAGCTTGTGATGGTTTATCAGGTGGTTTAATGAGGTGAGAAAAAAATTTTCACCCAGAGAGTTGTGAATTTATGGAATTCCCTGCCACAGAGGGCAGTGGAGGCCAAGTCACTGGATGGATTTAAGAGAGAGTTAGATAGAGCTCTAGGGGCTAGTGGAGTCAAGGGATATGGGGAGAAGGCAGGCACGGGTTATTGATAGGGGACGATCAGCCATGATCACAATGAATGGCGGTGCTGGCTCGAAGGGCCGAATGGCCTCCTCCTGCACCTATTTTCTATGTTTCTATGTTTCTATCAAAATGGATTTGGAGCCACAAGGACACAGATAATCGATGATCCACGATAGATTGTACTTCAACAAATTTTGTACCCATCAAAGATGTTGTTGACTTTTCCACACTCCAACTTGCTCTATGATGACACTAAAATGTTGGCTAATGTAGCTGATTAATATGGTAGCTGGGAAATCAAAAGCATGTTAGCATAAATTTACAGTATACACTCAACATAAAGGTGTAGAATTACCTTTGTTGTGCATATTCAGAGGTAGAAATGCACCACAGTTTCCTGAACATGCATTTCAAGAAGTGTGCTTCACTGACAAGGCCAGACGTTATCTCCATCTGCAGTAACCCTTTGAGGTTTTATATATTTTCATAATTGTTCTCAACACAAATCCTCTCAAGACAAGTATATCATTGCTTTACTATGAGCTGGCATTTCACAAAATGGATTTTAAAATCCATGAAAAAGCCCTTTTGTGAAAAAGGATAGTTGACCTATCACAGCTGTGCTAACTCTTTGGTAGAACTTTCAAATCAGGTCTCTGTGGAACGCTGGAGCTGAACCTGCTTCAAGAATCCTTTAAAACATTAAACATATGTCATGCAAAAAAGCTGCAATAAATTGGTGCTGTGTGGTTCCCAACCCTTGAGTTAAATGAAAAAAATATCCTTGGTTACCTATTCTTCCTCGTGTCCGGCCATCTTCTATATCACGTCTTTCTGGTCGGCCAGTGACGGTTGACGGTCGGTGGTTGCAGAATTGGCTACTTCAGTCAGTCACTGTGATACAGTTTCTGTCTTCAGCATTGCCCGGGATGCGCCATGTGGAGGCTTCTGCTTGCATCCCTGGTTACCTATCAATGTCGTTTATGCTTTGGGCAAAGAGTGTTTAGAATGTATATATTTTTAAAGACTGAAGCTGAGTTAATTCAATCAGAAACATGCAGAAAGTTTGACATAATCTGTGTAAAAAAAAACAGATAATATTTTAGATCCAAGGACTGGGAAAAAAATTGTGAGAATAACCTTCATGTAGCAGCGAATGTGGCAGATGGGAACATCTGGATGAAGGGATTATCTCTCAAAAGTTAAGATGACCTAACTTTATGTATGATAGCGATGTTACAAAACTTATCTTCAGCGGCGCTGCAGTTCTGCCACTGGCCGTGTGCGCGACTTCGGCGCCTTTGAGGGGGGGGGTGGGATTAAAATCCAGTTTTCTACCGCCTGTCCGAGGCGGATTTCCTCGGGCTGCTGCTGATGCAGAAAAATCGTTCCGACTTCCATTCCCAATTTTTTTTTTTTTAATCGCGAGACAATTTCATAATTATATTAAAATAAAAAAGCGACTTCTAACGCCGTCAACACCTACAACGTGACATCTCAAATACGGGACAAAACACGGTGTAAGTCGTATATTTTACATTTCAACTTGCTTCTTGGGATGACTTTAATCAATCCTCTATAAGCAAAAATGTGATTTGGGCCCCATACGAACCGGCAGTGTTTTTCCTGCAGATATGGGGTTCAAATTCACCGCAAATGCAACGTTCCAATCGATCGCGTTCCTGAAGAAAGATGATTAAAATGCCCTTTTTTTTTGGAGATAAGCCGTCTAAATTGTCTATATTTTGTCTTATTCTCTCTCTCCATGATCATTATTTTTAAACTAGATATTCACAACAGTTTGAGTCACATGTATTGTGCAAAAAACAATAATTTGATTAAATTTTTTGGGTGGATGTTTCTAGATTAATTTATGGGAATTAGACATTAAATATCTTCCATCTGGGATATAAATTCATGACAGTGAGATTTAAAAATCATGTTATATTGTGAATTCTAGTGTGAATGGGATTAGTTTGTTATTTGGATAGAGGCTATTTAAAAAAATTATCCTTTTCTTAAGAAATGGAATCTACAGGACATTGTTAACGGGAAAGTAGTGGGCAGAAAGGCATGTCATGTGTGGTTTGAAGAGCCAAAATTGAAAAGTTGAGGAAAAACAAGGTGTACAGAGTTGGTTATTGGTTACAATCTGAGGAGTATGATGATGCTACTGATTATGATATGCCAATGTACCAGCTAGCAACTGATCTTCTCCATAAAGACTTAGTCTTTTGCTAGAAATTGTAATTTATTTACCTATCTATTATGGATTTACAGCATATAATACAATAATATTAAAGTTCTGATCTTGAGAATATCACATTTTTTGAATTTTCAAGGCAGTCTGGGTGTTTATCACTATTTCTGTCACAACGGTCAATTTTGTAATTAACTACAATTAGGTAATTAACTAATTATATGCTTTAATTTCAAGTCATCCAAGTAAGATGTTTTATATTTGTTTCAGAATGCTTCAATCTATAATAACTGAAAATTTCATTCAGTTCTCTTGATTTTTAAGAAAGTTGTGGGCTTTTGACTGTCCTCGATCACAGCTTTTGTGTTAAGTCAAAAGGGAACAATTAGGAAAGGGAACATTAGGGAACAAGATGCTAATTTCCGAGTATGGAAATGGCCATAACATTTTTAATACTGAAGATATGAAAGTGAATTAGGTGTCAAATTAAACTTCTTTTTATGCTTTATGTGATGGGATAAAAAATTTAAATCTCAAAATTTTGTAACATCCTATGTATTAGATTTGACAATATCTGCTTTGACAATATCAATAGACAATAGGTGTAGGCAAAGATCATAGAGGAGCAAGATAGACCACTCCTCCGAAATCCAATGGACTGACGTGTAGTACGTGACGGAACGTCACGGCCGCCATTTCTTAATGCGACACGCGACTTCCGGTATGCCACCCGCTGTGATCCAAAGCAAAGATTATAGAGCTCCTCTATAATCTTTGATCCAAAGCAAAGATCCTCGAGTATCTTGTAGCGGGAACAGCCCCCTCCTTTGCGTAGTTTCCCTTGCATTGTATTGTGCAGTTTCCCTTGTATTGCTTTAACACACACTGCACAAAATTAAATTTAACGTATCTATATTTTATATATTTATATGAATGTGTGTCTGTGTGAGAGGCAAGTTAGAGATAATAAAGTTTATTCTCATGGATCAGAAGCAACTTTGATTTAAATAATCACTATTAATTCATTTGTCTTGTAAGATGATATACATAAACCATAAAGGCAATTATATATATAATTATATAGTAATAATAAATATATGCATATATATATATTTATACACATACATATATATACACATACATATATACATATATACACATACATACACACGTATACACATACATATGCACACATACATATGGATACATTTATATGCATACATACACACATATAAACATATATATACATACATATATACACACATATACATATACATGCATATACACACATACATGCATATATACACATACATATATATTTATACATATGATCATTTTCCAACGATCAATAGATTTACGATCAGTTCCTGTGGATTAGAGGGTAGCTAATGCTATCCCACTTTTCAAGAAAGGAGCATGAGAGAAAACGGGGAATTACAGACCAGTTAGCCCGACTTTGGTGGTGTGCAAGATGCTGGAGTCAATTATTAAAGATGTAATAATGGGGCATTTGGATAGCAGTAAAAGAATTAGTCCAAGTCAACATGGATTTATGAAAGGGAAATCATGTTTGACTAATCTTCTGGATTTTTTTGCCGCAAGGCTTGGTGTTGGGGCCGCAACTGTTTACCATATATATTAATGATTTGGAAAAGGGAATTAGGAGCAAAACTAATGCATACATACCTACATATTTAAATTCATCTGATAAGTTGGTCAAGTAACATGGGCACCTTCTTGCTTTTTTTGAGACATGGATTTTTTAAATGTGAATGTCTCGTAGCAACACATTTGTGGGTCAGAAGTATTTTGTACCAACCCCCACAATTTCAAATAATTCTAAATTGAACTTCTTAAACAAGGAAAACAATTTTTATTTACATCATTTTGTGTGGCTGTCAAGGTGGCTGTGTTGACTGTAATTATGAGACTGCCGGGCAGTATCACTGTGAATGGCGGTGGCTGTGTGTTTTAATGCAAGTGTGAAAAGGAGAGTAAATTTAAAGAGACAATGTGTGACCCATCAGGGTTTCATCCAAGAACCAATTTAAAGGCAAGGTTCCATCAATTACAGTATTTTAATTGAAAATCTTACTCTTAATATTCTTCCTAATTAGGCTTTTTGTGTTCCCTCTTGAACTTTGTGTCTCCCAGAGCCTCTGGGGAGGTTCTGGAGATACAATAATCCAACCTTGAGGCAAATAACCATCTTTAAAACTGGCATTGCCTTTGCCTTTAATTCTACATTCTCCGAGGATGCTGGATGCCGCGACAATCTCTTGCAACGTACAGAAAGGCAGTCAACTGCAAAAAGATCAAAGAGAGGAAAGAGTATGGAAGGGAAAGGCTTTTCAGAATCATAATCAGATTTTATTTGCCAAGTATGTTTTGCAACATACGAGGAATTTCATTGGCCAAGTCAGTCATACAATTAAAAGCAACAGCACTCAAAAACACATTTTAATACGGACATTCACCTGTGACTCCTACACATTCCTCACTGTGATGGAAGGCGAAATAAAGTTCAAGTCCCTTCCTTTTGTTCTTCCTCGGTCGGGGGCCTCAAGCCCCCCGTTCAAACTCCGTTCAATGGTGAACTCCTCTTGGTCTCCAGGCCTATAGTGCTGCACAAATCACTGCACCACATGCATCTATTTATTCCCTTTTCCCATGGTTCATGCAGCTGGATATTAACTTGCCGACATGGAAAGAGATGCAGTGAGCATTCAATAGTTCAGACTTCTGGGTGAATTAAGGGGCTGCTTGATGGGCTGAGGGTAATCGAGATTGTATGATTGTCATTCTTTTGGAAGAACTGATGGAAGTTCTTATGGAAAAGCTGATGAATTGACTACGGGATGAGCTGGTGGGCTCGAGGATTGCTGGATGAGTGTTCTAGAAACATAGAAAATAGGTGCAGGAGGAGGCCATTTGGCCCTTCGAGCCAGCACCGCCATTCATTGTGATCATGGCTGATCAGCCGTAATCGATAACCCGTGCCTGCCTTCTCCCCATATCCCTTTCCACTAGCCCCTAGAGATCTATCTAACTCTCTCTTAAATCCACCCAGTGATTTGGCCTCCACTGCCCTCTGTGGCAGGGAATTCCACAAATTCACAACTCTCTGGGTGAAAATGTTTTTTCTCACCTGTCTTAAATGGCCTCCTCTTTGTTCTAAGACTGTGGCCCCTGGTTCTGGACTCGCCCAACATTGGGAACATTTTTCCTGTATCTAGCTTGTTCAGTCTTTTTATTCATTTATATGTTTCTATAAGATCCCCTTGCATCTAACAAGAGTGTTTTATTGTCATGTAGAACAATTTCCTGCATCTAGCTTGTCCCAGATAGAACAATTAAATTCTTACTTTCAGCAGCACAACAGAATCTGTAAACATAGTACACTGTAAACAATATGATAAGATCCCCCTCATCCTTATAAACTCCAGTGAATACAAGCCTAGTCCTTTAAATCTTTCCTCATATGACAGTTCTTTTAGGTTATTTGATGGTTAGGACAGGTTTAGAGGGGTATGGGCCAAATGCAGGCATGTGGGACTAGTGTAGATGGGACATGTTGGCCAGCGTGGGCAAGTTGAGCTGAAGGGCCTGCTTCTACGCTGTGAGACTCTATGACTAGGTGATCTGTTGAGGCTGGTGGTATGCCATGAGGAACAATGGGCATGGACCTTTGTAAACCACCACCTGGTTGAGTCTCCTTGAGTCACCATCGGCATTGATAACATCAGTCAGGGGTTGATGATCTGCAAAAAACAAGTTGGTCTCATTCTTGTTCTCTCATGCGATACAGGCAGCAGCTCTGAACTGCCTGTGTTTGCCCTCTTGGCTGTCTTGTCAAATTACGCTGGAGATTAGTCACCCCTGAAACAAACAGTGCCTTGTGATCCACAGGGGAAAAATAAAATCTAAATGCAGAACAATGGATGGTTTAAATCAAAGAAAATGATACAAGGAGGCCATTAGAGCAATACCGATCTAGGAAACTGAGAGCAGATTTTACAATGCATTTAAACCTCTCCCATTTTTATGAGATGCATTCCTGGAATATGTAGGAAGTTTATTGTAACCTAGTGCCCTAGTGGATTAAGGGCGGCATGGTGGTGCAGCGGTAAAGTTGCTGCCTTACAGTGGGTGCTGTCTGTACAGAGTTCGTACATTCTCCCCGTGACTGAATGGGTGTTCTCCGAGATCTTCGGTTTCTTCCCACACTCCAAAGACATACAGGTTTGTAGGCTTGGTATAAGTGTAAATTGTCCCTATTGTGTGTAGGATGGTGTTAGTGTGCGGGGATCGCTGGTCAATGCGGACGCGGTGGGCCAAAGGGCCTGTTTCCGCGCTGTATCTCTGTAAGAAATAGAAGCAAGGATAAGCCATCTAAGTTCAAACCACCATCAGTAAGATTATTGTTGATCCTGCAACTCAACACCTTATTCCCACATTCTCTCCATTATCCTTTATCCTTTTCGTATTTGAAAAAAAATATCTCTCCTTTCAAGGACTCGACTTCCACCATCTCACGCGATAAAGAATTCCAAGATTCCCAGCCCTTGAGTGAAGAAACTGCTCCTTGTCTCATTACTAAATATCATGATCCATATTCTGAGACTTTGGCCCTCGTTCTAGATTACCAGACCAACCGCAATCTCCACCCACGAGCCCAATCTAAACAGAGATAGACACAAAATGCTGGAGTAACTCAGTGGGTCAGGCAGCATCTCTGGAGAAAAGGAATAGGTGACGTTGCAGGTTGGAAGCCTTCTTCAGACTGCGTTCTGACACTTCTTCTTCTTCTTGCGTATGGCGTGCACAGCCTAAAGTTGTAGGACAACTTGTTCTATTTGATCTTATTTGACTGTGCACACCAGGTTGATTGGATTTGTCGAAACAGGGCGGACCACGTGAAGGTTGCAATCTCCCACCCCGCGTTCTGACACCAAAGAGCAAAATGTCCAACGTAGATACAATAATAAATATATCACCATTTGCATTAGTTTTGTGCAGTTAACAAATCACAATTTCACACAATGTACATAAGACAGCAGTTATTTGACAAATACTCTGCAGTTCGGTGCAGGAGATCTTGTTGACGAATATTCTGGACCCACTGTTGACATCTGAAATTACAGGAGATATCATTTAGGATTAACTAATAAGAAAAAAGATGATCATAACTACATGCCTGAACAATGGATGATATGTCACTTAAATGCAATTGTTTTCAGTTGTGTGGAGAGACCTGTATGTTGAAGATGCTTTTTGCCTCTAATATGTCAATTTACCTTAAATGTAGAAGAGCTTATTAAAATCTTCTTACAAAGACCATTAAGTATTTTCTTTCTATCCTCTTTTGGACCCAAGGCATAGCAGAGCTGCCAACTCTCACAAAGAGGTAAGGGAGGGAGAGAGGGAAGGGAGGGAGAGAGGGAGAAGAGAGGGAGAGAGAAGAGAGGGAGAGAGAGAGATCGAGAGAAGAGAGGGGAGAGAGAGATCGAGAGAAGAGAGGGAGAAGGGGGAGAGGGAGATGGGGGAGAAGAAGAAGGGGGCGAGGGAGAAGGGGAAAAGGGGGGAGAGGGAGAAGGGGGACAGGGAGAAGGGGGAGAGGGAGTGGAACGATAACACATTATAACGCGCAGCCGTCCCATTCCGACCAAAGATTATAGAGCAGATCTCCTCTCGTATCTTTGATTGCGGCCGCCGCCGAACCCCCCGGCCCACCATTGCACCCAATGTGTCCCGCGGGCCATATTTTGGAGACCAATCCCTTACAAGAACAAAACCAAAAACGTACAGAAGTGTTAAAATTGTCTTTATTATTATGGTAAGTAAAGATCTATTAAAAATAAGTCTAATAACTTTCTAATGTACCGACAAACCAAGTTTCCCAGTGGCCGTTGATGGGAGAACAGAAAATAACATTTTCACGACAGAATATCGACTGAAAATAATAATAATATTTTCTCACCTTTCTTTTTTATTGGGGAACCTAAAGATTGACAGGTCGGGTCGTTTAGATTTACGATTAGAACAATTGATAGCAGAGCAGTGATGTGAAGATTTAGATAAGTACGCCATGACAGTGTGGGGGGAAGCCCAACAAAATGCCTCAAAAAATGGCGTCGACAATCACACGCGTCATACTACGCGTTTTTCGAGGAGTGGTCTATCTTGCTCCTCTATGATCTTTGGGTGTAGGTGTAGGGGTAGGCCATTCGGCCCTTCGAGCCAGCACCGCCATTCAATGTGATCATGGCTGATCATCCACAATCAGTACCCCACTTCCTGTCTTCTCCACACATCTCCTGACTCCGCTATCTTTAAAAGCCCTATCGAGCTCTCTCTTGAAAGTATCCAGAGAACCGGCCTCCACCGCCCTTTGAGGCAGAGAATTCCACAGACTCACAACTCTCTGTGAGAAAAAGTGTTTCCTTGTCACCGTTCTAAATGGCTTACCCCTTAAGGGCCTGTCCCACTTGGGCGTCATTTGTGCATCACACAGATGGCGCGCGAAGATTTTGTACATCCTAAAATCCAGCGACTGCGCGTCACTGCCTACGTCACCACGTAATGCGCAACATGCGTGCACCATGCGCGCGCGTCGTGCGTCGTGACGCGTAAATGATGTTACGTAAATTACGTGCAAATTATGCTCAAGTGGGACAGGCCCTTTAGTCTTAAACTGTGGCCCCTGGTTCTGCACTCCCCCAACATCGGGAACATGTTTCCTGCCTCCAGCGTGTCCAAACCCTTAATAATGTTATATGTTCCAATAAGATGCCCTCTCATCCTTCTAAACTCCAGAGTATACAAGTCCAGCTGTTCCATTCTCTCACCATATGACAGTCCCGCCATCCCAGGAATTAACCTTGTAAACCTACGCTGCACTCCCTCAATAGCAAGAATGTCCTTCCTCAAATTAGGGGACCAAAACTGCACAAAATACTCCAGGTGTGGTCTCACTAGGGCCCTATACAACTGCAGAAGGACCTCTTTGCTCCTATACTCCTATAGAGAAGGGGAGAGGGGAGAAAGAGGCGGGGAGGGAGATTAAAAAAAGGGGGGTGGGTAGAATTGTTAGTGGTTACCTAAAATTGGAGAATTCAACATTCATATATTGAAAGTTACGCAAACGGAATATGAGGTGCTGTTTCACCAGTTTGAGAGCAACCAAGCAGAATTGACATCCTGTTGAGATATGAGGGAATGGAGTTAGTAAAGGAACATTGGGCCCAATATTTGTGCCTCCACTTTGCTCATAGCAAATTTACAAGAAGTGTCTAAAACATCCCCAGGTTTTCCTTCCAGACAGCCAACTCGATTGGTCAGATGAGTGAGACTTTCATCAGTGAGATCGAAGGGGTTGATGGCAGGAAATGGATGGTGGATTTCATATTTGACCTTTGGGCACTAGGAGTGTGGTGGCAAGGGGTAGATCAACAAAAGGAGGGGTTAGTTGGGCTGGGGGTGGGGGGGGGGGGGGAGGACAGGAATGGTCGACATTCAAGGTTAAAATCCTGCAACAGGACTCAGAATGGGTGGGCAAAGTTGGAAACAGCTGCTGGAAGGTGAAGTTGGGAGGTCTGAATCAGACTGTCTTTGTTTTTGACTTTTATTGTTCTAATCTCCAATTCAAATCTAAAGCATATGCTCTTGTACTTTTACACTAAACCTAGGCTATCGTACTTTTTCCTATACTAGACTGTCGATGACAACTTTCCCCAAGACATGTATTTTTAAATCTATACCAGGAAACATACAGTGTTAGAAGGAACTGCAGTTGCTGGTTTACACCGAAGATAGGCACAAATTGCTGGAGTAACACAGCGGGTCACCTGTGGGGAAAAGGAATAGGTTATGTTTCGAGTTGGGGTCTAGACCCGAAACATCACCTATTCCTTTTCTCCAGAAATGCTGCCTGACCCGCTGAGTTACTCCAGCATTTAGTTTCTATCCAGGAGACATATAGCTTGGTGGCACAAACGGGAAGGCAGATTATTATCTGACTGGTGTCAGGTTAGGAAAAGGGGAAGTGCAACGAGACCTGGGTGTCATTGTACATCAGTCACTGAAAGTAAGCATGCAGGTACAACAGGCAGTGAAGAAAGCTAATGGCATGTTGGCCTTCATAATGAGAGGAGTTGAGTATAGGAGAAAATAGATCCTTCTGCAGTTGTACAGGGCCCTGGTGAGGCCACACCTGGAGTATTGTGTGCAATTTTGGTCTTCTAATTTGAGGAAGGACATTCTTGCTATTGAGGGAGTGCAGCGTAGGTTCACGAAGTTAATTCCCGGAATGGCGGCCTGTCATATGATGAAAGAATGAGCAACTAGGCTTGTATTCGCTAGAATTTAGAAGGATGAGTGGGTATCTTATAGAAACATATAAAATTGTTAAGGGATTGGACACGTTAGATGCAGGAAACATGTTCCCGATGTTGGGGGTGTCCAGAACCAGGGGCCACAGTTTATGAATAAGGGGTAGGCCATTTAGAACTGAGATGAGGAAAAACTTTTTCACACAGAGAGTTGTGAATTTGTGGAATTCTCTGCCTCAGAAGGCAGTGGAGGCCAATTCACTGGATGCATTTAAAAGAGAGTTAGATAGAGATCTTAGGGCTAGCGGAATCAAGGGAAATGGGGAGAAGGCAGGAACGGGGTACTGATTGTGGATGATCAGCCATGATCACATTGAATGGCGGTGCTGGCTCGAAGGGCTGAATGGCCTACTGCACCTATTGTCTATGTATCTATGTATCTCTGTAGCAGGAGAATAACCTTGGAGGGGAATTACGAATTGGAATTCCTGTTGCCCACATGCCACAGGGTGCAGTGTGAAAAAAAAGTTATAAATGTCCAATTAAAACTTTCAGGGTTAATCTATACAGCAACTTCCTGTAGTGGTCCAACAGGAAGCCCAAATGCAGCACTAAAAAGCTACAGTATATCATCATCACTGCGGACTTGCACTTAACTCATCAACCTGAATGGGAGCTTTGACATGCAAAGTAATTGTACCTTAATTTCTATTATTATAAACAACAAGACTGTTGAGGGATTATTGAGGCTTCAAAGCCTCAAAGCTTAATTGAAATGAATCTGAAGCACTCCTGGGAACTTAACCTGCTGCCAAAAATTAGTTTAAAAAAAATGTAATTTATGGGTTTATTTCTTCAAGGATCTCACATTACACAAGAGCCAATATTTTATCTTGGATATGGATTTTCAATTTTAATTCTTGGCAGGAGAGCACAGAGCAACATCTGATGGGGAGGATCATGTAGAGCTGATATAATCCTTCAATTGATTTAAATGCATAGAAAGTCATAACCATTTTGTTCATGATGTGTAAAGATCTCTGCAAGAGTTTCCTTCTTGCACTCCATCCTGGGTGATTTTTATTAGTAAACATAAACCAATTCTTTTCTACCACATGAGATTCATTCTTCTGCAACAATATGTCCCAGAACGAACAAAAGAGCAGGCCATATCAGATTTAAGGAAAGAGTAAGAAGCCGCTTTCAGTTAACAGCCTAGTGTTCTAGTGTTCTGTGTTATCTAACACAGTTCATAATTTGATCACATTCAGAGTGGTGTGTGATTCAAGTTCAAGTTCAAGTGAGTTTATTGTCATGTGTCCCTGTATAGGACAATTAAATTCTTGCTTTGCTTCAGCACACAGAACATAGTAGGCATTTACTACAAAACAGATAAGTGTGTCCATATACCATGATATAAATATATACACACATGAATAAATAAACTGATAAAGTTCAAATAACAGAAAATGGTTATTAATAATCAGAGTTTTGTCCGAGCCAGGTTTAATAGCCTGATGGCTGTGGGGAAGTAGCTATTCCTGAACCTGGTTGTTGCGGTCTTCAGGCTCCTGTACCTTCTACCTGAAGGTAGCAGGGAGATGAGTGTGTGGCCAGGATGGTGTGGGTCTTTGATGATACTGCCAGCCTTTTTGAGGCAGCGACTGCGATAAATCCCCTCGATGGAAGGAAGGTCAGAGCCGATGATGGACTGGGCAGTGTTTACTACTTTTTGTAGTCTTTTCCTCTCCAGGGCGCTCAAATTGCCGAACCAAGCCACGATGCAACCGGTCAGCATGCTCTCTACTGTGCACCTGTAGAAGTTAGAGAGAGTCTTCTAGGGAGAGGGTGAGGGAAGTAGAGAGGGAGGGGTAGGGAGGTAGAGAGGAGGAGGGAGGGGGGTAGAGATTGAGGGGTGGGGGGGCGCGTGGCAACACAAGGGAGGGCTGGTTCCCGAACGCAATACTCCACCATTCACCCATAAGTCCCAATACTCACCACTCCTGAGAGGGAGGGGGGTAGAGAGGGAGTGGTGGTAGAGAAGGAGGGGGGGGGGGGGGTTGAGAGCGAAGGAGGGCAGAGAGAGGGGGGGGGGGAAGAGAGGGGGGCGGGGTCAGAGAGGGAGGGTGGGGGCAGAGAGGGAGGGGGAGATCAGGGAGGATGGGGGGGCAGTGAGGGAGGGGGGGGCAGAGAGGGAGGGGGTAGAGAGGGAGGGGGAGGGGGAGAGAGGGAGGGTGGAGGGAGAGGGAGAGGGGCAGAGAGGGAGGGAGGTAGAGACCCCACCCCATCTCCCTCCTCATTTCCCTCATCCTCCTCTCCTCACTCCTATTCCCTGTCGAAGCACCCACCCAGGTAGTAGGCCCTGGCTCTATACTTCAGCCATCAGCTTGGCCACCACATGGTCTCCAGTCCAGACCCCGACTTCATCTCCGGGCTCCTCCCTGATCCCGGCTCGTATTTGGTTCCACCAGTGGCTTTTTTTTGGTGCCGGTCCCAAGCCTCAAGCTCGGCCCCCATTCCAGCTCCAGTCTCTGGTCCAGCCCAGGCCCAGCCTCCGGGCTCGGCCTACAGCAGCAGCCTCCCCACCAGGCAGCGGGCGGGCGTCGACCCGAGTGAGGCTGCGGGCGGGCGTTGACCCGAGGACCCGACTTGCGAGTGGATTGATTTTTTTGTGGTTTGAAAATTGAGCACTTGAGTGCCCCTCCCGCGTGGAGTGTCCAGTTCTGACGTCAGTCGGATTTTTTTTTGGTGGTTTGTGCTTGAGTGCCCCTCCTGTGTGGAGTGTCCCGTCGTGCCTTGCGAGTCGATGGTGACGACAGTCGGATTTTTTTTCTTCGAAATTAGAACTTTGTAAACTTTAATATTTTGAAGCTGTTTTTAAAAGGTTTTATAACTTCAGAAATATAGGTTGAAATGCGACGGGAAGATATTTATCCGGTCGGCTGAAAAAATGTGAGAGGCATGTGTGAAAATGGGAAGGCTGTGGCCTAGCGTTTGGAAGAAGTTACAAATTAAGGAGATTAAAAGAAAGCCAACACAACCCTGCAAACACACAGACATTTAGAATGTGAAGAACAAAGCCCGCCTCCAAACCTATTGAAGCTCAGCCACCAAACATATGCAAATCAAGTACTGCAGCTTGATCAGTCAGGTGGGGGTGAACCTGGTGCTGGGCTGAAGGCAGGTGAAATAGGCAGTTTTGTAGGTCAGGATAATGACTTGCATGCATCATGAAACAAACAAACGGCAGAAAATAAATGTCAAATTGAAACAGATTCTTTACCCATAGTGCCAAAAGGTTAAGAGTTTAAGAAGGAACTGCAGATGCTGGAAAATCGAAGGTACACAAAAATGCTGGAGAAACTCAGCGGGTGCAGCAGCATCTATGGAGCGAAGGAAGCGTCTGAAGAAGGGTTTCGGATCTAAACGTTGCCTATTTCCTTCGCTAAAAGGTGTGCCAAAAGGTTAGTTTTTCATTATAGGTCAGCCAACTAAAACAATGGGCTTAGGCACAAAATGTTGTAATGACTCAGCATTGAGCACTGAAGCAGTTTGAAGAAGGGTCTCAACCCGAAACGTCACCTATTCCTTTTCTCCAGAGATGCTGCCTGATCGGCTGAGTTACTCCAGCATTTTGTGTCTATCTTCGGTGTAAACCAGCATCTGCAGTTCCTTCCTAAAACAATGTGTTTGTTCGTCCTGCACAGACATTGCCTGTTTCGCTGAATGTTGACAGCATTACCTGCTTTTATTGGAGCAGAATGGCCCAAAATGGCCGACTGGGCCCAGGTCATATCTCCCCTCATGGATCTGGCTCTCACTACACTCGTGTGGCCCGTCACATCACAGATGCTAGCTCCATGCAGATGACCAACCACAACCATTGAATGGCTTTGACAGTGAGTGAGGTCCTGCCTCCAGTTTATTCTCCCAAAATTCTCATCAACTCCTTGATTATGCAATTCACTAGTGACAATTTAGTGGCCAACTAACCTTCCAGCCAGCAAGTCCTTTGGATATTGGGAAACTGGAGCACCCAGAGGAAAGTCAGACTGTCACAGGCAGAGCGTGCAAACTCCACACAGTCAGGTCTCTGGGTCTGAGGCTCCACTAGTTACTAGCTGTGTCACTGTGCTGTCGTGTCATATGTAATGGTTATTGAATTATTCAGGAATATTAAAAACCACTTGGAACTTGTTAAAAGACAAAATATTATTTAAAAATTAAATTATTAATAGAAACATAGAAAATAGGTGCAGGAGGAGGCCATTCGGCAGTTCGAGCCAGAACCGCCATTCATTGTGATCATGGCTGAATCCCCAATCAAAAACCCGTGCCTGCCTTCTCCCCATATCCCTTGATTCTATTAGCCTCTAGAGCTCTATCTAACTCCTTAGAGCTCTATCTACAATGGAAGATAAATATCAAAAAACATAGAAACATATAAAAACAAGTGAACATTGAAATTAAAAGTCATATCTTAAATAAATAAAAAAGATCATTCTGAACTTATCTTTCACCCTGCAGCAAACCTCTCCCCCATTCATCTGAATTGGGGAGTTTGGCGCATGTGTCAGGTTTCGCAAGTTGGTTGGCACGGTGGTGCAGTGATAGAGTTGCTGCCTTACAGCGCCAGAGACTCGGGTTCAATCCTGACTGGGTGCTTGTCTGTACGGAGTTTGTATGGTCTCCCCGTGACCTGCGTGGGTTTTCTCAGAGATCTTCAATTTCCTCCCACACTCCAAAGACTTATTGGTTTGTAGGTTGATTGGCTTGGTATAATTGTAAATTGCCCCTAGTGTGTGTGTACGATAGTGTTAATGTGCGGGGATCGCTGGTCGGCATGGACTCAGTGGACTGAAGGGCCTGTTTCTGCACTGTATCTCTAAACTAAACTAATCTAAACTAAACTGCGAACAGGGAAGCCTGAATTGTTTGGCTGCTCCATCATGCTCCTTGAAGAGACCACGAGTGCGGTACACGTGCCAGGGTGGACAATGCTGTTGGCAGCTTAGAGACATGCCAACATTGGACATTGGGACTTGTGTAAAGAGATATGGATAAGTCCCAGTTGTAACACTAGCATTGGATTGGAATTTTCTGCTCAGTAACTATTTCAACTGGTTTGGGAGTCTGGACGAGAAGTCATTATCCAGAATAAGACCTGTTCTTTCCTCTCATACAGTGTGGAAACAGGACCTTCGGCGCAACTTGCCCACACCGGCCAACATGTCCCAGCTACACGAGTCCCACCTGCCTGCATTTGGTCCATATCCCTCCAAACCTGTCCTATCCATCCTCATAAACAGCAATTGATACTGAGTCAGTTGTTGGGTTTAAATCTAAAGCAAATGGACCTTTTGTTAACCAAGACAGACACAAAAAGCTGGGATAACTCAGCGGAACAGGCAGCATCTCTGGAGAGAAGGAATGGGTGACACAAAATGTATTCCTCTTCTTCAGACATCAAGTGTATTAATGGGGCAAAGAGTTAGATCCAAAACTGGTGCAGTTTCAGTGACAAGTAGAACAGACAGGCAGACTAAATTCCTTTACAGATGCAATCTTACTGCTGTATTCGTAAATTACTAAAATTGTGCTTGTAACATAGAGTGTTATGGAGCAATCTGTAATAAATTTGCACAGTGTGACACAATGCTACATTACCAGAGGTCCCCAGTTTAATCTTGACCCCTGGTTCTGTCTGAGTGAAGTTTTCAACTTCTCCCTGAACTCTGGTTTCAGTCACATGCTTGATGGTTTACATTTTTAGAGATACAGCGTTGAAACAGGCCCTTCGGCCCACCGGGTCCGCACCGACCAGCGATCCCCGCAAGTTAACACTATCCTACACACACACTAGGGACAATTTACACATACACCAAGCCAATTAACCTACATACCTGTATGTCTTTGGAGTGTGGGAGGAAACCGAAGATCTCGGAGAAAACCCACACGGCCACGGGGAGAACATACAAACTCCGTACATACAGCACCTGTAGTCGGGATCGAACCCGGGTCTCCAGCGCTGCAAGCGCTGTAAGGCAGCAATTCCATCGCTGCGTCACCATGACAGCCCGTGAAATAGAACTCTGTTTCCTCTGATGTAGGCAGGTAACAGGAGAATGGAGGGAGGAGTTCATGTGACTGTAAGAGGAAAATTGGTATTGGTTTAGGCAGGTGTTTGATGGTTGGCACAGACATGGTGGATGATTGATGTCGACAAGGGCATTGTGAATGTTTCATACATGGCATGGACATGGTAAATGTTTGACGGTTGGCTCAGACACGCTGGGGAGCTAACAATTGGCACAGACAAGGCAGGTGATTTATGGTTGGCACATGCATGGTGGGTGATGGATGGTTGGCACAGGCCTCGGCATTGTGCGATGGTTGTTTCCATGCTTTACGTCGCAATATAATTGTCCACTGGAGTCAATAAAGGTTCTAAAGAACACTTACAATGAAAAAGGGGTAGGCCATTTAGAACAGAGATGAGGAAAAACTTTTTCACCCAGAGAGTTGCGTATCTGTAGAATTCTCTGCCTCAGAAGGCAGTGTAGGCCAATTCCCTGGATGCTTTCAAGAGAGAGTTAGATAGACCTCTTAAAGATAGCGGAGTCAAGGGATATGGGGAGATGGCAGGAACTGGGTACTGATTGTGGATGATCAGCCATGATCACAGTGAATGGCGTTGCTGGCTCGAAGGGCCGAATGGCCTACTCCTGCGTCTATTGCCTATTGTCTATTGATCTGACCCAAAACATCATCTATCTATTTCCTTTCAAAGATACTGCCTAACCTGCTGATTGTTTTTGGATCACGATTCCAGCATCTGCAGTTACTTGTGTCTCCATATATAATTTTTCACTTTGGAACTATTTCCCTCATCCAATAGCAGTGCAAATCACAGTCATTGAGACGTCAAATTTAAAAATAACCGCAAAAATATAGTACTGGAGAATATTATCTTAATTCTTGAAATTCTTGAGATACAAGGAACTGTGAACGCTAGTTTTCAATAATTGCTCCAGCACTTTGTTTAAAAAAAATCTTAATTCTTGATAGTTTTTATAAACTATGATTGGAATATTTTACAAAACAGCATTTCATATAATTACAGAGCTGACCATCTATACCCATGGTACACAAAATTGCTGGGGAAACTCAGCGGGTGCAGCAGCATCTATGGAGCGAAGGAAATAGGCGACGTTTCGGGCCGAAACCCTTCTTCATACCCATGTTCAGCTCAGTCACTGTTCCGACCTTAAATCTAGGCACAGTTTTTTTCCGCACTGCCATCAGACGCCGGAACTAATCAGTATGGAAAAAGGGTCTTGACCTGAAACATCACCTATTCTTTTTCAGCAGAGATGCTCCCTGACCCGCTGAATTACTCCAGCTTTTGGTGTCTGTCTCCTGAAATAGTACTTTGCACAATCACCTCTTTCACACCCCATTCCCAGAGTTGCTACCATGTACTCTTACTCCAAAAGGGGCTGCCCCACTGTACGAGGTCATTCAAGAGCTCTCCCGAGTTTAAAAAAAAATCAAATCTCGTGGTAAGCACGTAGAATATACGTAGCGGGTACGTTGGTGCTCGGGACGTCTCTTAGCGGCTCGTAACATTAACAGCAGGTACTCGGGAAACGTGGTAAGCTCGTGAAGACTCGTGAAGATTTTTCAACATGTTGAAAAATGTCCACGAGAGCCCCAAGTATCTACGAGCGGCTATTACCGTAATTCTCCGTTCGAATCAGGGGAAACTCGGGAGAACTCTTGAATTACCTCGTACAGTCCCTTCACTCTACCTTGTTCAGTTATTCCATTATTGTAATTTAATGTTTATTTTACATTGCATCAGATTGGACTACAATCTTGCTCTATGCTGCCGTTTTGCAGTTGCATTTATTGTTGCATTTTATCTTTACTGTATGTCTACTGTTTTATTCCATGAGCTTCATGTGAACAAGGAACTTAATTGAACCCGGGTGTAAATGACAATAAGTAAATCTGAATCCTGAATCCACATCATTGTAGCTGTGCTCTTTTTGTTACTTCCGTTGACATTTGCGGCCGTTCTGGTATCAAAGTCTGATTCCAGTTTTAGTTTTGAGATGCTAGATCTTTGGACATATTCCGTGTTACGTTTATCATTTAACCCTTTCTAATCAATTTTTACAAAAATGATCCAGAAACTTAAGAAATTAGTAATACAATTTTTTTGCTGAAATGGCATTAAGGATAATTTTCCAACACATTTGCCACAGAAGCTTAACATTAGTTCTCTGAAGACAATATGAATTTGAATTCTAAAATGCTACATAAATGGAACAGGGACTTGTCATATTAAGGTGTCAAAAGGTATAGAAGTATGAAAACGCACACCTCCAGATTCAGGGACAGTTTCTTCCCAGCTGTTATCAGGCAACTGAATCATCCTACCACAACTAGAGAGCAGTACTGAACAACTATCTACCTCATTGCTGATCCTCCGACTATCCTTGAACGGACTTTGCTGGCATTACTTTGCACTAAACTTTATCCCCTTATCTGTAAATGGATCAATTGAAATCATGTATTGTCTTTCTGCTGACTGGATAGCACGCAACAAAAGATTTTCACTGTACCTCGCTACACGTTTTGGGGATCATGACAGAAGCCTCCTCGTGGAGATCCTTGGAAGCGGCGACGCGATTCACTCTGTGATGCATCGGGCGACAATTCTGTCAACAAGTTGGACGACGACACATGCCGACAACAAGCTACATCGTCTGACACACTAGCGAACGAACGAACGGTACATGTGACAATAAACTAAACTGGACAATGCAGCTTCATGTCGTTAAAAGTTTCAAACAATGAAAGTTGTTGGTATTATAGCATCAGCTAAGTAGAAAGATTGATGATAGTTAGTAATTCCGTTGTCCCTTAAAAAAATCCTTTGTGAAGAATTATATAAATACTTTTCTATGTGAAGCCAAATGTAAGTCCCTTGCAGTCAGAAACAGGTGAATTGATCATGGGGAACAAGGACATGGCGGACCAATTGAATAACTACTTTGGTTCCGTCTTCACCAAGGAAGACATAAATAATACGCCGGAAATAGCAGGGGACCGCGGGCCAAATGAGATGGAGGAACTGAGTGAAATCCAGGTTAGCCGGGAAGTGGTGTTAGGTAAATTGAATGGATTAAAGGCCGATAAATCCCCAGGGCCAGATAGGCTGCATCCCAGAGTACTTAAGGAAGTAGCTCCAGAAATAGTGGATGCATTAGTGATAATATTTCAAAACTCTTTAGTTTCTGGAGTAGTTCCTGAGGATTGGGGGGTAGCTAATGTAACCCCACTTTTTAAAAAGGGAGGGAGAGAGAAAACGGGGAATTACAGACCAGTTTGTCTAACATCGGTAGTGGGGAAACTGCTAGAGTCAGTTATTAAAGATGGGATAGCAGCACATTTGGAAAGTGGTGAAATCATTGGACAAAGTCAGCAAGGATTTACGAAAGGTAAATCATGTCTGACGAATCTTATAGAATTTTTAGAGGATGTAACTAGTAGAGTGGATAGGGGAGAACCAGTGGATGTGTTATATCTGGGCTTTCAAAAGGCTTTCGACAAGGTCCCACATAAGAGATTAGTATACAAACTTAAAGCACATGGTATTGGGGGTTCAGTATTGATGTGGATAGGGAACTGGCTGGCAAACAGGAAGCAAAGAGTAGGAGTAAACGGGTCCTTTTCAGAATGGCAGGCAGTGACTAGTGGGGTACCGCAAGGCTCAGTGCTGGGACCCCAGCTATTTGCAATATATATTAATGATTTGGATGAGGGAATTGAATGCAACATCTCCAAGTTTGCAGATGACACGAAGCTGTGGGGCAGTGTTAGCTGTGAGGAGGATGCTAGGAGGCTGCAAGGTGACTTGGATAGGCTGGGTGAGTGGGCAAATGCATGGCGGATGCAGTATAATGTGAATACATGTGAGGTTATCCACTTTGGTGGCAAAAACAGGAATGCTGACTATTATCTAAATGGTGGTTGATTAGGAAAAGTGGTGATGCAACGAGACCTGGGTGTCATGGTACACCAGTCATTGAAAGTAGGCATGCAGGTGCAGCAGGCAGTAAAGAAAGCGAATGGTATGTTAGCATTCATAGCAAAAGGATTTGAGTATAGGAGCAGGGAGGTTCTACTGCAGTTGCACAGGGTCTTGGTGAGACCACACCTGGAGTATTGCGTACAGTTTTGGTCTCCAAATCTGAGGAAGAACATTATTGCCATAGAGGGAGTGCAGAGAAGGTTCACCAGACTGATTCCTGGGATGTCAGGACTTTCTTATGAAGGAAGACTGGATAGACTCGGATTGTACTCGCTAGAATTTAGGAGATTGAGGGGGGTTCTTATAGAAACTTACAAAATTCTTAAGGGATTGGACAGGCTAGATGCAGGAAGATGTTGGGGAAGTCCAGGACAAGGGGTCACAGCTTAAGGATAGAGGGGAAATCCTTTAGGACCGAATGAGAAAAACATTTTTCACGCAGAGAGTGGTGAATCTCTGGAACTCTCTGCCACAGAAGGTAGTTGAGGCCAGTTCACTGGCTATATTTAAGAGGGAGTTAGATGTGGCCCTTGTGGCTAGAGGGATCAGTGGGTATGGAGAGAAGGCAGGTACGGGATACTGAGTTGGATGATCAGCCATGATCATATTGAATGGTGGTGCAGGTTCGAAGGGCCAAATGGCTTACTCCTGCATCTATTTTCTATGTTTCTAAGTTCCATCAATAAATCTTTACCACCAGGACAGAACCACCACCTGCAGATTCCCCTCCAATTTGCATTCCATCCTGACTTACAAATACTTTGCTGTTCCTTCACTGTTGCTGGGTCTAAATCCTGAAACTCCCTTCCCGACAAGTATATGCAGGTACCTTCAGCAGTAGGATCGTGGCATTTCAGGTCTGAGGAAGGGTCTCGACCTGAAACGTCACCCATTCCTTCTCTCCAGAAAGGCTGCCTGTTCCGCTGGCTTACTCCAGCTTTTTGTGTCTATCTTTGGTTAAAACCAGCATCTGCAGTTCCTTCCTGCACAGTTCAGCTATTGCAAATACACAGATTGGGATTATTCTAACACAACCAGTCTATTGGACATCTAGATTAACAAATACTTTACAGTCCATTTTTACAGTGCATTGATTTAAAATTGAGCTGAGTGTAAATTGGAATGGGATTTGTATTATTTTTATGAGCAGGTTAGGTTAAAATCAAAATTTTTAATATACTTGCAGTACATCAAATATGCCAATAAATGTTACACCATCTATTCTCACACTTATTAATTTCATATAATTAATAGTCATACTTTTTCATCATATTTCCTTACTTGAGTATTCTCTCCAAATCAGCTGTAAATTGCAAATGATAATGAGATTCATTATCTAAACTATATTGTCAGTTGCATATAAAGTTTGCAGGAGGAGCAATTTATCAAACTAAAAATCATCAACATCAGATTATAGGATGTCAGAATAATAATGTTGGAATAATAAGATGGAGCTTATTAGCATTCAATTGAAGGAATAATGTGTGCAAAGACTGTCATGTAATTTAAAAAACTTGTCTTTTGATCCATATTCAGTGTCCTAGAAATAAATGACAGTGTTAGGAATTGACATGAAATGTCTGCGTATGATGTGACTAAAGTGCAGGAGGTTCGTATAATAGACTGATCAGATCATTCAATCCTCTTCGTGTCACTATCACACTTAAGGCCTCCATGAGGGAGCACTCTACTGCCAGCCTATGACCTACATCAGAGCACACACATCCATCTCTTCACTACTGTGCTTCACCACATTATCACCAGATGATCCCGTTGATATTTCCTGCCTGTGCACAGTGTGAGGATGTTTTGGGAAATGCTTCACCTATCATTCAGCACACATGACCAATCCATTTCCACTTCTTCCACTTCACGGTTTGGTCTGTTAGATTTTAAGTTCATAGAGGATGAAGCCTCCACAGATGTTATATCAATAGCTGTTATGGAAGGGCCCTGGCTTTTGAGCAATCCTTGTGGTTACTTTCCAGCACTCTGACACATTACACATTACAACTCAGGTTCATAAATCATAGGATTAGAATTAGGGTATTTGGCCCATCGAGGTCAACCCTCATCCTTCTGAACTTCAGTGAGTAAAGGTCCGGTGCCGTCAAATGCTCATCATTTGTTAATCCTAATCATCCCTGGGATCACTCTCTTAAACCCTTTCTGGACCCTCTCCAACACCTGCACATCATTTGTCAGATGTGAGGCCCTAACCTGCTCACAATACTTTAAATGCGCTCTGACCAGTGCCTTATAATGTCTCAGCGTTACATCCCTGTTTTTATATTGTAGTCCTCGCAAAATAAATGCTAACATTGCATTTGCCTTCCTTACCATCCAATCCACTCTTTGTAACTAAATCTCTCCATTCCAGGTGAATCTCTTCGGCATTTCTCTTTCTTTTTTTGCTACCACATCCTTCCTGTCACATCAATCAGAATTGTACATAACATCCTGAGCATGTTTTGTACAACCATGACATGGCACCCCAACTCTTATACTCAATGCTTAGGCCTATTAAAGCAAACATATCAAATTGCACTCTCTTATCCATCTATATCAGCACTTTCAGGGGGCTATGGACTTGCCCCCAAAGCTTTATTTGCACACCAACAATCTCTGCCAATTACTCTACATCTCCTACCTGAATTTGACTTCTGAAAGTGCATTACCTCACACTTATCTGGGTTAAATTCCATATCCCAGTGTTTTTCCCAACTTTCCAGCTGATACACATCCTGCTGTATTCTTAGACAACTTTATTCGCTATCTAGAATCCACTAATTGCAGTTTGTGTCATCAGCAAACGTAATAATCATACCATCTACATTCTCATCTAAGGCATTCATACATATTAATACAAAGGGAAGGGCCTAACAATAAACATTGATCTTTGTGGTATATCACTTGTTGCAGATTTGCAGTCAGGTGAACGCCCATGCACCACTACCCTCTGCCTCCTATCACCGAGCCAAACTCAATTACAAACACAATCACAATCTCAATAATACTTTATTAGCCGAGTATGTTTTGCAACATCAGAGGAATTTAATTTGCCAAGTCAGTCATACAAATAAAAAGCAACGGAACACACAAAACACATTTTAACATAAACACCCATCACAGAGACTCCTCCACATTCCTCTCTGTGATGGAAGGCGAAAAAAAATTAAATCTCTTCCCTTTGCTCTTCCGCGGTCGGGGGCCTCAAGCTTTCCGTTGACGGGATGATATTGACTCCCCTAGCCGGCGGCGAGCGCTCTGCGTCAAGGCGATCTACTCCTGCATCGAGGGATGTCAGCTCCCCCGGCCAGACGATTGAACCTCGCGTCGGGGCTGGTCGAACCTTCCACGACATTCCATCAGCTCCTGACAGCCACATTGCAGTAGAACTGGGTTTCTAAACTTGAAAATCATTCAAGGTCGACTATCAGCAAGCCTATTGACTATACGGCATTCGTTAATTGTAATTGTAATTGTAATTAATTTATTAGCCAAGTATGTAATACATACAAGGGATTTGAAAGTCATACCTTTAGAGAGCAAAAACAATTAAACATCCATGGTCAGATTAACAGGAGTATTCATTGTGACATCAACGTGACTGTTTGCAACCCTCCAACTCCAGGTGCTTCCAGTGGCCTTGTTTAAGGGTTGAACTTTAAAGCCACAATTCAGCAATGAAGTTCATTAACTGCTTTGTTCTGTTCTGAAGACATTTTCTTTGCATTCATTATATTGGAAGGCCCTCCAGAAATCCTCACAGTTATTCTTTCCATTAGAGTGCCACTTAAGAGTTTACATAAAGGAAATTTAACATCAGTGCATAAAAGATAAGGATGAGAACACATTAAATGCACGGAAATACATGCGCACAGTGCTAAAATTCCCCAAGGCACTGGGTAATGTAGGATTAATCAGTCATGTGTGGGAGGATGCACCTTTGTGTGATGCCTTCTGACAGCAAAATCCTTTCCTACACATGGCCCAAGGATACATCTGCATACTTAGTGCATGTATATTGCTATCCCCCACCAGCTCTGCAGCAGTGAGCTTAATGGATGAAGTGCTGATTTGCTGATACCTCTATTAGGGAATTTATTCACCCCTCAGCAGCAATGCTGCGCCATGTAACTAGCAAGATATTGTGATTATTGTGCAAACTCAACCTGGATGATGTCACAGGGGTGACATTTAGTTTCAGCAAATTCAAAATGTCACTTGCATCTGGGCACTATTCTCTACTAAAGTGTAATCAGCCACAGTTAGAGTATAACTCATGTCTCCTAGCCAGGGATCCATTAATTACTTCAGTGTGTGCATTGGGAGCACTGAATATAAAACAAGCCTTAACTTCAATAATTAACTGCTAATGCCCAAATACCAGCTGCTCAGAAAGCTGCAGCTTTTTCTTTTGATTTACATTGGATATAATTTGTAGAGTCTTGCACTACATCCCCCTAAATGTCGCCGCCATTTTCTGTTGGTATTGCTTACACGAGATGGTACCAGTGACAGACGACAGAGAGGCTGTTCAGCTGCTGGGAACGATGTCTCTTACTTCATTATTTCATGGCACCCTTAGTTATGAAAAGCATAAACTTACTCTCTCCACTTTACATTCTCCAAAAATGGATGATGCTAATTTTACATAATGAGGCACATCCTGAACAGAATTAGTCTTAATTTGTTTCCAGTAATGACAATAAAACTAACGATTGCCTGTTGCAAAAAGTATCCGTTCACAGTACTTTCCAAAGACCATATTGTTAATGATCCAAGAATGTGTTCAAATAAAGGCGTTTAACTCAAAGGCAACTTCATCACTTACATGGAGCATTGGACTGTGTTCCCAAAGCAAGACTCTTACTGCAGTTGGGCTTTTAGTTCTTGCTTCATTATCTAAAAAGCCTATTTTTTTTCCCTCGTGTAATGTGCCCAGCAATCTTCAAGTGGAAGCATACTCAGGGTAATATCTGGAAAGCTTATGCATTGAATTCCCTTTATATTTAAGTCTTTCTGCACTAATACATTTGATTAGAATTTTCCAGTTGCAATTTAGTTAATGTGAGAAAATTCTTAATGCCTGAGCTACAGAAATACCTCGCTACTGAACTACATGTTTAGCTAATCGATTTGATCAAGAAATTTAAGTTATGCATCCCATTTTTAATTAAAATGCTGAGTTTTTGCATTTTTTTGTTAGGGATGGATGTGAAAGACAATTCAGCACATATTTACCTATTCACATAAAGATCCCCTTAATTTCCTCCAATTGTGGCATAATTTTTTTTTTCAGAGTTTATATCTCTGCTATACCTGGAAATACAGTTCATGCACTGATCATTCTTTGCAGAAGAATTTGCCAAAATGGTTTGGTCTGGGTATGCTTCATCAGTTTAAACCAAAGTTCTACTTCTGCAAATTAAAGTCATACTGTATTCCAGATATGCCATTAGCTGTCATGAGGCCCTGAAGTTTTAATGCATCTGAAAAGATTTGACAAATGAGTGCAGAAACAGGGTGCCAACAATTAGTCTGAATGATGGATCACGCACTCCACTGCAAACATCTGCTTTCGTTGAGGCCCAACACCTCAGGCATAATTGACCAGCCTTTGCACATTTCAACCTGCTATTGCTGTGTTTGTAAAGGCTAGTGCCAGTGCTTTAGTGTGACGGTACGTGTCGATATTGTGTACGGGTCCCTCAAAAAAACTGAACATTATTATTTTGTTTTCCAGCCAAGTAACATATATGTTTATTATCAAACATACAGCCACCTTTTTGTCTACAAAATAGCACTGACTTGTAGTCGTAAGTCTGATTGTGCTTGTGCTTTGGCTGGAAGGGCAAGGGAGCTACCAAAGTCCTGCACAGGATTGCCAGATGGAGGCAAAGGGAAGAGGATGCTCGGCCAGAATGACGGATGGTGGGAGTGGTGAGGTGATGTCAGATCAGGATGGCAAATATAGATGTGATGTAGAGTGGCGGGAGATTGGAGGAAACAGGGTCAGTGCAGTGGAGGAGAGAGGGCTGAGGCATAAACAGCTAAGTGATTGACCTACCCAACAAATGACACAGAAGATAGACACAAAATGCTGGCAGCATCTCTGGAGAGAAGGAATGGGTGACGTTTCAGGTTGCGACCCTTCTTCAGACTGTCAAGGCCTGGTGCTGCATTGGGAAGACTAGGTTGTGTTGACGATACCTGACATCAGTTGCTTTCATGACAATATGGTCCAAGTTCTCCAGTACTGCTCATAAAGGCATGCTGTATGCGGGGGAATTATTGAATTTTGTGTTCCCTTTACGTTGTATTCTTGCAATATTACATTTCTTTGGAATTTTCTTATTACCATCTAGCTGCGATTTCTGTAGTGACAAAGATTTCTTACTGTCTGAGCCATGTGGAAGCCAAATAGACATAAAAAAAGGTTGCTACTATCCTTAACACGTAGCTGGTGCACAAAGAAAGTGCCAAAAGCATAAGGGTGACGACTTACATTCAAAGAATCCTGGTCAAATGTGCTGATGAATGCGATTGATCTTCAACATGGATACACTGGCCAACGGGCTTGTTTCTGTGCTGGATGACTCCACGATTCCATGAAATCTCTGGAATGACAGTAAACAACCAGACAATATCACAATCACATTTCACTCAAGGTGGCACAAAACAAAGATGCTGCCTGTCCCGCTGAGTCACTCCAGCATTTTGTGTCTAACTATTGAATTTCCAGATAAAGGTTTCGATAAGGCCAGGTCCTTTTCTATTCTTACCTTATAATTCACGCTCCTGCCATGAATATGCCAATGTACTGAGCTGTTCAAACATCAGTCTATTGTTCCAGCAATAAGGTACACCAGTTTTCACGTGCTTTTGCCAGGATCATTTACACCGGAGTCAGATTTTATTCTAAGGATTTTGTAAACTTGCAATTGGATAAGGTTTAGCATTGAATTTACGAGTATCTGGTATACGAGTACCTTGTTTATAAGTTTTAAAATATTGGAAACTTCATTTTTTTATTGATGGCCAGAACTTCGAGTTTACTTTTCTATTCTCTTGCTTTGTTTAGCAATACTTGGTAATTTTATCAACTACATTTCTTCCATCATCACAAATTTTCCAACTCTTCTTCTGCTCTTGTCATCAACTTATAACCCTCTTGGTCTTATCCCAATGATCATCAAGTTCTTGTTATTTGCATTGGCTTTCTCTGGTGGGACATTGGAATTAACTTCAGAGAAACGTCAATGACTAAAAATATTCATTCAGCCTGTACCCTCAAGGTAATTGGGATCAGGGTTATCAGAGATGAGAAGTAGACCACAGCTATTTATTGGAATGCTGCATTATTTTACAGAAGAAATAAAATAGGCAATCATCATAGTCCCTGAAACTTTGGATCTTTCACTGCAGATGCAATCACGCACTGATGCAAAGTGCAGGTGGAACATGGACAGCAGTATTCTAATGTAGCCAGGAGTCAGGCAGGCAATGACAGACCCAAAGCTAAACAGTGCAGAATCTGAAGACTTTTATAGAATAGAAACATAGATAAATAGGTGCAGGAGTAAGCCTTTTTGGCCCCTCATGCATGCACACAATCGCAGATGTGGGGGATCTGAGTAAAATCAAAACATTCTTAAATACTCAGTAGGTCAGGCAGTGTCAGTGGAGAGAGAAACAGGGTTGACGCTTCATGCTGGAAAAACTCAGCGGGTGAGGCAGCATCTATGGAACAAAGGAATAGGTGATGTTTCAGGTCGACCCTTCTTCAGACTGGTTCTTCAGTCTGACAAAGGGTCTCGACCTGAAATTTCACCTTGTAGTGGCCTGGATGAGATCAGGAAAAGACCAGATGCCAGGCAGGTTCAGAAGTCGTTTTTGAAACAAGGCAAAAAACCAGAACGCCTGTGAGCAGGACCCGGGAAACCCCGTGGGCAGACAATCGTCCCTGTCCCTCAAGAGCCGAGGGGGGATGACCCAAGGAGTAGCCTAGCCCCCAGGAACCGCCACAACCTTTTCCTTCGCTCCATAGATGCTGCCTCACCCGCTGAGTTTCTCCAGCATTTTTATCTACCTTCGATTTTTCCAGCATGTGCAGTTCTTTCTTAACACTGCAATAATTATGGAGACATATCTTCATGGGGTTAATAAAGGTTCAGAAGTTAACCTTAAGAATAAATATTGTATGGTGAATTCAGAATAGTTTCCCTGGGGAATGCAATGTTAAACCAACCATTATTGTTCGGCACGGACTAGAAGGGTCGAGATGGCCTGTTTCCGTGCTGTAATTGTTATATGGTTATTATCAGACCTAATAATGGAGAATGAAGGATATCTAATAAATTATCCAAGTAAAAGATTCCCAAAGAAGTAGTGATCATAATATAGGAGAATTTTGTGCTCGGTTTCAGAGGTGAACAATTTGGATCAGAAACAACTGTGTTTAACTTAAATGAAAGTAATTATAATAGAAAGATTAATCGAGAACTTACCGTTTGAAGTTTGATCTTTATTTTATGTGGTTGAAGTAAGCGAATACGTGAAGAGCCCACCAGCCCGCATGCGCTTCAATCTTCAGAGCATCTGTATGAAACCACAGACCAGTTGCAGAACTTAAACTATAGAAAGATTAACAAGCCTAGAGTTACCGGATGATCTTTTATGAGAATCAGGGTTGGGAGTGGAGGGCACTCACTTCAACTTCTCATAAAATAAAGATCAAACTTCAAATGGTAAGTTCTCGTTTAATCTTTCTATTTTATTTCGAAGTCACGTGAGTGACTACGTGAAGCCTGCAAAGCTATGTGGTTTCATGCAGTAACCCAATCTGTGTGTGAAACACTTAAACAGATAAAACCATAATTGGCAAAAAGACGTGGGTTATTAACAACATGATGCTAACTTGCATCCATAGCCATTGCTCTTAATTGGACCATAGTCCCAATTGGCTTTGAGTTAGACAATAACTCATGCCATACTGTACATAATTATTTCTGCAATCATTCAGACATATTCAACCAAAATTTTATAACTTCCGAAAGTGCACTGTGTAAACCTCCTGCTGTTGCAAGAAGATGGACAAATGGGAATATCCATTCTATTGGCTGCTAATGAGCCACTAACAATCTCTTGAAAACTATTAATTAACAATGAAGAAAGTATCCTTCATTGCATAGATACCCGCAAGCTCAGTGTACCTGTATACATAATAACACCCCCAATCTCCGATCTGGTGGATATGCTGGCAACTCCAACTTGTACCCAACCATGCCCATTTAGCTTTATGAGATCATTCCCATAACAAGCTACCCTCATGTCAGTTATGACCCAGAGTCGGAGCCAGAGATTGAGTAAAGGGTATGTTCTTTGTGCTGAATCAGTTGCTAAAGCATAATCAACTTAAAAGATTCTGCTCCCATGAGGAAAACAGTAGATGAATATCTGCATAATAATTTACTGATATACATTCTACACTACTATGAGTCTCGGATTTAGAGCAGTCATATAAAATACACCTTGCATGATGTTAGTCAACAATGGGAGAATAACCAATCATTAATTGTCCCACTTATGGCACTATAGAGAATGACAAAGCAGCTCAAACCGTGTCAATTGTGCTATAACATAATCGCTTCTCTGAGCGCAAACTGAGAGAAACACAAAGCTCTGCTACTTCTGTTTAAAAGTAGCTCACATGTCTTCTCCACAAAGTCCCATGCAATCGTGCAGAGCTAGCTGCACGAGAAATAGGCTGAGCTAGCCATCACTCGTGACTTTGAGTAAAAAGGAGCTTCTTTCAGCTGCCTTACCATGGACACACGTGACTTCGAAATAAAATTGAGTGAGGATAGTGTTGGATGAAGTGGACAGCAGATTAACTGGAAAGATGTTGAATATCAGTTTAGTTTATTATTACATGTAGCAAGGTACACAAATGTGTCACCCAGCCCCACTTGGCTTCTATCTAACCTTAAATATTCCTGCCCTTCTCCACCCCTCCTTCACAATTTGTGTTGAGTTGGCATCAGGCTTGAGTTTTTTTAATTTTAACATTATTTCCTCTCTTAATCGCTCCCTCTCTGCTGGCATCAACATGAAGCGTCAACCATGTTTCTCTCTCCACTGACGCTGCCTAACCTACTGAGTATTTAAGAATGTTTTGATTTTACTTAGATCTCCCACACCTGCGATTTTGTGCATGCATGAGGGGCCGCATGCTGAAAATGGTCGGTGGGGGATGCAACTAGACTAGATCCGTAAGAACGAAGAAGGGCTTAGTTTACTTTCCAGGCCCAGTAGATTAAATTTAAAATAGAGAATGATGAGGAGGCACAGACCTTTGTGATAATATTTAACTGAGGACCCATCTGCTGAATGGTTATCTACAGTTGTATTCAATTCCTGTAAATACAGATGTGAACAGTTTGAGTTAGATTGATGCCAGCCTAAGATTTACAGTATTTAAATTTAACATCTCTCCACCTGTTGACGTGAACGGGTGATCAATGTGGACTTGGTGGGTGGAAGAACCTGTTCGCAAGCTAAACTAAACTAAAAAGTCTCCTACCTCTCACCACCCCCCCATTTTTGAAGGTTAAAATCTAGTGTGCTTGTCTTAAAACAGATGCTTCCCTTGCATTAGTTTCAATCATATCTTTCAGATTTCCTGCATACATTTTTGTTCTTTTTAATAAATTGTGAATTGTAGAAGGCAAACATTTTTGTCTACCTATAATTATTGCAGTTCTTTTTTTACATGTCACTATTAGTTTTTGATGTGTACTTTTTCTACAAAATGATTACTGCTTGGGGTTCTCTACACTAGTCCACCACAATAGTAACCCTTCATCCCTACTTGTGTTTTTAGTCTCCACCCAAATAGTCCATATTTTCTGAGCTAGAATGTCTTTTATCTCTCTAGAATGTATTTCATCACATTCACACCTAATGCCACCATCCTTTCCTTGCCACCTGTCCTCCCTAAACATTGTACTCAGTTTTGATTCTGTGCAGCCATGTCTCTGCAATGGCTTATAGGATTTTACCTGCTCACCTCTATTTATGCCAATGGTTCATTAACCACATTACAATACTTCATCAATTAACATTCAATCCCCTTTTTTTTCAAGGTGGTTCCACTTGGCTCTCACCCTTGACATCCCTGTCTTCTGCTGTTGCAACTACTGTTCTTTCTTTCATGTCAGTCCGTGTTTCTTTCCTTTTCAAACTGATACAGTCCTGAAACGTCACCTATGCATGTCCGGCGGGTCAGGCAGCATCTCTGGAGAGAAAGGAATAGGTGATGTTTTGGGTCAAGACCCTTCCTGAAGGTGGGATCTTCAGGTCAGAAAAAGGGTCTTAACCCTAAATGTCACCAATTCCTTTTCTCCAGAGATGCTGCAAGATCAGTGGAGTTACTCCAGCTTTTTGTGTCCACCTTCCCCAAAATTGGTTCTAGTGTCCCAAGAATCCAAATCCCTCACTCCTGCACCATGTCTTTAGCCCCACCCTTTTCATTTGGTCTATTCTCCTGTTCCGACCCTAACTAGCATGTGGTAGTTCTGAGAGTATTACTTTTGAAGTCCTGCTTTTTAATTTATTTCTTAATTTCTTGTATTCATTTTGCAGGACTTTATGCATTTTGTAATCTACTTTGTTGAAATTGATATATACTACCACCGTTGGTTGCATACACTCCCCTTTCAAAGAGTTATAAAGTTATACAGCAGAGAAACAGACTTCTCGGCCTACCCTGTCCATTCCCCGTCCATCTATACTCATCGCACATACCAGCACCTCTAAAACTTGGCAATTCAAGTGTTCTTTTAGATATAAAATATTTGCCTCCACCAACCTCTCTGCCAAATGCATTCCAAATTCCAATCATCCTGTGGGGGAAAATAATTCTTCCTTATCTCCTCTAACCTTTCACTCCTTACCTTAAACATGGTTGTAGATACCTCTGTTATGTGGAATAATTTACCACAGACTATCTATGCCCCTCTTAATTTTATACACCTCTATTAGATTTCTTTTCAACCTTTTCTGCTCCAAGAAAATCAAACCTAGCCTTTCTAGTCTCTCTTTAGACACTCCATCCCAACAACATCCTGGTGAATCTCCTCTGCACACTCTCCTGAGCAATCACATTGAATCCATTCTATGGTGACCAAAACGGCAAGCAAAATTTTAGATGTGGCCTCACAATGCTTTATAAAGCTGTACCATATCTTACCTACTCTTATATTCTCTGCCCTAGACAATGAAGGTTACCAACCCCATGCTTTCAATACCACTCTATCTCCCTGGGGTGCCACCTTCAGAGGTCTTTCAGGATGCTCTGCAGCCTTTCTGTGACACCCTTCACCCCAGCACCAGACCATCCTGGAGTCACCTGTGCAGCTCTTCTCTGAGCCAATGTTTGAGGCCAATAAACCTCTGACAAAAAGGTATCGACCTGAATGATTAACACCATGGATGGCTTGATTGTAATCATATATAGTCTTTTCACTGACTGGACAGCAATGAACAACAAAAAAATCATTTTCACTGTACCTCGGTCCACGTGACTGTAAACTAAACTAAATCAACTCTTTTCATAGTTGCTGCCTGACTTGCTGAGTATATTCAATATTTAAGCTCTCTTTTCATAATCCCTGTTGAGGTGTGATCCAAATCTTGCTTTAGTAAAAATAAATTAATGGAAAATCATTTGTTTTATACAGCCAAGGAAAAAGCTTTAAGGATCAGGGAATGAATTATTAATTGTACTCCTGCATGGAAGATGTCACATATCAAATAGTCAGTAAATCTGAAATGTCATTTTTGGTTAACTACTTTGATATCAAGAAATCTTGAGAAGTCGCTTAAATGAACCTGCGTGCTTCTTTAACCTTACCTTGCCAAGAGGAAGGGAAGTAATGTTACATTTGCAGGACTGAAATACTGAACAATTGCAATGATTTTTAAAGAACATCCATATTGCATACTGGAAACAAGCCATTATGCAAAGAAATAGGCATTATTTTAAATGGATTAGTTCACAATTCCACCTAAAATTGCAATTTTCTGTCACAACTGTGTTGGAATTGTACCACTCTTATCTTTTAAATAGTGTGTTTGAACCTCCATAACAGTTGGTATTGGTTTATTATTGTCACCTGTATTGAGATATAATGAGAAGTTTGTTTGCGCGCTGTCCAGTTAAATCATACTATTAATGAGTACAATCAAGCTATATACAAATACAACAGTTAGTGCAAAGAGAAAAATACTGGAGTGCAGAATGTAATGTTACAGTTTTACACCATTACAGTTACATGTAAAAGGTTAATAGCTTCGAGGTATTTCCCAAAGAAAGGATTTCTTTATGCAAAGTAAATGGCCAAATTATACATTTCGCGTAATTTCCTTCCTGCTTAAATAAACAGAAGCATAATTCTGACACGTTGGGAAAAAGATCTCTTCTGGTTTACTTGTCAAGAACATATTTAATTATTATTATTTAAAGGTGGAATTATTATAGTAGGAATGCTGGCGTAAAACAACCTTACGACACAATATATCTGCAGAATAGCCAGTCATTTAAACAGGCACAAGCCTGGATCTAAGATGGATAATTTATCTCCTTTACAATCTTCCAACATTTCAACATTATTTATCCATGCAATTCAGCACTGGGGGAGAACACATGAATGGAGGAAGGGGCTCCTGTTTTAAGACATGCTGTTTTGCCTCAATTGTTCTCAGTGTTCTGTGAGAGTATAGATCACTAGAAAGGCAAAGGCCAACCTGTAGCTCAGGGTAACTGCCACTATTCTTTCTTCCATTTCTTCTCTGCTCAGTAGTTTTGTTCCAAACTAATCAATGCCCTCAATTTGTTCACTTACCTGTTAAGCCTCTAGCATTGAAATAAATACAGATCAAACCATTGTTTTATCCTCTCTCTTTAATGTGCATGGCTTGCCCTGTTTGCTAATCTTCCTCTCTTTGTCCACAGTACTTGCCCACAGCCTCTCCTCTGCCTCCTTTCTGTTCTGGGACCCTCTCCCCTGCCAATCTAGTTTGAAGACTCATGTGTAGCACTAGCAAATCTCCCTCCCAGGATATTGATCCCCCTCCAGTTCATGTGTAAACACTCCCATTTGCACAGGTTATCATTGCCGCAGAATAGACACCAATGATCCAAAAACCTTATCCCCAATTCCAGTCCCTCAGCTACTTAGTCATCCAGCATATCCTTCTACTCCTAGCCTGTCTAGCATGTGGCACTGGGAGTAATCCAGAGATTACTACCTTGAGGACTTGCTTTTTAACTTTTTTCCTGCACTCCCTTCACTCACTCCGCAGGACCCCATCCTCTTTCCTAGCTATGTTGTGGTATTGATGTGCACAATCACCTTTGGCTGCACCCCCTTCCCCTTGAGAATGTTCTACAGTTGCTGCAAGCCATCCTGTTCCCCGGCACCAGGGAGGCAACACACCATCCTGGAGTCCCATTTGTGGTAACAGAATCTCCTATCTGTCCCCCTAATTATAGAATCTCCTGTTGCAATAGCCCAGTCTACCTTCACTCTACCCCCACCCCCCAGTTCTCCCCGCTCATGCCGCAGGCATGGTTGCTGCTGCTTTCTCCTGCACTGTCAAACCATTCGCGCCCGCACTGCCCACAGCGAAATCCAAAAGGATATATTTGTCTTCAAGAGGAATGGCCCCAGGTGATTGCTGCATTCTCTGTCCACTCTCTTTATCGTTCCTGGTGGTCACCCATCTACTTACTGCCTGCACCTTAAGTCTGATCACCTCACTATAACTCATATCCATGAAGCTCTTATTCTCATGGACAATCCTGAAGTGATCCAGCAGCAACTCCAGTTTCCTCACATGGTCAGTCGGGAGCTACAGTTGACGTACTTCCCACAGGTGTAGTCCTCAGGGACACTGGAAATCTCCCTGACCTTCCACATCCTGCAGAAGCAGCACATCACAGCCCTAACTGCAGCGAATTGTGGATGCAGCCCAGACCATCACACTAACTAACCTTCTTTCCATTGACTCCATGTATACCTCATGTTGCCTTGGCAATGCCAGCAGCATAATCAAGGTTGAGACCTCTCCCATTGGTCAAAAGGAATAGATTACAGTTGTTACATCGACTACAAAACATGTTTAGTTTGGAAAGGTACACAAGTTCCAAATGACAATAGCCAATATTAAAAGGGCCTTGAATTTCTGAATCGAGCTCCACAATAAACATCAAATCTATCTAATTCTTCTATTAAATATATAATCAGGATTATCATCAATTCCCAATTTCAATGCCTTGCCTCCATTTATTGGTCCAGTTTCACTGAAAGCACTTTTGTCCAGTATCATCTCCATTTTGGACTTTTCCACTGAATTCTCACAGGACTCCAACTCAGTCAAATCTGCAGCATCCATTGCCTGCACAAAGTCCCACTCACTCATTACATAGAAACATAGAAAATAGGTGCAGGAGTAGGCCATTCGGCCCTTCGAGCCTGCACCGCCATTTAATATGATCATGGCTGATCATTCAACTCAGTATCCTGTACCTGCCTTCTCTCCATATCCCCTGATCCCTTTCTCCACAAGGGCCACATCTAACTCCCTCTTAAATATAGCCAATGAGCTGGCCTCAACCACCTTCTGTGGCAGAGAATTGCAGAGACTCACCACACTCTGTGTGAAAAATGTTTTCCTCATCTCGGTCCTAAAGGAATTCCCCCTTATCCTTAAACTGTGACCCCTTGTTCTGGACTTCCCCAACATCGGGAACAATCTTCCTGCATCTAGCCTGTCCAACCCCTTAAGAATTTTGTAAGTTTACCCTGCTGCAGCTCCTTGACAAGCTTTCCGTCACTCAGTGTGACAATTTGAAATTCTCAATTCTGGTCTATAGTTTAATCCTGCAACGTGTTCCTCCCTAGTTCAGGAATTTACCCTTTCCAGCATCCCTATACCTCTGATTTCCTCTACTTCTCTGATTTTGTTTTCCCTTCTTCTGCCCACTATCAATGGCAAAGTTTCCGCCAGGGTTTCAGGGCATGACCCATTCATTCTTGCCTCATTACTCCCACTTTCTGATAGTGGAGAAGGGTAACCAAGCAACCAAGCTTGCAGGATTGGCATCAGCTCCATTGAGATATAAAGTCATAGAGTGATACAGTGTGGAAACAGGCCCTTCGGCCCAAATTTCCCACACCGGCCAACATGTGCCACCTGCCCATGTTTGGTCCAAATCCCTCCAAACCTGTCATATCCATGTATCTAACTGTTTTTTTTAAATGTTAAGTCCCTGTCTCAACTACCTCCTCTGGAAGCATGTTCCATACATCCACCAACCTTTGTGTGAAAAAGTTACCCCTCAGATTCCTATTAAATCTTTTCCCCTTCACCTTAAACCTATGTTCTCTGGTTCTTGATTCACCTTATCTGGGAAAGAGACTGTGCATCTACCCGATCTTTTCCTCTCATGATCTTATACACCTCTATAAGATCACCCCTCATCCTCCTGCGCTCCATGGAATAGAGACCCAACCTACTCAACCTCTCCCTATAGCTCACACCCTCTAGTCCTTGCAACATCCTCATAAATCCTCTTTGCACCCTTTCCAACTTGGTAACATCTTTCCTATAACACAGTGCCCAGAACTAAACACAATATTCTAAATGCGGTTTCACCAACGTCTCATACAACTGCAGCACGATCTCCTCACATCTATACTCAATACTCTGGCTGATGAAGGCCAATGTACCAAAAGCCTTTTTGACCACCTGATCTACCTGCGACCTTCAAGGAACTATGCACCTGCACTCCTAGATCTCTCTGCTCTACAATACCTTTGTAGTTCAGGTCAACTCGCGGGCGGTGGGAGTGTCCCGGGAAGCCGCGCGTGCCCAATCCATCCGCCGAACAACTGTGCCACCGACGACCAGAGCGACAACCGAAATGTGCCCCGAGAGGCCTGACTCGCACCACAGGCCTCCCAGGGAATTGCGAGGATGCCGGGCAGCAAGGCCTGTCTGGGCCGCAGGAGCCTCAGGGCGTCGGCGATGGGAGTCTTGGCGGCAACGGGGCCTTCGGTGGCAACAGAGCATCGGTGGCGACAGTGGGAACCTCAGTGGTGGTGGTGCAGCATGAAGGGGGGGGAAGACAATGGGGACCTGGCGTGGGGGGACGGCCGTAAGGGACAGTGGGAGAACAAAGGGGGACCTGGTGTGGGGGAGTGGGAGGGCACTCTATTTTACAATCCTTTGCCCTGGGGATGTCTGTGTTTGTTTGTTTGTTCATTTGTTCCGATGAAGGCGCTGTGCACACGACAGCCAGACAACAGTCGCTTGTCCTTTTTTTTTCACTTTCAGGTTTTTGTGTACCTTGTTGTGTGTTGTGACTATTGCAAACCAATTTCCCTCCTGGGGATGAATAAAGTTTATCGTATCGTATCGTTTTGTTACGCTTTCCAGTTCCTTGTGCCACTACCATCAACTGATTGATCCCAACGATAACATTACAGACCCACACTACAAAGGCCACCAGAATAAAACAGCAGGGTTTATTTTTGCTTTGGATTTCAGCTGACAGCAAAGTCTCCATCCATCAGCTGCCGTGATTTATAACGGATTAAAATGCCTACTTGTGAAATTATCACATCTTAATGCTGCTTTACATTATTCATTTCAGCATCTAATCATCACAACTTCAACTTCAGTGGATTCATCATTAAAATTGAAAAGCCCCAGAACCGCTGAGCATTTGTATGAAGTGACTTCACCACGAGGCACACTTTTAGCTGATAACAAGCAACACATTTCTCAAAGAAAAAATACCTAGGAAAACAATTTGCATTAAGAAGAAAGATTTCTTTGAAGCTGAAATAATTTTGCACTCAGAAGATAAGTCTATCTGCATTGCCTTTGATGTTCATTTGTCTTAGATCACTTGATCCATCCTTATCTTTTTTTGTGGAGACTTTCTATGATTTCATAAATTGCAGACAATTTGCCTGTCATTTAATTTCTAGACACAGGCTATACAAAGGCCACGAAACTGGCAGAGAAAAACATTTGTGCAACATCTGTGAATCTGTGGCAACAGGTACTATATAAATTATGCCCACAGGCTTCCTTTTGGAAAATCTTATCTACTATGTGACATCACATCGGAAGTCTCGATGTGTAGCAATCCTTCTGATTAAATATATTTTTGCAATTCGAAATTACATTGGGAGAAGCTGCATCTATTTTAAAACTTGACAGGATATTTCAGATGGAGTTTATACTTTAGGTGGGGCTTATGAGTTTTATGTCACAACAAGGTATTTCAGATTTACTGTATGCAAAGCAATCTAAATAAAATTGCAGTGTGGCATGGGTCATGAACCTTTTGCATCGTTGCATATATTAATCATGAACAATTTTGCAGGTTACGGTGGCATAGCGATAGAGCGACTGCCTTACATCGCCATGACTACGAGTTTGTACTTTCTCCCAGTGACATGCGTGGGTTTTCTCCAAGACCTTCGGTTTCCACCCACACTCCTAAGACGTACAGGTTTGTAGGTTAATTGGCTTGCCATAAATGTAAAATTGTCCCTTGTGTGTGTAGGATAAGTGTTAGTGTGCAGGGATCGCTGGTTGGTGTGGACTCGGTGGGCCGAAAGGCCTCTTTCCGCGATGCATCTCTAAACAAAGCAAAGGCAGCAAACTAACTTGCCTGGTGTACTATTCCGGTTGATTGTTAACCACAAATAATGGGATGAATGCTGGGGTATTGGGGTAAATTTACCCCAGTTTGGGGTAAATTTACTGATTTATTCACAGGATTTGGGCATCACTGTAAAAAAACAGTATTTAATGTCTATCTTTAATTGCCGTTCAACTGAGTAGCTCGATCAGTTGGTTTGGAGGGAATAAATAATCAAACCACTGGGGAATACGAAGCGAATCAAGGCCAAAACCAGGAAGAATAAGAGTTTTCCTTCCATGAAGGACATAAGCGAATGAGGAATTTTACAACAATTGGTTTCTTGGTAACCTCTCCTGATCCTGGCTTTTTAATCTCTGAATGTAATTAACCAAACAAATGTATATTCTTCATTATCTCTGGTGGGAGTGGGACCAATGTCACTCGTTTAGAGTAAAATCCGGTTTGCAGATCCAGTGAGTTAACTGCAGTATCATTGTTCCCTCTATTATAAGAAATGCCAGGATAAACATGGAGAGAGCATGGTGATTGTTAGATGCTGGAGACTGTGCTGGTAAAGATAGGCGCTTCTTACAAAGAATATTCGACCTCACCTTCATAATGGTCCATGATCTATCATTACATTGGAGTTCCATGCATCGATGTCTTAAACAAATTGTGGGAAAGGTCTCTTCTTTAACTGACACAAACAAGCCTGTATTCTTGCCTGTCAAGTGTGCTGTTTGTTCATGTTAAAGGTAACCTACAAAGAATAGTTCTGTCACAAGCAGAAAAAAACAAGTTACTCAGAATTCAATTTTGAGTGTTCAAAAGATAACACACAAAAATAGAACCAGATCACCTGCAGCAGCAAAGAAGATGGGAGAAAATTGTCATTTTGTGGCCAAACTGTTATCAACTTCCTTTACAAAGTTCTGGGCAAGTGACACATTCTTTCAAAAGGAGAACACAGGTCAACAGCTAACCTTGACTTAGCTACCATTGCAAGGAAAGTCACACATTTCAAATAAAATATAATTTGTAAAATACTACTTTCAGAGAGTTGTACATTGCAGAAAGTGGCAGTGTGTCCCATCTCTGAAAGAGCCATTCCATTAATCCCATTCCACTGCTCGTTCCAAAACTTTACAAACCTATTTTCTTTTCAGTGTGATCAATTCCTTTTTAGTTAGTGATTCTGTTATTTGTTAGTGATTCTGTTATTTCAGGTAGTGCATTCGAGCTTATAACAAGTTGCGGCATAAATATAATTCTTGCTTCCCTTCTAGAGTTTGGTGCCCAGAACCTGGTATACTAGCAATCAATGATTTTCAAATCCACACTAAACTTCCAGAATGTTAACACCTAAACTTTCCTTCTAATCTGGCTGGGAGCCATTGAGCTGCAAACTCAATGAATGAATGAATGAATTAATTAATTAATGCATGCATGCATGCCATTGGTTCCACAAGGTATATGATTATGGCATTAACAGCTTGTAAATCAGAGGGAATGAGGGTCATAGAGTTATAGAGTCGTACAGCACTGAAACAAGCCCTTCAGCCCAACTTGCTCATGCCAACCAAAATGCCGCATTCACGCTAGTTACACCTGTGTGCATTTGGCCCATATTCCTCTAAACCTTTATTGGGGTATCAGATGAAGGTTTAGGTATGAAGGCACAGTCACTTTTGGTAGTTTCAGCCCAACCCTGTGCCCTCAATAACATTGCACCGATTGATGGTAGCATTGTCTATGTAACGACAAGAAGATACACCTGAAATGTCACTGATTAACTGCAATCACATCCAATTTCCCACCAACTTGTCCTACAAAGTTTGTGTTGGTAAGGAACCTGTAAATTTCTTTCGATGGCTGTGAGTTGTGGGTGTATAAATTACAAGAGTGGTGTACGTGTGAAGACAAGGAGGACATTACCCACCATGGTTAGTACAGATTGATGCCCGGGCCATCCCAATTTTAAAATGTATGACTCACCAATAATGCTCACCAAACTTGTAAATAAAATGAAGTATTGGCAAATTAACCTTTACTTCCATCATACTTGCATCACAACTAACCGTAGATAAGGAGACCATTTGGCTCTATTTTTTCTGCACCCGGAGAAGCCCAGAGATTTCTCATAACATCCAACTAGTCCACATCCCAAATGATTTGCATCCATAACTTGAGCCAGGAGGCTGTTGGTGGCAATAAAGAACCAAGGGGAGGTTGAACAACCACTAGTTCAGCTCCTTGTTAAATAATGGATGAAATGCACCTTAGCTCCTTTCACCAATTTTGATTGTGTTGACTAAAATAAAATACTTATGATTCCTGACAAAACTTCAATTGATCCAGTTTCCAAAATGTTTAGCTTGAAATGTTCTATTATTTCCACTCGCCATCCTAATTTAAGCAGGCCAGACTGTGACTTTAATGAGAGCCATGTTATCTGGCTTGCCAATTACATGCTTTTCTCTGTACTCAATTCAAATGAAATCTTTTGATCTAAGTATCAAGCAGATGATGCAACACTGTCAATTTGGCACAGCTATCCAAATGAATATCTGTCTTCTCCTCTCGGTCCTAACAATCCCAAAACCAACATCCTGCAGGGGAGGTTTGTAATTGTGGTGTGTTTCAGCCGAGTTGGCAGAGTAATGGTATTTAGTGTAGACGTGCAGATGGAGAGGATCAGTCATCTAGAGGGGAAAATGTTAGTAAGTCCAATAAGCAGGGTAGTGGGGTGAAATGGTATATTTTCAAATATATATATATATATTTGAAAACATAATGACATTCAAAGTTAAATAAAGTTTATGATACCACAGCTTCAAGTCCAACCTTATGTACAGGAAGGAATTGTTTAAACCAAAGAGACACAAAAAGCTGGAGTAGCTCTGAGAGCTTCTCTGGAGAAAAATAATTAGTTGCCAAACACTTTAATTCCCATTCCCACACTGACCTTTCTGTCCTGGGCCTCCTCCACTGTCAGTGAGGCCAAATGCAAATTGGAGGAACAACACCTCATATTTCACTTGGGCAGCTTACACCTCAGTAATTATTTTTCTCCAGAGATGCTCTCAGAGCTACTCCAGCTTTTTGTGTCTCTTTGGTTTAAACAGTTCCTTCCTGTACATAAGGTTGGACTTGAAGCTGTGGTATCATAAACTTTATTTAACTTTGAATGTCATTATGTTTTCAAATATATATATATATATATATGACTATTGATTTCTCTAACTTTAGGTAACCCTTGCATCCCCTCTCTCTCCGTCCCTCCCCCATCCAAGTCATTGTACTAGTTTCAAAGTCGACTTGTTGAGTCTCATTGTCTGTAATTCGTTTTCACCTAGCCCACTGCTAACAATAGCTTGTTTCCTTTATCATCGTTACTTTTATGCATATATTTCATTCATTTGTTCTATATCTCTCCATATCACCTCTATCTCATTTCCCTTTCCCCTGACTCTCAGTCTAAAGAAGCATCTCGACCCGAAACGTCACCTATCACTTTTCTCCAGAGATGCTATCTGACCCACTGAGTTACTCCAGCTTTTTGTGTCTATCTTCAATCTTATGTATGTTTGTTAGTTAGCATGGTGCATTACATTTCAGAAGTTAATTTTTTTTATGTGATTTTCCTTCCTGATTTGCAGTTTGGGTGAACTCTTTAATGTAAATGGATTTATAGCGAGCTTGTTGACATCAAAGTTGAATTGGGTGTGAGAGCAATTGACATCAATCAGTAAGAGAAAATCCATACTTCAAAAACCGTAAGATATTTGTGGACAGCCTTTTGAGGTCATTGATGAATGCTGAATGATTGCTTTGGGTCTGACCACACAAAAAATAATCAACAGCATTATTTGAGATGAATCACTAGGTTTTGTTAAGACAAAAGCACAAATATATTGATTTGGAATTTGCAGTAAAACATCTAAATATAATAAGGCGGAAATATGTTTCTAAATATTTCATGGTCACATTCTGAAATCACTATCCATTTACAACAAGCAACTTCTCAAACATATGTTACTGAAGTAATTTATGGTCAAATCTGTGTGTTTGTCACTTTGGCATTAAAACATTGGTCTCTGTTTTGTTCAGATTGTATTAGTTGAGGAGCAATCTCATAGCACAGTAATCAAGATCCTCATGGTAGTCAGAACATTTCCGAAAGCAAGATATTTATAATTGATTTCATGGCATGAATGAGGGTGGTATTAAAATTAATAAAATTATCATATGAGCTGCTGTGTAAAGTAATTTGCCAAAGTGTCTTTCCCAATCACTGTGATTGATTGCTTCGAATATAATATATCTCTCATTTTTGGCTTTAAGAAGTTAAATTGCTGAAAAAATCATTGGAGTCAACTTGTTTCACTATGTAAATGTCAGTACATAACTGAGCAAGGAAAGACATAATTTTAAAACAAAAAAGATACAAAGTGCTGGAGTAACTCAGTGGGCCAGGCAGCATCTCTGGAGAACATGGACAGTCAACATTTCTGGTTGGGACCCTTCTCCATTTTGTTTTGCAGCTCTCAATTCCATTATTTATAATGACATGATGTTGTCACCTGGTCCAAATAAGACATATATAATGGCATTTCAGTGCATTTTCAATCAACAATCACATCCAAGAAATGTTTAATTTTAGTTTGGAGATACAGCATGGTAACAGGCCCTTTGGATCACCCGTTCACACTAATTCTATGTTATCCCACTTTCTCATCCACTCCCTACACACTGGGGGTAATTTGCAGAGGCCAATTAACCTACAAACCTGCATATCTTTGGGATGTGGGAGGAAACCAGAGGAAACCCACATTGAGACTACATCACCCTAAATGTTGGAAATGTATGGCCAAGGAGAGCAAGGTGCAATCAGATACATTACAAATTTTACTGATGAAAAATTAAAACAAGTCATTATTTGCAATGTCCCGGACACCTTGGAAAGAATATCCATTTTAAAGAGCACATGCAACATTTATGTTAATTCATTCGGGCTAATTTTAATCCTGTGTTGTTTGGTGGTTAAAATGGTGACTGGCTGCTGCAGGGTATTTTCATGACCTATTATAATAATTGTATGGTATTTCATTGTATTGAAACGGCTTGCAAAATGTTCAGAGCCTATTAAGCTGTAGATAAAAGATCAGTGGATCAAAGCTTCTTTTACTATTCAGTTTTCTGAGCAGGTTTCCAATTTAGAAATCACTTCATTCCCATATTTCACACTCTTATGCACACAATGCTTTTGATGTTGATACTGTTATTGCTAAATTTTTCTTGAAGGAGGAAGGGGCTGTAACAATCCCAACAACTAACACCAGTAGCTCTAACTGCTTCACAGAGATCATACTCTATGCATAAGCTTTAAATTGCCGGCAGTTGCACCCAGCTCCATTAAGCAGATCAGTACATCATCTTTAACTATCAACAAGCGATAGCTTTCTGTGAATTTGCAGCCATGGCTGGTTTTCTTGATCGCAGACTTCATTGGTTGCTGGTCTATAGTTACATTGAAAGAAAAAAAGTGAAAATAGAAAAGGCTATCTTTCTATTAATTGCAGCTTGGCGGCCATCAATGCGACAGTATGTTCTTTATAAGACACCCAGGCAAATTTTGCAATGCATTTGTCCTGTGGCCATTCACTATCTCTCCGTATTCAACCATCTAAGAGAGTGGCAGGATGTCTGCTGTGTCCTTTACACATGCAGTCACCCCATAATCCCACCTCACCTGACTGAGGGACACGGCAGGATCATTACTGCCCGTCAGGTCACTGTAGCAAATGGTTGGGTGCCACGAGGGGTCTTAGACTGTCATCACTGTGAGAATGCTCTCCATATATTGAATGAAATTAAAACAAAACGCTACACCAACCAAGGTAATTGCTCCACTTTGGGGGATCAGGGCCATCTGAGGCCCAGGAGTAGCTGGGTGATTGTGTGAATCGGGCACCGATAGAGCTCTCACAGGGGTCAGATGAGCGCCTAGATTGGATGCGGACTGCAGCAGCATGGAACGGCGGTGGAGGACACCGACATCATCACCTGGCCAGGCCGGCCCTCACAACTCCAAATCACTGGTGTTGCCAGGCCAACAGGCCTTTATGGCCTTGATAAGACTCTACATTTTTAAGAACTTTGAAACTTGAAGGATAGACATTGGCGCCAACAGTATTGGTGTGCTGCCCTAGTATAATCTACTATTCTTACACTCTTGTACTTGGGTATGATCGTGATTATGTATAGTAAGATTTTACTGAATTATATGCAATACCAAAATACAATTATATGTATACCTGGGTACACGTGACAACAAAGTACCATGAACCATTGAACATTGATGCTCACAAGTGTAGGTCCACTCATCTGCCTTTCAGGGCAAATGTGTTTTGGGATATTCTGCTAAGAGAGGGTAACAGATACGTTTCGCCAGAAGGGCCAGAAAGAATGAGGCTGGGAGTAAGACAGAAGATCAGCAGGGACAAGGAATGGGAGTGTGGCTGGGAGTGGTCCCATTAGAGTGAGTGGGAGGACGTGGAGCAGAGCAGCTGGGAATGGTCGCAGGAATGACAAAATGGGTGGGACACTGGGAATTACACAACCTCACCAACACAATGCACATACACGTAAACTTACCTTAATTGCCCGAATAGTTCATCCTATCAGATAAATTGTCTTTGTTACACCCTCTCTCTCCTACCCTAATATTTGGACCAATCTGTCTTTTGCCTTCTCAGTTCTAAAAGGTCCCAGATGTGAAACATTGACTGACTTTCATTCCATAGATACTGTCTGACCTGCAGAGTTTTGCAAGCACTCTCCGTTTTTTTGCCCAATGCATCGTCCTGCTGTCCTTTTTGCTGCAAAAGCCACGCTGGCCATGCTGACGTCTGAGAAATGGCAGTAATAGGTGAAATAGGATCATAGAGCGTGAAACAGGCCCTTCGGTCCAACTTGCTCACACCAACCAACATGTCCCATCTACACTAGTCCTATCTGCCTGCGTCTGGCCAATATCTCCCAAAACCTGTCCTATCCATGTACCTAATTGTTTCTTAAATGTTGCAATAGTCCCTGCCTCAACGACCTCCTCTGGCAGCTCATTCCATACACCCACCACCCTTTGTGTGAAAAAGTTACCTCTCAGATTTGTATTAAATCTTTCCCCCCTCACCTTAAACCTATGCCCTCTGGTTCTTGATTCCCCTACGCTGGGCAAGAGGCTCTGCGCATCCACCCGATCTATTCCTCTCATGATTTTATACACCTCTATAAGTTCACCCCTCATCCTCCTACGCTCCAAGGAATAGAGTCCCAGCCTGCTCAACCTTTCCCTGTAGCTCAGACCCTCGAGTCTCAGCAACATCCTCGTAATGTCGTGAAGTCCTCACTGGCCAAGGAATACCGCAGAAAAGAGCTGGAAGCAGATGGGAAGGAGAGCACCTCATCTGGAGTGTTTGCATCAGCTGCTACCTCTTCCCTTGTCTCACCGTCCTGCTGATCCATTCAACCCATTCTGACATATTTTATACAAATGACATTCTGACAATGCAGAATGAAAAGCTACTATTAAACTACACTGCAGACCAATGAGCCAAATGTGATAAAGGTAATTAATGGGTACACACATTAAATGTATTCCATTCATTTCTCACCCATTGTGCTTTTAATGACAGAATGGTTGTTAACTCTACTACTGCTTTGATGCTTTCCTCTCAAATTCTAGTAAAATCATAAATCAGTGCATCACATAGAGAGGCCACTAAAACTCCCTTTGAACAAACAATCCCATTCCCGTTCCTCATACACTTCCATTATTTTTCCCCTTCAAGTGTTTTGCCAATTCCCTTGTGAAGGCTGCTGCTGAATCTGTATGTGGCAACCTATCATGGAATGAATATTAAATCCAAGCCATTCATTTAAAAAAAAAGAGATTCTTCTTTTTTGTCAGCTCTGGCTCTTTTGCCAACTATTTTAATTCTGCAACTACAAGGCTAGTAGCCTTTGGTTAATCAAAGAAAAGGTGCCACATGTAATGCTGCTAAGGAAGATGAAAGCCCACGGTATCAAAGGGCAGATACTAGCATGGATATCAGGTTGTCTGGATGGCAGGAGGCAAAGAGTGACAATAAAGGGGTCTTTTTCTGGTTGGCTGCCAGTGACCAGCGGAATTCTGTAGGGGTCGCTGCTAGGGCCTTCACTGTTGTATATTAATGATTTGGATGAGGGGATTGATGGCCAAGTTTGCAGATGATAAGAAAATAGGTGATGGGGCAGGTAGTGTGGAGAAAGCAGGGACTCTGCAGAAGGACTTGGACAGTTTGGGAGAGTGGGCAGAAAAGTGGCAGATGGAATATAGTGTAGCAGAGTGTGGAGTCATGCATTTTAGTAGTAGGAATAAAGGCAGAGATGGGGAGAAAGTAGGATAATTCGGTTAGGAGGGAGAGATAGATCAGCCATGATTGAATGGCGGAGTAGAATTGATGGGTCAAATGGCCTAATTGTGCTTATGGACCTCTCGAGGTCCACACTATCCGTGGCTGACCTGTTGCTAAAGCAAAAATAACCACACATCTGAAATGCTTGTACAATTGCAACATGGAAGAATACCCATGGTAAATGGTATTACTTACAAAGACAAAAGATCTGTGATAGAATCACAAATGATGGCTTCATAAACGGATACATGCTTTGCATCAAATTGAACTTGAGATCTGGTAGATTGTGTAAGTAGTGCTCCAAGCTCTCTTGTCAAATTATGAATGAGTGAAGAAATTATGATTTTTAATTTCTCTGCTGCTCGAAGATATGTAAAATTAAACTGGAATGTTGAGCAAACTCTGGGAAACTATTATTCTTTAGAAAAATCGCTGGTCATAATTGAACCAGCATCTAGAATATTTCCTTGTGAAATCTGTTTTTCTTCTTAGCATCTCTAACGATACTCTGATCTTCATCCAGATCATAATTAAGCTCCCTGTAGGTACATTTCTTCCAGGTTCTTACATAAACAATACATATACCATCTTAACAATACTATTCGACATGATAATCATTCCATTATTAATAAATCTTTGTCAGAAATATTCCAAATGCTCTCACTCTCTCTCTTCGAGTTATACCCTTCGTCACTGAGTATGTCTCAGCGTAGGATGATAATAAAAAGGGTGATAATTAAAGAAACACTTCAAGTCCCAGAATAATAAATTTCTGCTCTAATTATCAGCCAAAAGTTAGCTACAGTGTGATGTCGTCAGTCTCAGAATGTGCTGCAGGAGGAAGCAATGGTGTTTATCTAGTGGTGGCAAAATGTTATGTAACAGACTGGAGTTCTTGCCAATGTAGAATCATATGTTTGGAATAGTTGACAGAGGGTTCTGCAGTTGAGCAGGTTATTTAAATGTTCTATTTCCTGAGTGAAAAAAAAAACACATTTGAATGTTCTGTGGTATATTAATGACTCTTCTGGCACTGTGCTGTATTCTAAATTTAATCACCTGTGTGCAATGATAACTATCTTTCATAACATACAAGGCAATTTAGTTAAAAATAAACAATCTAATCTTCCAGATTAAATTTGCAGGAGGAGATTGGGGATAAAAAACAGAATCGCAGGAACAAAACTGAGTTTAATCATTGAGGTATCTTCATCGGCAGTGCTCAGAGCTACAGTGGCTTGCAAAAGTATTCATACCCCTTGAACTTTTCCACATTTTGTCACGTTACAACCACAAACGTAAATGTATTTTATTGGGATTTTATGTGATAGACCAACACAAAGTGGTGCATAATTGTGAAGTGGAAGGAAAATGATACATGGTTTTCAAATTTTTTTACAAATAAAAAACTGAAAAGTGTGGCGTGCAAAAGTATTCAGCCCCCTTTACTCTGATACCCCTAAATAAAATCCAGTGCAACCAATTGCCTTCAGAAGTCACCTAATTAGTAAATAGAGTCCACTTATGTGTAATCTAATCTCAGTATAAATACAGCTGTTCTGTGAAGGCCTCAGAGGTTTGTTAGAGAACATTAGTGAACAAACAGCATCATGAAGCCCAAGGAACACACCAGACAGGTCAGGGATAAAGTTGTGGAGAAGTTTAAAGCAGGGTTAGTTTATAAAAAAATATCCCAAGCTTTGAACATCTCACGGAGCATTGTTCAATCCATCATCCGAAAATGGAAAGAGTATGGCACAACTGCAAACCTACCAAGACATGGCCGTCCACCTAAACTGACAGGCCGGGCAAGGAGAGCATTGATCAGAGAAGCAGCCAAGAGGCCCATGGTAACTCTGGAGGAGCTGCAGAGATCCACAGCTCAGGTGGGAGAATTTGTCCACAGGACAACTATTAGTCGTGCACTCCACAAATCGGGCCTTTATGGAAGAGTGGCAAGAAGAAAGCCATTGTTGAAAAAAAGCCATAAGAAGTCCCATTTGCAGTTTGCCACAAGCCATGTGGGGGACACAGCAAACATGTGGAGGAAGGTGCTCTGGTCAGATGAGACCAAAATTGAAGTTTTTGGCCTAAATGCAAAACGCTATGTGTGGCGGAAAACTAACACTGCACATCACCCCGAACACACCATCCCCACTGTGAAACATGGTGGTGGCAGCATCATGCTGTGGGGATGCTTTTCTTCAGCAGGGACAGGGAAGCTGGTCAGAGTTGATGGGAAGATGGATGGAGCCAAATACAGGGCAATCTTGGAAGAAAACCTGTTAGAGTCTGCAAAAGACATGAGACTGGGGCGGAGGTTCACCTTCCAGCAGGACAACGACCCTAAACACATACAGCCAGAGCTACAATGGAATGGATTAGATCAAAGCATATTCATGTGTTAGAATGGCCCAGTCAAAGTCCAGACCTAAATTCAATTGAGAATCTCTGGCAAGACTTGAAAATTGCTGTTCACAGACGCTCTCCATCCAATCTGACTGAGCTTGAGCTATTTTGCAAAGAAGAATGGGCAAAAATTTCAGTCTCTAGATGTGCAAAGCTGGTAGAGACATACCCCAAAAGACTTGCAGCTGTAATTGCAGCGAAAGGTGGTTCTACAAAGTATTGACTCAGCGGGGCTGAATACTTTTGCACGCCACACTTTTCCGTTTTTTATTTGTAAAAAAATTTGAAAACCATGTAACATTTTCCTTCCACTTCACAATTATGCACCACTTTGTGTTGGCCTCTCACATAAAATCCCAATAAAATACATTTACGTTTGTGGTTGTAACGTGACAAAATGTGGAAAAGTTCAAGGGGTATGAATACTTTTGCAAGCCACTGTATTGGATGACTCACTTCCACTCCAATTCTGTGGGCTCTGTGGTGACTAATGAGGTCAATGAGGGGCCAACACATCTTCCACAGAAGGAGCAGAAGGTCCCTCACATGACAGGTGAGTGGGTAGTTTGCAAAGTGGTGCACCCTTTTTAATAACTTGACCTGGGTTTCTGTCTTCCCAGAGGATGGTTTCAATGCCATCCCAAATGCTCACTCTCCATTTTGATTGATCGTGGGTGTGAGATGCTCCAGAACTGATGGGAATGATACAAGGAAGCTCCATAAATCATTATCTTTGTTCTGCTGGTAATCTCTTGCCATGACAGATCTCAGAACTGAATTCAATTTTGGGAGACTGGAGTCACAAATGCAAGTTCCATGGTCCATCAGAGCCAAATAAGTGTAATTAGGGAACACTATTAGTGCTGGGGTGTTGATCTGGGAGAAGGCATGGCATTAGTTTATTTTGCAGTGGATTTTGCAGAAAGATTATCATACTAGCTTGTTTGTGCTTTAAGATGCCTGCTGTAAATGGTCAAATACGCAGAATTTCACATACCATGAATATTATGGAATTATCTGCCACAGAGGGCAATGGAGGCCAAATCACTGGATGGATTTAAGAGAGAGTTAGATAGAGCTCTAGGGGCTAGTGGAGTCAAGGGATATGGGGAGAAGGCAGGCACGGGTTATTGATAGGGGACGATCAGCCATGATCACAATGAATGGTGGTGCTGGCTCGAAGGGCCGAATGGCCTCCTCCTGCACCTATTTTCTATGTTTCTATATTATGCCACTTGTTCAAGCAGATGTTCAAGTACTCTTTTCCTCTATTGGTCAAACCAATAGATCTATAGTTAAGTTAATGTAAGTCAAATCCTTTCACATTATAATTAGGCTTTAGAATTTGGAGATAGAGAATGGAAATGGACCTTTTGGCCCACCGAGTGTTCGCCAACCAGCAATCGCCCTGTGCACTAGCGCTATCCTGCACACTATGGATAATTTTTTTACCAAAGCCAATTAACCTACAAACTTGTATGTCTTTGGCGTGTGGGAGGAAAGTGGAGCACCCAGAGAAAACTCACGTGGCCATAAGGGGAACTTACAAACTCTGTACAGATAGCACCCATAGTTATGATTGAATCCGGGTCCCTGGTGCTGTAATAATAATAATAATAATAATAAATACTTTATTGATCCCCTCAGGGAAATTCAGATGTCCAGAAGCTCCCAACCAACAAACCCACAGATTCAAAACGAACGCAGACAGAAAATACATAGAATACAATGTGGACACTACCTGAGAGCAATAAATACTTAAAAAGACCAATAATTAACAGTTAAAAATTAGTAATTGCAAAATGCATCCCCCTCCAGCCTAGCGGTCCGAATTATAAAATCTAATGGCTGCAGGGGTGAAGGATCAGGGAGAGGAGCCGGTTGTTGTTCCGAGTGCTCTTTTGACTCTCCAGAATTAAATGGAGGGGATGCCCGGGGTTTTTCAGGATGACCTGCACCTTGTGCCTCATACGCCTCTCAAGCACCTCCATCCCAGAGTCTACTCTCCCCTCCAGCACTGAGCTAGCTCGATTAACCAGTTTGACCAGCTTCCTATTGTTTTTTGCACTAATGCTGTTGCCCCAGCAGACAACAGCGTAGAAAATAACGCTTGCAACCACTGTGTTGTAAAACATGTGCAGCATATCCTTACACACATTGAAGGATTTGAGCCTTCTGAGGAAAAAGAGTCTGCTCTGGCCTTTTTTGTAGAGGGAGTCAGAGTTGACAGACCAGTCCAGTTTGTTGTCAAGGTGCACTCCAAGGTATTTATATGTCTGCACCACCTCAATGTCAGCCCCTGCAGCGTTGACCGGCTGAAGGGGGAGCTTGGACCTGCCAAAGTTAACCACCATCTCTTTAGTCTTTGTTGTGTTCAGGGTGAGACAGTTCTCTTCACTCCAGGCACAAAAGGCACTGGTCAAGTTCCTGTATTCCTCCTCCTGCCCGTTCCTTACACATGCCACAATCGCTGTATCATCTGAGTATTTCTGTACGTGGCATGTGTCAGACTTATAGTTAAAGTCTGCTGTATACAGGGTGAAGAGGAACGGGGCCAGAACCATTCCCTGTGGGGCTCCAACATTGCACACCACTGTGCCAGACACACTGTCCCCCAGCTTGACAAACTGTGGTCGACCCGTCAGGTAGTCGTGTATCCAGGAGATAAATGTGGAATCCACCCCCATCTTCTTAAGCTTGTCATTCAGAATCAGGGGTTGGATGGTGTTGAACGCACTTGAAAAGTCGAAGAACATAATCCTCACATAGCCACCGGGTTTGTCCAAAAAGGAGTAGATCCGGTGCAGCATGTAGAGGACTGCGTCATCCACCCCAATGTTCTCCTGGTATGCAAACTGTAGTGGGTCGAGTGCGTGCTGGACTTGTGGTCTCAGGAGACGAATGAGTAGCCGCTCCATTGTTTTCATAATATGAAATGTAAGGGTCTGTAGTCGTTGATCTCGGTCGGCCGCCCTGCTTTGGGAACCGGCACGAGACATGATGTTTTCCACAGACCTGGTACCCTCCCTGACTGGAGGCTCAGGTTGAAAATGGTCTGGAGCGGCTCCGCCAGCTGAGCCGCACAGTCTTTTAGTAGGCTGGGACATACACCATCAGGGCCAGCTGCTTTACCAGGGCGCAACCTCCTCAGCTCAGCTCTCACCTAAGACAGCAACTCTACCCCTGTGCCAACCTTTAATTATTTAATAATGATTAATAGTGATGTCTTGCGGAGACACCACATTACAGAACATGAAGTGTTGGAGGCCTTAAAATGCATAAAAGTAGGTAAATCCCCAGGACCTAATCAAGTGTATCCTAGGATGTTGTGGGGAGATAGGGAAGAAATTGCAGGGCCCCTGGCAGAGATATTTGTATCATTCATAGCCATGGGTTAGGTGCCAGAAGACTAGAGGGTGGCTAATTTTCCTCTTTTTAAGAGAGGCTGCAAGGAAAAGACTGGGAACTATAAACCAGTGATCCTAACACCTGTGGAGTGCAAGTTATTGAAGCAGATTCAGAGAGACAGGATCTGCATGCATTTGGAAAGGCAAGGCGAGGTGTTGCAGTTAGGTAAGACAAACCAGAGAAGGACTTACACCACAAATCATAGGGCACTGGGAAGTGTTGTGGAACAGGGAACCATGGGAATGCAAGCATATAGTTCGAAGAAGGTGGCAACACAGCTGAACAGGATGGTGAAGAAGCCATTTGGCACGGTTGCCTTCATTACTTAGAATATTGAGTACAGAAGTTGCAACATCATTTTACAGCTGGACAAGATGCTGGTATGGCCACATTTGGAAAATTGTGAATAGCTCTAGTTGCCATGCTGTAGGAAGGATGTCATTCAACTAGAAATTATGCAAATAAAATTTATGAGGACTTTATCAGATCTAGAAGGTTTGTGTGATAAGGAGAGGTCTTTTTTCCCTAGAATGAAGGAAGCTGAGGGGTCACATTATGGTCCATAAAATTACAAGGGACTTCGATATAAGGTGAATAACCGCAGACTTTTCCCCGAGGGAGGAGAGCCTAAAACTAGAGGGCCAAGGTTTAAGGTGAGTGTGGAATTATTAAAAGGGAACTGAGAGTCAATCTTTGTGATGGGTATATGGAATGAGCTGACAGGGAAAGTGATGAAGGCAGTGATAAAGACCATTACAACATTTAAAAGAATTTGGACAAGTGCATAACAAGGGAATGTGTGAAGGATTATGAGCTGGGGACCAGCTCGATTAGACAAATTGGTTATGGTGGATGGGTTGGGCCGAAAGGCTTGTTTCCATGCTATATAGCTCTATCTATACTATTACTAAATCTCTAATCTAGACCACTTCCGGTCTGCGTTGTTTTTAAATCTGTGCAAAAATGGTCCCCTATATCGCTAGGATTTTTCGCCACCTTATTCGCCGTTCTCTTCTGCTCCAAGGCACCAAGTTTTGTTCCGATCGGCGAATGATTACAAAAGTTATGAAGGTTTAAAAAATCGTGAGATCAGCAGATTGGAGCAGCTGAGTGAGTCCGGAGCCAGGAGTGCGGTCGGAGCCTGGGCCGAGAATCGGTGAGCCCACACACCCCCCCTCCCCTACAGCCCCCCCTCCCCTAGACCCCCCTCCTCTGCACACACATCCTTCCCAACAACCCCCTCCCCCTGTCGTGGTTTAGAGACTTAAAGTTGGATAAGATGCCACAGACACAGAGAATTCTTCAAGAAGACGAAAGCCTTTATTTGCAAACATCAGCTGGAACATTCAGAGATGACAGATCACCTGTCTGTTCTCTAACTGCTCTCCGATTCACAGAAACGAGTAGCTTTTATTTCAGTTCTTTAGCCCTATCTCTGCTTCTTTATCTTGCTTGCTGTACTCCTTTCACATCAATCTATCTTCAGTTCTAATATTCACAGTCTCGCCACCATTTCGTCCCGACCTTGGTTCAGTCTTATTAAACTTTACATTTCCCGTCCATATCTCGTCCCTCACTCGCCGCCCTTAAATTAACTTCTAATGTCCCAGCTTGTCCTGCCACCATTACGTTTCAGTTAAAGCCAAGGCTACACAAACCAAGGCTACCCACACCATATTACATTGTTACATATTGGTTTATATGTTTACACACAAAGATACAAATGTATTTATTAAGAATACAGATACACTACACAAAAGTAAAAATAAGTAACTTGTTTAGTACCTTGATTACTAGATAAATGTTAAGTGCTGCAAAACTAACAATCACGTGAGTCTGAGTACAATAAGCTGATTACGTAAAATAGCTGACATCTGCTGTGTATGATAGATGTCTTAATTAAGTCTTCTATAACTTCCATACCCCACCCCCCCTCCCCACACAGCCCCACACTGCCCCCTCCCCCACACCCCCCTCCCCCACCACCACCGCTCCCCCACCACCACCCCTCCCTCACATCACCCTCCCCATACACCCACCATCCCCACACACTCCCTCCCCCACATCACCTCTATTCCCCCACTCCCCCTCCCCCACGCCCACCCCCTCCCTCCCCCACACATCCCCCCACCGCCCCCCCCAACCCCCACTCCCCCACCCCCCCCCCTCCCCCACACCTAGTGACTCTCTAAGCTTGTACCAGGTGAGGTGCAACATGGCTGCAAGCAAAAATTGAAAACGGCAGTGCTTGTCACCAGTCTGTTGTAGCTTCATTGGTTAAAATTGTGGCGTCCATGCTATTACAAAGCAGATAGAAGATGGAGACAAACTTCTGCGGACAGGCACATTTGAGAAGGATGCTTCACATTCTAACTGAATGATAGAGCCAAGTGCTTTTGTGAGGCCACAAAAAGGGGCTGCATATTGTATCCTGGTACTGTATCCTGCATTTCTCCTGGAGTTGTTGCAAGGTTAGGTCATGCCCACCAAGCCTTAGCATGCACAGAATGCACTCGGCTATTCGGGGATGAGACAGTTGACCCTGGTGATAACCTTACCCAGAGAGTAGAGGGACTCTCCTCTAATGACTGCAACTTGTTTTGTCCTCAACATGCCAACAAGATCAGCTTTAATTGTTGACCTTGTTTGGCAAGATTCCTCTGATCTAAATTTATGTGACACTGGTTTGAACCTCTTCCCCCCCTCCCCCATGCTACAATTCTGTCGCACATTACATGTCATCTTCTAAACCAACCCCACACAATAATGATACAGACCCACTTCAGACTCAACACCTTCCATTTACACGGCATCATTAACTTAGCAAACCTTATCCCAGGTCCTCTGATAGAGTGTTATCAAACAAAATTGGACACTCAGCCACGTAAGAATGTACGTGGATGACCAAAGTTTGATCTAATAGAGACGTATTAAGGAGAAACATGATCGGAACCCCAACTCCATAGTCCGACAATAATAGTCCCTGACGAGAACTAGAATAATGAGGATCTTGTTCCATTTCTAGGTGGCACCCTGTGTCTCTGTAAAGGAAGGAAAATATTGATGATGAAATTCAGCATCGTCTTCAGTGTGTCAGCACAAGCTCACGAGTGTCTGTAGATCAAGGCCTCAAACCCGGCACGATGTTTGTGGGTTAGTACCAAGCCACTGTGACCTCTGCCATCCAGTTATGGCTCCTAGCCACTCACTCCCTGGGTTCAATTCTGACTATGGCTGCTTGTCTGTACGGAGTTTGTACATTTCCACCATGACCTGCGGGTGCTCCGGTTTCCTCCTACACTCCAAAGACATACTGGTTTGTAGGTTAATTGGCTTAGTATAATTGTAAATTGTCCGTAGTGTGTGTAGGTTAGTGTTAGTGCGCGGGGATCGCTGATTGGCATGGACTCGGTGGGCTGAAGGGCCTGTTTTCGCGCTATGTCTATAAACTAAACTAAGTGGCTTGTGCAGAGTTCTGTGAGTTGGTGGACCAGGTCACTGACAGAAGATATATGTGGGAACTATCTTCATGGGGTTACAGTATGGCATTGCACCATGGCAACCTCTGAGCTCAGGATAATCACTCAGCAGCCAGGCAGAGTTGCCTGACTACAGTGCCACAGGATAAACAACACCATAGATCATGATAAATGAACCCTGAGTCACCGATAGTTTGCAGCGCAATAACGAATCAAGGATGAATGAAATGTCAACAGTGGTTGTTATAAATGCTATTTTGGTATTTTAGCAGAAGTAGAAATCTGAATAGAGGAACTAAATTGTGGAGTTCCTGGAAAACACAAATTTGAGATATTAAATATGAAATATTTAGTGTTGGCATTAGGAGAGAGGAAAGGCAATAGTTTATAAAAAATAAGGTTCATGGATGAGCATGGAATGGGAATAAAGTATTTTAAAGAAAAACATAGATATTGGTATACAGGGAGAGATGTTCAGAACAGTGGCGGAGGCGTAGAGCTGTTGCTTCACAACGTCAGAGACCCAGGTTCAATCCTGACTATGAATGCTCTCTGGGCAAAGTTCGTACGTGATCACTGTGACCGCATGGATTTTCTCTGGGTGCTCCGGTTTTCTCCCACATCCCAAAGATATGCAGGTTTGTAGGTTAATTGGCTTCTGTAAATTACCCCCAGTGTGTAGGACATAGAACTAGTGTAAGGGTGAACAATGGTCAGCGTGCACTCGACGGGCCAAAGGTCCCATTTTCATGCTGTATCTCTAAAATAAAACAGTGGACAGGCAATGAGTTACAGCTAAACATGATGGGAATTACAAAACGCACAATGTCCACAAGGGATTGCTCAGAAAAACACAGGGAAAAGGGCAAGGAACAGCAGTTTTCATGGTTTATGTCTGGATCATCGACACGCAAAGTGATTTTTTCTGTTCCCATTCAACAATTTTCCCCAATATCATAAAAATTCCAATTAATTCTCCAAATTCCAGGTCATATCACCTTGCCTTGAATAAACTCTCAGAATTTAGGCCCTGGAGCCTGCCATCATAACTCTACGTTAGGTTCCCTTCTAGGCCAATACAAAATTCTGATGAACATAATAAACTAGATGAGTTGTAGTGACAATCAGCTAATGTAGTGGCAGCCTCGCCAACAGTCTGTGTGTCCTTTCTACTGTTTTTATTATTTTAAGTATGTTCTAAAAGCTTGTTTCAATGTTTCTTGGTTAGTTTATGTGGGGGGTGGGGGGGAGGGGATACCTTTTTACACCTCGACGGAGATGCGATTTTCTCCGTGTCACCATGTTGTTAGGCCGCAGCACGCCCCCCCCCCCCCTTTGCGGCCTAACAACGTGGCGACACGGAGAAAATCGCATCTCCGTCGAGGTGTAAAAAGGTATCCCCTCCCCCCCACCCCCCACATAAACTAACCAAGAAACCGTGGTGCGGCCTTTCCTGATGCGGCCCGGAGCTTCAGCCGCGGGCGCGGCGCAAACTTACCATCGTGGAGCTGGGGATCCTTTGCCGAGGATCACCAGAAGAAGCGCTTCGACCGCGGGGCCTATGGACTTTAATGCCGTGAAGCCCACGGTCTCCGGTAAGAAGTGGCCGACTCGGGAGCTCCATGCCGCGGAGTGTTCCAATCCATCCCGACGCCAGAGTTTCGACCATCCCGACGAGAGGGCCTGTACATCGGACCGTCGGCAACGGCAAGTGTGGAGGGTTCAAGGCGCCGACCACGGGCGAACAAAGAGGCTGATGACTAACTTTATTGCCTTCCATCACAGTGAGGAATGTGGATTCCACTGTGGTGGATGTTTATGTTAAATTTATTTTATGTGTGTATTGTGTTCTTTTCACTTAGTATAGCTGTATGGTAACTCAAATGTCACTGTACCTTAGTTGGTTAATGACAATAAACGCAAACCTGAACTTGAACTAGTACTGACTCCAGATTTTCTTTCTGTATGTACCTGGATATTTTCATATAAATGAATCGGCTACAAGCCCTGTAATGTAACCAGGAAGCTACTATATGATAGTCAAACAAACTTCTTCGATCTTAAGAATGGTCCCAACTCGAAACATCACCTTTCCATGTCCTCTAGAGATGCTGCCAGACCATCTGAGTTTCTCCAGTACTGGGTTCTATGCAACATTTCAGCATCTGTCGTTCCTTGTGTCCATGTCAAACAACCCAACATTCCTTGAACCTTTTTGATGATTTTCTGCATACACTTTTAGCTGAGTAATTGAAAGCATTTCAATACTTTGCCTTCCATCACAGTGAGGAGGTGTTGGAGATTCACTGTGATGGATGTTTATGTAAACTGTGTTAAGTGTGGGTCTTGGTTTTTTTTGTATTGTAAAAAAACTGTAGAAATGAAATTTTGTTCAAACCTAGGTTTGAATGACAATAAATAGCATTCCATTCCATAAATTAATATTATCTGTGATTCATTTGCCCATGATGATTCAATAATCAATATCCTTGTGTCACCTCACATCCCTCATCCCAATCATTAACCAAGTTCCTTTGGTCCTTCAACCGTTTCAACCCTTTCACCTTTTGGAAAATATTCCTCTCTGCCCTTTTAAAGTCCAAAACCCCAGTTTTGACTATTCACTTAGAATAGTACTTCATATTACACTATTAAAATTGTATCTTTATATCATCTACAGGTACATAGCTGGAGATGTGGGCTTCCTTCCATTTGCCAATAAGAACCATGAAAAGTCAAGGACTGAATATAACTCCCTGTGGGGCATCACTTGCCATGTCCCATGATGTAGATGGCTTATCCATCATCCCTGTTTTCTGTTTTTGCTGCACAACTAATATCCTTGGCAAATCAAATATTTGCCTTCAGCTGTACGAATGTCATCTTTCATTAACAGCCTCATATGAAGAACTTTATCAGCTGCTTCTACCAGCTCATATAAGTAATATCCACATTTATTCTGCTATCTGTGACCAAAGCCGCCTCTCCAAAGAAAATTCAATTGCATTCACCATCCATGAACTATCTTTACAAACACCTCCTTTATGTTCCTCGGGGCCACCATACATCAATCCCTATCATGGGAGCTCAACACCAGCCTCATAATCAGTAAGTGCCACCAGCGACTCTACTTCCTGCGGCAGCTTAAAAAATTCAGGGTCAGTCGACCAGCCATGACCCACTTCTATAGGTCTACCATAGAAAGCATACTCACATTCTCCATGCTTGTCTGGTATGGTCACACAACCTCGCAGGATAAGATACGGCTGGAGAGAATAGTGCGCCGAGCTTCTAAGATCATCGGTTGCAGCAGACTTCCCTCAGTGACATCACTTTACTCAACAAGACTCACCAGAAAGGCCAAAAAAATCATAGCAGACCACTTTCACCCGGCACATTACCTCTTTAATCTCCTCCCATCAGGAAGGAGATATAGAAGCATTAAAAGTAAAACATCTCGCTTCAGAGACAGCACCTACCTCCAAGCCATCAGATATTTGAATTTGCACTAATCACTCTGCACTTTCTTTTGCACTTGCACTTACGCTTAACATGACGCTGCTGGGTACTGTCCTTTCTGTATATATTGTCCTTCGTACGGTATTGTCTGTATTATTTATTGTGGTGTATGTGGTGGTTGTATTGTATTGTATTGTATCTGTCTGAGAGCGAACAAAGACACATTCCTATCAACTTGTTGACATGGCAATAAACTTCTTGAATCTTGGCACAGTCTGAATCAACAAAAAAACAAACACAAATGCATTAAAAGAATGGTTGCTTTTCCAAGCTTTGGATTGTAAATCAGGTCAGCAAAGTATGTTGTACTTTGGATCTGGAGTGGGGAGTATGAAGATGTCAAATGAATGCAATCTACTGCCTTGCCTGGTGTATATTTGTTGCTTTTAATAAATCTGTTCCATAGTTTACAGCTTAAAACCACTATCTGAAGGCATGTTTAATCTTCTACTATCTGAGGTCTAGAAGGTCACAAGAGAGCTTGTGTCAAATCTCATAAAGTAAGTACAGTAACAAGCATTTGTAGCTATCCCCCTGAGCTGCAGCCTGCGAGACATTGTGCATGTAAGGTCACACTTCATTTCATAGGGAGCAGGGCTTGCAAATGGGAATGATACTTATTGCTGTGCACGAGGGAAATAATCTGGTTAAGTTCTAGATCATAACAGCAGTTTTAAAATGTTTAGAAAGTTTGAGGAGAGATGGATCAGATAAGTGGAGCTACTGATCACAAGAATGCAGAACACGCAAAAATGGTTCAGCCTCATAAGGGAAAGTAAAATATAAATGGTAACCTCTTACTGAACCATAATTGTTTTTTTTTTAAACTGATTTTCATTTCAGCAAGTAAAAATAGCAGAGAAATAAGTTGATCAGAATGCTGCTAATTATAAATAAGAATTATGGACTGACGATTTGACCTTCCAAAAGGGGAAAGTAAACACACACAGTTAACGTCATTTCTTTTGGACCCACCATGCAAAGTAAAAAAGGATTTGTAAAAAAGTCAGGCTGAGGCGAGATTGTGAGCAAATTGAACACCGAAGAGTACTTGGTGCCTGATGATAAAATGAAATTGAACTTGAGTCATGGTCTGATGGAAGAGATAATAAAGCAAATATGGCAGACTACAGAAAAGCCAGCTTCTAGGAAAAAATAAGTGGGAAATGAAACTTCGGAATGAACACCAAAAAAAAGAGATTGAATTTTCTCTCCCATTTTCCAGTATTGAGTTTCTAAAATTGACTTGCACTTTTCTGTTTGGGGTGTATCCACATTGTGCAGCTGGGGAAGCTGAATACTTGATCAATTGAAAGATACAGCGTGGAAACAAGCTCTTCGGCCCACCGATCCCATGCCAATTGTTGATCTCTCATTCAACTTGTTCTATGTTATTCCATTTCAGCATCCACTCCCTACACACTAGGGGCAATTTACAGAGGCCAATTCACCTACAAACCCTTATGTTTTGGGGATGTGGGAGGAAAATGGATAACCCGGAGGAATTCTACCCAGTCACAGGGAGAACGTGCACACTCCACACAGGCTGCACTCGAGATCAGGATCGAACGCAAGTCACTGGTGCTGTGAGGCTGCAACTCTACCAGCTGTGCCTTGATGCTGCCCTAATAAAGAATTACATATTCAACCAGTGGCTACAACTTTGGAATTTGAAGGGCAATGCTGCTGCTCACAACATTGCGGCAAGATAACTTAGTGAGGGTGTGTTTGGACTGGTGATTGCAGGGATTGGAGTAGGTCGAATCTTTGGATGAAATTAACATCAAATGATGGTGCTAGAACTAGACTCAAATGTTTTCAGTGTAGACAGCTGTATCGTGCCAATGTGGAGATTGTTGGGTGTTGGAGGGGGTCAGTATGGGGAGAGGGGAAGGCATGTCAGGATCATCAACTTTTTAATGGAAAGTGAATTTGAGCTTTAGCTGTATCTCTAAAACGAAATCTAAAACTGAAGAGAAGAGACAAAATTGCAACATTTTCTTCTGTCAGCAGAAGATAACAAACTTGTCTGTCTATCTGAAATATATTTACCTCCAATCAATAGGGAATTTTCAAACGGGGTTCCACTGTCAGAATAATAAAACTAAATTCTATAAGGTCCAGAATTATCCACTACATTCTTGGTTTCAATTACATCAATTTGCACATGTTTAATTGCAGAGTACAGTCCATGGATCCTTGGGTCACTGAAGACCAGCAGGAACGGAAATTCATTATATTCATCAATTTTGCATCATTGTAAAATCTGTAATTCTTAAATCCTGGTGTTAAATTTATTAAACCCTCATCTCTACCCGCAATTAACATTCTGATATTACTAGATATTGACTTTAACTTCTTTCCAGGTTCATATGAATGGAAATGTCTCTGTTCCATATCAAATTTCATTCAGTGTTATGAGTCCATATTTTGGCCCGAGTTGATTAGTTGCTCAGAATTGTAGCATACATCGGCCTATATTTCAATGAACTGAAATTGTATTTAATGCTTTGATGATATATAATTCTAACTGTAATTTATTTTTTCCAATATGTTATGAATACAACTCATTTGCACCAGTTTTCTTCTGTGGTTTTAATAGGCCTGCTAACCTATTCAACTTTCCTTCTTGGAATAAACAGATAAAGGAATTTGTCATGAACAAATTAAGCACTGGTATGAATAATGTATTCAACATAACTTCCAAGACACAGTCTGTGAAATATCAAAAAGAATGCTGAACGTGTTGTAGATTCTCCTCTCAAGGCATTGAACTTAACCATCAATTTACAGGCAATAAAATAGGTGGAAAAGAAAGTGTTTTCATGGGCAATCATAAATAAACTTGGACAAACACAGAAGGTTAATAATCAATATGTTCATAAATGTTCCTTTAAGCACAAAAAAAAGGAATAGGGTTAAATGCAGCATCAATTCCTGCTACGACATCGTTCCTCAGTACATTCATTAGAGATGTGTATTCAAAATCCATTTTATCTGTTGGAAATACTTTGAATCGGTGAAAGAAAATTGCCTGTGATTTGTATTCAGAAGCACCTGCCACAGTTTTTTATCTGAGTAAAAGCTTACAAAAATTAATTGTTTTTGTCACTCCTATGAAATAACATCTTCAGCAAAAAGCCACATACACTTGAATGGGGATTATTCTATCAAATTATCCATTTTATTTAAATATTTAATATGAATTGAGTTAACAATAGTAGATGCAGAGATATGAACCCATTTCCCATGGTGGTGGCAACCAGCTTCTGTGGTGATGGTGGCACATTTGCAATTCCTATTAAAAACTAGACTAAGTGGGACCCATCGGGTCCCAGCTTCACACGGGAGGGCTGGTCCCCCAACGCAATATTCCACCTCAGTCACTCTGGCCGGGCAGCTCAGTCACTCTGGCCGGGCAGCTCAGTCACTCTGGCCGGGCAGCTCAGTCACTCAGGCTGTTGTGCACTGAAGGGACTGGTTTCCAGAGGGCTAGTATGGACATTGTGGACTGAATGGATTTTTGGACTTGCAGTTCACTAAGTCATGGGTGGTGGGCTGGCACTTCAGTCACTTACAGCTGGTGGGCTGGCATTTCACTTACTCATGGCTGGTGGGCTGGCAGCCCAGTCACTCACAGCTGGTGGTGGCAGTTCACTCAGTCACCCCTCTTCCCTTCTCCCCCCACTCTGCTCCATGCCATTCCCCTCCCCCACACACATTCAGTCTATCTCCCCTCAATCTCCCCCCATGCACTCTTAGTGGCTCTCCGACAGCGCAACCATTCCTGCTTATTAGGTTACTATTGTGATGAAGAGCACACAGTCATGGCAAGTGGAAAAAGGATTTATTAAAGTTTAAAATGTGAATGGCTTAAAATATAACAACAATTTAAACGTTAAAGATGAGATTTATTAAGTTATTTTTTGTTGTGTCTCTTGCTGTCTTCTGCTGCTCACTGCCTATTGATATTAAAAAAAGACAATTTTAATATAGAGATTAAGCGGTCAAATTTTAACAAAGAAAATCTGAGAATTTACCTCAAAAGTCATCATGGAGTGCAGGCCGCAAGTCCAACCTCACAGCACTCCAAGCCAATTTCACAGCATTTCAAGCAGAGTGCGCACACACACACACACACACACACACACACACACACACACACACACACACACACACACACACACACACACACACACACACACACACACACACACACACACACACACACACACACAGACAATCACACACATGCAGCCAGACACACACACACAAAGCCAATCACACACATGCAGCCAGACGACACACACACAAAGACACACTCGCACAGAAATACACACAAACACAAAGACACACACATAGTCACAAACACGTACACACATTCACACAGACACACACACACACTCACACAGATACTCAGACACTCACGCAGACACACAGACAGACACACATACAGACAGACACTCATACACAGAGACACAGTCAAACACTCACACATACAGACACTCACACATACACACACTCATACACAGACACTCACACACTCATCCAGACACTTACACAGACACAGCAACTCATACATACGCACGCACAGACAGACGATGCGCACACACACTTTAGAAGCAATAAAGATACTATCTGCAAGCATTTTAGAACCAATAGAGACACTTTTTGCAAGCATTTTAGAACCAATAGACATTTTTATGCCAGCATTGTAGAACCAATAGAGACACTTTTTGCAGGCATTTTAGAACCAATAGAGACACTTTTTTCAAGCATTGTAGAACCAATAGAGACACTTTTTGCAACCTTTAGAACCAATAAACTTTTTTTGCAAGCTTTAGAACCAATAGACATTTTTTGCAAGCATTTTAGAACCAAGACATTTTTTTGCAAGCATTTTAGAACCAAAAAAGACGCATTCTGCAAGCATTGTAGAACCAAAAGAGACACTCTTTGCAAACATTGTAGAACCAAAAAAGACACATTGTGCAAGCATTGTAGAACCAGAAGAGACACTTTTTGCAAGCATTGTAGAACCAATAGAGCCACTTTTTGCAAGCTTTAGAACCAATAGACATTTTTTGCAAGCTTTAGAACCAATAGACACTTTTTGCAAGCATTTTAGAACCACTAAGGGCACTCACATTTGAGTAGACATGTGTTCAGTGTTATTCACAGCTCAGAGAAACGTGACCCTCTGCCTTCCTCCATCTTGAAGAGAATGTGAGGCACACCACTTCCGGGTTTTATAGTCCCTCCCCCTCCCACCTTTGCAAGCATTTTAGAACCAATAGAGACACTTTTTGCAAGCATTTTAGAACCAATAGACATTTTTTTGTAAGCTTTAGAACAAATAGACAGTTTTTGCAAGCTTTAGAACCAATAGTCATTTTTTTGTAAGCTTTAGAACCAATAGTCATTTTTTTTGTAAGCTTTAGAAGCAATAGTCATTTTTTTTGCAAGCTTTAGAACCAATAGTCATTTTTTTGCAAGCTTAAGAACCAATAGACATTTTTTGGCAAGCTTTAGAATCAATAGACATTTTTTGCAAGCTTTAGAACCAATAGAGACATTTTTTGCAAGCTTTAGAACCAATAGACATTTTTTTGCAAGCTTTAGAACCAATAGACATTTTTTGGCAAGCTTTAGAACCAATAGACATTTTTTGGCAAGCTTTAGAACCAATAGACATTGTTTGGCAAGCTTTAGAACCTATAGACATTTTTTGGCAAGCTTTAGAACCAATAGACATTTTTTGCAAGTTTTAGAACCAATAGAGACACTTTTTGCAAGCTTTAGAACCAATAGAGACAATTTTTACAAGCTTTAGAACCAATAGACATTTTTTGCAAGCTTTAATAATAATAATAATACATTTTATTTAATGGGCGCCTTTCATACATCTCAAAGACACCTTACATAGTAATCGGAATAAAAACATATAATCGGAATAAAACAAGTAATTAAAGACATCACAGTGACACAAATTAAAAACAGAATTCAATCCAAAAACAGAAAATCAAAAACACAGTGTGAAAAGAGAGCAGCGGCAGCCAAAGTGCGCCAGCGTCCACTCTCTCTTCACGGCAGCCATCTTGGACACAGACCTACAGGACTACAATTAGACAAAAAAAATCATCCCCCCACAGTGGATAGCACTGTGGAGGAAGGCACAATGTCCAGTCCCCACCCCATGATCACCCCAAAGTCAGGCCTTTAGAACCAATAGACATTTTTTTTGCAAGCTTTAGAACCAATAGAGACACATTTTGCAAGCATTAGAACCAATAGACATTTTTTGCAAGCTTTAGAACCAATAGACATTTTTTTGCAAGCTTTAGAACCAATAGACATTTTTTTGCAAGCTTTATACAAAATATTCAAATAACATAATATCTTTATATGCAGACGATGTACTACTGTATATCACAAAACCCCAAATCAGTATACCAAACATATTAAATCTAATTGAGGACTTTGGATCTTTCTCAGGTTACAGAATAAACTGGAACAAAAGTGAAATTATGTCGACAAAACCGAAAGACTCAACACATCTCTTGAAATTCCCCTTTAAAATAGCCACAGAAAAATTCAAATATTTGGGAATTAAAATTACTAGAAACTATCACGCTATGTTTAATGCCAATTATAGTCCCTTACTTAAGAACCTAAATAATCTAATCAAATTCTGGAAAACGCTCCCGATGTCTTTAATAGGTCGAATAAATGCTATAAAAATGATCTTTTTACCAGAAATCCTATATTTATTTCAAACAATACCTATATATCTTCCAAAAAAGTTTTTCAAAAAACTAGACTCAGACATTACAAATTTTATATGGCATTAAAATCCCACAGAGCACACTTTAGTAAACCAAAAGAGATGGGTGGTCTAGCGCTCCCTAACTTTATGTACTATAATTGGGCAGTAAATATTAAAAATATGATTCACCTGCTGGACAACTCTGCCCAGCAGATGGACTGGATTGTAATGGAGAGAGAGGACAGCTCTCCGTGTAATACAGGAGCGACTCTCCTCTCACCAATGAATCGGAATAACAAAAATTACAATAAAAATCCAATGATATATAGCACAATTAGAACTTTAATTTTATTAGAAGCTTTAGAACCAACAGAGCCACTTTTTGCGAGCTTTAGAACCAATAGACATTTTTTTTGCAAGCTTTAGAACCAATAGACACTTTTTGCAAGCATTTTAGAACCACTAAGTGCACTCACATTTGAGTAGACATGTGTTCAGTGTTATTCACAGCTCAGAGAAACGTGATCCGCTGCCTTCCTCCATCTTGAAGAGACTGTGAGGCACACCACTTCCGTGTTTTATAGTCCCTCCCCCTCCCACCTTTGCAAGCATTTTAGAACCAATAGAGACATTTTTTGCAAGCATTTTAGAACCAATAGACACTTTTTGCAAGCTTTAGAACCAATAGACATTTTTTTGCAAGCTTTAGAACCAATAGACATTTTTTGCAAGCTTTAGAACCAATAGACATTTTTTTGCAAGCTTTAGAACCAATAGACATTTTTTTGCAAGCTTTAGAACCAATAGACATTTTTTTGCAAGCTTTAGAACCAATAGACATTTTTTTTGCAAGCTTAAGAACCAATAGATATTTTTTTGCAAGCATTTTAGAACCAAAAAAGACACATTCTGCAAGCATTGTAGAACCAAAAGAGACATTTTTTGCAAGCTTTAATACCAATAGACATTTTTGTGCAAGCTTTAGAACCAATAGTCATTTTTTTGCAAGCTTTAGAACCAATAGTCATTTTTTACTAGCTTTAGAACCAATAGACATTTTTTTGCAAGCTTTAGAACCAATAGAGACACGTTTTGCAAGATTTAGAACCAATAGACACTCTTTGCAAGCTTTAGAACCAATAGACATTTTTTGTAAGCATTTAAGAACCAATAGACATTTTTTCCCAAACATTTTAGAACCAATAGACTTTTTTGCAAGCTTTAGAACCAATAGAGACACTTTTTGCAAGCTTTAGAACCAATATCAATTTTTTGGCAAGCTTTAGAACAAATAGTCATTTTTTTTGCACGCTTTAGAACCAATAGAAACACTTTTTGCAAGCTTTAGAACCAATAGACATTTTTTGCAAGCTTTAGAACCAATAGACATTTTTTTGCAAGCTTTAGAACCAATAGACATTTTTTTGCAGACTTTAGAACCAATAGACATTTTTTTGCAAGCTTTAGAATCAATAGACATTTTTTTGCAAGCTTTAGAACCAATACACACGTTTTGCAAGCTTTAGAACCAATAGTCATTTTTTTGCAAGCTTTAGAACCAATAGTCATTTTTTACAAGCTTCAGAACCAATAGACATTTTTTGCAAGCTTTAGAACCAATAGAGACACTTTTTGCAAGCTTTAGAACCAATAGACATTTTTTTGCAAGCTTTAGAACCAATAGACATTTTTTGCAAGCTTTAGAACCAATAGACATTTTTTTGCAAGCATTTTAGAACCATAAAAGACACATTCTGCGAGCATTGTAGAACCAAAAGACACTTTTGGCAAACATTTTAGAACCAATAGACATTTTTTTTGCAAGCTTTAGAACAAATAGACATTTTTTGCAAGCTTTAGAACCAATAGTCATTTTTTTTGCAAGCTTTAGAACCAATAATCATTTTTACAAGCTTTAGAACCAATAGACATTTTTTTGCAAGCTTTAGAACCAATAGACACTCTTTGCAAGCGTTAGAACCAATAGACATTTTTTGCAAACATTTTAGAACCAATAGACATTTTTTGCAAGCTTTAGAACCAATAGACATTTTTTTGCAAGCTTTTGAACCAATAGAGACACTTTTTGCAAGCTTTGGAACCAATAGATATATTTTTGCAAGCATTTTAGAACCAAAAAAGACACATTCTGCGAGCATTGTAGAACCAAAAGACACTTTTTGCAAACATTTTAGAACAAATAGACATTTTTTTCGCAAGCTTTAGAACAAATAGAATTTTTTTGCAAGCTTTAGAACCAATACACACGTTTTGCAAGCTTTAGAACCAATAGTCATTTTTTTGCAAGCTTTAGAACCAATAGTCATTTTTTACAAGCTTCAGAACCAATAGACATTTTTTGCAAGCTTTAGAACCAATAGAGACACTTTTTGCAAGCTTTAGAACCAATAGACATTTTTTTGCAAGCTTTAGAACCAATAGACATTTTTTGCAAGCTTTAGAACCAATAGACATTTTTTTGCAAGCATTTTAGAACCATAAAAGACACATTCTGCGAGCATTGTAGAACCAAAAGACACTTTTGGCAAACATTTTAGAACCAATAGACATTTTTTTTGCAAGCTTTAGAACAAATAGACATTTTTTGCAAGCTTTAGAACCAATAGTCATTTTTTTTGCAAGCTTTAGAACCAATAATCATTTTTACAAGCTTTAGAACCAATAGACATTTTTTTGCAAGCTTTAGAACCAATAGACACTCTTTGCAAGCGTTAGAACCAATAGACATTTTTTGCAAACATTTTAGAACCAATAGACATTTTTTGCAAGCTTTAGAACCAATAGACATTTTTTTGCAAGCTTTTGAACCAATAGAGACACTTTTTGCAAGCTTTGGAACCAATAGATATATTTTTGCAAGCATTTTAGAACCAAAAAAGACACATTCTGCGAGCATTGTAGAACCAAAAGACACTTTTTGCAAACATTTTAGAACAAATAGACATTTTTTTCGCAAGCTTTAGAACAAATAGAATTTTTTTGCAAGCTTTAGAACCAATAGTCTTTTTTTTTGCAAGCTTTAGAACCAATAGTCATTTTTACAAGCTTTAGAACCAATAGACATTTTTTCGCAAGCTTTCGAACCAATAGACATTTTTTGCAAGCTTTAGAACCAATAGAGACACTTTTTGCAAGCTTTAGAACCAATAGACACCCTTTGCAAGCTTTAGAACCAATAGACATTTTTTTGCAAGCATTTTAGAACCAATAGACATTTTTTTGCAAGCTTTAGAACCAATAGGTACTTTTTTCCAAGCATTTTAGAACCAAAAAAGACACATTCTGCGAGCATTGTAGAACCAAAAGAGACACTTTTTGCAAACATTTTAGAACCAATAGACATTTTTTCGCAAGCTTTAGAACAAATAGACATTTTTTGCAAGCTTTAGAACCAATAGTCATTTTTTTTGCAAGCTTTAGAACCAATAGACACTTTTTGCAAGCTTTAGAACCAATAGACATTTTTTGCATGCTTTAGAACCAATAGACATTTTTTTGCAAGCTTTAGAACCAATAGATATTTTTTTGCATTTTAGAACCAAAAAAGACACATTCTGCGAGCATTGTAGAACCGAAAGAGACACTTTTTGCAAACATTTTAGAACCAATAGACATTTTTTTTGCAAGCTTTAGAACAAATAGACATTTTTTGCAAGCTTTAGAACCAATAGACATTTTTTTGCAAGCTTTAGAACCAATAGTCATTTTTACAAGCTTTAGAACCAATAGACATTTTTTTGCAAGCTTTAGAACCAATAGACATTTTTTTGCAAGCTTTAGAACCAATAGAGACACTTTTTGCAAGCTTTAAAACCAATAGACACTCTTTGCAAGGGTTAGAACCAATAGAAATTTTTGGCAAGCATTTTAGAACCAATAGACATTTTTTTGCAAGCTTTAGAACCAATAGACATTTTTTTTGCAAGCTTTAGAACCAATAGAGACACTTTTTGCAAGCTTTAGAACCAATAGATATTTTTTCCCGAGCATTTTAGAACCAAAAAAGACACATTCTGCGAGCATTGTAGAACCAAAAGAGACACTTTTTGCAAACATTTTAGAACCAATAGACATTTTTTTCGCAAGCTTTAGAACAAATAGACATTATTTGCAAGCTTTAGAACCAATAGTCATTTTTTTGCAATCTTTAGAGCCAATAGTCATTTTTTACAAGCTTTAGAACCAATAGACATTTTTTTGCAAACTTTAGAACCAATAGAGACACTTTTTGCAAGCTTTAGAACCAATAGTCATTTTTTTGCAAGCTTTAGAACAGATAGTCATTTTTTTGCAAGCTTTAGAACCAATAGAGACACTTTTTGCAAGCTTTAGAACCAATAGACATTTTTTTCCAAGCTTCAGAACCAATAGACATTTTTTTCAAGCATTTTAGAACCAATAGTCATTTTTTTGCAAGCTTTAGAACAAATAGACAGTTTTGCAAGTTTTTGAACCAATAGTCATTTTTTTTGCAAGCTTTAGAACCAATAGTCATTTTTTTTGCAAGCTTTAGAACCAATAGTCATTTTTTACAAGCTTTAGAACCAATAGATACTCTTTGCAAGCTTTAGAACCAATAGACATTTTTTTTGAAAGCTTTAGAACCAATAGATATTTTTTTGCAAGCATTTTAGAACCAAAAAAGACACATTCTGCGAGCATTGTTGAATCAAAAGAGACACTTTTTGCAAACATTTTAGAACCAATAGACATTTTTTCGCAAGCTTTAGAACAAATAGACATTTTTTGCAAGCTTTAGAACCAATAGTCATTTTTTTGCAAGCTTTAGAACCAATAGACATTTTTACAAGCTTTAGAACCAATAGACATTTTTTCGCAAGCTTTAGAACCAATAGACATTTTTTTGCAAGCTTTAGAACCAATAGAGACACTTTTTGCAAGCTTTAAAACCAATAGACACTCTTTGCAAGCGTTAGAACCAATAGAAATTTTTGGCAAGCATTTTAGAACCAATAGACATTTTTTTGCAAGCTTTAGAACCAATAGACATTTTTTTGCAAGCTTTAGAACCAATAGAGACACTTTTTGCAAGCTTTAGAACCAATAGATATTTTTTCCCGAGCATTTTTGAACCAAAAAAGACACATTCTGCGAGCATTGTAGAACCAAAAGAGACACTTTTTGCAAACATTTTAGAACCAATAGACATTTTTTTCGCAAGCTTTAGAACAAATAGACATTTTTTGCAAGCTTTAGAACCAATAGTCATTTTTTTTGCAAGCTTTAGAACAGATAGTCATTTTTTTGCAAGCTTTAGAACCAATAGACACTCTTTGCAAGCTATAGAACCAATAGACATTTTTTTTGAAAGCTTTAGAACCAATAGATATTTTTTTTCAAGCATTTTAGAACCAAAAAAGACACATTCTGCGAGCATTGTAGAACCAAAAGAGACACTTTTTGCAAACATTTTAGAACCAATAGACATTTTTTCGCAAGCTTTAGAACAAATAGACATTTTTTGCAAGCTTTAGAACCAATAGTCAATTTTTTGCAAGCTTTAGAACCAATAGACATTTTTACAAGCTTTAGAACCAATAGACATTTTTTCGCAAGCTTTAGAACCAATAGACATTTTTTCGCAAGCTTTAGAACCAATAGACATTTTTTTGCAAGCTTTAGAACCAATAGAGACACTTTTTGCAAGCTTTAGAACCAATAGACACTTTGCAAGCTTTAGAACCAATAGACATTTTTTGCAAGCATTTTAGAACCAATAGACATTTTTTTGCAAGCTTTAGAACCAATAGAGACACTTTTTGCAAGCTTTAGATCCAATAGTCATTTTTTTGCAAGCTTTAGAACAGATAGTCATTTTTTTGCATGCTTTAGAACCAATAGACACCTTTTGCAAGCTTTAGAACCAATAGACATTTTTCTGCAAGCTTTAGGACCAATATACATTTTTTTGCAAGCTTTAGAACCAATAGACATTTTTTTGCAAGCTTTAGAACCAATAGACATTTTTTTGCAAGTTTTAGAACCAATAGACATTTTTTTGCAAGCTTTAGAACCAATAGTAATTTTTACAAGCTTTAGAACCAATAGAAATATTTTTGCAAGCTTTAGAACCAATAGAGACACTTTTTGCAAGTTTTAGAACCAATAGTCATTTTTTTTGCAAGCTTTAGAACCAATAGTCATTTTTACAAGCTTTAGAACCAATAGACACTCTTTGCAAGCTTTAGAACCAATAGACATTTTTTTGCAAGCTTTAGAACCAATAGACATTTTTTACAAGCTTTAGAACCAATAGACATTTTTTGCAAGCTTTAGAACCAATAGACATTTTTTTTGAAAGCTTTAGAACCAATAGATATTTTTTACAAGCTTTAGAACCAATAGAGACACTTTTTGCAAGCTTTAGAACCAATAGATATTTTTTCCCGAGCATTTTTGAACCAAAAAAGACTCATTCTGCTAGCATTGTAGAACCAAAAGAGACACTTTTTGCAAACATTTTAGAACCAATAGACATTTTTTTCGCAAGCTTTAGAACAAATAGACATTTTTTGCAAGCTTTAGAACCAATAGTCATTTTTTTTGCAAGCTTTAGAGCCAATAGTCATTTTTTACAAGCTTTAGAACCAATAGACATTTTTATGCAAACTTTAGAACCAATAGAGACACTTTTTGCAAGCTTTAGAACCAATAGTCATTTTTTTGCAAGCTTTAGAACAGATAGTCATTTTTTTGCAAGCTTTAGAACCAATAGACACTCTTTGCAAGCTATAGAACCAATAGACATTTTTTTTGAAAGCTTTAGAACCAATAGATATTTTTTTGCAAGCATTTTAGAACCAAAAAAGACACATTCTGCGAGCATTGTAGAACCAAAAGAGACACTTTTTGCAAACATTTTAGAACCAATAGACATTTTTTCGCAAGCTTTAGAACAAATAGACATTTTTTGCAAGCTTTAGAACCAATAGTCATTTTTTTGCAAGCTTTAGAACCAATAGACATTTTTACAAGCTTTAGAACCAATAGACATTTTTTCGCAAGCTTTAGAACCAATAGACATTTTTTCGCAAGCTTTAGAACCAATAGACATTTTTTTACAAGCTTTAGAACCAATAGAGACACTTTTTGCAAGCTTTAGAACCAATAGATATTTTTTCCCGAGCATTTTTGAACCAAAAAAGACTCATTCTGCTAGCATTGTAGAACCAAAAGAGACACTTTTTGCAAACATTTTCGAACCAATAGACATTTTTTTCGCAAGCTTTAGAACAAATAGACATTTTTTGCAAGCTTTAGAACCAATAGTCATTTTTTTTGCAAGCTTTAGAGCCAATAGTCATTTTTTACAAGCTTTAGAACCAATAGACATTTTTATGCAAACTTTAGAACCAATAGAGACACTTTTTGCAAGCTTTAGAACCAATAGTCATTTTTTTGCAAGCTTTAGAACAGATAGTCATTTTTTTGCAAGCTTTAGAACCAATAGACACTCTTTGCAAGCTATAGAACCAATAGACATTTTTTTTTAAAGCTTTAGAACCAATAGATATTTTTTTGCAAGCATTTTAGAACCAAAAAAGACACATTCTGCGAGCATTGTAGAACCAAAAGAGACACTTTTTGCAAACATTTTAGAACCAATAGACATTTTTTCGCAAGCTTTAGAACAAATAGACATTTTTTGCAAGCTTTAGAACCAATAGTCATTTTTTTGCAAGCTTTAGAACCAATAGACATTTTTACAAGCTTTAGAACCAATAGACATTTTTTCGCAAGCTTTAGAACCAATAGACATTTTTTCGCAAGCTTTAGAACCAATAGACATTTTTTTGCAAGCTTTAGAACCAATAGAGACACTTTTTGCAAGCTTTAGAACCAATAGATATTTTTTTCCAATCATTTTAGAACCAAAAAAGACACATTCTGCGAGCATTGTAGAACCAAAAGAGACACTTTTTGCAAACATTTTAGAACCAATAGACATTTTTTCACAAGCTTTAGAACAAATAGACATTTTTTGCAAGCTTTAGAACCAATAGTCATTTTTTTGCAAACTTTAGAACCAATAGTAATTTTTTACAAGCTTTAGAACCAATAGACATTTTTTACAAGCTTTAGAACCAATAGACATTTTTTGCAAGCTTTAGAACCAATAGACATTTTTTTTGAAAGCTTTAGAACCAATAGATATTTTTTACAAGCTTTAGAACCAATAGAGACACTTTTAGCAAGCTTTAGAACCAATAGATATTTTTTCCCGAGCATTTTTGAACCAAAAAAGACTCATTCTGCTAGCATTGTAGAACCAAAAGAGACACTTTTTGCAAACATTTTAGAACCAATAGACATTTTTTTCGCAAGCTTTAGAACAAATAGACATTTTTTGCAAGCTTTAGAACCAATAGTCATTTTTTTTGCAAGCTTTAGAGCCAATAGTCATTTTTTACAAGCTTTAGAACCAATAGACATTTTTATGCAAACTTTAGAACCAATAGAGACACTTTTTGCAAGCTTTAGAACCAATAGTCGTTTTTTTGCAAGCTTTAGAACAGATAGTCATTTTTTTGCAAGCTTTAGAACCAATAGACACTCTTTGCAAGCTATAGAACCAATAGACATTTTTTTTGAAAGCTTTAGAACCAATAGATATTTTTTTGCAAGCATTTTAGAACCAAAAAAGACACATTCTGCGAGCATTGTAGAACCAAAAGAGACACTTTTTGCAAACATTTTAGAACCAATAGACATTTTTTCGCAAGCTTTAGAACAAATAGACATTTTTTGCAAGCTTTAGAACCAATAGTCATTTTTTTGCAAGCTTTAGAACCAATAGACATTTTTACAAGCTTTAGAACCAATAGACATTTTTTCGCAAGCTTTAGAACCAATAGACATTTTTTTGCAAGCTTTAGAACCAATAGAGACAATTTTTGCAAGCTTTAGAACCAATAGACACTCTTTGCAAGCTTTAGAACCAATAGACATTTTTTTGCAAGCATTTTAGAACCAATAGTCTTTTTTTGCAAGCTTTAGAACCAATAGACATTTTTTTGCAAGCTTTAGAACCAATAGAGACACTTTTTGCAAGCTTTAGAACCAATAGATATTTTTTTCCAATCATTTTAGAACCAAAAAAGACACATTCTGCGAGCATTGTAGAACCAAAAGAGACACTTTTTGCAAACATTTTAGAACCAATAGACATTTTTTTGCAAGCTTTAGAACAAATAGACATTTTTTGCAAGCTTTAGAACCAATAGTCATTTTTTTGCAAACTTTAGAACCAATAGTCATTTTTTACAAGCTTTAGAACCAATAGACATTTTTTTGCAAGCTTTAGAACCAATAGAGACACTTTTTTGCAAGCTTTAGAACCAATAGACACTCTTTGCAAGCTTTAGAACCAATAGACATTTTTTGCAAGCTTTAGAACCAATAGACATTTTTTTTGCAAGCTTTAGAACCAATAGAGACACTTTTTGCAAGCTTTAGAACCAATAGACACTTTGCAAGCTTTAGAACCAATAGACATTTTTTGCAAGCATTTTAGAACCAATAGACATTTTTTTGCAAGCTTTAGAACCAATAGAGACACTTTTTGCAAGCTTTAGATTCAATAGTCATTTTTTTGCAAGCTTTAGAACAGATAGTCATTTGTTTGCATGCTTTAGAACCAATAGACACCTTTTGCAAGCTTTAGAACCAATAGACATTTTTCTGCAAGCTTTAGGACCAATATACATTTTTTTTGCAAGCTTTAGAACCAATAGACATTTTTTTGCAAGCTTTAGAACCAATAGACATTTTTTTGCAAGTTTTAGAACCAATAGACATTTTTTTGCAAGCTTTAGAACCAATAGTAATTTTTACAAGCTTTAGAACCAATAGAAATATTTTTGCAAGCTTTAGAACCAATAGAGACACTTTTTGCAAGTTTTAGAACTAATAGTCATTTTTTTTGCAAGCTTTAGAACCAATAGTCATTTTTACAAGCTTTAGAACCAATAGACACTCTTTGCAAGCTTTAGAACCAATAGACATTTTTTTGCAAGCTTTAGAACCAATAGACATTTTTTACAAGCTTTAGAACCAATAGACATTTTTTGCAAGCTTTAGAACCAATAGACATTTTTTTTGAAAGCTTTAGAACCAATAGATATTTTTTGCAAGCATTTTAGAACCAAAAAAGACACATTCTGCGAGCATTGTAGAACCAAAAGAGCCACCTTTGCAAACATTTTAGAACCAATAGACATTTTTTCACAAGCTTTAGAACAAATATATATTTTTTGCAAGCTTTAGAACCAATAGTCATTTTTTTGCAAGCTTTAGAACCAATAGTCATTTTTACAAGCTTTAGAACCAATAGACATTTTTTCGCAAGCTTTAGAATCAATAGACATTTTTTTTGCAAGCTTTAGAACCAATAGAGACACTTTTTGCAAGCTTTAGAACAAATAGACACTCTTTGCAAACTTTAGAACCAATAGACATTTTTTTGCAAGCATTTTAGAACCAATAGACATTTTTTTGCAAGCTTTAGAACCAATAGACATTTTTTTGCAAGCTTTAGAACCAATAGAGACACTTTTTGCAAGCTTTAGAACCAATAGATATTTTTTTCCAAGCATTTTAGAACCAAAAAGACACATTCTGCGAGCATTGTAGAACCAAAAGAGACACTTTTTGCAAACATTTTAGAACCAATAGACATTTTTTCACAAGCTTTAGAACAAATAGACATTTTTTGCAAGCTTTAGAACCAATAGTCATTTTTTTGCAAGCTTTAGAACCAATAGTCATTTTTTACAAGCTTTAGAACCAATAGACATTTTTTTTGCAAGCTTTAGAACCAATAGAGACACTTTTTTTGCACGCTTTAGAACCAATAGACACTCTTTGCAAGCTTTAGAACCAATAGACATTTTTTTGCAAGCATTTTAGAACCAATAGACATTTTTTTGCAAGCTTTAGAACCAATAGAGACACTTTTTGCAAGCTTTAGAACCAATAGACATTTTTCTGCAAGCTTTAGAACCAATAGTCATTTTTTACAAGCTTTAGAACCAATAGACACTTTTTGCAAGCTTTAGAACCAATAGACATTTTTCTGCAAGCTTTAGGACCAATATACATTTTTTTTGCAAGCTTTAGAACCAATAGACATTTTTTTGCAAGCTTTAGAACCAATAGACATTTTTTTTGCAAGCTTTAGAACCAATAGACATTTTTTTGCAAGCGTTAGAACCAATAATAATTTTTACAAGCTTTAGAACCAATAGAAATATTTTTGCAAGCTTTAGAACCAATAGAGACACTTTTTGCAAGTTTTAGACCAATAGTCATTTTTTTTGCAAGCTTTAGAACCAATAGTCATTTTTACAAGCTTTAGAACCAATAGACACTCTTTGCAAGCTTTAGAACCAATAGACATTTTTTTGCAAGCTTTAGAACCAATAGACATTTTTTACAAGCTTTAGAACCAATAGACATTTTTTGCAAGCTTTAGAACCAATAGACCTTTTTTTGCAAGCTTTAGAATCAATAGATATTTTTTTGCAAGCATTTTAGAACCAAAAAAGACACATTCTGCGAGCATTGTAGAACCAAAAGAGACACTTTTTGCAAACATTTTAGAACCAATAGACATTTTTTTCGCAAGCTTTAGAACAAATAGACATTTTTTGCAAGCTTTAGAACCAATAATCCTTTTTTTTGCAAGCTTTAGAACCAATAGTCATTTTTATAAGCTTTAGAACCAATAGACATTTTTTGCAAGCTTTAGAACCAATAGTCATTTTTATAAGCTTTAGAACCAATAGACATTTTTTGCAAGCTTTAGAACCAATAGACATTTTTTTGCAAGCTTTAGAACCAATAGAGACACTTTTTGCAAGCTTTAGAACCAATAGACACTTTGCAAGCTTTAGAACCAATAGACTTTTTTTGCAAGCATTTTAGAACCAATAGACATTTTTTTGCAAGCTTTAGAACCAATAGAGACACTTTATGCAAGCTTTAGTACCAATATCCATTTTTTGCAAGCTTTAGAACAGATAGTCATTTTTTTGCACGCTTTAGAACAAATAGAGACACTTTTTGCAAGCTTTAGAACCAATAGACATTTTTTTTGCAAATGTCTCACCCGGGTGTACTTCATCCTGATATGTCTCGTCCTCACCTTATCCAAGGTCTGGTCACCTTTCCTAAAATATGACGCCCAGAAAATGTTTGCAGCACATTAGCTGAGATTTAATTTGTAATATGTGCTTTAATTTCTGTCCATTTGATGCTCCCATTTACAGGTGGCCTCCTCAATTAACCTGCCACCTTCAAAGATTTCAGATTATGCATCCAAAGGTCTCTGTTCTTGCAAAATCGCTACCTCAGAAATGTACCAATTAGCAAGAAAGACAAATTGTGAAGAACCACAAACAATGATAAAGCAATAAAATATTCATTTTTATTGAAGTGTGCAGTTATGTTTTCTGACGTTTGACTAGTTTGAGTGTTAATACAAAATCTTATGAATGCTAATTTAAATAAAAAAGGCAGGAGCCAATGCTAATGTATTTTATTGTATCTTGGCAATTTTTTGAAATGATGGATTTGCAATGGAAATATTCCTACACACTAAAACAGAATTTCTTAGTTGGCGTCTGCTGCTGCACATCTTTATGGCATTTGTGTTCTGATTTTTTTAAATTCTATCTCTGCTGAGCAGGTGTTAAATGCATTTGTTATTTTTCCAATAGCAGGAGCAAACAATATGCAAATGATTCAAATTTGTTATGGAATGGTCTTAGAATTCATAAAATCGAACACAAAAGAAATCAACGGGGAAACAGATTATCATATCATTTTTGTAACTAATTAACTAGGCACTGGCTCAAAAACAGGCTAAATAACCAAGTTTCAATGTTGGGCAATCAGCAAAGCAAATTAAAGTTGTACTTAATTTCCATTAAATTAACCATAACATTTTCAGTGAATATGTATACAAGTATAATCCAAGCCCAGATACCTTATTTTGATGATTTCCCCATCTTTTGCATGCAGATTTAATATCTAATGTAAATATTTTACAAAATGATAAACTATTGAATATTCTTGTGACCATTTCAACACAACTTTGATCTTTCAGGTAGACCAATTATATTTGTAAAAGCCTATATTGCATTGATACCAAAATTCCACTATGTTCCCAAAGGGTCCTGGGATTAACTGGCATCCCGTGGACAGCAATAAATCTGAAGAGGAGCAAAGAGGTCATTCTGCAGTTGTACAGGCCCCTAGTGAGACCACACCTGGAGTATTGTATGCAGTCTTGGTCTCCAAATTTGAGGAAGGACATTCGTGCTATTGAGGGAGTGCAGCATACGTTCACAAGGTTAATTCTCGGGATGGTGGGACTGCCATATGTGGATTGAATGGAGCGGCTGGGCTTGTATACTCTCGAATTTAGAAGGATGAGAGGTTATCTTGTTGAAACATATAAGATTATTAAGGGATTGGACAGGCTAGATGCAGGAAAAATGTTCCCGATGTTGGGGGAATCCAGAACCAGGGATCACAGTTTAAGAATAAGGGGTAGGCCACTTAGGACTGAGATGAGGAAAATCTTCTTCACCCAGAGAGTTGTGAATCTGTGGAATTCTCTGCCACAGAATGCAGTGGAGGCCAATTCTCTGGGTGCTTTCAACAGAGAGTTAGATAGAGTTCTTAAAGATGGCGGAGTCAGGGGATATGGGGAGAAGGCAGGAACAGGGTACTGATTGTAGATGATCAGCCATGATCACAGTGAATGGTGGTGCTGGCTCAAAGGGCCGAATGGTCTATTGTCTATTGAAGACCACCAAATATTTCAAAGCAAATAATTATAACCACATCTTAAATGTTTAATGTGAATATACATGTCACGGATAGTAAAATAGAAAGTTGGTTGCAGCATATCATTGTTTGAGTGTGGGTTTCAGCAGTTCCTATTCAGATCGCTAGATGGAGCACCATTCAGTGACGGGGCTTTCTAAATCAATGCAATGATGAAACCCACCTTGCTTTAAAATAGTTCAGATGGGATGCCAATGAATCTTTTATCAATGAGTCATAACAATACTGTTAGATTCTTGTGAAGAACACCAAAGGTGTTGTAGCAGCTCAACAAACATTAATAAAAGAACCTCATTGTCATGGAACAAGCAAACTTCTTGGATTGTAGCCTGATCCATATCCCTCATAACATTTCCTAACCATGCACCTAGCTCAATGCTTTTTAAATGTTGTTATTGTACCTACCCCAACTATTTCCTTGGCAGCTTGTTCCATACCCACAACACTCTGTGTGAAAACGTTGCCCCTCAGGTTCCTATTAAATCTTTCCTCACTCACCTTGAACGTATGCCTTCTCGTTCCTGATTTCCATAAACCTGGGCAAAACTCTATGTATTCACCCTATCTATTCCATCATAATTGTGTACACCTCTGTAAGATTCCCTCTCAGGCTCCTGTGCTCCAACAAATAAAAGTCCTAGCCTACCCTAGCTCTCCTTATAGCTCAGGCCCTCAAGTCCTGGCAATATAATTGTAAATCCTCCCGGCACTCTTTCCAGCTTAATGCTCATAGCTCATTATTTCCCTTTGGTTGGCTACTTTGACCAAAGGCCATTGAACCAAACAGCAAAAACCATTGCTGTGCCTTGCCCCAACAAAGGCATTTGGAAAGGAAGCTTAACATTGCTATACACTGAGTCATAAGCTTTCACAGGAATAGAATCAAACAAAAATGCTGGGGCGTACAATGTGGTAGATAAGAGTTCATTCGGATACTGTGAAGTGTAGATAATCGGAATTTGGTGCAAATGGGGAAAGGTACTTACTGTAATTTTGTAATTTTGAGGTCGCAAATATTGAAATATTGCTGTATTTTTATTGCTTACTGCCAACTAATCTTTAATTAACTTTTTCATATTACAGACTAAATAAAGAAAATATAAATGATGTAGGTTATGTTTTTTTGATGGAGCTGGTAGCATGTTCACTGCACAATATGGGAGTTTTTGGAATGCAAAATGTTTCAGCAAATCAGTCTGCAGTGAATGCCTCTGCCTTGAGTCTCTAGAGCATTGAGCAAATTGACTTTAGTATGAGAGAGGGGAAGAAGTATCTGGACACTTTACTTCAGACTGATTCACCTTATATTGAGAAAGGAACAAATTTGCCTGACCCAGTGCTACAGTGGATAAAGAAAATACAAGTGAGAAAGGAAATAATGATCTAGAGAAAATAATTATTTCCAATAGGTAAAAAGTCAGTTCAGTTTATTATTGTCACGTGTACCGAGGTACAGTGAAAAACATTTTGTTGTGTGCTAACCAGTCAGCAGAAAGACAATACATGATTACAATCAATCCATTTACAGTGTACAGATACATGATAAGGGAATAATGTTTAATGCAAGATAAAACCAGCAAAGTCCGGTCAAGGATAGTTCGAGGGACATCAAAGAGGTAGATAGTCACTGCTCTTCGGTTGTGGTAGGATGATTCAGTACTTGTACTTCCAGTGGCGCAGGTGCCAGCAGCCTCCACCTACAGCCCGGTATCTTTTTGTTTTTTTGTTTATTTTTTAATGTAAAAGTGTGTTTTTTTTGTGGGTTTTTTGTGTTTTTATGTGGGGAAGAGGGTACGGTGCGGGGGATACCATCCTTCAGTCGCTTCCTGGTGAAGACGCGACTATTATTCGAGTCGCATCCTCTCCCCCCCCCCCCCCAGCGGCCTACCTACTGGATTGGCGTGGCCTTTCCTGCCGGGATCGACCAGAGCTCCAGCAGCGGCGGGACAGCGCTGATACATCGCGGGGCTGGCGATGCCTTACCGGGGATCGCCGTCTGGAGCCCGGAGTGCTGGGCCTGCGGCACCGACATCATGGAGCTGCGGTTTGCGGGCTCCCAACGCGGGCGACGCTGATGGACAGCGACTCCGCCCGGAGTCCTGCGACTCCGCCCGGCTCGGGAGCTGCGGACTCGGGAGCTGCGGACTCGGGAGCTGCGGACTCGGGCTGCGGGAGGCGGCTGATCAGGAGGTCCGGGCCGCTGAGGAGGATGTTCTCCGTCGGGGATTGGCGTCGGCGTTCCACCAGCCCGGCGTGAGGGCCTGAACATCGGGCCACCCGGGGCGGCGACTGCGGGTGCTCGGAAGGCCTCGACCACGAGTGAACATCTGGGAAGAACGGAGGGGAGGCTGGCTGGACTATGGTGCCTTCCTCACCTTGGTGCCACTGTGTTATGTTGTGTCATGGACTTTCAGTGTTTGTGCTTTTTTTTTTATTTATTGTATTTTATTTTTAATATATTTTATTATTTATTATTATTTATTTATTTTTATTTTTATGATACTGCCTGTAAGGGAAATTCATTTCGTTGTCTCTAACTGAGACAATGACAATAAATTTGAATACAATACAATACAATACAGTTGCCTGATAGCAGCTGAATCATGGAAATTGCAAATTACTTGCTATCCCACAGAATAAACATAAGAAACGTCCGAAGTGCAGCTAAAATGCAAACAATGCCATCTTGAACTGTAGACAACCCAGTGTTGGAGTGGGGGGAGGTGAATGGAAGAGAGTTTTGGTTGCAGGTTGAGGAAGAGGAGATGCAATATGCAATAGTTGGGGCAGTTAGAGAGCATCAGTTTGTAAAGAGGATCAAGTCCCATCCAGCATGGAGATCACACAGTGCCAGAGTAGGGAGATTTTGAATTGCGAGAATAATAGGGAGAGCAGCGAAAATATTGTGGCTCATGTAGGGAAAAACAACATTGAACAGCGTGCAAAAGGCCTTGTTTGAAGAGCATCAGGGTGATACAGTTAGAAGTTATTATTTTTTTGATCTTTAAAATATCTGAACCGCAAGAATATTGGAAAGCACATGAAGTGATTATAGAGCTAAACCTGTGACTGAAAGTGGTTCCACTTCATTGGATACGGCACCGTTCTGGGACAGGAAAATCTCTCCTCTTAGAATAGGTTCTGTGTGATTGAAAATCATTTAATAAACTGCAAAGCTGGAAATCTGAAACAAAAAAAAATGTCACGGTATACTGGTTTCCTGAGAAAGGGGAGGGAAACATACCCAACATAGCCCTCTTTGTGTGAGGCTGCATCAAACTGTGCATAGAGCCTACATTCACAAGCACAAAGTGTCATCACACAGAGAGGTCCTACCGCTGCCCATGGTTTGCAAACAATGGGCATGGCCATATTGCAACAGTGTTCTATTCAGCTGGCATGCTACCTATTCTTTGTAGATACATTTCTGCAGAAAAAAACATATTTGGCCACAAGTCCATCAGGCAGTGGATAGCAGAAAAAAAAACTGCAGGTACTGGGGAGAAAGAAACACTGGATTCTTGGTTACATGCCTCGTTACCAGAATTCACCTACAAGCACCAACCTCTCTAGGCTGGCACTAAGAGGGGCTCTCACTATCAGATCCTTCCTTTGCAGGTGAAGGGTGGCACAACAGTACAGCGGTAGAATAAGAGAATCTTAAGATTTCTTACAGCGCCGGAGTTCCCGTTTGATCCTGACTGTGGGTGTTGTCTGTACAAAGTTTGTACGTTGTCACTGTGATTGCGTGGGTTTTCGCCGGGTGCTCCAGTTTACTCCCACATTACAGGTTTATAGGTTTCAGTTAACTGTCCCTAATCTGTAGGGTAGAAATAGTGTAAAAGAATTATGTTTTTTTTTTAATTAAAAGATTTAAAAGCCCAGTTACTGGTTAATAAATCTCTGCTGTACCGATATGCCCAAGTTCAGTCAAAAATGGAAAAATGAACATATTTTTCTATGATGTTAAAGTCAACATCTCAATACTAGACATCTAAACACTAAGACAGGCAGTCTGTGGTAAACTGGGCAAACATGAACAGAACAGTTAGTGAGGTATAAAGAAGATTGTCATAGAGTCATACAGCATGGAAACAGGCTCTTCGATCCAACTTGCCCAAAGAGAACCATTTGGGTGAACCATTTCATACTTTAAGGCTAAGAACGCTACTTGCCAAAATCGTTTCCTCTACTGCAGAAATAAAAGATGAGATGAGACAAAGAACAAGATGATAATTGGAATAAATCCTGGAAACGGGAGAGATACAAAGAACAGCAAAAGGTGACAAAATAGAGTGTAAAAAGGATTATAAAATATTGAAAAGGATGCAAAAATACTCACTGTAAGATTTTTTAATTATGTGCTGAGAGAAGCAGCGTAATTATGAATATTTTATTAGTTCTGTTTTTAGAGATAAAATGTCAAGGTTAATTCTTACAAGCAAATCCTTTGAAGATCAAAAACAATATTTCCTCTTCTCTTCTTCACCCTCTCCTTCTCTTTCCACTTGTAGTTTAATTCTCTATTTCCCCATCATCTCGTGCTCTCTACACTACTCACACCTTTGAGAACCGGGGCTGTCCCACTGTGGCGACCTAATCCGTGAGTTAAGAAGAGTGTCTTCGACCGCCAAGGTCGAGGGCACTCGCCTGGATCGACCTCGAGCTGGATCGACCATCCGCGTTGAAACCGCGAGCTGGATCGACCGACCGCACACACAAACGCATCGCAAAGGCAGGGGCCTGGGAAAGCAGGGGAACGCTGCCTGAAATTCAATTCACAGCCGCGATGAAGAGGAAGGTAAAAGACATGTCAGGTAAGTCCTTTAGAGAGCGCGGAAGGGGGGGGAAGGGGGGGGAGGGGGGGGGAGAGAATGGGAGAGAAGGGGAGAGAAGGGGAGAGAAGGGGAGAGAAGGGGAGAGAAGGGGGGGATAAGGGGGGGGGGAATAAGGGGGGGAGAAGGAGTGGAGACACTTTTAAGAAGTATAATAAAGTTTAGCGGGTATTTTACCTACTGGTCAGTTTTCCCTGGTCCTGAAAACATCAATGAGCCAATCAAAATGCCCGGTCAGCGAAGGAGATTGCCTACGGCTGCCCTCGACTGCCTGTAACTAAACAGCGACCCAACCTCACTGCACTACGAGTTCAAAAGAACCATGCCGACCAAATTTTATTTGTGGAAAATTTTTCAACATGCTGAAAAATTTTCCGTGACATAGCTGAGGCCGCGAGTATTCGGGGTCTTACCTCGAGCATGAAGGAGAGTTCCAGTGACCTCATAGGATCTCCTAGGACCACGTGTCGACCATGCTGCGAGTTTGAGTCGAGGGCAAACTCTTCTAAACTCGCAGATTAGGTCGCCGCAGTGGGACAGCCCGTTAATAATGCCACACAACTGTGAAACATCTAACCTTTGATTCTCTCTTTCTCCCCAGTCGCCAATGCTTCACTTCATTCTACCTTTCTGCTGCTACTGCCCTCTCCCCCCCCGATGAAATCTCACCAAGTTGTGACAGGCTAATTTGTTCACATCGCAAGCCCTGCTTCATCATGGCTCTCTGGCAATATTGCAATTAATCCTCACCTTGCTCCATTATCTCCTACTTTCACTGAACAGTTCAATTACACTTACCTACTAATTTACATACTGATTTTTTATAAAGTGCAAAAGCCATCATCATCCAACCAGGAAATTCTATCTCCCACCTCATTTTGTTTCACTGCTCACTGAGTGAATCACTTACTTTCTTTATTATTCTTCTATGAAGAAAAAAAAAATAATTCCTTCAAACGAGTTTCATTGCGTTTTGCCACCACTTTCTTCCTCTGCTGGTGTGTCTGACTACAGGAACCTAAATGTGATCACTATTGTGTGGATCAGTTCTCTTCTTATTCGTGCCCTTGTTAAACATCCTACATAGCCCACTATTCCCTGCCACCTCCGACCTCCCACACATGTGGCCACCCTATATAAAAAAAATTAACATTGAACAGTGCAACAATATTTCCCGTAGAGCATCAGAAATCTGGATCTGCTTACCTCCCCCAATATTTAATGCCCATCAAGTCTGCAGGCTTGCAAAGATGAAGCTTGGCATGAAGAGGTGAATGGTCTTTGCCCTGAAACATTAAAGGGCCTGTCTCACAGGCGATTTTTTAGGCGACTGCCAGCCACTGACATAATCGTAGCAGGTCGCCGAAAAACTCCCTACAATGTCTACGACAAGCTACAACAACCTACCACCTAGTCAATGTCAAGCTATGGCAAGCTACCGACAACCGGCGACCCAATCATCGCGACTTAGGACATCCACCTACGACCACACGTACGACAACCTACGACAACCTATGACCACACAGGCGACAACCTATGGCAACGGAAGTCAACCTACGTCCACCCATGACAAGCTACGACAAGCTACGACCCTGTCAGCGATAACTGAAGACAATTTAGTCGCCGGTACCTGTCGCTGGTTGACGTAGGTTGACGTAGATAGTCTCCAATGGAATTCACCGAAGTCAGTACCGGCGACAACCTACGTCACCTGGCGACAACCTAAGACAGCACCTACATCAGGAGAAGTCAAGCTACGCTCATTGGCGTCAAACCCACTCGCCAACTGGCGCCAAAAATTTTTGAACATTTTGAAAATCCAGCGGTGACCAGAAAGACGCCACGACTCTTTGGGCGATTGAGGAGGCTACTCACGACCATACAGGCGACACCCCGGCGACCATGTGGCGACAGCCTAGTTGTCTAAAAAAACGCCTAAGTGGGACAGGCCCTTAACTCTTTCTCTTTTACAGTTACTGTGTGAACTGTTAAGTGTTTCCAGCATTTTTTGTTTTAGTTCATATTTCCAGCATCTAGACTTATTTGATTTCAAGTCAAGTCGAGTTTATTGTCATATGCCTAAGTACAGCAAGCTATAATGAAAGGTTGCTTGCAGCAACATCACAGGCATATTGATTCATACAAAGCATAAAAAACATAAATTTTACATAAATTACCCATAAATTCACAAAGACAGTGACAACAAAAATGCTGTCGAGGAGTAAAGAAATCCTTCTGCAGTTGTACAGGGCCCTCGTGAGACCACACCTGGAGTATTGTGTGCAGTTCTGGTCCCCTAATTTGAGGAAGGACATTCTTGCTATTGAGGGAGTGCATTGTAGGTTTACAAGGTTAATTCCTGGGATGGCGGGACTGTCATATGCTGAGAGAATGGAGCGGCTCGGCTTGTATACTCTGGAGTTTAGAAGGATGAGAGGGTATATTATTGAAACATATAAGATTATTAAGGGTTTGGACACACTAGAGGCAGGAAACATGTTCCCGATGTTGGGGGAGTCTAGAACCAGGGGCCACAGTTTAAGAATAAGGGGTAAGCCATTTAGTACGGAGATGAGGAAACACTTTTTCTCGCAGAGAGTTGTGAGTCTGTGGAATTCTTTGCCTCAGAGAGCACCTGTTGTCTATTGTCTATTGAAAGTAGCTATTCCTGAACCTGATGGTCTGGGAGTTCAGGATTCTGTACCTCCTGCCTGATAGTAGCAGTAAGAAGATGCCATGGCCTGAATGTGATTGTTCATGACAGCTGGCACCTTCGTCTATTCCCGATGCTTTTGATGGTGGGGAGGTCTGAGCCAAATCCACCATTCTCTGCAGCTTCTTGCAGCCTCTGCACTCTCTGCAGCCTGAGCATCATCTCTCTGATCCACCTCATCTGATTTCAAGCCCCGTGGCACTTTGAATTACAAAGTTTACCTCTTCAATACAGATATCTAAGTTTAACAGGACAGGTAAACAGCATGCACACCTCTATCACTGTCAAATAAAGGTGGCTTTATAATTAAAGATGACTAACCCTCTGCAGTTAGCTCAGTATTTGTCTCTGTGATCCAACCATGACTGGAAAATTGCCCTGTGAAGAACTGCTGGCACAAATATATGCTCTGCCTTCCCACAAATAGGAACTTCAGAGAAGCAGAGAAATACTACAATGTGCCATCTCGAATTGCAATATGCTGACACATTGCGAGCCAAGTTCTTTGGTTATATGCTCCTTTCAATGAGATACAAAGGTTAACATAAATCCCAATTTCAATTACTCACGCATCCAGTATAGATTTGACAGCAATGCAAAAATAACCCCTTTATAAAAATTAAATTTATTGAATAACATATCTAAACTGCACGGATTTGGTGAATCATTTAATATTTGTATATTTTTATGAGACTTCATCCAGAAATGAAGCAATAGTTAAAGACCAAGTACCAAGCTTTTATCTTGTATTCTTGAATCCTCAATTCTGGATAAGCTATAAAAAGCAATAACAAAAAAAATGTCCCCAGGCTGTAGAATAAGCCCTACTGATTTTTAAATTGGTGTTTCTGAAGGATGAGTTTTATCCTTTTGCAGTCATTTGCCAAGTATTGTGTGCTTGCTCAAAGGATCATTTAACTTATATTATTGGAAGGGAAAAAAAAGTCAATGTGAGGTAATGAATAAATATTAATTAGTTCATCTAAAATATTCCTGCTTTCCATTTGTCTTGAATATGGAATTTAAAAGAAACATTTGATCAGAGTATACAAAGTATCAGATCACCTCATAAAAATCAACATCTCAGTCATTCCCCAATCGGCTCTTATACTTTACCAAAGAAATGCATAACATTTAGCAGCCATGATTCTCCGTTAGCAAGTCCATGGTCTCCTACACATAAATCTATGTTTAGTGATCTATACACTGTAAATGGCTCGATTGTAACCATGTATTGTATTTCTGCTGACTGGATAGCATGCAACAAAAGCTTTTCACTGTACCTCTGCACACGTGACAACAATAAACTAAACTAAACAATGTCCACCACTATCTGAAGTCTCCTTGAACATTGGAATTACCGAACAAGGCCATGATGCAACCAATCAGTACGCACTCCACAGCACACCATTAAAGAGCCTATCCCACTTGGCGATTTTTTCAGCAATTGTCGGCATCATTGACTGACGTATCATGGTCCCCAAAAGATTTTGAACATTTCAAAATCCAGCGGCAACAAAAAAAATGTTGCGACACTTGAGGATGACATCAATACGTCATCACGCCGCATCGCGCCGCATCACACCGCGACTTTCTCGGTGACCTGATACATCAGTCAATGATGCCGGCAATCGCCGAAAAAAATCACCAAATGGGACAGGCCCTTAAGGCTTTCCCTTGCTCATTTAATTTTTTTTTAATTTGTTTGTGCAAGTTGCATGATTTATCAAAACACAGTGAGAGGAATATAACATCTAGATTCTGAGTGAACATAAAAATCACCAGTGTGCTTCAAAAGCGAAATGAAACAGAGAATGCTGGAAATACTCAGCTGGTAAAGTGGCATCTGTGGGGAAAGGAGCCATGCAGATGTGGGATGTTATTGACTTTTGTAGGAACAAGGGGATGCAGGGTCATCAACCTAAAACACTAACTCTTAGTTTCTCTGCCTTTTGACCTGTTGCGCTATTTCAAATATTTTCTATTTTTCAAACTGTTTATACCATTAGCAGTGAGATTGAAGAATTGCAAAATTAATTGTGAAAAGACTGAGGAAGGTGAATTTAATATCAACTAGATGCAGAAAGAAAAGATAAAATTGGATCAGCAAAAGGAAAGAGCAGAAAGGAAATGATTAATATTTAATTTTATGTTTTACATTTTTGCTATCTTAAGAGGCAATTATTATCGGGAAGAATGAGGCTATGCACTTGCAATAGTTCATTCTCATTGTCAGAATGGTTATTTAGCAGTAATTAGCATGTTATCAAAAACTTCATTGACTGCACTAGACAAGACTTAATCTTCTGCGACAAATTTAGTACCTGCCACACAAATACAATAACATACAGTTCAATGCATTTTCAGGCTGAAGCAGTCAGCATGAAGTCATTGCAAACAAGACAGTGGGAGCTGCATTTCTAGCACAAACACAGTAAACAACACGTGCATGGCAAGCTTCCACAATCTTCAAATGGGAAGTGACCAGATTGTCAGTTTTTGCAATGTTGTTTGGGTCCTCAGTGTCGGCCTGGATACTTTCAAGCTCTTTTGCAAATTGTGCCATTGAATCTTTTATGTTCACATCAACATGAACTCAAGGCTTTTAACTGATGAATTTCTTCAGTAATTCACTGAAATGTCAAACTAGATTATGTGTTCACATCCTGAAGTCCAGTCCCAAAAGGGATCCAGGTGCCACTTGTGAATGGCAAGACCACATTGAAAGAAGATTATTTTTATCCTGTTTTATGTGTGAAACACTTTCATTGCGATCACTACAATGCATCATATTAAATTTAGCAATATCCCTAAACCATCTCCTTTTGCTTTTCAATGGTGGGTAAAACAGAACTCAACTGCAAGAGCATGCTGTTCAATTGAGAACCAATAATGACCAAACATCTTGGATGCATGATGTTTAATTTTTTGTGTCTCACTCTGAAAATAGTTTTTTCAGCGGAAACACAATTGCAACAATTTCCATGTCAAAATGCAAGCCTCCAGAAATCTGACAAGACGCCTCCAAGTGTGATTCATCTGACACAATACTATCCCAGTCACGAACTGGATAATGTCACACGAAAGGAAAGGCTCCATTTTGAGCATTTCTTGCAAATTTAGACCAAATATTCTAAGCAGAAGCACACTGGTGATTGTTCTGCTCACTCAGAATCTAGATGCTATGTTTCTCACTGTCTTTCCTCTCATTGTTGGCTAGTTGTGGGAAGTACTGAATTGGGACATCTTGAAGGTGATTCCCATTCCTCTTTAACGACTCCTTGCCCACCCATCTCAATAGAAATGGACGGCAACACCAATCACTCTTGATCTCTCGTTTTCCCCCCAATGATACTCTGATCGATTGAGGCTCATAATCCCCATTCCACCCCCATTGCTGTATTCCACAAACCCTTCAAATGATGACCTTCTCAGCTCCTGGTCCTCAATGTTGTCCACCTGCACCCTCATCATCCAGCTACCTAATCTTACTCAATGTAGTAACAAGGAACTGCAGCTGCAGGCTTATACCAAAGATCGACACAAAGTGCTGTAGTAACTCAGTAGGTGTAGATCGGTGTCACTCATGTTATGAGTCATACTGTGGCTCCACCCACAGGTTTAATAGAAAGCCTTTTTCCCTTTCTCTCTCAGTCTTGAGCTGTATGTTAAGATGAAGTTATCTATGCTGAATTGCTAATACAAGTCTTTGGATCCTAATCACTGTGAATGAGTTATGTCAATCCAACAGTAGGTCAGGCAGCATCTCTGATCCATCCTTTCTCTCCAGAGATGCTGTTTGACCCATTGAGTTACTCCAACACTTTGTGCCTATCTAACCTTACTCAATGCTCCTGTGCAATCTACTTTGAGTCCTCCCACCAAGAATGGACTCCAATTTCTAGGTTCTCCATTGGAAAATAGACTGGTTTATAACAACAGCCAATTGAATATCAACCATTTTACAACACACTCTCGTAGCAAGATTAATGAATAGCTTAATTCCAGTGAATATTGATTTTTGTACAAAATGTAGGCAAGACACTTAAAATTAGAATCCAGAACATAGCCGGCACTTTACGCCATTATTCTGTCTGTTTTCAATTTGAGCTCTTAAAGCTTCCACCAGAAACACCATAAGTTACCAATAGGCCCCTAATTCAGTTTTCAAGCAGCATCAAACCCCACCCAGTGAAAATATTCTGGCCAATTAACAAAGGAATATCATGAATGTTCCCTAGAAATGATTTTCAGCGGGCTGGGTCCACTGTTGAGGTTTCCTACCCGTTATCTGAGCTCTTGAAGCTGAGCTATGGTTAAAACACCCTATTTTCTGTTCTGCTCCTCAATCATCAGGCTGCTTCAATCGCACTGCACCACTAACATAAAGCAAGGAATGGGAGCTGTCAACACAGCTCGATCTTCGGAATGCGTTCAAGCAGACCCTGGTGATGGGCATCAGCCACAGGATTTACTCCTCTTGGTCGGGGTCCGATGAAAGAGCTCACATTATACAGCCGCCCTGCATGTATACATAGCCACAGTCATGAGGGGGTGAGACAGCTGTGCAACAGAGGACTCTGTGAAGTATGGGATGTTCCGTGGCAAACATCAACTGGAAGATCATGAACTCAGTGAAAGATGCACCATGGTCAGCCTGAAACTCATTGGTCTTTCAGCATAAAAAGGTGTCCAAATGCTGCCAACTTTCCAAGGAGGAAGAATTACATGCTGAGGGATGAGAAATGTGCAGTGCAACCATCAAAATGTCCCTGTGAGGGAGGACCACACTCTGGGTTCCAGCTGCCACGAGGTGCTGAGGTGCTAGATCCTGTGTCTCCAATACCTCCTGGGTACATTAAGGAGGAAACAACAATGCTGTTGATGGATTGTAAGGGAATGTACTGAATTGCTGGTGCAATTAATGTAGATCTTGACATGTTATATTTACAGTACATTTTACAAATAAGTACATCAAAAAAAATATCCACAGTCCACTTGACCAAAGTTCATCATTTAGTTTGAAACTTCCTCTCAATGCATTCTTGAATTACTCTAGAATAATTTAACCCAACACACTTAGAGGTGATAACTGGATTTTTAAAAAATCTGTTTAAAAGTATTTGTACTGTTGCGAGTTCCATTCTTCTTCAGGAAACCAATAATCTTGGTAAGATTCCCATTTCCTACAGGCTTTCACCTGATCCAGCGGAATTACTTCAAAATAAATAGCATGCACTCTAAACATAATCACTCATAAATACCTTGAAGATGCTCTTCATCCTGTCACTCGAAATCCTTCTTCATTTGATCTCGCTCAAATCTATAGTTGCTCACTGCTGCCCTTATTATAGTGTCCCTGCAAGAGATTTGCATGTGATTTGTTACTGTAATATTTTGTGCTTTGCCGCAATAAATACTTTTAAACATTTTTAATGTGTTATTATTTTCAATTAGCGGACAAAATAGGAATTTGTATATTGTAAAATCTAAACAAAAAAGATAATTGTTGGAATGGCTCCTGGCCCTTCCCTTCCCAATTAAGATGCACTAAAATTTCTAGATCATTAACTTTATTATAAAAATGAAAGCTATATAACATCAAACAGGCAGCCAATCCAGTATCACTTACCTTAATCTCACCGTGACAGAAGGGTATAATGTGCAAAATAATTCCCGTGAATAATGGTAGTGATTTTCATTAGTGTTTTGGCAAAGTAGTTGTCCACTTAAAATCAGCATTCAGAACTTGGCCTTGACATTCCACTCAAACGTGAAAATATGCACACCTCTTCAGTTTGGAGCAACATAAATTTGCAAATCAAATTAAATGATCAGTCGGTCAGTAGTTAAAAATAAAATTTAATAGATGAGATGTTACTAATCTGGCGGTTGTTAACATCAGCCTTTTAATTACTATTCCCATTCAATTGTTAAAGTAGATCTTATTACGTGGGAAGACACAATCAAGTTTGAGCTAATGGTGGCTAAGGTACAGTAACCTTTGATAGTTGCAGGATTAAGCAAATTGGAACAATGCAGACCATTTTCAGATGCCTCACGGGACATTTAAAAAGACATACCGACTGAATTGACTGCACATAATTGAAAGTTGTCAATAAAGAGAACATAGGCTGCAAATTAGGCAAAGTCATCAAAACACGGATTCTCCAGTACTTTAGATAGATTACTTACTGAAATTGCCCGTACAACTTTAACATAAAATAAGGCTGTGTTATTAATTCTTAATGCGCATTCAGTAGACGAACCTGCAGTGGAAGTCAGATGAAGTGGGATATTTACTTGACTGGCTCATGTTAAATCAATTCCATTGTTAAAGGATTGATGATGCATGCTCTGAAATATATGTGTGCATAGAAATTGTAAGGTACTGAGGTATACTAACCTGTTGTTGTATTGGGATCACAAAGACAATTTCTGTTGTAAACTTCACTTATTCCAAAGCCTCATGGGTGCTGTAGATTTTCACATCTGATGACCCGCCATGAGAAGAATGGATGCACAGAGTCTGTCGCCCAGAGTAGGGGAATTGAGAACCAGAGAACATAGGTTTATGGTGAAGGGGGAAAAATTTCATATGGAATCGAGGGGAAACGTTTTCACACAAAGGGTGGTGGGTGTTTGGAACGAGCTGCCACAGGAGGTAGTTGAGGCAGCAACTATTGCAATGTTTAAGAAACAATTGGACAGGTACATGGATAGGACAGGTTTAGGGGGATATGAGCCAGACACAAGCAGAAGGGACAAGTGTATATGGGACACTGGTCAGTGTGAGCAGGTTAGGCTGAAGGGCCTGCTTCCACGCTGTATGACTCCATGACTCAGGGGTACAGGAGAGTGGTGATTGTAACATACCTTCAGGGCCTGTGGTCTGGTAGGGGGAATCCCTCGGAGGACTGAAATCTTGGTCAGGGAATTGCAGCCAGGTATTAGATTGATCAGGATAAGGGGATAGTCTGGAAGACCGGAGTCTGGGATGGGGTCTGGGGTGGGGGTGGTTATTGTCAGGAAGTCCAGCATCTGGTTTGTGGACGGGGATTCTAAATGAGCATTCAGCACATGATTCTGTTTGTTCAGAGTCTGGGTTGTGAAGGCATTGCCTGGTAGATTGGTGTGCAGGTTACTAGGGTGGGGTGGGAATGGTATGGACAATTGGAGGTAGACAAAAGTGCTGGAGAAATTCAGCGGGTGCAGCAGCATCTATGGAGCGAAGGAAAAGCAAATGTATGGACAATAGGAATCTGGTCTGGTGGGGGTGGAGAGGAGTGCCAATATTCTGGAAAGCTGGAGTTTGGGTAAAATTGCCTGTGTGATTGGGATTTGGTTCGGGGTAATGGGAGTTTTGCAGGAAGATCATGGTCTGGGTCAAAGAGTGGAGGAGGTGGACCAGGATTTCAAACAAACCGTATGTCCTTGGGAAATGAGGATATTGGAGAAGATTCAAGTTAGGGATGGGGTTTCATGGGTTAGAAGGATCAGAATGCTATGGGCCTATCCCACTTAGCCGATTTTTCTGGCGACTGCCGGAGACTGTCAAGTCGTAGCATGTCGCTGAAAAACTGCCGACTGGAACGGAGACTGGAACAGCGACTGTCAGAGTGGAACAAACACACACATACACACATCGCTTTCAGTCCTGGGCCTCCTCCATGGCCAGAGTGAAGACCACCGTAAATTGGAAGAGCAGCACCTCATATTTCGCTTGGGCAGTTTGCACCCCAGCGGTATGAACATTGACTTCTCTAATTTCAGGTAGTCCCTACTTTCTCCTCCCCTTTGCAGCTCTCCCTCAGCCTGCTGGCTCCACCTCTTCCTCTCTTCTTCCCGCCCCCGCCACCCCCCCCCCCCCCACCACCTCACATCGGTCTGAAGAAGGGTTTAGACCCGAAACATTGCCTATTTCCGCACCATACATGCGGCCTCACCCGCTGAGTTTCTCCAGCATTTTGTCTACCTGCAAATAGGATAAGACCTGTCTGAAGTAGACTTTGATCATTGTTATTCTGAATGACTACAGGGGGTGTGGCACCCTCAAATGTCCTTTGTATAAGCATCAGGAAAAAAAGGTTTAATTTTATGACCTTATTTAAAAATAAAATCTGCTTTAATATACATGCTGCAAATATTTGTTATAGTCAGTTCCTTTCAAAAGTTCTTTGTAACAAGGGTATCTTTCCAAATCCATCTTTGCCACCTACGAAAAACTAGCTCTCAGAGAAAAACCAATGCAATCAATGACAAATTTCACAGCCAGAAATGTTGTTGCTTTGCCAGCTGTCAAAGGTTTTGAGGGAACTTTTCTGAGCTGGGATTTTCAGCCTGTAACTTGAGATCTAATCACTATCTGAATCACACTTGTACTCCAAGTTACTCTGGGTCTGTGGGACTTGTTCTCGGCAATCAGTCCAGACAAGGTCAATTCAGGATGGGTAACCGGGAACCCCAATCTGGTTTGGGTTTGTGATAGTCCTTCATGTGCAAGACCATCCTGTACCCAAAAGGAAAATTGTCTGAAGAAACAAGGAACTACATATTCTGGAATCCTGAGCAAAACACAAAGTGCTGAAGTAACACAGTGTTTAAGAAAGAACTACAGATGCTGGGAAAATGGAAGGTAGACAAAAATGCTGGAGAAACTCAGCAGGTGAGGCAGCATCTATGGAGTGAAGGAATAGGTGACGTTTCGGGTCCTAAACGTCACCTACTCCTTCATAGATGCTGCCTCACGTGCTGAGTTTCTCCAGCATTTTTGTCTACTTTCGAAGTAACTCATTGGGTCAGGAAGCATCTCTGGAGGACATGGATAGGTGATGTTTTGGGATTGGACCCTTCTTCGGACTGATTATAATAGGGGAAGAAAGCTGCAAAAGAGGTGAGGGGTGGGTCAAATCCTGGCAAATGATAGATGGATACAGGTGAGCGGGGCTTTGATTGGATAAAGGATAGACATCATAGCAGTAGGCATGTTGCAAAGCCTACCTGAAGATCGCTGAAAATCTGTCCCAGCCCATGTGCGCGATTTTGGCGCCGTTTAGAGGGGGGCGGGTTTAAAACGCGATTTTCCCTAGGCTGTTCAAATCGAGGTTTTTCAGCCTAGTTAATTATTAACGAAAAATCGCTGGAAGATTCCGTAGCTGAAGCTATTTTTAGTTTTAAGGGCTTTCTTTACTTGTTATAGTAGGTTAAAAATTAACCTCTAAACCCACGACCGCCGACAACGGGTCGGATCCCATACAGGGGAAAACGGAAGGTAGGCTGTTTATTTTTACGTTAAAAAGGGCTTCTTAAGATCCCTTTATACAAAGTTTAATGTTGCGAGTAGCTAATTTGGGCCCCATTATATCCCGCAGTATTTTTCAGGGCATTTGAGGGCACAAATCTACCTCAATGTGAACGTTCTAAACCAGCCCGTTCACAGGATCCCACTAGAAAGCTGATTTAAATGGACTTTAATTTACAGCAATTGAACACTAAATTCCTTCCATTTGGCCTATAAATTAATGTAAATGAGATTTAAAAATCATGTTTTATTGTGAATTATTTGTGAATATTATTTGGACACTTAGGCTATTTAAAAATGTTAATCATTTATTAAGAAATGGATAGATGTTTAGATCTAGTAATTGAAGTTTGAAATTAGCTACAATTGGGTAACTAACTAATTATATGCTTTAATTTCAGGTCATCCAAGTAAGATTATTTTATATTTGTTTCAGAACGCTTCAATCTATGATAACTGAAAATTTCATCCAGTTCTCTTAATTTTTAAGAAAGTTATGGGCTTTTGACTGTCCACGATCACAGCTTTTTTGTTATGTCCATAGAAAATCAATAGGAAACAAGATGCTAATTTCCGAGTATGAAAATGGCCATAACATTTTAAATACTTGAGATATGAAAGTGAATTAGGTGTCAAATTAAACTTATTTTTATGCTTTATCTGATGGGATAAATTGCAGACTTGATTTTTAAAATCTCAAAATTTTGTAACATTGCTAATAGCAGTGGTGCAATGAAAGTGAGTCTTGCAAAAACTCCTGTCAAACAGAGGAGGAGACATTCTTCAATGTAGGCATCCGTTTCGGTGATGTTGCAATGGTTGACATAGAGAAATATGAACTGCAGTTGCTTACACCTTGAGCAAAGCACAAAGTGACGGAGAAACTCAGCAGGTCAGGCAGCATCTCTCGAGGGCATAGATAGTTGTTTGTCCTGTGAGATATTGTTACAGGATGTCAGTATTTCCCAAACAACTCATTTATACAGGTAGACACAGCAATAACACTTGTCTCCATACCACAAATGGACTAATTAGTGGTCATAATGTGATTCTGAGCGGGATCCAGAAAACCACTTAAAAATTACCTTGGAAATTGACAAGTAGAAAAACGCTGTCTTGGATTTAAGCAGCATATAGAGTGGAAAAAAACTTACTTCCATGTAACTTTCCCACAGTAATCAGACACCATTGTCTCTTAATAACAATGCTGTTATTTTAACCACAGGAGGCCATTGAAAGTGACAAGCAATCTCTTCTGCTGACATTTGTGCAACGATACTCCATTAAACAATGCAATGTGCAACCACTGGTATTTTTAGCTTGTTGTGATAAAAATAAACATAGTGCTCTTGAGAAGACCTTTATTTCTGACAATCCTATGGGAAAAATAACTTTGTGATTGTGAGTTTGTAACTCTCTAGCCCCTAGCACCCCTCCTCATTTTACACCCATTGTCACAATTGTCTTTATAATACAACTTTCTATCACACCAGAGGACCATGGCCGAGAGTTTAGCTTTTGTCCATGGGAGGTTTTCAAATGTTTTTAAGCGATAAACTGAAGTTTTATACAAAATTTAAAGTGTACGAGTAAAAGGTTGGATGGATAGCTTACTGTGTTTCTTCAACAATAAAGAAACTATTAATCAATAGACTGTGTTATGAAGATTTATCTTTCGAGAAGCTTTGAGCTTGAAGGACGTGGCCAGCTCACATGCATAATGAAACAACATTCTCCTAATACCATGTTTTCTCCAGAGTGACTAGAGAGATAACAGAGGCATCTCTTGAACGATATAATAATCTGCCACTACATCGTCAAAAGCTACCTCTGACAGGAGGTGAGAGCCACGTCCCAAACATGAGGGGCAGAAGACTTGGCTTGGATCTCGGGAGAGGTTCAGCCAGAAGACCGGTTAGAGAAGAGGAACTGAAGACAAGGGATCTCGGCCAGAGATTGGCTTAGAGGTTTATGGACAGCGGCACAGCTTATTTGAAGATTGAAGACATTATCACGGAATCATGAGTAGAAGCGACTATTATACTTATAAAGCTGGAAAGCTATCATTTGAATGTCTTCTGTGTAGGGGATTTGAAAGCTAATTCTGCTAGCTTGGAAGATAGCCAACAAGTTTGTTTTTTCACTCTGTCTGGAGAAATCCAGATGTCCGACCTTGAGTTGTTTTGAAGTCAAGATAAGACACATTCCTTTTGAACTAACATCATTATTAACTTCGAAGATATTGTGGATGTTGTCTGAAAATCCCATTTGTTATATTTTCTTTTCTAATGTTTTGGAAAATTCTGCTGCGATGTTTATCGACAAGACTAAAGCAAATTGAATAAGTCCTTGTTCGTCCAATTTAAAGACTTGCCAATCTGCCAAGATCTGTTTAATCCATGGAGCAAGAAGGAACAGGTGAGTCAGAGGAACCACAAGGTGGCAGCGCCAGGCAAAACTATCTAGAAGATGCAGATAATACCCAAGCTGCCTACCTGAAAGAAACCCAGAGGGAGAGAAACAAGTTATGGAAACAGGTTACCAAATCAATTGAGAAACAGAAGAAACTAATGGAATCAGATAAGAACGCGATCAAAGTAGAATCTAATCTGAGCCAACTATTTAACCTCTGCCATGAGTTGGAGAGAAACTAAATGTGCTGCTGTGTTCACAGCCGCCTCTGGAAGAACACGAAAGACACACCCAGTGGTGGGAAACAATGGTGAAGTTATTCAATGATTTCATGGAGGAGGTGGAGGAGTGGTTATCTGAAATTATACCACAACTTACGCGCTCAACAGCTCGAAGTGCGAGGCAACAAGGTGCTGGAATGGAGGAGGAGATTACGCCACAAGATAGTATCTCGAACGTATCTACACAAAGATCAAGACATAAATCTGGTTCTATAGCCAGTTCGGTATCAAGGGTTTCTGCTCGATTGGGAGTTGAAGCTGATCTAGCCGCTCTCTCAATAGAAGCAGATGCCTTGAAGAAGAAACATGAGATTGAGCAAGAAGAAGAACTGATGAAAGAAAAGATGAGGTGACAAGAAGAACAGATGAGGCGACGAAAAGAACAGCTGGTACTAGACGCAAAGATGGCGGTGGTCAAATCAAAGAAGAAGATATTGGAAAGTGAGAGTTCAAGATGCAGCTCTAGCATCGAAGACGATGAACTCTGGTTTGAGAGGAAAAACTGCTCCAAGTTGGATCAATTCCACAATCGAGGCCCACTGGATTACATGGCTTTGAATACCCATTGGGGCAATGGAAGACCGATAAAACTTCATCTCAGCAAATGGGTGCTAGACCAAAACAAACTACTTATCGGGCCAATTGAGAGGCTCGGGACAAACCAACAGCTGAGTCTGCTTTTCTGAGGTCTGATATACAGGCTCGAGCAAGCCAATATGGTCCACTAAGGCCTGTCTATCGTCCATTGGCGTCAAGCCAAGGTTATCAGGATGGATTATTTGCATTGGCAAATAGGCAAGCTGAATTCAACCAGATCATACCTCGACAAAATCCCTCTTTCACTCTACCACCAGTAGAAATTCCTACATATGATGGAGATCCTTTGCTGTATGAAGCTTTCATAAGGGCATTAGAAGAAGTATTAGAAATGAAAATTACGGATGAAAAAGAGCGCTTACGATTTCTGGTGCATTGCACAAGTGGAAGTGTAGAAAGTTGTCAAAATGAGCCTGACAGCCAAGGCTATAAACTGGCAAGATGGTTACTTAAAGAACGTTTTGGGAATAAACAAAGGATTGCTAATGCATACATGGAGAAGGCCCATGCTTGGAAAGAAATCAAGCCAGAAGATGGGGAAGCATTGAGTAATTATACTATATTTTTTAGAGGTTGTTGCAGCTCGATGAAAAATCTCGGCCACATGGAGGAAATGAATTTTGCAAATAATACTAGAGTCATCATTAGTAGGCTGTTTAAGAAAGAACTGCAGATGCTGGAAAATCGAAGGTAGACAAAAGTGCTGGAGAAACTCAGCGGGTGCAGCAGCATCTATGCAGCAGCATCATTAGTAAACTGCCCAGAAGACCGAGAGACAAGTGGAGAGATGAAGCAAGCCGAATATTGGATGAGAAGTAGCGAGTAGCCATGCTACCAGGTATGGTGGATTTCTTGGAAAAGCAAGTACGGTACATGTTAGAGCCACACCACGGGACTATTGAAGATCACAAACCAATTGCAACTAACAAAGACGCTACCTTTAACAAAACTGAAGAAAGATCAGGACCTAAGAGAGGCAGTTTTGCTACCACTATAATACCTGTGGAAACGACAGGTGGAATGAAAGGAGATGTATCTACTATCAAGCAAATAGGATTTTGTTTGTTATGTGATGAAGTTGGTCACACCATAAGATGGTGCCGTAGATTCAAGAAGAATGAATATAAAGAAAAGGTGGATTTCATGAAAGAGAATGGAATCTGTTTTGGATGTTTTGAAAAAGGACACATGGTGAGAGACTGTAGGAGTCCTATAATTTGTGATAAGTGCAAGCAAAACCATCTTGAAGCACTTCACACTGTAAAGAAGCCATCAGAGCAAATAGAGGAGAAGGAGCTGGAGCAAATAGAACAGAAAGAGAAGCCAACTACTAGTGATGCTGTCACCTCGCCTCAAGTAATTGCTCATATTGGAGCCGGGGTAGAAGCCTGTATCTTTTCTATCTTACCAGTACAGATAAGGAATGGGAAGACAAATGCAGTGTTGCAAATATATGCATTTTTGGCTCACAGAAGTTCGGCTACCTTTTTGCACAGAAAACCTGATGAGAAGGCTGGACATCACAGGAGAAGAGACTAAGATTCAATTGCGTACCACGAATGAAGATAAAGAGATAATGAGTCATTACATTACAAGTACGGAGATATCCAGTCTGGATGAAGATAATTTTATACCAATATCTGAAGTGTTTACAAACGAAACCATGCCCATTGGTTGTCAAAATATACCCAGACATGAAGACTTGAGACAATGGCCTTACCTGAACGATGTCAAAATATCTAAATTTATTCTGATGTAAACCTACTTATCGGAATGAATGCTTTGAAGGCATTGGAACCTATACAGATTGTAAGGAACCAAGGTGATGGACCGTATGCTGCAAAAACCCAACTTGGATGGGTTATCTATGGCTCCTTGAGAAGGAACAACGAAAACGGGAGCCAGAAGAACTACCCTGCCATTGTTGTCAAGCACAGGGCAGGCCAAACAACTCATCTAATTTATATTTCATTTCATTTCCATTGCCATTTCTGTTTCAAGCACAGGGCAGGCCAAAGAACTCATCTCATTTTCATTTAATTTCATTTCCATTGCCATTTCAGTTTGAAGCACAGGGCAGGCCAAACAACTCATTTTATTTTCATTAAGGGCTAACAAATCATTAATTGCAAGTACATTGCAGACTCACAGTTCAGCAGACTCACAGTTCAGTAGAGTCACAGTTCAGTTGACTCACAGCAGAATCACAGTTGTGGCCTCTCCCTCGCGATCTTCCAGAGTGACTAACTCACGTCCAGGCATCTGGGGTTTTATAGTCCTGCCCCCCGGAAGGGGCGTTACCTTCATCATGGTGATTGACAGGCATGAGGACCAATCAGCTGATCTCAAGATTTTTAAAACATTCTTTTTTTTTTCATCTATCGGAAAAATCCTCGGGGCTGCCTCAGTGGAGCAGCACTGTGAGTAAGATGGCCAAAAATCATAGCGATATATGGTAGCGTTATTTCTAAAATCAATATACAGCGCAGACAGGAAGTGGTCAAGATGAGACTTTGAGTTATATAGATATATTGGGGTATTGTGTTCAGTTTTGGTTACCCTGCTATAGGAAAGATCCCATTAAGCTGGAAAGAGTGGCAGGAAAATTTACGAGAATGTTTCCAGGACTTGGGATCCTGACCTTTAGGAAGAAGTTGGGTAGGCAAAGACGATCCAAATCAATTGAAATCATATCCTCAGAATGCTCATCCAGTAATTTTCTTACTATAACTGAACAGTTGGCCATGTACAGGTTTAACAATCTGGATGCCAACCCATCAACAACAACTTATGAAGCAGAATTTAATAAACCTTGGTGATTTAAGCGGCTAGCCCAGAAAACAATCATTAGGGCTGTCACTGTTGATTTGGTGACCCAGTATAGTATGTACTTGAACTGTGCCCCCTCAGGTTAACCAGATATATGCAATAAACATGCAACTGGCAATGAAACATATAATTCAAGAGAATTTTAAAAATCTGAAGCTACCAAAGCTAACAATTTAGAATTGATGGCATTCTATCACGATGACAATGCCCTCAGAATTAAGTTGGTAGCTTTTGTAATTTGTTTACATTATAAAGCGAAACTACGTACTTTTAAGGGGGCCAATAGTTTACATGTCTATCATTTTAAGACTTTTTTAATATTAAGGTTGGGATTGTGGGAATTTGTTTTGGAATGTCATGTTCAACTTCCTTCCATGTGCACACGGGACTGCCCCTCAAGTGCAGGGGTTGACGAGGCTTAGACAAGGCAAATTAGCATTATTTTCATGGGCTCTACAGGTGCAGGATGACTATTCTGTGGCTAAATATCTGGACTGAAGGATCCTTGTGACTTCAGCAGTCGTGTTTGTTACCCTCCCTCCACTTCTCTCAGTTAATTACCAGCAGTGGAGAGCCCATTTACATGCCTTTGGCTTGCCAGCGCGGTGTTAATGAGACTGGTGCCTCAAAATTGGCACCATCGCTATGCTGGACGTATAGTCATCAGCCATTCACCCAAATGTCAGCCTGACCTCAATTTGTTTTTCCACCTCCATTTCAATCAATGCTATTTTTTTTCTAATATATTGTAATATATTCCGGTTACTTTTTGAATATTCATTGTTCGAACACTGCAAGATTAGATGTCCAACAGAGAGCTGTGATTCATGCCTTAAAAATGCACTCTCTTCTGGATTCCATTAACATACCCCCAACTGTCACTTTGTGTCCTTGCTTATTCAAATATCCAACTGAGCCCTACAACTTGTTGGAGCTCGACTTTCCCAACTGACAATCCTTTCTACCAACTGTGCAGTACATGCTGCTGACCAGCAAGCAATGATTGAGTATGGCGGTGAGCTGATGTGATATATTTAGATTACACAGATGCCACTCTAGATCTGCTCTTAGGCCATGCATTTGACATGGCTGTCAGAGTGATGATACCACTTGATGCACTGGCATTGCAAGGCACAGAATAGGTGTTAGTAACCATCAATCTGTAATGGGTGGAAACAAGGAACTGCAGATGCTGGTTTACAAAAAAAGGCACAAGGTACTGAGTCAGGCAGCATCTTTGGAGAACATGGATAAGTTATATTTCAGGTCGGGACCCTTCTTCAGACTGATTGTAGGTGGGGAGTGGGGGGGGAAAGAAAGCTGGAAGAGAGGAGGGGCAGGACAAAGTGCGGCAGGTATTAGGTGAGCATAAGCGAGGGGGGGAAGGGGGGATTGATAGGCAGATGGTTGGACAACGGCCAAAGATGAAAAAGCACAAGGTGTGAAGACTTGAAGAGTTGCAAATTGTGAAATCAGAGAAGGGAATGTAGATGGAGTGGGAAGGGGGAAATCTATAAACGGTTCGGACTTTGAAAATGGGTGTAATATCAGTCCTGTGGCGCTACTTCAGTGCAGTGTCTGAACCCTGAAGTGCCGAAAATATAATGTTGAATATTGCATGTGAAACATAGAAACATAGAAATTAGGTGCAGGAGTAGGCCATTCGGCCCTTCGAGCCTGCACCGCCATTCAATATGATCATGGCTGATCATCCAACTCAGTATCCCGTACCTGCCTTCTCTCCATACCCTCTGATCCCCTTAGCCACAAGGGCCACATCTAACTCCCTCTTAAATATAGCCAATGAACTGGCCTCAACTACCCTCTGTGGCAGAGAGTTCCAGAGATTCACCACTCTCTGTGTGAAAAAAGTTCTTCTCATCTCGGTTTTAAAGGATTTCCCCCTTATCCTTAAGCTGTGACCCCTTGTCATGGACTTCCCCAACATCGGGAGCAATCTTCCTGCATCTAGCCTGTCCAACCCCTTAAGAATTTTGTAAGTTTCTATAAGATCCCCTCTCAATCTCCTAAATTCTAGAGAGTATAAACCAAGTCTATCCAGTCTTTCTTCATAAGACAGTCCTGACATCCCAGGAATCAGTCTGGTGAACCTTCTCTGCACTCCCTCTATGGCAATAATGTCCTTCCTCAGATTTGGAGACCAAAACTGTACGCAATACTCCAGGTGTGGTCTCACCAAGACCCTGTACAACTGCAGTAGAACCTCCCTGCTCCTATACTCAAATCCTTTTGCTATGAAAGCTAACATACCATTCGCTTTCTTCACTGCCTGCTGCACCTGCATGCCTACTTTCAATGACTGGTGTACCATGACACCCAGGTCTCGCTGCATCTCCCCTTTTCCTAGTCGGCCACCATTTAGATAATAGTCTGCTTTCCTGTTTTTGCCACCAAAATGGATAACCTCACATTTATCCACATTATACTGCATCAGCCAAACATTTGCCCACTCACCCAGCCTATCCAAGTCACCTTGCAGTCTCCTAGCATCCTCCTCACAGCTAACCCTGCCCCCCAGCTTAGTGTCATCCGCAAACTTGGAGATATTGCCTTCAATTCCCTCATCCAGATCATTAATATATATTGTAAATAGCTGGGGTCCCAGCACTGAGCCTTGCGGTACCCCACTAGTCACTGCCTGCCATTGTGAAAAGGACCCGTTTACTCCTACTCTTTGCTTCCTGTTTGCCAGCCAGTTCTCTATCCACATCAATACTGAACCCCCAGAATGTGGCATTTCATTTGAATGGAAAATTGAGAATGTATATCATTTTATCACAACAACTCGTGTGTGCAAGTGCAAAGTGCCATCTGGTGAAAATATATTCTAGTCGTATAATTATAATTGAAATATAGGGGAAATAAATTGACTTTAATCCTGGTCATAACATCATCCATACAATATTTTTTTTAAATATTCTATTACCTTATCTTTAGGCTCTGAACTATTTTTGTGGAAGAACCCAAATTTACATAAATTGTCTTAACATTGATATAATAGAAATTTCATTTGGCTTTAATTTTCAAGTAATTCTGCTTGATTGAAAATTTTGGAAGTTAAACAAAAATCCATATTTTAGTTGAATGTATGTGTGCATTAAAAAGACTAGTTTATTACTTGGATTATGTAAGACCTGTCTTATGAATGCTACATGATACACTTCTGACTTCACCATTGTATTTACCACGCTGGAGATAATTTCTGCATAAAATCATAAATAAATACCACAAGAAATGGGAACAGAGGTTGGCCTATTCAACCCGTTGAACATGCTCTGTTAATCAATAAGGTTATAGCTGATGTGATCACTCTAATCAATCACTCTCCAGGCCAACATTCCATTAGCTTTCCCTAATAACTGCTGCAGTTGCATGCTACCTTTTTCTGTTTTAGGCTGGAGAACTCTGCAAAACCCTGTGAGCTGCTGCACTCTCAGCTTCTCTCTTTTTAAATTATACACTGTTCTATTGTTCTTCCTTCCAAAGTGAAAAATGACATGGCTGTCAGAGTAATGAAACAACATGATGCACTTGTGCTGCAAGTTACAAAATAGGTATTAGCGAACATCAATCTGTAATGAGTGGAAACTGCAGATTCTGGTTTACAAAACAAGACACAAAGTACATTTCCCACAATATACTCCATTTGCCAACATTTTTCCTAGTCACAAACCAATTAATACTTCTCTGCAGATAGTCACAGAAAGCTGGAGTAACTCAGCGGGACAAGTAGCATAATTGGAAAGAAAAAATGGGTGACGTTTCGGGTCGAGATCCTTCTACTTCTCTGCAAATGTTTGTATCACCTTCCCATCTACTGTTATGCTATCTGTAATTTTGGCTGCAATACATTTGTTTCTTTTCTCTAAATAATTAATATTTATTGTAAACTGATCGCTGGGGCATTCCATTGGTCACAGGTTCCCAACCCAATAATGTCTCCTTATCTGTGGTCGCTGTTACTGGCTGTTGGTTAATCCTTTACTCATGCTAATATGAGACAGCCAAAACCATGAAGATAATTGTGTGAGATTCCATTGGGAAACACAATGGTCATCTTTTATCATTTGTTTCTGGGTGTGATCTATCCTAGTGCCATTTCAACGTGGAATTTGGCAGATTTTGAAATTTGATTTGTGGGGACCCTGATGGGCCATTTCATGAAATGTTGCCATTTGTGATGCACCTAAAATATGACAAATAAAATTACTACGCAATTGCTTTATTGTAAAAAAATAGCTATGATGACTATCTGAAATAGAAATAATCTGCCTGTGGTTTTATCATACATGCTTATTTCTCTCTTGATCTATTTAATTTGTTAACTTTATTTAAAATTAAATTGAAAAAATATGTAATTGAAATGAAACTGAGAGTTGGCAAAACTTATGCAATGTTTATCCAGAGTGGCATTAGTTGAACAAAAGGTACAAAGGTAAGGTCAAAGGTATTCAAAATGACCACATTTTGAATCAATGTACACTCAATTGGTGATCAGATATGAAGTTATTTTATTGCTGTTTTATTGCCTACAATATAAATGTTCTATAAGCCAGGCTTCAAGAAAATAGGGACATGGGTGGTGGTCCTGGAATGGCAGAATAAGGCTATTGAAGAGCACCATAACCTTGGGGTATAGTGAATATAAAGGCAATAGCCACATAATTGTCGATTGGCCTAACATTAACAAAGCCAAATAAGACTCGTAGATAGTAAATCAGGTCACTCACACGCAAATTCCTAAAGCATCATTTCTGATGTGGAATTGGCTGGCAAATTGCTTCCTTGGGCACACCTTGACTATTGCCGCTTGCTCTAATTTGACAGCCATTGAAAAGTGAATAGAAGTGAAACACGTGGGCCTGTGTACTTCTACAGACAATATGATTGAGGAGGTCATTTAAAATATGTCAAATATTATGATCCTTTCATTTTAAACAAAGATGAGAAATAATAGTACAAAGCACCATTTTAATTTTCCTCAGAATCCAGAATCCATTGTAGAAGCAGTTCACAAAGTAAAGGTGACATTGACGAAATGGGTTTACAGGCGGGTCCACTGAACATGACCATATAACATTGACTTACAGCATTCCTTAGAGTCATAAAGTGGTAAAGTGTGGAAACAGGCCCTTTGGGCCAACTTGCGCACACCGGCCAACATGTCCCAGCTACACTAGTCCCACCTGCCTGCGTTTGGTCCATATCTCTCCAAACCTGTCCCATTCATGCACCTGTCTAACTGTTTCTTAAACATTGGGATAGTTCCAGCCTCAACTATCTCCTCTGGCAGCTTGCTCTGTACACCCACCACCCTTTGTGTGAAAAAGTTACCCCTCAGATTCCTATTAAATCAGATTCCCCTTCACCTTAAACCTATGTCCTCTGGTCCTTCGATTCACCTACTCTGGGCAAGAGACTCTGTGCATCTACCCGATCTATTCCTCTCATGATTTAATCTATTCCTCTCATGATTCTATAAGGTCACCCCTCATCCTCCTGTGCTCCAGGGAATAGTCCCAGCCTACTCAACCTCTCCCTATAGCTCAGACCCTCTAGGTGTTTAAATGCGGTCTCACCAACGTCTTATACAACTGCAACACTACCTCCCAATTGTCATACTCGAAAACACACAAAACTCAAAAATTCCTTCTTAAACACTCAACCACAACAGGATACAGTCTGTAGCCACAAGAAATGATGAATTCTGTAATCTTGAGCAAAACACAAAGTGCTGAAGAAACTCAGCATGTCATGAGGTATTTGCGCAGGGAATGAACAGACAACTTTTCGGGTCAGGATTCTTCTTCAGACTGGAGAAGGGTCCCAACCCAAAATGTAATTTGTCCATTAACATCTGTGATGCTGCCTGACCTGCTGATTTCACCCAGCACGTAGTGCTTTGCATACTGTAGGTCATAGTCCTTCTGAAATATTAATGCACAGCAAACTCTAAATGAGGGACAGTCTTGTTCAACTCAGTTTCAAGAGGTAAGTAGATGAGAGACAATGAAAATGGTGTTAGCAACATGAGTTAAGCTATAAAAAGAAGGGCTGCAATTTCCAAGATAGAAATTGAGCCTCTGGTCTCCCAACAGACTAGAGGTGCAGAGATGGGATATCATGGAAACGATGGAGGATACAGGACTAGAAATTAATCTGTGAAATTGGCAACAGATTTCATAAAATTCATGTTGAACATTTACTCCAGCACATATTACCTGGGGCAACACAAGGAAGATTGCGAGCTCAGAGATCTGAAGTGGATCCCACAACTGGTCAAGAGGTTTTGACTTGCAATAATGCTGATGAGAGCCATGATGATCAATCACTGAATTCAAAATTGGAAGATACCAACAACTTGTGGAAATCTATGAGTTGAAATCAGAACTATTGAGTAGATCACAGAGAATATGCAAATTGGCTATTTGATTAAAAATTCGAACTGTTTAAGATGTTAGGATTGGCGCGGTCTTTCCTACTGGAGAAAGGCCTAGAGCTTCAGCAGTGGGCGCAGCGCAGAATTACCACTGCGGAGCGTGGTGATCCCTTCCTGGGGATTGCCAGTTGTAGCTCCGGAGTGTTGGGCCTGCTGACTTTAACATCGTGGAGCTGTGGTTTGCGGAGCTTTTAGCCGCGGGCGCGACGCTGACTTTAACATCGCGGGGATCGCCAGTGTTGGAGCTCCGTCCAGCGGGGCCTGTGGACTTTGGAAGACGCGGTTTCCAGTTGGAAGCGGCCGATTCGGAAACTCCAAGCCGCAGAGTGTGTTCCTTCGTTCCGATGCCAGAGTTCCGACCATCCCGGCGAGAGGGCCTGTACATCGGGCCGTCTGTAGCGGCGACTGCGGAGGGTTCAAAGGCCGCGACCACGGGTGAACAAAGAGGAAGATGACTGAACTTTATTGCCTTCCATCACAATGAGAAATGTTGATTCCGCTGTGATGGATGTTTATGTTAAATTCTATTGTGTATTGTGTTCTTTTTATTCGTATGGCTGTTTGGTAACTCAAATTTCACTGTACCAATTGGTGCATGTGACAACAAATGTGAACCTGAACTTGAACTTGATGTACGAAAACAGTGTAGTATATGTAATTTTGTCCAGGAACAATAATTGGAGCTTCAAGGCTGTCACTTCTGTAATGGTCACAGTAATTTGGAGTACTACATGCAGTTCTGGTCACCCCATTACAGGAAGAATTTGGAGGCATGGAGAGGATGTAGAAGATGTTTACTAGAATGCAGCCTGGATTGGAGGGTATTAGCTCGACACTGCAGTTGGACTGCTGGACCACGGGAGAAGGAACAAAGGGAAGAGATAAAGACTTTGCCTTCCATCACAGTGAGGAGATGTTGGAGACTCACTGTGATGGATGTTTATGTAAACTGTGTTAAGTGTGGGTCTTGGATTGTTTTGTAATGTAAAAAACTGTAGAAATGATATTTCGTTCAAACCTAGGTTTGAATGACAATAAATTGCATTCTATTCTATTCTATTCTATGGCCTCGCGGGGCCGGTCCCACTTCGATTGCCGGAGCCGTATGGAGTTGTACAGAGCTGGTCCCGACATCGCGCGGGGCTCCGAAAAACTGACCATGTTCAAAAATTCAGCGCGGCAACGGCCTGCCGGCCCGCAGCCGCCTCGACGCCATACGTCATGTGCGAACTTCCCGCGGACTTCGCTCGAACTTCATGTCACTCACTCGACCTCCGCGCGGCCCCCGCTTCTGGTTAGGTCACGCTTGCCGCATGCAGGCGCATGCTGGTGGGACTGGCCCTTTAGGTCGCGCTTGCCACATGGAGTCGCATGCCCGTGGGACAGGCCCTTAAGGCAGATGTTTCCTTCAGAACCACCGGCTACAGCCAGGAAAATCCAGCTCATCAGATCACAGCACAAAAACAGCCCCAAAGGTCCAGCAAGTCTGTCAATTATCAACCTCCCATATCCCCCAAACCAACATTAATCCTCATGTGTTATTCTCTCTGCATTCACATACACTCCCCCCCAGATTCTACCAGTCACCAAAATGCTAGGAACAATTTACAGTGACAAGTTAATTTATCAACCCCACATCTTTGGGATGTGGGAGGAAAATTGAGATCCCATAGTAAATCCAATGTAATCACAGGGAGAATGTGCAAACTCCACACAGACATGTCCAGAGTTAGGATTGAAACCAGGTTGTTGGCACAGTGAGGCATTGACTCGAATAGCTGTGCCACTGTTACCACCTTAATTAATGCACCAGAGTACCGAATGTTACACGTTCTTTTCAGTTCCATTAATCGACATTTAGATGTGAGCCAATGTGGATGACATTGTTCATAAAATGTCAGGACTCAAATGTTCCGAAGGTCAAGTATTTTTCAGACAGATCTTTATGGAAGATTTTTAAATGAAATATTTATTGAGCCTGACTGCAGCAGGGACAGCAGGGTGACGGTTTACAGAATGCTAAATAGGTGGATGTAAAGCCTCATCGCACATCTCTCTTTTCTCAATGACAACATTTTTACTTGCTGTTGAGAAACCCTGTCATTAGATAATACATTAGGAAGGGATTAGCCAGAAAAACACCACAACAAATGATATTTCATCTAATAATACACCACAGCACTGGTATTATTGTTGAAATAAAGGAGCCTTATTGTTCTTTCAGTGAATTTTTGCAACATTTAACAGCAGATATGATTTTATAATGTAGAGCAATTTTGACGTTTTAAATGTTGGATATTTCTGCAAATTAAAACCATTTGACAAAGCAGCATTCAGTGAATGAAGAGATCAGTTTTAAATTTACCATTTGGATACTGTCTGGATTATTTGGATTATCAATAACAAGGTTGATCTTGTAATCAGAATCAGTGTGGTAGAGCACGGAAACAGGCCCTTCTGCCCAGCTCATCCATGTCTTCTGTAATGCCTATCTAAGATAGTTGTATTTGTCCACATTTGACCCATATTCCCCTAAATCTTTCCTATCCAAATGAGTTTTAAATGTTGTTATTGGACCTGAACTCAACTATTTCCTCTGGCAGCTCATTCTAGATACATACCATATTCTGTGCAAAACCCAGTACGCCTCAGGATTCTATTAAATATTTCCCCTCTCACCTTAAACCTATGTCTTCTGGTTCTTGATTCCCCTATCCTGGGGAAACGACAGTGCATTCACCCTATGTATGTCCTTATGATTTTGTATACCTTTATAAAATCACCTCTCAACGCTGCAAAAGCGTAAGGAATAAAGTGGTAGCCTGCCCAACCTCTCCCTATAGCAGAGTCCCTCAGCAATATGCCCTTAAGTCTTTTCTGCTCTTCTCAGTCAAAGGAAAGAGTACACCTGATTACAATCAAGCTATCCACAGTGTACAGATAAGGGATAAAGCGTCGGGACGATCAAGCTCCCACATCGGGAGATCTCAGCTCCCCTGCGCCGGGCGATCGGATCCCGGGTTGGGGCTAGTTGAGGCGACTTAAGGGCCTGTCCCACGAGCATGCGACTGCATGCGGCGAGCGCGACCAAACCGGAAGCGGGGGCTCACGGAGGTCGAGTGATCCCGTACGAGTTAACGTGAAGTTTGAGCGAAGTCAGCGGGAAGTTCGCGCTAGGCGTACGCCATCAAGACGCTGCGTACGGCGTCAAGACGCTGCATACGGCGTCGAGACGCTGCGCATACCCGTCGAGGCGGTGCGTACGGCCTCAAAGCGGCTGCGGGCCGGCAGGCCATTGCCGCGTGGAATATTTGGACAGTCAGTTTTTCGGAGCCCCACGCAATGTCGGGACCAGCTCCGCAAAACTCCATACGGCTCGGGCGATCGAAGTGGGACCGGTCCCGCGAGGCCGTACGGCTCAAGCGACCACGTTAGGTTGCGCTTGCCGCATGCAGTCGCATGCTCGTGGGACAGGCCCTTTAGAGCTTCACGACGTCAGTCTCTACCCAAGACTGTGAGTTCCTTGATGTTGAAATCCACAGGCCACAGTTGGAGCGTCGATCCCAGGCAAGGGATCGCAGGCTCCGATGGTAAGTCCACAGCTCCGCGGTGGGGTGAAAAGTCAATCTCGAGCAAGGACGCCAGCTCCATGATGTTAGTCCGCAGAACGACCGGAGATACGATCCGGAAAACAATCGCAACTCCAGCAAGGTGAAGGATTGAAAAAAGTACCCCCCCCCCCGAAACCCCTCCCCCACCCCCCACATAAAACAAACCAGAGACATTAACACATACTTTTAAAACACATTAAAAATAACAAAAAAGACAAAAAGACAGGCAGACTGTTAGCGAGGCGCCACACGGTGGACATGCTGAATTGTGTAAGGAAATAGGGGCGTTGGTGTGCTTTTTTGCCACAGTTACGATGTGGCTGGCCCAGGAGACATTGCTGGTGATATTTACTCCTAGGAACCTGAAGGTTTAACCATCTCTATTTGAAGGTGTCCTTCTTATCCAATCGTTCCTGGGATTAAATTAGGGCCAGGGAGATGGCATTGTCCTGTTGAGGATCAAAGCTGCTTGGTAGGCTGGATTCAATGTGTGTCATACCAGCCTCTCGAAGCACTTCATGATGGTAGGAGTCAAGGCTTGCTTTTCTTTGGTACTGGGATAATAGGGGTCTTCTTGAAGCAGGTTGGTATCTCAGAACGATGTAGGGAAAGATTAAAGATGTCTGTGAACACCCAATAATTGGTCCACGCAGTTCATAAGAACACGGCCGGGGACTCCATCCTGGCCTGCTGATTTCCACGTGTTTTCCCTCAGGAAGGCAGAGCTATCTTATCTCTTGTCATCCTGGGTTCCCTGCTTCTGCCAGGCCTTGCCCGTCACTTCGAACTGTTGGAATTCAGAAATAAGCTCTGGGCAGTTCCACAATTTTTAGCTCTATGCTCCTTGGTAATAAGGTGGCACTAAACACAACATTTAAAGTTGGTGTTCATGATGATCACTTCAAACACTTGCCAAAAAAATGCATGAAACATACTCAGCAATACCGTAAAATATGAGTTCAGCATTTTACATGCTTATTTTTGTTTAATCATGTGCCCACTAAGTCAATGGTGTTGTGATTTAAATGTCATGACAGCACCCTGAAATCATAGATCTGTCTGCAGTTCCAAGATTAAGTTCTGACTTTTCCTTGTCGATAATGAGATGAGAGCTTCAATATACATGATGTGCGTGAAACAACACCCCTGACTATTGACAAAGCTGGAATTAATATATTTTGCCACATCATAACTTCCGGAAATGAAACCATTTAGTATACAAACCAAAGCCAATTAAACCTGTACGTCTTTGGAGTGTGGGAGGAAACCAAAGATCTCGTAGAAAACCCACGCGGTCACTGGGAGAACGTACAAACTCCGTACAGACAGCACCCATAGTCTCCGGCGTTGCAAGCGCTGTAAGGCAGCAACTCTATCACTGCCGCCATATGGTTAAATTACAACACCATTTCTGGCAAAAGTCAATTCCATTTCCCAAAAGTTTGAGATTCTCTTACACTGTTGCCTGTCACCTAGCTTCCTCTTAACTCATTCACCATTACCCTTCTGCTCTCAGGACTGCACTGGCTCTTGCTTAAGCAAAATCACAATTTTAAATCTTTCCCCATTAATTCAAACAGTTCTATGATTTTGCCCTCTCTCTTTCTGTAATTTCTTCCAGAGTAGAAATGTGTGAAAGATATTGTTATTGTGCCTCATAAAATCAGCGCCCTTTCTAGCAGAAAATTTGCTGCTTTGAAGACTTTTTCCCAAAATCTTTTCAAATGCAAAGAAAATATATGCCTGTAATACTTCAATCTGATATGAAACATCCTTTAATGATTTAACTTGAAACTGTCAGTTTACAAGATGAATAGCAACACTGCTGAAGACCATGGGAAACCCAATAATTCATTCCTTTCAATGAGACAGGGAAGGAGAGCCAGTGACATAATTGGTGGTGAATTCCATTACTGTACTTGCATGGAAACATGTTTCAAATTATGCGCTGTCTGCACATGAGCCGAAGCAAAAAATAAATCCTATGCTATTAATCATCAGACATTGGGTTAGCTAACTACGACACGAAGCTTACAGTATTAAATGCTTGAAACAGTTGTTGTGTTGCTTCCAATATGGCATTCCTTCACGTTTCAAAGAACCAAACAGAAAGGTCAGCTTCATACTTACATTCAATTTGTAGTTCTGGAGAGTGCGGGTTATCCAATGCTGTGATTTCTGAATGCATTTCTGACTCCCACTGTGAAATAGTGAAACCAATGAAATCTGAAGTTGTCTGAAGAAGGGTCTTGACTCAAAACATCACCCATTCCTCTCTCCAAAAATGCTGCCTGAGTTACTCCAGCTTTTTTTGTCTATCTTCGGTTTAAACCAGCATCTGCAGTTCCTTCTTACACAAATCTGAGGTTGTGCTTGGGTTCGTGCCAGAATGTTTTGTATGAAGACATTTAAATCTGTTACCTGGTGGGTATTTCTAGTTTGTTTATCATTTGCCAACGGCACTCATATGTTTTGCCGTTATCTCTCCATTCAGTATGTTTGCTATTCATTTCTCTACCTTACCTCCAATGGTCTCATCCCTTGTAGCTCATATCATAGACTCATACACATGGAAACAGGGCCTTCGGCCTAGCTTGTCCATGCCAACCAAGATGCCCCATCTAAGCTACTGTGCTGGACATTTCCTTGCCATGGTTCCATCCTTTGTCCCTGAAGTCAAAGGGCTGTAAACCTGAACGCACCTGATGGACAACTAGCTTGGAGCAGCTGTGAATCTCAGCTGGAAACATCCACAATCTTCGGGTCATCCTGGAAAAGGCAAACAACCTCAGGCTGTGCTACAACCGCATTTTTAAAACTGGCTCCATAATGCTTTTCTATCCCTGCTTCAATATTGTGGGAGCTGAATTAAACATATAAACGAAGCATGCACCAGTGGAAAGAGGAACACTCTCATGTATCACTAGTCAGCACTGATAAAATGATATTGAGTGCCTTCCTGGCAGGATGGGAATTGGCTTATCACGATAAACTAGTTAACAATGCCGCTCTATCTTCCCGATGTTGAGCATCTCCTGCTTTCAGTTTGTATAGTTCCCTTCACAGCTTCCTACATGACATCCACTTCAAAAAAGCAATTAGCAGTGTGACTTAGTGTAGCTCCAAAGCAGAGAACATCACAAAGACAGGCAACTTTGAGAAAATAGTACATAATAACTTTTATCAAGAGTAAATAGAACAATACTCACATTGAAGGATGGGTTATTTCTGCAATGTTTTGCAATTTCTCATGAAATTTCATGGCAATCAAACCTTTTTAAAAACTCACAAGAGAATTGTTAAATAAAAGATTGTTGCATATGTTATTTATCTACAGTTGTAGGCACAGATAAATCTACTTGTTGTTAAATTCATGATTAATTCTGAGGTGGTCGCGAATGCTGATTTATGACTTCTGTGGTTTCTTAGATTTATTTAACACATCCTCATTAAAATTGGCTAAAAACAATATCCAAAGAGTAAAATAAATGTTTTTTATTCCTTAACTAATATTATTTTTATGATTCAAGGGCATTAATTATGCAAAAGCATCAGTTTCTAATCCATTAAGTCCTCCAGAAATCCGAGGGGCTTGTTTTCACCAGAAATCCCTGCCCTCTAACCCCACCTGTTCTCCACCCATTCATCCCTCCTACCCGGGATCTTCCTATGTGTGTGCCTGCTCTTGCTCCTTCCTGCACATCATTATGCTGGCTAACGCCAATACACTCTTATGCGGCAGAGGAAGGGTTTTGACCAGAAACATCGACTGTCCATTTCCGTACACGGACGCTGTCTGATCCACTGAATTCCACCAGCCATCTGATTTTCACTGCGGTGTATCAAAGCCATCCCATTCACTGGAGTAAAGGTTTTTGGAAAAAGGTTCTAAAGGTACAAAATAAAGGGGTTTGAAGGAAATGGTTACAGCCCCAAATTTTACAATATTGATGTGTAGGAAGGAACTGTAGATGCTGGTTTACACCGAAGATAAACACAAAATGCTGGAGTAACTAACTAATTGATGTCTGCTGTCATAATAGAAAATAATAGATGACAACATCTTTAGATTAATTCTCCTAACTGGAATTAGAATATAATTGTAACATCAGATTGGAACAGGTGCTTCATTCCTTTGAATTGTACAGAGGAATTCTGGCTCTTCAGCTGGACATTTCTTTGAGGTTATGGCAACAGTTCCTGCCAAGCACAGACCTCGACCCCCTGGGGAGAAAGGCTTGGCTGCACTTGGGTTCACCAGCACCTGCAATTACCCTTCAATGGACCAAACCAGTTTGAAAACACACGAGTGACGTTTCGTCACTGCAGGGTCAAACACTTAGAATTCCTCGCCTTAGCAGCAAACTAGGTGTTATTTGAATCTGTGGAATTCTCTATTCTCGATTCTAATAGGTTGTGGAGGCAGGATGTTTGCAGGTATTTAAAGAGGCCATGGGGGTGGGAGATTGCAACCTTCACGTGGTTCGCCCTGTTTCAATGAATACAATCAACCTCGTGTGCACAATCAAATAAGATCAAATAGAACAAGTTGTCCTGCAACTTTAGGCTGTGCACGCCATACACAAGAAGAAGCGATGGATACATTTTTTTAAATTCAGGATGCTGGGGTTGATGGAGAGCTGACACAGAAGAACAGATGAGGACTGGGGCAGATCAGCCATAATCGTATTGAATGATGGTACTGGCTTGCAGGACCTTCCCCTTTCCCATTTTCCTGTATTTATGACGTTCTATGTTTCTCAACTTACACTTTCTGTCTATCGGATGTCTAGGGCTTAGTGTTAACTTACTGACATAAGGAGAAGTGCTTTGTGTGTGGCTGTATATATTGGTCATTGGGCAGTAGCTTGGCTGTGGCGGAGCGGCAGAATCAAACTTAATTTGGAGTATGCCCATATTACTCCATACTCAAGAAGGAATCAGATGCCCATTTGGATGCTTTTCTTGACACAGTTCAGAGATGCTGAGACTAAATCTCAGCCTGGCTACGGCCATAGATGACACTATGAGTTAATATTCTCATAGTCCGGAGGGACTATAAAACCCGGAAGTGTTGGGTGCCTCAGTCAATCTCTGCAAGATGGGGGAGCGAGAGCGTCACGTCTCTCAGTCTGAGCTGTGAATAACACTGAACACATGTCTACTAAACTGTGAGTGTGGTTTTACTGACCTTGAGTGCCCTTAATGTGGATTGAAAATGAAAATGTGGTTGGTTTGAAAAAGCACAGCAAATGGTTGGTGGTGGGTGGTTTGAAATAAAGCACAGTAAATGGTTGGTGGTGGTTGATTTGAAATAAAGCACAGTAAATGGTTGGTGGTGGTTGATTTGAAATAAAGCACAGCAAATGGTTGGTGGCAGTTGGTTTGAAATAAAGCACAGCAAATGGTTGGTGGCAGTTGGTTTGAAATCTATATTACTAAAAGTCTGATATTGACCACTTCCTGTTGTTCTGTATATTGATTTTAGACAAAACGCTGCCACTTACGGCTGTAATTTTTGTTCATCTTACTCAGTCCCCCTCCGGTGTGCAGGACAAGAGGATTTTTCCCATCGATGAAAAATAAAAGAGTTATTAGAGTTTTAAAAATGTTGAGATTCTCTCTCCTGAAGGCCACGCCCCTTCTGGCGGGACTATAAAACCCGGAAGTGTTGAGTGCCTCAGTCAGTCTCTGCAAGATGGGGGAGCGAGAGGGTCACGTCTCTCAGTCTGAGCTGTGAATAACACTGAACACATGTCTACTAAACTGTGAGTGTGGTTTTACTGACCTTGAGTGCTCTTAATGTGGTTTGAAAAAGCACAGCAAATGGTTGGTGGTGGTTGGTTTGAAATAAAGCACAGCAAACGGTTGGTGGTGGTTGGTTTGAAATAAAGCACAGCAAATGGTTGGTGGCGGTTGGTTTGAAATAAAGCACAGCAAATGGTTGGTGGTGGTTGGTTTGAAATGGCAAATGATTAAAAGTCTAAACTTGACTACTTCCTATTTGCACTGTATATTGATTTAAGATAAAACGCTACCACTTACGGCTGCGATTTTTGGCCATCTTACTCAACCCCCTCCGCTCATCAGGTGCAGAGGATTCTTCCCATCAATGAAAAATAAAAGTGTTAATAGGGTTTAAAAAATGTTGAGAATCTCTCTCCTATCAATCATGCCATGAAGTGGGGAGTGGGGAGGGATTATAAAACCCGGAAGTGTGGGTGTGGCTCAGTTTCTGCAAGATGGGGGAGGGAAAGGTCACAACTCTGTCTGAGCTGTGAATCAACTGAACACACTGAATGTCTTCTGAACTGTGAATGTGGTGTTTATGTGGTGTTTATGTGGTGTTTTTGTGGAGTTTTGTGTGGTTTTATGGTGGTTTTATGGTGGTTTCACCCCTGCTTGAAATGGTATGAAACTGCATCTGAATGTGGTGGCCTTGCACCCTGCATGAAATGGTATGAAACTGCAGTTGAATTCGGTGGCTTTGCACCCTGCTTGAAATAGTATGAAACTGCACTTGCAAATGGGTGCCTTGCACCGTGCTTGAAGTGGTATGAAACTGCACTTGAATTTGGTGGCCTTGCACCCTACAGAAGTGGTACGAAACGTCACTTGAATTTGGTGGCCTTGCACCCCCTTGAAATTGCATGAAACTGCACTTAGTCTAGTAACTAAAGGTAGACACAAAATGCTGGAGTAACTCAGCGGGACCGGCTGCATCTCTGGAGAGAAGGAATGGGTGACGTTTCGGGTCGAGACCCTTCTTCAGCAAGTGCATATTTATGTTGTTTCTTGATTTTAACACAATTTGCCATTACCCTATTAATTTGTAAGTAAATGTACAAGCCATAACAAATTTAAGATAAATCTTGTATAAGAAGTGTATGGATAATTAGCTAGAAGAATCAACATGTTAGGAAAATCAAACTTCACTCATTGAATCCCAATGGAAGTGTCTATCCTTTGGAAAGCCGTGAAGTCCTTGAAAATTAACGATTGGAGTCCTGTATTCTGCTGCAAGCAGCTCAGAAGAAGTAAATGATAAGAAGAAAATGGTCCATGTACTAATTTCAATTTCATTTTGAAGTTATTACTTCAACAGTTATGCATCATTGGAAAAATGGGGAAAAGAGTGGATAAGGCATAAAAGGCAACAATTCAAGACGTGGATGGCTAGTCCTTGTAATTGTATTAGTATAGTAAACATGGACATAGTGGGTTGAAGTATCTGTTTCTGTGCTGCATGACTCTATAACTCTAAGTGGAGTAATTGAAACCAGGTGGTCAAATGGAATTGTAGTTGGAATAATTGTCAAATAAGTATTAATACATTTAAATCTAGTGGGGTTTTTGTCATATGGATCCAGCATGTTTCTTTGATTTGCCTTAAAGAGAAAATAAATAGAACTCGTCCAGCTGCTCCTAAAAGAGAATTGCTGAGTGGCATCCTGAAGATGTTTGAAAGTGAGTTACTCATCTACTCTTATCTATGTGTTGCAATAAATAATTCAGGCTGGTGCAAAGTTTCTGCATCTCGAGTTTGCTGTCAAAGGAGTTGGAGGAATTGAGTGAAATCCAGGTTAGCCGGGAAGTGGTGTTGGGTAAATTGAATGGATTAAAGGCCGATAAATCCCCAGGGCCAGATAGGCTGCATCCCAGAGTACTTAAGGAAGTAGCTCCGGAAATAGTGGATGCATTAGTAATAATCTTTCAAAATTCTTTAGATTCTGGAGTAGTTCCTGAGGATTGGCGGGTAGCAAACGTAACCCCACTTTTTAAGAAGGGAGGGAGAGAGAAAACAGGGAATTACAGACCAGTTAGTCTAACATCGGTAGTGGGGAAACTGCTAGAGTCAGTTATTAAAGATGGGATAGCAGCACATTTGGAAAGTGGTGAAATCATTGGACAAAGTCAGCATGGATTTACAAAAGGTAAATCATGTCTGACGAATCTTATAGAATTTTTCGAGGATGTAACTAGTAGTGTGGATAGGGGAGAACCAGTGGATGTGGTGTATCTGGACTTCCAGAAGGCTTTCGACAAGGTCCCACATAAGAGATTAGTATACAAACTTAAAGCACACGGCATTGGGGGTTCAGTATTGATGTGGATAGAGAACTGGCTGGCAAACAGGAAGCAAAGAGTAGGAGTAAACGGGTCCTTTTAACAATGGCAGGCAGTGACTAGTGGGGTACCGCAAGGCTCAGTGCTGGGACCCCAGCTATTTACAATATATATTAATGATCTGGATGAGGGAATTGAAGGCAATATCTCCAAGTTTGCGGATGACACTAAGCTGGGGGGGCAGTGTTAGCTGTGAGGAGGATGCTAGGAGACTGCAAGGTGACTTGGATAGGCTGGGTGAGTGGGCAAATGTTTGGCAGATGCAGTATATTGTGGATAAATGTGAGGTTATCCATTTTGGTGGCGAAAACAGGAAAGCAGACTATTATCTAAATGGTGGCCGAATAGGAAAAGGGGAGATGCAGCGAGACCTGGGTGTCATGGTACACCAGTCATTGAAAGTAGGCATGCAGGTGCAGCAGGCAGTGAAGAAAGCGAATGGTATGTTAGCTTTCATAGCAAAAGGATTTGAGTATAGGAGCAGGGAGGTTCTACTGCAGTTGTACAGGGTCTTGGTGAGACCACACCTGGAGTATTGCGTACAGTTTTGGTCTCCAAATCTGAGGAAGGACATTATTGCCCTAGAGGGAGTGCAGAGAAGGTTCACCAGACTGATTCCTGGGATGTCAGGACTGTCTTATGAAGAAAGACTGGATAGACTTGGTTTATACTCTCTAGAATTTAGGAGATTGAGAGGAGATCTTATAGAAACTTATAAAATTCTTAAGGGGTTGGACAGGCTAGATGCAGGAAAAATGCTCCCGATGTTGGGGAAGTCCAGGACAAGGGGTCACAGCTTAAGGATAAGGGGGAAATCCTTTAAAACCGAGATGAGAAGAACTTTTTTCACACAGAGAGTGGTGAATCTCTGGAACTCTCTGCCACAGAGGGTAGTCGAGGCCAGTTCATTGGCTATATTTAAGAGGGAGTTAGATGTGGCCCTTGTGGCTAAGGGGATCAGAGGGTATGGAGAGAAGGCAGGTACGGGATACTGAGTTGGATGATCAGCCATGATCATATTGAATGGCGGTGCAGGCTCGAAGGACCGAATGGCCTACTCCTGCACCTAATTTCTATGTTTCTATGTTTCTATGAAATATAAAACAAAATGAAAAGCAATTTGAATTTGGTGGCCTCGCATCCTGCTTGAAATGGAATTACAAGGAATTACATCTTTGTTGTATATTCCATTTTACTCCATGGTGTTACGGGAAGTATATATAATCTGCTTTAAAATAATTTCGGGATTGGGATAGGTATAAAGAAAATGTCAATTTTATTTATTTCACCATCTATCCTTAAGACCAAAAAATCTCCATATGAATACATAATCCTAGGTGCATAAATGTTCGATCAACGTACGACATACTCTCATCCAATTCAAAACATTACATAGACTATATTATTCAAAAACTAAAATAAATAAACTCTTCCCTAATGTCTCACCCATCTGTGATAAATGTCTGTGTCAAGAAGCTACCATAGCGCATTCTTTTGTTTTTTGTACAAAAATCCAAAAATTCTGGAATGAAATATTTGACATCTTTACAAAATTAATTAAAATAAAACTGGTACCAAAACCAGAATGGATCATTTTTGGAATATCGGAAGGTAACCCTGAACTAAACGTGTTTCAGAAGAATTTACTCAATTACGGGCTAATAATGGGAAAAAAGCTCATACTTAAATTCTGGAAAAATGCGCCTACACCAACAAGAAAAATGTGGATATCAATATATGTTTGAAACACTACATCTGGAAGAGATGAGATTCCTCTTAGCAGGCAAAGCAGACCACTTCCAAAAGACGTGGTCTACGTTTTTGGAACTATTACAAGCATAAGGTGCAATAGTAATTTAAAAAATAAATAAATAAATAAATAAATAAATAAAAGGTACCAGGATCTGGCAACGGGGGGTAAAAAAAACAACAAAAACAGACTTGGTTGGTAGTCCCCTTTCTGCGGAGTTTAATGTTATAATAGAGCGATTGTTTCTCCTTTCTTTTTCCTTCTTTTCTAGGGTCTACTTTCTTTCTTTACTTCCTTCTCTAACTTCTTTTCTAAGGGGCTTTCTTTTCTCATCACTCTCCTGCACCTTCACGACTCTTGCGCACTTTCCTTACTTCCTTTACTTCTATCTTTTTTTTAAAGCTCAAAAAATGAAGCGGTACAAAAAATGTATTAAGACATATGTGTTGTGTATTATTGTAACTTACCGTACTTCTAATAATAATAAAGTAAAATTTTTTTTTTTTAAAATGAATACATAATCTTTAAATATTTTCTAGTATACGTTCTTGCAGAATATACCTCTACACCCTCGGAAGTTTGACAACATTTCAGCATGTCGCGGAATACACTGTCAAAGTCCAGGTGCGCAGTAGAGAACATGCAGAATGGTTTCATCAGAACCTGGGTCAGTCATTTGAATAATCAAGAATGAAGGAGCTAGACTTTGCCTGGTCCATCACAGGTACTGACCTCTTCCCCCATCTACAGGGAGCAATGCCTCAAGAGTATCAAAAACCCACACCTCCCAGGCCAGGCTCTCTTCTTGCTGTTACCATCGGGTTGAAGATAAAGGAGCCAGAGAACTGTTATCTCCAGGTTTCAAGAACAGCTTCTGCCCACCAACCATCAAGTTCGTGAACCGCTCTGCACCGAAAGATCATGAAATTTGCACTACTAAGGTTGCTCAACGAACTTTTGGTTTTGCTCTATCACAGTCTGGTTTACTTACAATAACTGAACAGTTATTGAATATCTGTTGTTGTTGATGTGCCAAATATGCCTGTAAAGCTGCAACAAATAAGAATTTCATTGTTCCTATTCATATCCTGTGCATGGGACAAATAACTACTATTGAACATTTTGTTGTGGAGGATACGAGAGAGCCAACATAATCTTGTTATGAATTGATTTACCTGACTAATTTAACTGATTTTGGTTTGAGAAGGGCACTCATTCAGAAGTGAACTTACAGAAAAACATTGAACAGATTTCCATATAGGAGGATGGTAGAATGAGTAGATATGCAGATTGGTGGATTTTACTTCGGAGTCACGTGAGTGACTACGTGAAGAAGGGCCGCCCGTCTGCGTGCGCGTCCATTACGTCTGAACGCAACACGCACGACGGACTGGCAGGCACTGAGTCCTCCCAGGCCGTCGGGATGAGCAGGTAAGGAAAGTTGAATCACTTACCTGCGTTCTTTCGGGCTTGAAGTTTTTTTCAGAGCCCAGATGTTGAGGAGACGGCCCGCGGGGATGTCGGCTGCCGAAGACCGCAGCTTTCCAAATAGCGGGCGACGGTCTTGTTCCCGACATTAGCGCCGACAGCAGAATCGGCAGGAGACTTTGCGCGGGAGCAGGAGCTCCATGGTTGTCCTGCGGGGCGTAATACCACCCACAAGTCTAAACAAACCCGTTGACTCAGATGAGTCCGGGGAAGAGGGATACCCTCCCTCAACGGAGAGCGTCTGAGGACGACTTCTCCCATATGGAGCAACTTATGGAGAAGTTGCTCCAACAATGATCTGCTCCAAGGGAGGGAGCAGTATCAGCACGGCCTACAGCAGTGCCGGTGCCGGGAGCCTCGCTTCCCAATATTAGCGCCGACAGCAAAATCGGCAGGAGACTTTGCGCGGGAGCAGGAGCTCCGTGGTTGACCTGCGGGACGTAATACCACCCACAAGTCTAAACGAACCCGTTGACTCAGATGAGTCCGGGGAAGAGGGATACCCTCCCTCAACGGAGAGCGTCTGAGGACGACTTCTCCCATATGGAGCAACTTATGGAGAAGTTGCTCCAACAATGATCTGCTCCAAGGGAGGGAGCAGTATCAGCACGGCCTACAGCAGTGCCGGTGCCGGGAGCCTCGCTTCCCGACATTAGCGCCGACAGCAAAATCGGCAGGAGACTTTGCGCGGGAGCAGGAGCTCCGTGGTTGACCTGCGGGATGTAATACCACCCGCAAGTCTAAACGAACCCGTTGACTCAGATGAGTCCGGGGAAGAGGGATACCCTCCCTCAACGGAGAGTGTCTGAGGACGACTTCTCCCACATGGAGCAACATATGGAGAAGTTGCTCCAACAATGATCTGCTCCAAAGGAGGGAACAGTATCAGCACGGCCTACAGCAGTGCCGGAGCCGGGAGCCTCGCACATGGGGCAGCCCAATGTCTTCCCCATTGGAGGGGGAACTACATGTGGAAGAAACCACTCTGAATCAGAGTACAAAGAAGAGGGGGGGAAACCTTCCCAGGGACAAGCAGAAGAAAGGAAGTAAGTAAGTAAGTTTTACTTATATTGCACTGTTTAAGTCAACACCAAAATGCTTTACATAAAAGGAATAATAAGCTTCCATACAAACAAACAGAAAATAAGTGCTTCTGCAATCATCCAGGTTCCACTGGGTGCTTCCCTGGATGGAATCTAGCTCTTGACAGCCCGGGTATTATGGAGAACCCGCAGGCAGCAGCACCTGTTTTCAGGGCTGCACAAATGTCTCCTGCTCTAAGGAGAGGAGCATTCATGGTCCTTTTCAGTCTGACCAAAGCTAGAATCTCACTTAGGTCCACTGGAAGGGCCATGTCAGCACAGGTATCCTCAGGGGCCTGCGGCAGCACCTGTTTTCAGGGCTGCCTACGAACCTCACTCTCAGTGGAGGGGAGTGTGAATGATCAGTAGGTAACTGATCTCGAATTTAAAGTATGAACATACTGAAGCATGCATATGGCCTCAAGAGCCAGCAGTTGGCAGAATATCCGCATAGGCGACAACACACCCCACACCTCCATAGGGGGTAAGCGGTTCACTGAATCCGGTGGTAGCTTGAAAGCTGGGCACGGAAATACGATCAGAGTCGTCTTTCAAGGCAGATGCAAAATAATGGCCAGAATTATCCTACAAGGCAGGCTCAGTATGATGAGGTTTTCAGACCAGACCCAAGCAGAGGTCGGGAGAAACATGGAATCCACACTCCTTACCAGTCCTACTCCCAATCAAGGAGAGAAAAGGAATCCGCCTCAGAGGCCTTTGGGCTTACCACAAGACCACCGGTAGCCATGGAGGTAGGTAGGTCTGGGTTTACTGAAACAAGGGATTGTGGAGCAGTTACATGTTGGTAATTTACTCTTGTGTTCTTGTTCAAAATGACAATAACATGAAATTTCAGAACTGGTTTAAAAAAAACAAAAAAAACAACAACAAAAAAAAACAGATAATAACGTGATAATTTTAATGCACAACATACACAGGTTCCAAGCAGACTTGGAACTCGGACTGGAATTGTCTTCGAGGCAGGCCCAGTAATTTTGGGCAGGATTGCCATTCAGGACATGTGACAGATGGAGGATGTCACTCCATCCAGGTTTAACTCATTTGTGCAGTATAGTTCAAGTTCAAGTTCAAGTGAGTTTATTGTCATGTGTCCCTGTATAGGACAGTGAAATTCTTGCTTTGCTTAAGCACACAGAAAATAGTAGGCATTTACTACAAAACAGATAAATGTGTCCATATACCATGATATAAATATATACACAGATGAATAAATAAACTGGTAAAGTGCAAATAACAGAAAGTGGTTATTAATAATCAGAGTTTTGTCCGAGCCAGGTTTAATAGATTGATGGCTGTGGGGAAGTAGCTATTCCTGAACCTGGTTGTTGCAGTCTTCAGGCTCCTGTACCTTCTACCTACGATAAATCCCCTCGATGGAAGGAAGGTCAGAGCCGATGATGGACTGGGCAGTGTTTACTACCCTTTGTAATCTTTTCCTCTCCAGGGCGCTCAAATTGCCGAACCAAGCCACGATGCAACCGGTCAGTATGCTCTCGACTGTGCACCTGTAGAAGTTAGAGAGAGTCTTCCTTGACAAACCGACTCTCCGTAATCTTCTCAGGAAGTAGAGGCGCTGATGAGCTTTTTTGATAATTGCGTTAGTGTTCTCGGACCAGGAAAGATCTTCAGAGATGTGCACGCCCAGGAATTTGAAGTTCTTGACCCTTTCAACCATCGACCCGCTGATATAAATGGGGCTGTGGGTCCCCCTCCTACTCCTTCCAAAGTCCACAATCAGTTCCTTGGTTTTGCTGGTGTTGAGGGCCATGTTATTGCGCTGGCACCATATGGACAGTTGCTCGATCTCTCTTCTGTATTCTGACTCATCCCCATCAGTGATACGCCCCACAATAGTGGTGTCGTCAGCAAACTTGATGATGGAATTCGCACTGTGGTTCGCTACGCAGTCATGGACTTTTAGAAACAGTAATTTTGTTACGGTCTAACTACTGTTTTATAGGAGCTTCCTATAAAATGGTCACATGGCATGCATCGACCTCAAAGATGCATACTATTCGGTGTCTATTCACTAAGAACAGGAGATATTTGAAGTTTAACTGGATGGTATGGATCTGCCAAATGGGTTGACATCAGCTCCTAGACTATTGACAAAACTACGGAAACCAATTCTGGGTCTACAAAGGTCTCAGAACCACATAATAATGGCATATTTGGACAATTTCATTTTGGAGGCACCAAGAATTGGCAGAAGCATCAATCAAAGCAAACCAAAACCCTGTTTGATAGAATTGGTTACCTCATCCATCCAGTTAAATCAAAATTGACACCTACAAGGGTAATTGATTACCTAGAATTTACTATCAAAAACAGTAAATATGTTGGTGACTTTGCCTAGGGGCAAACGACTATATTAATCAAGCCTGCTATGACCTGATAGTCAAATACTAGCCATCTATCAGGTAAACAGCGAGTGTAATTGGCAAATAGTAGCCGCATTTCCAGCAGTACGTACGGGCCTTTGCATTACCAGAATTACAGCGAGCAAAGGAACGAACACTCAGATTCCATGCAGGCAAAATTGGCAAAACTATGGATTGCCAACAGAGGCCATTGTTGAATAACTACGGTGGATAACGAACGTGAGAAAGCTCAAAGTAAATTTGCTTGAAAGCCATCGAGGGTTCTTCAGACCAATGCTAGCGGCTAAGGATGGGGAGCCACTAACACAGTCTAGAGCTGTGGGGGCAGATGGAATGAGCAGGTGTCTGTAATTCCCCAACACATGGAATCAATTACCCAGAATTGTTGGGGGCACAATTTGGACTCAAGGGGTTCTGTAGCAATATGCAACCGGTGCTTGTTCAAATTCAGATTGATAACACCACTGCGGTGGCACATATCCACTAACAAGGGTGGTGTAAAATCTGTATCTTACGATAGATTGTCGAACCTCATTTGGCACTGATGTATCAAGAGGAATATTTGGGAAATCTACGAAGTAGATATAACACGTTGACAGATGCTGGATCACGGATGTTTAATAACAACACAGAATGGATGTTGAATCAGGCAGTATTTAACGAAATAACTACACGATTTGGCATACCAGATTTGATCTATTTGCATCTAGACTAAACCATCAGTTACCCAGATATGTGTCCTGCAAGCAGGATCCAGGAACAAAGGCAGTGGATGCTTTCTCCCTCAATTGGGGAGGATTGTTTATGCATGCTTTCCGCAAAATTGTCTCACAAACCGATGCTTGACCAAAATCAAGCAAGACTAAGCCACAGGCATATTGGTAGTGCCAGATTGGCCTACTCAAGCCTGGTCCCCAAAAATTTTGGGAACTATAGTCCAGCCAGTTATGCCTGTACCCAAGAGCAGGGACCTCCTAGTGAACCCAGTTACAGGGAGTAATCATCCACTACACGAACGTATTAACTTGTTGGTCTGCAGATTCTGAGGAGTCCATTTCAAGGCATAGGACTGTCCGAACAAATACAACACAGTTCGGATAACAGATGTCTTGGAATTTCCTATCAACTCTGTACTATAACTATAAACAAAGTTATAGTGCAATCAATAGTGCCAGAGGCGCACTTTCCTCCTATCTGATGCTGCAAGCAGGGCACAGGTCGATAGGAACGCACCCTTTACAACAAAATTCATGAAGAGAATTTACAATCTAATACCTCTAAGACCAAGGTACACGGACATGGGATGTGAGCGTGGTACTAACCCTACTTTGACAGTGGGGACCGCCTATAACTAACCATGAAGGTGGTATGCTGACAAAGAGTCCAGACACTGCAAAAGCTACGGTTGGACCACATGACCACCAATATAAACAACATAACATTCGTAATCAGGAACCTGATATAAACATAGCAGGCCAGGAATGCCAGGGATGGAGATCCAGTTCTTGGCATATCCAGAGGACCTACGGTTGTGTGTGTGGTAACATACTAACACCACTATCTGAGAGTTACGCAGAACCACAGAGGCTCAGAACAGACCAGAAGGTGTCAACACAAACCATCTCCAGATGGTCAAAGGGGTTAATGGCGGTAACAGAGTGAACGTTCATATGGTTAAATCTCACTCCACCAGGGCTGCATCTACGTCGGCAGCAAGAGCAATGGACGTGCCTCTTGACAACATCCTAGTGGCTGCAGGATGGACGAATGAAATAACGGTCCACCGGTTTTATAACAAACCTATTAACGGACTGGAGGTGTTTGCACGTACCATTTTAAGTTCTGTCCCATAGTTTACCCCCAAGGTTGGGAGGGGAAACTAGTTTTTAAAATCTTTTCTTTCATTTAAAGCATCAGTGTCCTTACTTAACTACGTAATGTCTGAATGCTTTAATGATTACACGCATCCATGGTCAATCCATTCAGTGTGTGACGCCTGGATTCGTAACCGGCGTAAAATCACAGAGCTTTGAAATCTTCACGTAGTCACTCACGTGACTCCGAAGTAAAATAGTGAGATTAAACGAGAACTTACCAGTTTGAAGTTTGATCTTGATTTTATGAGGAGTTACGATGAGCGATTACGTGCCCACCGCTCCCACCCTCATACTATCAAGGTCATATGGAAGTTCTAGTTTCTTCAATATTACTATTCTCAGGTCTTCTTTTTGCTTTGAAGATTGACGCGCACGCAAACGGACGGCCCTTCTTCACGTAATCGCTCATCGTAACTCCTCATAAAATCAAGATCAAACTTCAAACTGATAAGTTCTCGTTTAATCTTACTATTTTAGCAGGTAAAGATTCCCAGGAACCTATTCTGTGGCCTCAACTTGTTCATGTATTTGTTCATGACTTGGATAAAGGAATAAAATGATTATATATTCAAGTTGATGGGGGACCAAGGTTCATAACATTGACTTATGGGCCTGAACCACTTAGGCGATTTTTCAGCAGACTGCCGGCGACTGTCAACTTGTCGGCAGTCGCCTGAAAAACCGGCAAATGGAACGGCGACTGGCGGAGTGGAACACACACACACACACACACATCTCTTCCTTCACCAGCCCATTATGCAGTCGGGGGACAGGGCAAGCAGGGGGAGCGCTGCCCAAAAACCCACACGGTGCAAAGCCACGATACAGACACACATCACGATGAACAGGGAGGTTGGCGCTGTAATTAAGACAGCTCGCACTGTGTATAGTAAGTCCTTTAAAAGAGGGATGGAGAAGGGGGGGGAGAAGGGGGGGGAGAAGGGGGGGGAGAAGGGGGGGGGAGAAGGGGGGGGTTGGGGGGAGAAGGGGGGGGGAGATGGAGTGGAGACAACTTTTAATAAGCCAGAGATACACGGCTGTGAAGCTCGGCGGATAATATTACCGGTCGGGTTATCCTTGGTTCTGAAAATTACTGCTTACCTTTATTTCTCCCAATGAGCCAATGAAATTCACCGTCAGCACCGGCTACAACCTACGAGAACCTCCGAGAACCTTCGACCTCCTGGCAACCCACTAGGACCTCCTGGCGACCCACCTACGGCACAAGAATTCTCGCCACTCTCCATGGCAGCTTCATTCTAGTTGCTGCTAATTTTTCAACGTTGAAAAATTCGTGGCGACCATAATGAGGCCGCGACTAGTTCCCAGAATGCGGAAACTCCTCGTGACCATGAAGGCGACTATCCGCGAACATGTGGCGACCATGTGCTGACTGCATAGTCTCCTGCAGTCGCCTAAAAAGTTGCTTAAGTGGGACAGGCCCATTACATTCTGTTGAGTATAAGTGTTTGAAGGTGTTAAGAAAGTTAACAGAATTTATTGAGAAATAATTTATTCCCGAGGTAGAAGAGTTTTGTGTGTTGGGGGAGTGGGGGAGAGGTGGAATTAAGAACGGTGGATTTATAACTAGGCCACTTGGCATGCCATGAGGAAGCATTTGTGCATAAGAGAGTTTGTGAATATCTCCCCCAAAGGCTGTAAAGAACGGAAGACAATCAAACCTTTCAAGACTGAGATGGGTAGATTTATATTTGGTAACGATATCAAGGGATATAGAATAGGCAGGAAAGTGGAGTTGAGAAGCAAATTGAATATGATCTAACTGAATAGCAAAGCAGAGCAAGGGACTGAATGGTATATTTCTGTCATTATCATTATATTCTATTTTTCTTGACAGACGGGTTTGCGTGATATTGTCAAAACTGAAGAAAATGTCAGCAGCCCAAACTATGTTCCATTAGACAAGTGACCACCTCGTACATCAGAGCCCAGAATATGAATATTCTATTAAATGGAATCCTGGTTAATCTTTCTAAATGACCCTCCTTTGATGCAATGCTGTCGTATTTATGGTACCTTAGGGTACGTATATCTAAATTGTTTGCTGTCTATTTTCAGCTTGCACTGAAAAACATGAAATAAAAAGATTGTGAAAGACCAACCACCGATTTGTCCATCATTGCGTGTTGCAATCTGCAGGGAGGTAGGACATCGCAATGTACACCAAACACACACTGTTACTGATTTACAGTGCAAACTGATTAATTTACATATGGAAATAATTGAATTGCAGAAAAAAGAGACAATCTGCATGTATAGATGGCACAATCACTTTGCTGATTGAACATTGTTAGACTAATTGTGGAAACCAATCATGAGTAAATTTTAGGAGGAGTTTGAATGAATATATAATATCCTTTTTGTTTCCTCGTCATGTCTTAAAGCAGTCCACATCTATTGACGTGAAATAGCATTACACTGTCAAAACGACAGCCGTCTATTTGTTCTCAACATGGTCCCAATAACAGCAAATGATGAAAACTGGTGTTGCTCTCATCGACCTGTCATCAGCTTATGACACCGTGTGGAGACATGGTCTGTTGCTGAACCTTGAAGTGCCAAACCACCATGCGTGCCCTCTCATCCATCCGCAGCAACCATAGATTTAGGGTCTCGCTTGGGAACCAGACCAGCTCTGTCAGGAGGACCCTGAATGATGGTCTCCCCCAGGGTTCTGTCCTAGCTCCCCTACTCTTCAACATTAATGTGAGTGACATGCCAACTACCTCGTCCAGGAAGTTTGCATATGCAGATGACCTTGCCCTTGCCTACCAGGGAGCTGCCCTTGAGGATATCAGCAGAGTGCTAACACAAGACTTGAAGGGGATGGAGGAGTACTTCACCTTCTGGCGACTTCGCCCTAACCCATCTAAGACAATTGTCACTGCCTTTCACCTCAGCAATCGGCTCACCAATGCAAAGCTCCGAGTGTCCTTTTCTGGTAAGCCGGTGAAGAATGAAGAATTCCCCAAGTACCTCGGAGTCACCCTGGATCGCACCCTCACCTATCGTGAACACCTGAAGGGGTTGGCTGATAAACTGAAAGCAAGGGTCAACATCATCAGGAAACTTGCAGGCAACAGCTGGGGATCCAATGCACACACCCTCCCTACCGCGAGCTTAGCCCTAGTCTACTCCACAACGAGTTTTGCTCAACAGCTTGGGCTAATAGCTGCCACACCAAACGAGTTGACACCGTCCTTAACTCTGCAATGTGGGTCATCACAGGGACGCATAAGTCAACACCTTTGCAGTGGCTCCCTGTCCTCTCTCATATCGCAACTCCCAGCATACGCAGAAGGGAGAGGATGTCGAAAGATTGGTGCACCATCGAGGCTAACCCTGACCTTCCAATCCATGCTGACTTGAACAATCTGCCCAACATACGCTTGAAGTCCCACAAACCCTTCTGGTCTTCTGTTAAATCCCTGGAAGACTTTGACTCTAAGATTGAGTGGCGCAGAGACTGGAAAGATGCCAACACCAACAACGGAAAGGTCATCACAGACCCCACTGTGAAACCACCATGTTTTGACCTCCATCGCAAGCAATGGTTAATCCTGAACGAATCCGCACCCTCCATGCAAGGACAGCCCATCACCTGCATAAGTGGGGACAGACAGGTTGCGACTGCGGACATCCAGACCAGACCACATGTCGTGAATGACTGCCCACTGAGGCTTTTCCCTGGTGGCATCAAAGCCATCCACCCAGTAACTGATGCTGTGCCCTTTCCCTTGATCTGCAACTTTAGGCTGTGCACACCAGACGCAAGAAGAAGGTTGAGGAATTTTGTCCAAGATACAAAGCATACCTTCAAACAGTCTAGCAAGATCTTTACACTCACCTCAATGGAAAGAAAAAGTAATAGTTCACTTTGATTCTGCACTCTTATGCCCCTGTCCCACTTAGGAAACCTGAACGGAAACCTCTGGAGACTTTGCGCCCCACCCAAGGTTTCCGTGCAGTTCCTGGAGGTTGCAGGTGGTTGCCAGAGGTTGCAGGTAGTGGAAGCAGGTAGGGAGACTGACAAAAACCTCCGGGAACCGCACGGAAACCTTGGGTGGGGCACAAAGTCTCCAGAGGTTTCTGTTCAGGTTTCCTAAGTGGGACAGGGGCATTAGCTTACATTTTACTTCGGAGTCACGTGCGCATGCGCATCATTACAGTCGTCGCATGTCGAAGCACAGCACTGGCAGGCACCTCGCTCCTGCCAGCGGTAAGTTTAAACTTCAGGTAAGTTTACTATTTCATACCTGGTTTTGATCCCATGCAGGAACTTCTCTTTACAGAGGTTTCCTGTCGGTACTTCGCAAAGCCGACGAGGGAACCAGCTACGGGCTGAGGGGAGACCCCGGTTCCGACCGCGGAAGCGGGTGGCTGGAGAAGTCGGGTGCGTGATCCCAGTCACTGACAACACGGCCAGTGACTTCCAAACGCTGGGGAAATATCCCAGTTCGGTGGCACTGCAGCACAGCGGTAGAGTTGCTGCTTTGTAGTGCCAGAGACCCGGGTTTAATCCTATCTACGGGTACTTGTTGTACAGGATTTTTACGTTCTCAGAGGACAACGTGGGTTGCCTCTGGATGCTCCGTTTTAGAATGGTTAGCCCTATTGCCGGGAGGGTTCCCCTCCAGTAATATATACGGATGCTGGGGTTCCCCGCAGTGGTGGGGCAAAACTGATTAGAACGGTCAGCCCTAGTGCCGGGAGGGTTCCCCTCCGGTAAAATATACAGATACTGGGGTTCCCGGGGTGGGGAAATCCAGCATACAATGCGGCTCCCAGACCGCAGTGGTCCCCAGGATATGGGATAAAACTAACCAGAAGGGTCAGCCCTAGTGCCGGGAGGGTTCCCCTCCGGTAAGGTATAAAAATTTTGGAGGTTGGCCAGGATGAAGCTCCTAATGGAGAGGATGCTCCATCTAGACACACTAGGGAGTTGAGTCAACGCGGGCCTATGGGAGAGCCGCGCCAGCAGCGCCTTGGACAGGGCTGCTTCATGTTGATGCCTAGTCTATGGCAGTGCCGGCCTATGAGAGAGCCCGTGCCAGCAGTGCCTTGTAACAGGGATGCTTAATGTCTCCCTCTAGGAGGAGGAGAGCATAGCGGGTCAGTATAAGTCTGACGCCGAGTCTATAACAGTGCCTGCCTATGGGAGAGCCCGTGCCAGCAGCGCCTTGTAACAGGGCTGCTTAATGCCTTCCTTTTTTGGAGGTGGGAGCATGCCGGGTCAGTATAAATCTGACGCCGAGTCTGAGGGTAGAGCTGTGGAGCATACCGCAAGGGATGAAGGGATGAAGGGCACGTGTCAGAAGTACCATTCCTGGCAGCAAAGTTTGCCATCCCAACACAATGCAGTGAACATTCAGGGGGACATTAGAGACAGCCGCCAAATCTGCTATTCAGGTAAGACCTATTCAACAGGGCAAACCTGGAGGACGAAGCACAAGCTGTTGGACCAATCAAGGCCAACAACGAGCAAAGCTTCATCGTTTCGGCGACAACGAACCCCACGTCTTCATCGGCAGCAAGCGGTTCACTGAAGCTGGTGGCAGCAAGAAAGCGGGCCAGAGGCTCCACGCACTCTGCCAGTTCTACTCTACAACTATGGACCACTTACAAGTTGGTAAGATTTACACTTGGTTGCACAATACACAAATGATTAAGACATTATCATCTCCTTAGAGGCATCTAACCATGTAAAAACTGGACATTACTAGCATTCCAAGCAGGTTGGAATTGGGCCAGAATTGTGTTTTGAGGCAGGCTCATTATTTTTGGCCAGGATTGCCTTCGAAACAGGCTCGGGAAAAATAGGCAGAGTTGTCTTTTCAAGGCAGGTCCAGAATTGGGGCCAGAATTGTCTTTCGACACAGGGTCAGAATTATAATAATAATAATAATAATACATTTTATTTATGGGCGCCTTTCAAGAGTCTCAAGGACACCTTACAAAAATTGAGCATGTATAGGAAAAACATGTAAGGGGAATGAAATAAATAGTAGAGACATGACTAGTACACAAAGTAAAGACAGAATTCAATACAAAACACAGCATGAGGCAATTAATGCACAGATGAAAAGGGACGGGGACGTGGGGCTAAGGATAGGCAGAGGTGAAGAGATGGGTCTTGAGGCGGGACTGGAAGATGGGGAGGGACACGGAATTGCGGATCAGTTGGGGGAGGGAGTTCCAGAGCCTGGGAGCTGCCCTGGAGAAGGCTCTGTCCCCAAAACTGCGGAGGTTGGACTTGTGGATGGAGAGGAGACCGGCTGATGTGGATCTGAGGGACCGTGAGGGTTGGTAGGGGGAGAGGAGGTCAATGAGATATGTGGGGGCCAGATGGTGGAGGGCTTTGTAGGTGAGGACCAGGATTTTGTAGGTGATCCGGTGGGAGATGGGAAGCCAGTGAAGTTTTTTGAGGACTGGAGTGATGTGATGCCAGGATTTGGTGTGGGTGATGAGTCGGGCGGCTGCGTTCTGGACCAGTTGGAGTCGGTAATTATGGCCAGAGTCGTCTTTTAAGACGGGGCAGAATTATCAGATAGGCTCAGTATTATGGCCAGGATTGTCTTGCAAGACAGGCTCGGAAATCGGGCCAGAGATGTTGTTTAAGGCAGGCACAAAATGATGGCAGGCGTGGCCTGTTCATTATGAAAGATGGCTGATTAACAACTGATTTTCATTGGGTGTTCCCATTTACAGGGATCATCGGAGATATTTGGAGGAGGCAATTGCTATGATGAGGCAATAATAACAGTATGATGACAATAAGCATTCAAAACGGACTACTCAAGAGTTCAAAAACACTGTTATGTCTTGTCTGGATGATATTTTAATGCTGTATTTTTCAAATAAGTCTCAAACTATATTTAAGAAATTGGACTCCTCTATCCAGTTAAAAATTAAGTTGTTACCAAATAGACTTGTTGGTCATTGGGATTTACCTTAGCTATTAATTGGCCTATGACGCCGCCCTGGGCAACAGATTGGAGTTAATAGAAACCTGTAACAGCCTTGTTGTTATAATCAGCCTCTATTCATTAAGGCTAATTGGCAATATAATAGCTGTGATTCAGCTGTGCAAGTGGAAGAACTGACATCATGCTAAATGAAAAACTAAAATGCCATGTAGGTCATTGTTAATACACCTATGCTATTACTAGCTGAAGCTACCAAAGTCATAATGATGGACAAACAGTATTCAGAATTGCTCCAGCAGTTGGTCAGTAAATATGTCAGTTATATTGCAAAATAATGCTAATAGCCCTAACGTGGGAAATTGCTGAATGGCATCTCCAGTTTGGAGGTGGAGGAGATTTGCATGAGTTACCAATTCTTCAGTTATTGGTATCAACTATCTATAGACCCTACGTGCATTCTATGGGTTAAAGAGTGATTGAGCGAATATGCATAATCTGCATGCTCAACTACAGGTTGATACACTATGATGGTGGCATATGTTAGTCACATGGGTGCAATCAAGTAAAAGTATCATGTAATAATTTATCTAATCTCATTTGCCACTAGTGTATCATCAAATACAGATAATGACAACACAGAATGGGTGTTGGATCACACAGTATTTATGAATTTCTGGTTCAATGGAACACCAAATATCGATATGTTGCTTTCATGCTTATTCACAGGTTGCAAAAATATGTGGCATAACAGTGGCGAAAGATACATTCTTGCTACAAGGAGGAGGAATGGTCTTTTATATCTTCCTCCATTTTGCCTCGTCAGTCGGGTCTTCAAATAAAGTCATCAAGATCCCGCTTTAGGTTTTTCCTACTGTCTGATTGGCCTATGCAGCTTAAATTCCGGATTTGTCGGGAATAATAATACAACCTTATACGGTTATTCTAAACGTAAATTTTGCTGGTTCAGGCTGTGGCTCGGGAAAAATCAGCCGTTGCATGATAAAATCAAATTTTGCTCTGCAGATTCTGAATAGACTGCCCTACGGCTTGGGTTGTCACACTTATCCTTGTATGTGTTCACCCCAGAGTGCTGAGATAGCACCAAAAAAGGAAAAAGCGGTACATTTCTTTTTCAGGAGATGGGAAGTGTTGTTTAATGCTAATGTTACATTTAAAACGGTACAGATTACTGATGTCTTGGAGTTCATTTTAAATGGTCTCTTGACAATAATTGAGTTATAGGGCCATTAACTGTGCCAACATGCTTTCCCATCATATTTGCTGCAGCAAACGGGACCCACTCTGTCGGGTTCAACCCGGATATCGAGTTGTAAAGGATATCTTTAACACAGGTTCTCCCAGGACAAGTACAATGCAGTATGGGATATTGACATTGTGTTAACGCTATTTCACAAGGGGCTCCAGTTACATTCTTAGTTTTGGCTGGCTCTCATAAGGTAGTTATCCTACTGGCGCTGGTTTAGCGCAACAGGTTCAGTCGCTACTAAGGGACAGGATGATTACATCTGTAATAATACATATAATATTTTATGTTTATAATTACTTAAGCACAGCAGAATGGGTGTCAGGTCTCAACATTGTCAGAAGCAGGTCAGAGAGGTATTGGGGAGCAAGGTGGTGTAGGGCTTTGAAGGTCAGCAGTAAAATCTTGTAGTTAATCCGGTGGTGCACAGGGAGCCAGTTGAGCTGAGTGAGGATGGGTGTGATGTGGTCCGATGATCTGGTGCGGGTGATGATCCGGGCTGCAGAGTTTTGAATGCATTGGAGGCGATGAAGAAGTTTATTGGAGGTGCAAGTGAGGAGGATGTTGCAGTAATCGATGCGGGATGTGACCAGAGCTTGGATGAGGACTTTTGTATTGTCTTTGGAGAGGGAGGGGCGGAGTCTGGAGATGTTGCGGAGATGAAAGTATGCAGAGCGTGTGATATTGCTGATGTGGGGGCAATATCACACGCAGGAATATAGCAGGAAATCAAAACCTTCTGATTCAGAAGTAATAGTGTTATCAGTTTAGTAAGACTGACACATAGTTCTCTGAAAGAACACAAAGAGATAGGACAGTAAAGCAGATGTACAGTATATTTGCTTTCATTGGTCGGTGCATTGAGAATAAACGTTGGGAAGTTATGTTGCTGTTGTATATAACATTGTTTAGGCCACACTTGGAACATTGTGTGCAGTTTTGATTGCCACATTACAGGAAGGATATGAAGGCTTTGGAGAGAGTACAGAAGAGGTTCACCAGAATGGTGCCTAGAAGGAGATGTTGGACAAACTTGATATGTTTTCTCTGGAGCATCATAAGCAACCTGATAGAAATATATAAAATTATGAGAAGCATTGATAGGGTAGCTAGTCAGAGTCTTTCTCCCAGCGCAGAAAGGCCAAATTTCAGAAGGTGCAGGTTTAAGGTGAAAGGGGGAATGTTTAAAGGAGACACAAGGAACTGCAGGTGCTGGAATCTTGAGCAAAACACAAAGTGCTGGAGTAAATCAGCAGGTGAGGCAGCATTCATGGTGGGAATGGATAGCCGACCTTTCAGGTGGGGACCCTTCTACAGACTGGCGAAGTCTGAGTTTGAAGAAGGGTCCCGACCCAAAACGTCACCTATCTATTCCCTCCACAGATGCTGCCTTACCCGTTGAGTTACTCCAATATTTAAAGGAGAGTTGTGAAGCAGGTTTTTTTTTTTACACGGTGCCTGGAACATGCTGGCAAGGGGGGTGAATGAAGCAGGTACAATCACAATATTTGAGGCATTTAGATGGGCACATAAACAAATACAGAAAGCAGGGACATAGATTATGTCCAGAGAGATGTTCAGTATAGATTGGCCCCATGGTTAGCACGGCAAGATGGGTTGAAGGGCCCGTTCCTGTGCTATGTATTATGCTAGACTAGTGACAGTGATTCATTACACAATAAATTAAATTGGGGTGGAGTTCATCATTACTATCCTTCTGTAAATATAGTTACAGACTGGGTAAAATTATTTCAAAATATGTAGCTTTTCCAGACATTAATTGTTTTTTCTGGCATTCACAGTATTTGAAGCTGGTGTTACTTAAAATTATTTTCCGGTATATATCACCTTTTAACATTTCAAGTGAATTGAGTGAAAGATCTATTAAACCAACTGCTATAATCAGGATGTGAAAAATCTAAAAGTGTGGCGGATGGCACAGAGGTCGCTGCTTTCAAATTACAGGGACTCTGTCAATTCATTAAACAAGCCGGGTCAATGGCAACTATTTCCACATAGATTTCATCACACATCAGCTCTATTTCTCTTCATGAGGGATAATAACTACTTGCAAGTCTTGAAAGGGTTTATATTTATCCCAGTACACACAAACCTGCCATTTATTCATCTGTAAGGGGAGTTGATACTTGCAGTAAAAACACGGGAACATATAAGCATTCAAATTCCAACTAGCCTATATGCCAATAATATAGATTATTTTTAGTTTTTTAGTTTAGAGATACAGCGAGGAAACAGGCCCTTCGGCCCACCAACTCCACGTCAACCAGTGATCCCTATATACTAGCACTAGCCTACACAATAGAGACAATTTTTACTGAAGTCAATTAACCTACAAACCTGTACTTCTTTGGAGTGTGGGAAGAAACTAGAGGACCCGGGGAAACCCATGCGTTCATGGGGAGAACGTACAAACTCCAACATTTTCAACAGGTGAGAGTAGAGAGATGTTTTTAAATGCCTTGGATACAAGGAGATACACTGAAAATACCATTTTATATTGGTTGCTACTGACAACATCCTGAATGTTTATGGTGATTCTCACTTTCATATCTGGTGCATTCACATGGGAAAGGAAGAACGGAAACTAATTGGTAACGTCAGTGAGCACAGTTGATCTATAAAATCTGAATTAATTAATTAGCCCTTCCACTAAATACTCTCAAGAGCACATTATATTTAATCAATGGATAAAGAACATTTGTTAAATGTGTCAGCTACATAGTACAAACCGCTGTTTCCTGGCATGCCACCTCCGTGAGGCTTGATTTATGATCTGGAATCATCACATGCAGCTTTCCTTAAGGGCCTGTCCCACTAACGCGACTTTTCAGCGACTGTCTTCGACCTTCAAGCTCGAGGGCACTCGCCTACAAAACCTCGAGCTGGATCGACCGTCAGCGATGAAACAGCGAGCTGGATCGACCATCAACACACACATACACGAACACATCGCAAAGGCGGGAGCCAGGGAAAGCGGGGGGGGGGGGGGGGGGGGGGGGTGCGCTGTCGGAAATTAACACGGGCGATGAACAGGAAGGTAAAAGACGGCTGGCACAGTGTATGGTAAGTCCTTTAGAGAGCACGGAGGGAGGAGAGAGGGGGGGGAGGAGAAGGGGGGGAGGAGAAGGGGGGGGGAGGAGAAGGGGGGGGGAGGAGAAGGGGGGTAGGAGAAGTGGGGAAGGAGAATTGGGGAGGAGAATTGGAGGAGGAGCAGGGGGGAGGAGAAGGGGAGAGGAGAAGGGGGGGAGGAGAAGGGGGGGAGGAGAAGGGGGGGAGGAGAAGGGGGGGAGAGGAGAAGGGGAGGAGGGCAGAAGGGGGGAGAGGAGAAGGGGGGAGAGGAGGGGGGGCAGTAGAGGGGGGGAGAGGAGAAGGGGGGGAGAGGAGAAGGGGGGGAGAGGAGAAGGGGGAGAGGAGAAGGGGGGAGGGGAAGGGGGGAAGGAAGGGGGGGGAGGCGAAGGGGTGAGAGGAGAAGAGGGGGGGAGAGAAGGGGAGGAGGGAGAAGAGGGGGGGGGAGAAGGGGGAAAGAGACACTTTTAAGAAACCAGACAACTTTTAACAAAGTCTAACGGGCATTTAACATTACCGGTCGGTTTTCCTTGCTCCTGAAAACTCCAATGCCCGGTCAGCAAAGGAGATTGCCTACGCCTACCCTCGACAGCCTATAACAACATAGCGACCCCACTCCACTGCACTACGAGTTCAAAAGAACTATGTCGACCAATTTTTACTCGCGGAAAATTCTTCAGCATGCTGAAAAATATTCCTCGACCAAATTGAGGCCGCGGGTATGCGGGAACTTCCCTCGAGCATGAAGGAGAGTTACGTGTCGACCATGGACCTAGGACCTCCTGGGACCACGTGTCAACCATGCTGTGACTTTGAGTCGAGGGCAAACTCCTCAAAACTTGCAAATTCGGTTGCCGCAGTGGGACAGCCCCTTACAGTGTGCTGAGCCACCAAAAGCACACTTCTGTGTTCCACCCTGGAGAGAATAAGCAAAGTGCATCTGCACAAACGAAGGCTAAATCCTTCCCACCGTAAAAGATTTTTAAATCCGTACTGGAATAATATTTTAAAGAATTTGAGGAAGCAAATGCAGAGGCAACATTGTAAGGTTTATTGCAGTTGTGGATTATTCTGCCACAAGATTAAAATGTATCTTTTATATCCCGTCTTAGGAGAGGCATTGCCTGCTTCAAGGCAGCATTATCTGAATACCAAGCATTCTGATGAGCTCTAGTCCCTGAATTCACAAACAATACCTATCAAAGGAACCTGGATACTGTCAGTCATATTCCTATTTAATGTTCTTCCTGTTCGGAAAAAGTTGTCAAAATAAATTTCTCGACTTAATGAGATTGGAATTAATTTTAATTGCTGACTGATACTTTGGAATTAGATTGATGGTAACACTGTATTGTCTTTATAATAAAGCACTGGGATATAATGAGAGCTATTAATTTGTATGTTGGTACCGGCAACTCATGCTACTAAATCCAATCTCCATAGCAACAGGAACTTCCAGTATATGCTGCGGCCTGCTCCAAATAAGCTGCACCAAAACCGCTCTGGCATTTCAGAGATGAAAGATCACAGCATCTGATGGAGTCCAAGGGACAAGCGCAGTTGAGAGGATTGCAGAGAAATGTGTGAGATGAGGAGGTTGTTGAGCAGAACAAAGGATGTCGGACACCCTACAGTAACGTGAAGTATCTCGGACCTGTTGTAACTGCTGTATTTCCATTTTTAGACGAGCACATACAATTTACTGACTGGTTTACTTTGCTTAAAGTGCCGCAGGCCTAACTCTTACTGTGTATGTAATTACTTAGTCAATATTTTCTACAAAGAGAATGGAAGAAAATAACAGATTATTCAGTTAAGGTTATATCATGTGTTATTGTACTTTTTATAACTGTTATGAGGTTTGCAGAAAGCTTATAAACATCATTAACATGCATCTTGCTTGGTGAGCAATGCGGTCATAGCAACATTTATCATATGACATGATCCCATAAATAGCAATGAGATGAGTGACCTTGGTTTCAGCTGGGGTAGATATGACAGACATGGCACGACAGGAACTGTGCCAGCCACATATTGAGTCTGCTGCCAGTTGTCCACAGGGCCTTGTGTGCATGCTTGCTCATGCTTCCTGTTCGTGACCTGGGAAATCATTGCGCTGACCGCAAAAATGTTTCCTCCAATCTTATAGCTACATTAGGCTTGGATAAAGAGCTCAATTTACCAAGACCACCACTTTGCCATCCGTGTGTGATTTTGTGCTGCTGAAGATCTGTTGGCAAGAAACATTTCAGGCAGAGCACCTGTGTGGCCATGACTCTATTTTACTGCAGCTCTCGTGACTCCAGAGAGTCACACACCTCAAAACATTTCCCTCAACAAATTTGCGATGATCAAATCACCCAGGAGCTGATGACTTTACTTCTTTGTTAATGACGTATTCTGAATCGACAGATTTGCACAGTTGCTCTGCAGCATCAGCTTGCTGTCATTCTATTTATAACCTTCCTACTTGCTCGGTCTCGTTATTCCTTTTGATGTTTTAATAGAGCCACTGATGAGGAAAGAGAAAGGAATCTTGGCAAGAGAACCAATATGACTAATGGTAATCTAATACATTGATTTTCATGCTGATTTATTATCCCCTAGAGTGTAAATTCAGCTTGCAATGGGAGTTTGGAACAGTTTGACCACGCACCATTAATTAATCCATTTAAATTTAAGGAAAATCTAAATCAAGTGGGCAGTTGGATGCTGAGTCTATAGCAAAAGCTCCTTCGATAACAATCTGATACAGAACAAGCACTTGATTCTGAACACACTCAAGTATAACTAATCTCATGATCACTGTCTCTTTTCATTCCTTAGTTTTTCAGCATCGATGCTCCCACTGAAGAGTTTCCCCAAACTGTAATGTTGAGTGAAAAAGTGACATTGTCTCTGAGATTATCTCCCTCTAGTGGGTATACATGAACTCCTAAACACACCAACATAAATCACTGTTCCAACTCATTCCCACTGATGTTAGACCATGCCCAATGCAAGCAAGCTTTTCTGTTGACACACCCTCAATTCCAAGACATTGAAAAATGGCCCAGATTTTGCTGAGTGAAGCCTGTTCATCTTTCTTGCCACGTGAATACTCAATGGCCCAGCCTTTACCCACAAAGACGATATTACAGATGAAATAGAAACAGGAGAAAGCCGATGGCCATTCCCACCCGTTGCACTTTTGAATGAAATTGTGGCTGGTGTTTGTGTCTGCACCATCATTCACCAGCTCCATGTCTCTTCATTCCTGTCCTACCAATAAATATATTCGTCATAGAGTCATACAGTGTGGAAAAAGGCCCTTCGGCCCAACTTGTATTGATCTCTGCCTTGAATGTACTCAGAGATTCGACCGTCACTCTCCCCATGGATATAAAATTCCAATAATCCCCTCCCCTCTCCATGAAGAAATTCTACTTCAACTTGGTCCTCAGTTGCTGACCCCTTCTTTTGGGACTGTTACTGCTGGTTCTAGACACCCTGGACACTGGAAACATCAAATTAACTTCTAACCCGTCAAACCTCTCGACAGTTTTGTACATTTCAATTAGTTCACAATTCATTTTTCTATAGCACAGAACCAATCCACTTAACACAACACACCCACCAGCCCAGGCACCAATCTGGTGAACCTTTGGTGAACTTCTACTGCTCCAGTGTATATATACTTACTGAGGAACATAGATCAGATGTAAATACAAGAATAATATGCAATCTCACTGGAACTCTGCATAATTGGACTAAGATGCCTCTATTATTGTACTCAAATCCAACAAGCAAGTTGTCTTCCTAATTGCTTGCTCAAGCTGCATCTTAACTTTAAATGATTTGTGTAGAATGAACCACAGGTCCCACTAAACACCAATACATTTCAATTGCTCAGCATTTAAAAAACCCTCCACTTTTCTGCCCAAGTTGTACTGACCCAGCATAGAAAATTAGAGCAAAATAATACCATCATAAGCTACCAAAACAATTAGAAACAGTTAAAGGCATTACAAAAACAGCAATAATTTTAAAAGGTCTAGGTTACATTTCTCTCATCATCTTTGCATTAGAAAATCTGCACCAAAATAATGGGGTCTGTGGATCCTGTATCAGCCGTGGCCCAGGGCAGGATATTTCAGCAGATTTCTTCCTTTCTTCCACCCCCCCCCCCCCCCCCCCCCCCCACACCCTCACGTCCTCCACCTCTTCCTTTCTTCCTCCCGCCCCCCACCCCCACATCAGTCTGAAGAAAGAAGGGTTTCGACCCAAAACATTGCCTATTTCCTTCGCTCCATAGATGCTGCCTCACCCGTTGAGTTTCATCAGCATTTTTGTCTACCTTCGATTTTCCAGCATCTGCAGTTCCTTCTTAAACATTTTGTCTACTCCACTGCGAAATCTCCTCAGGTATGCCTACTTTGAAGAAGTTCTCCTCCTCTCTCCGAAGACAGTTTAACAACCTCCTCTCTCACTGCCCCACCCCCCCCCCCCACCCCCCCTCGACTCGAAATGTTGCCTATTTCCAGGTGGTTACCGGAGGTTGCAGGTAGTGGAAGGTAAGACCTTTTTTTCACCCAGTTTTATTCCACCAGGGAGGTCTTACCTTCCACTACCTGCAATCTCCGGTAACCACCTTCAACTAGCATCGCAAACGGATTTGACTAAAAAATTACCGATTTTTAAAACGACAACCTATTTTTAGCAGAGGCTGGTTTTGAATTTTTTGAAATAATCGCCGGAACACAGAAGAAGCTCGACTACGCGGAAACCACTTTCGACCATTAGGGAGAGTGACAAAAACCTCCGGGAATTTCCGAGAGCTGGATAGGGCTCTTAAAGATAGCGGATCAGGGGATATGGGGAGAAGGCAGGAACGGGGTACTGTTGGGGATGATCAGCCTTGATCACATTGAATGGTGGTGCTGGCTCGAAGGGCCGCATGGCCTAATCCTGCACCTATTGTCTATTGTCTATTGAAGATACTAATTTTCTATTGAATACTGCCACGTGTGTCAGAATCTGAAGTGGGCAAACACTGTGGGCCAAAGGGCCCATTCTGAGCTGTATTGTTCTATGCTCCACATTCTAAAACGTGGTAATGACTAAGTTTCAATCCATTCGTAGCGACCATATCAGCGCTTTTATTGATAAATGGACCAAGAGAATGCATTGCAACACTGTCTACGGAGAGATCACAAGTGCAAGCAAGGTCCAGCAGGTAGGACAATGAGTACCAATGTTTAGATACTTTCTGAACAGAAAAGCTTGTAAGCACCAGCATATAAGGAAATGACTACTGCACACCATCACAAGATGCAGGAATAACGAATCATACTCTGCTACGTACAAAAACAAAAGTTTTTGTTTTATAATCTCATTGCAGTTGATAAAGTCCGAGATAATTTATCCAGAATGGTATTATCCATTGATATAAGATATGATTTATTATTGAAAAAGGGGATGGCTAATTTAGGATCTGATGGAGGGTCTCGACCCAAAACGTTACATTCCTTTTCTTCAGGTGCCTGACCCGCTGAGTTACTCCAGCATTTTGTGTCTACCTTTGACTAATTTAGGACTTTGGTCTTTGCCACATTTTATTTCTGAATCTGTCACATGGCAGCAGTTTACGTGAAAAAGGATTAACTTCAAATGAATGTGAAGGTTTCCATTCCATCAATGTGGAGATAGTGGATCAATCGAGCAGAAATCTAGAATCGTGAGGATGAATATGTACAGTATTTTTCTGGCAGGAGACCTACCGTACTTCTTTTCATTGGCTTCCCTTCTTAAATAACCTGCTCAGTGCTCTGCACCTGGATCGATCTGAAATAAATGGGAGATTAGAGAAATAGCTGCAAGAGGCCAAAGGACTTGTTTGTAGTACCTTTAGCTGCTGGGAGCAATGAAGATTCAGCATATGAGAATATCTCCCGACCCTGACACCTGTCCCAGTTACAGCTTCAGTAGTACTCCAGGACCACAAATAAAAGCTGTTTTATTTTGCAAACACAGGGGCAAAGGAAACATTTTTAAAAAGTGCAGTTCTGATGTGGTCAAGAAGCATAAAAAAAGACAGTTGCTGAAAATACTAAATAAACTAGAGCCAGGTGATAGAGCTTAGTAAAGAGATGTGTTATTCTCGGGTGATTTAAAAAGACAAACATAAATGTGAAAAGGGAATAAACAAGCTAAGGATGCTGTAATGTGAGATACAGAAGCTGAAATTACTGATTTTCTAACCGAAGAACATAAAACACATTATGTTGTGATCTTGACAAGGCTCCAACATCCATGATCAAATTGGGGGCCCGTAACTTTAAAATGAAACATATCATTATTCTTCTCCAAGTTTGGTAAGTGTTATTCAAGTTTAACAATGAGCCATTGATTTCGATATTGTGCTATCAGAACACATGGTATGGGTCAATAGTGGTTACTTACATTTAATTGCATAGGCCCAAAATGTCAGAAAGATAATGCAGAAGGCAAATCAAAAATGCCCATTTTCAAATACGTCTCCTTGTAACAAGAAGAAGAGAGTTCAATAGGTTTGCAGCTCCTGTCAGCAAAATGAGTCTTTTTTTGTTCCAACCACAAGGAAGACTGGAGTCCACAGGGTGCCTCAGTGCAGGGTTTCATTTGATTACAAAGCACAACTGTGAAGGGTGACATTTTCTAAAGTTTCTTTCTTAGTTTTCAGGAATATGGAATCTTCGAAGGGAGAACAGATAAAGTGTTGATACAATCTGCAATCAAAGATAGGCTTAAATGACAATGGAAATATTTTAAGGACAGTTTTCTCACGATTCACGTGTCCTATCTGCATCAGGGGCGCCGCACGATTGGCAGCCCCGCCAATAGTCTGTTTGTTTTTTCGTCTTTTTTTTATTTTTAGTCTGTGTTAAAAGTCTGCATAAATGTTCTCTGGTTTGTTTTATGAGGGGGAGGGGGAGGGGGAGGAGTTGGGGCGAAACTTTTTTTTCAGTTTCTAATCTTACTGGAGATGCAATTAATTTTCGGATCGCATTCTCCGGTCGCTCAGCAGCCTACCATCGATGGAGCTGGAGGCCTCCTCAGTTTGGCCTTGGGCCCCATCACAGAGGCATGGACTTAACATTGGAGTCAATCCCTTGCCTGGGATCGCTCCAACTGCGGCCTGCGGTCTTTAAATCGGGAGCTCGAAGTCTCGGGAGAGGGAGTGGATGTCGGGAGCTCCAATGTCGCAGAAGGTTCGACCGGCCCCGACGCGGAGTTTGATCGTCCGGCGCGGGGGAGCTGACATCCCCCGATGCAGGAGCTGATTGCCTCGATGTGGAAGGCCCACCGCCGGCTACAGGAATCAAGATCATCTCGTCAAAGGAAAGAGATTGAACTTTTCTTTCGCCTTCCATCACAGTAAGGTATGTGCTGGAATCACTGTGATGGATGTTTATGTTAAAATGTGTTTTGTGTGTTCCGTTGCTTTTTATTTGTATGACTGACTTGGCAAATGAAATTCCTTGTATGTTGTAAAACATACCTGGCTAATAAAGTATTACAGGTGCACAACCTTTTAGCCGAAAGCCTTGGGACCAGACACTTTTCGTAATTCGGAATTTCTTCGGCTTTCGGATTGGAAGATTTTTAGCGTAGATTTTAACGGCTGGCTCAGTGGTAGAGTGCTCGGCTCATATCCGCAAGGTCGCGAGTTTGCGCCTCGATCCCGGCAGTTACTCGATCGCGAGTTTGAGTCTTCAATGTAGTTTTTTCTTGCAGAATAGGAGAGAATAGGGAGGGTTAGGCTGGGATCATTCTCTGCGAGATGATCTTAGTGCGGGAGACAAGTGTAGGAGAGGTGTACTGACTGTGTGGGCAGAACCTTGGAAGTGATTGCCCACCATTCTCAAAAGCCGCTGTGTCTCCCTGTCCCTCCAATCCGCTCCCCGATGGGCCGCTACGGCGACAAGTGGCAGTTCGCCCACAGCCCGAGCTGCGCAACCCCAAGAACAAGACGTACCTTGCACACCATCAGCTTCTGCCCCTACGGGGAGCGTGTTCTTCTGGAGTTGGAGCTGGGCTGGGCTGGAGTTGCTGATCTGGGATCTCCGTGCTTGCAGTGGGCCTGGGGGTTGGTGTCCCGATGAGGGGGCGCAGCTCGGGCTGTGGACGAACTGCCACTTGTCGCCGTAGCGGCCCATCGGGGAACGGCTCCTGGTGGTCCTGACGTCTCTCAGCTCCTGTCCAGGGGGATGGCCGGAGACGTCAGGACCAACAGGAACCCACTCCCCGATGGGCCGCTACAGCGACAAGTGGCAGTTCGCCCACAGCCCGAGCTGCGCACCCTCATCCACAACCCGGGTTCCTCTGGAGTTGGAGCGGGGCTGGGCTAGATCTGCTGCTGGCTGTGAGTCTCTGGGATCTCCGTGCTTGCAGTCGGTGTCCCGTTGGTCCTGACGTCTCCGGTCATCCCCCTGGACTGGAGCTGAGACTGGGAACTGTACCGCCCTTGCCCCCTCCCTCTGCAACTGCAAACAACCCCACAGTTCCCAGTCTCAGCTCCTGTACAGGGGGGTGGCCGGAGACGTCACAGCCCGAGCTGCGCCCCCTCATCCGCAACCCCAAGAACAAGACGTACCTTGCACACCATCAGCTTCTGTCCCTACGGGGAGCGTGTTCCTCTGGAGTTGGAACGGGGCTGGGCTGCTGCTGGCTGTGGGTCTCTGGGATCTCCGTGCTTGCAGTGGGCCTGGGGGTCGGTGTCCCGTTGGTCCTGACGTCTCCGGTGACTGGCACTGACCTGCTGGCATCGCCGACGTGAAGACAGTGCAAAGCCCCCGCGCCGGTGCAATGGGCGGGGAGCTGGAGAGGGGAGGGAAGGGGTCACACACATGGCCGGGAAGCAGAGGGGTGTAGGTGAGGTGAAACTGAAGGGAGCGACAATCTGCTGCTGCCTGCCCGCTGAGTTAAAAAGTTCCCACGCAAGACTCACGATACACTGTGTATCGTGAGTTTACCGTGGGAACTTTTTAACTCAGCGGGCAGGCAGCAGCAGATTGTCAATTATTAACCCTCCCGCGCAATATACCCTCACCTTCTCTTTTATGAATGAGGATTTAGTTCCCCTTTCTTCGAGGACCGACCGGAGGTTCCGCTGTCATCTCTGCGGGCCGCCCTCGTTGAACGTCTTCAAGGACCTTTCTTCAAGGACCGAAAAAATGTCCGCTATTCGGAGGTTTTCGTTATTTGGATGTTCGGATAAAAGGTTGTGCACCTGTATTGCGATTGTGATTGTGATTGATCCTTTTGCTTCTTCTTGATTCAGTTAATTCATGGCTTCTTCTTTATTCAGCTACTCTACGTTTTAAGATGCTTCTTTCGCCAGAGATTGCTTATGCGATGTTGCTAGTTTTTTTAAGAACTGAAATTGGAAAGAAACATTATGCCAAAGCTAGTGAAAACATATATCTAGCAATCCCAACAGCCCAGAATTGTTATGAAGAATTAATAGTGACAGGAACACAATCAGGGCTCTGTGAATTACGACACCCAGGAGAGAAACAGGAATGACATGGCAGAGAAAGTATTGTTCCTGTAAGATTTAATTCTAGATTTCATTCTAAAGGAACCTAAAGGCTGACAAGAGTGAACATAAGAGTTATTCGTGGAGTCACATTATTCAGCTCATAACCTGGCCCAAAGTTTGAATAGTGAAATTCTATTGAATTCTATTGATTTCATTGTAAAGAAGATCTTTCAAAACCAGATTATGAATAACAGAGCAACAGGTAGTAAACAGGATAATAATAACTTTATTTATAAAGCACTTTAAACAACCGCAGTTGCCACAAAGTGCTGTACATGAGAACTCATGGACAAAAAGTTATTACAAACCATTAAAAACCGTAAAACGAAGGACTAAAAAACAGTAAAAATTAAAAGACATTAAAAGCACTAAGAACAGGAGCAATGTCTCAGCCAGTCGAAAGCCAGAGAATAAAAATGAGTTTTTAGGGAGGATTTGAAGATGGACAGTGAGGGGGCCTGTCTGATGTGCAACGGCAAGGTGTTCCAGAGTGCCGGAGCAGCAACAGAAATGGCTCTATCCCCTCTGAGCTTCCGCTTAGACCTTGGTACCTCAAGGAGCAGCTGATCAGCTGACCTGAGGCACCGGGCAGGAGCATATAGGTGGAGCAGCTCAGAGAGGTAAGGCGGGGCGAGCCCATTCAACGATTTGAAAACAAATAACAGAATTTTAAAATGAACTCGAAAGTGCACTGGGAGCCAGTGAAGGGAGGCCAAAATTGGCGTAATGTGCTCCCTCTTTCGAGTTCCGGTTAAAAGGCGAGCGGCAGCATTTTGAACCAGCTGGAGACGAGCCAATGAAGCTCGTGCGACTCCAGAGTAGAGTGCGTTACAGTAATCCAGCCTAGATGTAATAAAGGCATGGATTACTGTTTCAAAATGCTGCCGCTCGAGGATGGGTTTCACCTTTGCCAGCTTCCTTAGGTGAAAGAAGCTGGACTTAACCACCGCGCCTATTTGTTTATCTAGTTTAAAATCACCGTTCATCCTAAAACCCAGGTTTAAAACTGTTGGCTTTACGGACAATGCCAGTGGACACAAGTCAACAAAGGGAGGTTCACGGCAGCCATTGGGGCCAAACAAAATCACCTCTGTCTTTTTTTCATTAAGTCCCAGAAAGTTTAAGGCCATCCAGGACTTAATGTCCTCAAGACAAGACAGAAGTGATTTTAGAGAATAGTCGTCTTCTTTCCTGAGTGGCATATATAACTGGCTATCATCTGCGTAAAAGTGAAAGGAGATGCCATGCCTTCTTAAAATTGAGCCCAGAGGAAGTAGGTATAGAGAGAAGAGCAGGGGCCCTAAAATTGAGCCCTGTGGAACCCCATATGCCAAGGGAGTGGAGGAGGATTCAAAGCCAGCAAGGCTTACACGCATGGTTCTATCTGCCAGATAGGACCTGAACCATCCCAGGGCACTGCCACAAATGCCCACTTGGCGCTGTAATCGGGAAATTAAAATTCCATGGTCCACTGTATCGAAGGCGGCAGATAGGTCCAGCAAGACAAGAACCACATAATTACCGGAGTCGTTTGCCAGGAGGATGTCGTTAAAAACCCTTAGCAGAGCCGACTCTGTGCTATGCATAGCTTTGAATCCAGACTGGAAAACCTCCCGAATATTGTGCTCATCCAGGAAGAGTTTCAGCTGAGCATAAACTACTTTCTCCATGATTTTAGAGATAAATGGCAACTTGGAGATCGGCCTAAAATTGGCCAGAACAGTTTGGTCCAGGCCGGGTTTCTTAAGTAGTGGTTGCACTACTGCGTGTTTAAAATTTACGGGGACAACCCCAGAACACAAGCTACTGTTTATGATGGATAAAAAGGATAAAAAGCCTGAGGTGGCAGTAGGTTTAGAAGCATTGTTTTATCTCCTAAAGGTTCCGGATTGGCAACCACAGGACATGCATGAATACTTCGGAATCACATTGACCCAAACCCCATTTTAACAAAATAATTTGCTCTGTATCTAATGTCAAGCATAAGTGTTCACAATGGGTATTCAGTGATTTGAAGCCAGCTCTGCTATTTTGGAAGCAACATCTAGGCTGCCATATGAACAACTAACTTCTTCTACCACACTGGAGAAACCAAAGGCACACTGGCTGACTACAATGCTCAGCACTTAGTAGTGATCTGAGTTTCCTGAGTTAAATTGAGCCTGTCATTTTAATTCTCCAACCCACTCCCACTATGGTCTATCGGACCAAGGCCTCCAGCGCTGTTTAAAAAAAAAAGGCCGAATACAAGAGGAACTGCACTTCATCTTCCTCCTGGATACACTGCAGACTTTTGAACTTGATATCCAATTCCCCAACTTCAATAATTCACTGTGTGTCAGTATCAGAACCGGCCATTTCTGTTGTAAGTCATCTGCCCATGATCATGGCTTTATTTCTTTCACTCCATTAGTATGGTCCGACTTGCTATTTGTTATGCATCACACTTCTTTGTCATCCTTATTAACAACTTATTAGAAACATAGAAAATAGGTGCAGGTGTAGGCCATTCGGCCCCTCGAACCAGCACCACCATTCAATATGATCATGGCTGATCATCCAAAATCAGTACCTCATTCCTGCTTTCTCCCCATATCCCTTGATTCTGTTAGCCCTAAGAGCTACATCTATCTCTCTCCCACAACCCAGTCTAAATTTACTACAAATATTTCCTTTATTCTAGCCATCCCCACCCATCTCTGCAACTAATGTTTGACCCCCTTTCCTAGTTCTGATGAAGGAACTTCAGTCTTAATCATTACCTTTGTTTCTCATTTTACAGATGTTACCTGGCCTGCTGAATGTTCCCCACGTTCTCTGTATTTGTTTGCACCACCCTTTACCACAATCTTGCTGCTCAACCTCTTCTGGCTGTGGCTCTGATTTCACATGGTGGTTTATGAAGGTCAATGTACCAATAGTCTCCTTGACCATCCTATCTACCTGTGATGCCACTTCCAGGGAACGGCACCTAAACTCCTAGATCCCTTTGCTCTACAGCACTCCCAAGGACTCTGCCAGTCACTTTGAAGGTCTTGGCCTGGTTTGACTTCCCAAAATGCAACACCTCACACTTACCTGAATCAAACTCCATTAACAATTCCTCTGCTGACTTGCCCACCTGATCAAGATCTTGCTGTCATTTTTGATAACCATCTTCGCTATCTATGATACCACCCACTTTAATGTCATCTGCAAACTTACTAATCATGCCTTGTATCTTCTCGTCCAAATCATTGATATAAACCACAAACAGCAATGGGCCCAGCACCGATCCCTGAGGTGCATCACTTGTCTTGGCCTCCAGTCTGAAAAATCATCCACCATCACCTTCCTTCATCACCTTCCATCCACGAAGCTAATTCTTTATCCAGTCGGCTCGTTCTCCCGGGATCCCATGCGATCTAACCTTTCAGAGCAGCCTACCATGTGGAGCCTTATCAAATGTTTTGCACATAGTCCATATATACATTGTCTTTGGCTTTGCCCTTTTTGGGTACTTCTTCAAGTCTGATAAAACCACAGCTGCATATCACCAGACCAATTATGTTTTAATGAGGATTAAATAAAAATATACTCAATTTTCATCCTTCAAACCTGCATCTAAATCAAATGAGCCATTTTACTGGAAATTGACATCAGTTATATTCTGTGATTGAATGGAATCCTTAAATTTTATCCTGGAGTATTTTTTAAGTCAGCTAGTTGTTATGTTATCAAACTCAATAAATGAGACATACTGTATAGGAAGCACTGTGTCAGAAATGCCTTATAACCAGTACGTTGTTTTCTTTCTAGAAACAAGAGAAAGATTGAAGCCACAAAAAGATCAGGGTAGTAGGGTTCATGATTTCTCTCATGAAAGTAAAGAGAACTACCTGTTGTGAACAGCAACTGATGGGAAAGAGCTTGATTCATTACAGCAAAATAGTTGGAATAGGACAGAATTCATGGAGAGCCATAAAATCAGTGTCAGAGATAACTGCTTCTTCATCTCATTAACTTCGTCACAATCTTTGAAATGCTCAGAACATCAATTTCATTGCAAGACTGCATCCCACATGGCTCTCCATCTCTCAGCTCGGGCAGACTGGGGCTACTTGATAACATTTTTACAGATCCATTCAGAGAAACAATTAAAAACGGGTCAGATATTGCATAGCAACAGTATATTAAATCACCTGACTACCATGGATCTCAGTTGCCAGTGTTTATTTGTATGTTCAGCAGAGCCCAGCATGAAACCCCTGCCCCTCAAGTTGGGGTGGCGTGGGCCCAGCGGGGATGGCGTGGTCCCAGCGGGGGTGGCGTGGACCCAGCGGGGGTCAGCGGGGGTGGCGGGACCCAGCGGGGGTCAACGAGGGTGGCGTGGACCCAGCGAGGGTCAGCGGAGGTGGCGTGGGCCCAGCGGGGATGGCGTGGGCCCAGCAGGGGTGGCGTGGGCCCAGCGGGGGTGGCGTGGGCCCAGCGGGGTGGCGTGGTCCAGCGGGGGTGGCGTGGGCCCAGCGGGGGTGGCGTGGGTCCAGCGGGGGTGGCGTGGGCCCAGCGGGGGTGGCGTGGGCCCAGCGGGGGTGGCGTGGGCCCAGCGCGGGTCAGCGAGGGTGGCGTGGACCCAGCGGGGGTGGCGTGGACCCAGCGGGGTCAGCGGGGGTCAACAGATGCTTCCGGTATAGCGATCGGAGCAGTGTTCTCACAAGGTATCGATGGAAGCGAACGACCGATCACATTCGCGTCCCGTCCCTTGACTGCCACAGAACGCAAATACTCCACTGGGGAACTCGAAGCATTAGCGTGCATATACCCGTGTGAACACTGGCACGTATACCTATACGGGAGACCATTCACTCTCCATACAGATCACCAAGCGCTAACTACGTTGCTAGACACGTCAGCCTCAGGACACCGACCGCTCAGGATCTACAGATGGTCCGATCGCCTTCACCAGTACAACTTCAAAGTAGAATACCTCGCAGGTTCATGCAATCGCATCGCAGACATGGTCAGTCGCTTCCCAACAGTGGCACCCGCAAGCACACGCGATAGAGATGCTTCAAGCGACATTGATGAATACGTTCTCGCGGTAATTTCGCACGCGATGGCGAATCTAGTGACGCAGGGAGAGCTGAAGGCAGAGTCGACAGCTGACGGCACACTGCAAATCGTCTGCCAGTATCTCAGGACAGACAGGCCCAAGGAGATAGCAGACGACTTGGTTCCGTACCACCGGGTACACCACAAACTGGCTGTGGTTGACGATACATGTGTCACTGGCGGAACTCGAGTGGTTATACCCAAATCACCGCAACACCGCGTGTTACAACTGGCACACGAAGGATACCCGGGCATTGTTAGGATGAAACAACGGTGTCACAAGGCAGTGTGGTGGCCATCAATAGATCGTCGTGTAGAAGATTTCGTAAAAAATTGTGAAGCATGTACAATTAGTGAGAAAGCACTAAGCAACAAACCATGTCCTGCCCCTCTTCAGCCAATCCCATGGCTTGACAGACCATGGAGGCACTTGCAAGTTTACATCTTCGGAGAGGTGCAAGCTGCGCCAAGAAGCCAGTGGTTTCTACTTGTAGTACACGATCTCCACAGCAAGTGGCCTGAGATTGCAACTACTTTTTCAGTCACGACAAGCTCGATCATCGCGATTCTCGAAAAGCTGTTCACTAAGTGGGTACTGCCAGAGGTCATAACGACTGACAACGGCCCTCAGTTCATATCTGAACAGTTCTCCACTTTCCTCACGAGTTATGACATTCAACATCAGCGGACGTTGAGATACAACCCCCAATCGAACGGCGGGGTTGAACGATTCAATCGCGTGATCAAGGAAAGCATAAAAGCGAGCATGTCTGAGGGGAAAACGTTAGAACAGTCAATCTATATCTTCCTCCGATCCTACAGATCCACACCACACACGTTGCCTGGGAAAACGGCAGCAGAGCTGATGATAGGGCGAAACCTGCGAACAAAACTGAATGCTCTTCAAACATCATCGCACCCAAATCCAGACACAAAAGCGAGGGCGGAAATGATAGCACACAGACAAGCAAAAGGGAAAGCGTACTGTGATGCCAAACGCAGAGTACGAGCGCCGCGGTTCAAGGTCGGTGACTGGGTACGAATCAGCCGCCCAAACAGACAGCATAAACTCGCAAGCGCACTCTCCAAGCCGATACAGATTAAACGGAGATTTGACGAGAACGCATACCTCCTCCAAGATGACACCAGATGGAACGCGAGGCGTCTAACTGCAAGTAGACAGGGACAGGAAGAAGACAAATTGGACACTTTTCTTTTCCCAATATCCAGTCAAGACAGTGATTGTGGTCAGCATACAGCAGAGCATACAGCAGAGCAGTCTATTCCCGCTCGATGCTCTCAGCGACAGAAGAGGAGACCTCAGTATCTGCACGATTATCAGCTGTGAAGCCATTAATGTTATGTTCACTGAGCTGTTATTTTGGACTGATTGCATATGGACATATTTGGGTGGATAACTGGACTTATATGATCACCTTCATTTACAAGGAGGGAAAAGACGTGGCGGCGCGACTCACCCGTTGCAGTGCCCCCTACAGCCTGTCTGTCTTTTTTAAATTTTTTGTCTAGTTAAATGTAGTGTTGGTGTTTTGTTAATGCCGGTTTTAAATGTGTATATGTGGGGGGCGGGGGGGGGGGGGAAATTGTTTAAAATCTCTTCCCAGTCCGGGAGACCCGACCTTTTCCCTGTCGGGTCTCCGTTGTCGTTGGGGCCTAGCACCGTGGAGCGGCCTCCAACCTGAACGACCCGGGTGCTCGGGAGACTGCGGAGCTGCGGACTACTCACCATCGTGGGGCTGGCCGGCCTCAGAGCGTGGGGAGCGGTGGTGACTCGCTGCTGAGACTCGACTCCTGGGGCTCGAAGGCTCCAGCAACGCAGCCGCAGGTCCGGTGGACTGGGACATCGGGAGCTCGCGGGTCCGGGGGGAGAGACCGCTTCCCGGAGCTCCCGCAACGCTACTTCTCCAGCCCGTGTCGCGGGGTTGGAAGGACCCGGAGCGGGGCCGTACATCGCCCGGCGCGGCTTCATGGCCGTGGGACATTCCAACGCCCCGCCGGGGGCTCCAACATTGTGACTTTTAGACCGGGAGCGGGGCCGTAAATCGCCCGGCACGGCCTAAAATGGCCGTGGGACTTATCATCGCCCGCCTGGGGCTTGGATATCAGGAGAGAAATGGAGAACAGGGGAGAGAAAAGACTTTGCCTTCCATCACAGTGGGTTCACTGTGATGGATGTTTGTGTGAATTAAATTGTGTGTATGTCTGTAGGAAATTGTCTTTGTTTGTATGGCTGTGGAAACGGAATTTCGTTTGAGCCTCACTGAGGCTCAAATGACAATAAATGGTATTGTATTGTATTGTATTGTAAGTGTTGTGTCCTGGAGTCACCACTAGAGGGCTCTGTCTCGAAATAAAGGTTTCCTCAGGGAGGGTCCCTGGGAGAGAGCAGCAGGGTTTGGTTTGGTTTGGCTTGTAATAAATACACTTCGGGTTCTGGACACCAAGTGTAGTTTGTGAGTTGTTTAGCCCTCGAACACAACAACTGTGATATTGCCTCACCTATTGATAGCTCTCAATTTTAAGCTCTTATTCTTATTTTGAAATCCTTTCATGGCATTGCTCAACCTTATATCTGTAACCCCATTCAACCTCACAAAAACTTGGAGTTCTTCAATTCTTGCACATCCTCACATTTCATTTCTACACCACTGGGTGCCTTTAGTTTCATAGACCTTCAGCTAAGAAGTTCCCTTCCTGAACCTCTTCATCATTCTACTGTTCCCTCCTCTTTTAAGGCATGAACAAGCTTTTAGTTTGCTGGCTGAACATGTCAACCAGTTGATAATACCGGTGTGGTACTTTGGAGGATTACATTCTGTTAGGGGCTCTGTTTATGGGCTAAGTACTCATGGCAATCTTACCATCTGATTTCAGTTGCAATTTAAAATATATATTCTCTCATTCACAGCACATGGCTGTCACAGCAAAGGTCAGCATTCTATTGCCTATTTTTAGTTCCTCCACACAGTTCTGGCTCTGGACTCTCCTACTTTCCTTTGCATACTTCACACTGACAGAGCACATGAAGTAAATGCCTAACCTGATGTAATCTTGGTCCAGTAACAATTGAGGCCTTGGGCCATGTGTACTATTGAGATTCTTAGTGATTAATCCATAATCAAAATGATCATTGGCCTATTCTGCAAAATGTTATTTAACACCCTTTTGGAAATGCTGACAAAAATCTTGGCAATAAAGCATTTTTTTTGTAGTTTAGGGTCTACGTTTTCCAGATATGCAAAATAACCTCTTGTCATAGCAGAACGGCAGGTTAAGCCAGGTCTATATGAAGTCTTTACATTCTATGAATTTGAAAATGCGATTGTCACAACAGATCTAGGCTACCAGCACCTTGGTTTAATCGGTTTACCTTAGTGGCTCTCTATCTGGCTAAGTGCTATAAATATTTTAGTGAATAATGCATTTTTTATCACTCTAAAGTGTAGTGTCTGATAAAAAATAGAACATGTTACATTATAAATTAATTACCAACTGCTGCTGTGATTTCACTATCGAGGATCAGAGCTTGCAAAAATACAAAAGATATCTAAAATTAATCTAAAGGCATGATATTAAGCATCAATATGCATTCAATTCAGATTCTCATATGTAGAAATTGAATTGCTGATATCTAAAAATAATGCTGCACGTTTCTCTGATAAGCAAACTGACCCATATTGGAATCCCAGTCATCACACTTCTAATGCAGCCAGAAATGTCAAAAGGACTACTGAAAATCTGGAAAAAGAAACCTAGCAAGTAGAAACGTGGCAAGGGGGTATCTGTAAACATATGATTAAATGCAAAGTTACATTGTCAAAAACAGCAAGGTTTCTAATTTTAGTTTCATTTTCAACTCCAGTGTTCTCCCCTGTTAGTTTAGTTTAGATTAGAGATACAGATCGGAAACAGGCCCTTCGGACCGCCGAGTCCGCGCCGACCAGCGATCCCCGCACACTAACACGATCCTACACCCACTATGGACATTTTTACATTCACCAAGCCAATTAACCTTCAAACCTGTACATCTTTGGAGTGTGGGAGGATCTCGGAGAAAACCCACGCGGGTCACGGGGAGAACTTACAAACTCATTACAGACAGCACCCATAGTCGGGATCGAACCCGGGTCTCCGACGCTGCATTCACTGTCAGGCAGCAACTCTACCACTGCACGACCATGAATGAAGGCCTGTTTTAAGTATCAAATAGTGGAGCAGGACAGCATCTCATACAGTAAGAATATTCTGATTTAGTATTGAAAGTTATTCAATTTCAAAACTTAAAAAAACTAGGCAGGATCTCGGCCCCGCATTCACTGCCATTGTGCAGCAAGCAGGCGGTGGCTACAGACTGGGTGCTTGAGGTGGTATCTTGGGCAATTTGATAAAGCTCGGGGTTGGCCGAGCCACGGATCATCATCGGCAGGGTTGAGATATTCCAGGGCTGCCCGGGTGGTGTGCCAGCGGAGTTTGCTTGTGTGGCTGCCGTTAATCTCCATAATCAGGTCCCGAATGCCCTCAGTACTTGGTCGACGTGGTACCTTTGCAGTTCAACATGTCCATACAGCGTGCAGCGCCAAACTACAGCGCCAATCTACAGCGCCTTCGCAACGCCAATCAGATCAGAATCAGATTCAACTTTAATTGTCATTGTCAGTGTACAGTACAGAGACAACGAAATGCAGTTAGCATCTCCCTGGAAGAGCGACATAGAATATGATTTCAATAAATAAATCTATTTACATGCATACAGTCATAGTGTTTTTCCTGTGGGAGGAGTGTCCGGGGGGGGGGGGGGGGGGGTGATTGGCAGTCACCGAGGTACATTGTTGAGTAGTGTGACAGCCGCAGGGAAGAAGCTGTTCCTGGACCTGCTGGTCCGGCAACGGAGAGACCTGTAGCGCCTCCCGGATGGTAGGAGGGTAAACAGTCCATGGTTGGGGTGAGAGCAGTCCTTGGCGATGCTGAGCGCCATTCACAGACATCGCTTGCTTTGGACAGACTCAATGGAGGGGAGCGAGGAACCGGTGATGCGTTGGGCAATTTTCACCATCCTCTGCAGTGCCTTCCGGTCGGAGACAGAGCAGTTGCCATACCATACTGTGATACAGTTAGTAAGGATGCTCTCGATGGTGCAGCGGTAGAAGTTCACCAGAATCTGAGGAGACAGATGGACCTTCTTCAGTCTCCTCAGGAAGAAGAGATGCTGGTGAGCCTTCTTGACCAGAGTTGAGGTATTGTGGGTCCAAGAGAGGTCATCGGAGATGTTGACCCCCAGGAACCTGAAGCTGGAAACACATTCCACCTCCGTCCCGTTGATGTGGATGGGGGTGTGCGTGCCGCCCCTAGACTTCCTGAAGTCTACAATGAGCTCCTTGGTCTTCTTGGAGTTAAGGGCCAGGTTGTTGTCAGCGCACCATGCTGCTAGGAGCTGGACCTCCTCCCTATAGGTCGACTCATCGTTGTTGCTGATGAGGCCAATCACGTTGTATCATCTGCATACTTGATGATGGTGTTAGTACCATGTACAGGTGTGCAGTCGTAGGTGAAGAGGGAGTAGAGGACGGGGCTCAGCACACAGCCCTGTGGAACGCCGGTGTTCAGGGTGAGGGTTAAAGAGGTGTGCTTGTCTAACCTAACAGACTGGGGTCTGTTGGTTAGAAGGTCCAGTATCCAGTTGCAGAGGGAGGGGTCGATGCCCAGGTTACCGAGTTTGGTGATCAGTTTAGAGGGTATAATGGTGTTGAATGCTGAGCTGTAATCGATGAACAGCATCCGCAGATTCGCCTTGTAGGACATTCAGACCATTGGAAAGTCCATGCAAACATGTGGGTTCTGCACATCTATCTGCCTGCGGCATGCCCGCGGCGAAATTCGCCCACCCCATCTCCCTCCCTGGCGTTGCACTAATTCCCTCCAAAAGCCAGCAGTTTGGGATGAAGAGGAAGCCTCCATTCGATGTGACATGCACTCCGAGTTGCACCAACATACTGCTGGTGCTGCAAACCACAGTGAAACAGGGAGGGAGCCTCGCTGCTTAATGCCAAATTTAGATGTAGAACTCACGTTTCTCTCTGCTTCATATACGTGGGAATTCCCTCAGTATGGTCACTTTTCACGGGTCCCGCCCGGTGTTAACCCTTCCCATCAATGCTTGAGCCCCCATCTTCGCTTTGTACCTTCAGTTTCATCGGCGGCTCTCTCCCATCGAAAGTATCCAAGTTAATTAGACCCCTATATCCATCCATCCATTCATTCATTTTCCATTAAGATCTGAGTAATCTTCAACATTTCACTTCTGGCACTCAGGCCAAACCCACGAGTTACTCACGAGTCACTACGGTAAACTCAGGGCTACCACGGTATTACAACGAGTTTAAAAGTTTCAAATTTTTCCTTCAAGAGTAAATTTGACTCGTGGAAATCTTTCAACATGTTGAAAAATTTTCACGAGTTAACAAGTTTCCCGAGTACCTACCGTTAGCGTTACGAGTCGCTAAGTTACGTCCACGAGTTCCGACGTTCGCGCTACGTTAATTCTATGTGATTACCACGAGTTTGATTTGATTGTAACTCGGGATCACTCGTGGGTGGACTCACACCGTGAGACAGGGGTTTAATGCAAGAAATTCAACCATTAACTGCTACAGAGTGTTGTTCCATGAGTGATGACCAGAATCATATGCACTGGTTCAGTACTGGCACTAATGATTTTCCTAATTATTTTCAAAAGCTTTTTGAAAAACAGCATGTGAGATTGCAACACAGTGTATCGTGCCCCCTCTGCTTCCCGGCCATGTGTGTGACCCCTTCCCTCCCCTCTCCAGCTCCCCGCCCATTGCACCGGCGTGGGGGCTTTGCACTGTCTTTACGTCGGCAATGCCAGCAGGTCAGTGCCAGTCACCGGAGACGTCAGGACCAACGGGACACTGACCCCCAGGCCCACTGCAAGCACGGAGATCCCAGAGACCCACAGCCAGCAGCAGTCCAGCCCCATTCCAACTCCACAGGAAAACTGCAAACTGGCCGGAGACGTCAGGACCACCAGAAGCCGTTCCCCGATGGGCCGCTACGGCGACAAGTGGCAGTTTGCCCACAGCCCGAGCTGTGCCCCCTCATCGGGACACCGACCCCCAGGCCCACTGCAAGCACGGAGATCCCAGATCCGCAACTCCAGCCCAGCCCCGCTCCAGGTACGTCTTGTTCTTGGGGGTCGCGCAGCTCGGGCTGTGGGCGAACTGCCACTTGTCGCCGTAGCGGCCCATCGGGGAGCGGATTCCTCTGGAGTTGGAGGGGGAGGGGGGTATTGTGCTGTTTGATCGCCCCCTACTATCCCAGGGACAGGGAGACAGGACGTTCACCGAGGGCGGCCCGCAGAGGTGACAGCGGAACCTACGGTCGGTCCTCGAAGAAAGGGGAACTAAATCCCCATTCATAAAAGAGAAGGTGAGGGTACATTGCGCGGGAGAGTAGGAATCCCAAGACAAAGTTGAGTGAGCGTTCACCGATGGTGGCCCGCAGAGGTGACAGCGGAACCTCCGGTCGGTCCTGGAAGAAAGGGGAACTAAATCCCCTTCATAAAAGAGAAGTGGAGGGTATATTGCCCGGGAGGGTATATCGCCTACCTGGAAGAAACCGGACATTTTTTCCAGGATGTCGTCTGCACACCAAAGCTCACCAAAGCTCATGTTTGGCGCTAAACATGGCACGCCAAAGCTCACGTTTGGCGCCAAACGCACGTCGCCTCTGCTGCACACGGATATAAGAGTGTGAAAATGTCGCCTTAGGCCGCCTAAGGGCATGTAGCCCCGCTAGGGTGACATGAGTGCGAGAGGTGATTCAATGCTGCGGTCACATTTACAAATTCAGGAATTCATTCAACACACTGCATTTCATACAGACATTTATTCTGCAAGAAAAAACTACATTGAAGACGCAAACTCGCGACCGAGGGACTGACGGGATCAAGGCGCAAACTCGCGACCTTGCGGATATGTGCCGAGCACTCTACCACTGAGCCAGCCATTAAAATCTACGCAAAAAAATTTCCATTCCGAGGGCCGACAAATTCCGAATTACGAAAGTGTCTGTTCCCAAGGCTTTCGGATAAAAGGTTGTGCACCTGTATTACTTTTTATATAAACATCACTTCTTAAGTTTCATGGGGACTGTTAAAATAAAATCATCACGCAGCATTCAATATAACTAAAAGGATTATGCCAACAGGGAACACTATGCAGATAACAGCCTGACTGAGCCAATTCAAAACCTTTGATTGGCTTTGCACTGCTCTCCCACTGTGAAATAATGGCAAGCTGGCAGTCAGGAGCTTTCTATAATCATTTGATGCGCAGTCCCAGAAATTGTTGGAGTATGTATTAACCGCAGTTGAACTCAGTGAAAGAAAGTACCAATGAGAACTTCTATATGCTCCCCATAGACATACAGGGCCCCTTTTCAACCTTCTGTGGTGTGAAAATGTGACACAAACATGGTTCTTTCTGTAACCCTTTTTGTGGAACTGCATTAATCCTTATTTAATCTTTATTGAACATGGAATTAATTGAAATGTGAATAAAAACAAATGTCAAAGACCTATTCCTGGACTATACAGTATACATATATTTGGGCTTTTTTAAAAATTCTGTAGCAAAAACATAGACTTTTGGATTGTTCATAAGAAATAAATGCCATTCAAACAACGTAACCTGCATTAACTTAGATTCAATATTTTCCTGGAAAAACCTGGATGTCAACTGAAACCTCAGACTGTGAGATGATCATGACACCTATTTTTACTGAATCCTGAAGAGGCGGCTAATATAGATTATTGCACAGAAACTCTAATTTAGTCTGCGTTTGGCACAAGTCATCCTCTTGAGAAAAGGATTAAAGCCAGTGATGAGAAAGACTGCCTAGTGGCTCATTAGGTAGCTGTCTCACTTTATAAATACATGCTACCACTCTTTAAAGAGGTTACACGGAGTCCGAGTCATAGAGCACAGAAACAGGCTTTTTGACCCACCATGCTCATGCTACCCATCAAGCACCTATCTATACTAATTCCTCTTAAAACACTCAGTCTATAGCCTTATATGCATTGGCGATTTAAATGGTTATCTAGTTACTTCTTAAAAGTATCTGCCTCTGCCACCTTGCCTTTTTTCCAGGTATCAACCATCCTCTGGGTCTAGAGAGCTCCTCTAAACCTTAAATCAATGTCCTCTACATTTAGACACTTCTGACTTACTATCTGACCAATCTATACCTATAATAAGGAATCAGAAGAAACTGCAGAGGCTGGAATCTTAAGCAAAACACAAAGTGCTGGTGGAACTCAGTGGGTCACCAGCATTTGTGGAGGGAATGAACAGACAAAGTTTCAGGTGGGGACCTTTCTTCAGATTTTAAACAGCCTTCAATCTCCTACATGCTAAGGAATACATTTCTAGTCTGCCCATTTCTTCCCATCTCATGCCCATGTATCCAGGCAACATACTTGTAAATCTTCTCTTCACTCTTTCCATATTATTGACATCTTTAGCAGGATAAACAAAAGTTTACACAATACTCTAAGTGCATCCTCACCTAATACAATTACTATAAAGCCAAATGGCTTCTTCACCATTCTGTTTGCCAATTCCAGGGTACTATGTTCTTGTGCTCTTTGGTCCCTCTGTTCTATAACATTCTTCGAACTGTGCATTTCATTGTGAAAGTCTACTTGGCTTGACATCTCAAAATGCAACACCTTGCATTGATCAAAATGAAGGCTATTCACCCAGTTACCTGGTTGGTAAAGATTCTGCTGTATTTTTGATAACCTTCACAGTTCACGATACTGTCATCTGCCATCTTACTGACCATGTCTTTTACTTTCTCATCCAAATCATTTCTATAAATGACAAAAAATAATGTGCCCAGCATCAAACCCTGAGGCACACCATATGTCATGGGCCACCAGTCTGAAAAACAACTTTTTACCATCACCTTCTGGTTCCTACCATTGGGCCAATTATGTATCCAATTAGCTAGTTCTTATGTGGTCTAACCGTCCAGACGAGCCTACCATGCAGCACCTTGTCAAATGCCTTGCACATAGACAAGGTTCATAATCAATGCTCTTTGTTACCTCACCAAAAGACCCGTAACAGGTTTTCAAGACATGATTTTCCCATGCACAGTCATGATGACTATCCCTAATGAGTCATTGTCTATCCCGTCCTTCAGAATCCTCTCCAATAAGTTATTCATAACTAATGTCAGGTTCCCGGCCTGTAGTTCCCTGGCTTGTTCTTGCTGCTCTTCTTAAATTACAATACAATATCAGGGTCTGATGAAGGGTCCCGATCCGAAACATCACCCATTCCTTCTCTCCAGAGATGCTGCCTGACCCATGAGTTACTCCAGCATTTTGTGTTAATAATAGGTACAACATTTAGTGCAAGATAAAGTCTAATTAAAGATAGTATAAAGGTCTCCAATGAGGTCCACAAGTTATCTCCGTAATTATTTAAAAACGAATAGAATTATAGTCACTGATTCCAAAGTGCTCTTCCACCGAAGTGACACTTCAGTCACTTATCCAACCTCGTTCCCCAAGAGGAGGTCCAGTGTGGCATCCTCTCCAGTAGCCCTCTACATATTGATTAAGGAGGTTTTCTTGGACACATTTTAAAAATTCCATGCCGTCCATGCCTTTTGCATTATTGGTGGTCCAGTGAATATTAGGAAAGTTAAAATCTCCCACTAATACCACCTTATTCTTTTACAGCTATCTTTGATCTTCCGGCACACATCTGGACTTCTAATTTCTACTGACTATTAGGGTGGTGGGGGGGGGGGGGCTGTAATAAAGTTCGATCAAAGTGAGCATCCACTTCTAAATTCTAGCCATATAGTCTCTCAGGATGATCCTCAAGAATATTCCTGAGAGAAGTGGGCTTAAGGTTTCTGTGGAGGAACCGTGAGTAGATTCGCCGACATAAGTGCAATTTTCACCCACTGTTGAACTCTGCCAATGCTGGTACAACTGCTGGCATTAACCAGCAAGATCCATCCACTGTTTTTTTAATGTAACAACTGAGAGCACACACTTTAAGAAGTATAAGAATCAGGGTGGTGTTGATGACCTTGCACGAGAGAATAGGTTACATGGAACTGACTGGGAGAACGGGACTAGTGGCAACGCCCTGAGTGCTGCCATAGATTCAATTGTTCAAATGGCCCCTTTCGATGTCAAATGAAAGTATGAGAAACATGAGAATAATGAGAAATTGATAGCTAGACTTACAAGTGTGATGGAACTCAGATGTACTTGAATGGTTTTCAGTGGCTCATCTTCAGTAGGCAAGTTTCCTACTGGTATTTATTTTATATGCCCGTAACCCACCAACAATAGGGCTTTGTGGACTTTGATTTGTCTCTCCCCACCAGGTTGAAACTATTTGTTTGCTTTTGCCAAGAAGCACTAAAGCTTGTCTTTTAAAATCATGTTTCCTGCATACCATAACAGTCCTTTTGAAAGAGATATCAAATCCAGAAATTGTGAAATTAGTCTTTCTCTTGATATTTAACAGATCATTTAACCTAAGAATTATAAGGGTGCTGTGCCAAGGCACCAAAATCAGTAGACATGAACTCAATTGGCAGTGAATTACCATTGTAATGATAATGAGCCTGACTAAAGTAAGGGTGCTTGAATTTAAAAAAACATATTTCTTTTGTTTTATAGCATCAGAGTGGAATGTTATTCTGAAAGAAATATCTAACATCTAGGTGGACAATAATCTCCTGGGAACATATAATTTGTCAGATGACATATATATGGATTCCTGAATAGGAGTTGGAAACTTTAAAATATAATCAGACTGACACTTAGCAGCAATTAGTGTAAAAGCAAAGTTCAAATGCAAAAAATACTAAAAATGCTGAACATCTACAAGGAAAGTATGTAAAGCTAGTGCGACTTGCGACTTGGGTGGGGGAGGGGTAGAAACTAGTGCAAAGCTAGTGCGACTTGGGTGGGGGAGGGATAGAGAGAGAGGGAATGCCGGGGTACCTGAAGTGAGAGAAATCAATATTCATACCACTGGGCTGTAAGCTGCCCAAGCAAAATATGAAATGCTATTCCTTCAATTTGCGTTTAGCCCCACTCTGACAATGGAGGGGACCGAGTACAGAAAGGTCTGTGTAGGAATGGGAAGGAGAATTAAAGTGTCCAGCAACCGGGAGATCAGGTTGGTCCACGTGGGCTGAGCGAAGGTGTTTCACGAACTGATCGCCCAGTCTGTGTTTAGTCTCGCCTATATATAAGAGTCCACATCTTCAATAACGGATACAGCAGATGGGGTTGGAGGTGGAAGTGAACCTCTGCCTAACCTGAAAGGACTGTTGGGGTTCCTGGACAGAGTCTAGGGAGGAGGTATAGTGACAGGTATTGCATCTTCTGTGGTTGCAGGGGAAGGTACCTGGGGAGGGGGTAGTTTGGGTGGGGAGGGATGAGTTAACCAGGGAGTTGCAGAGGGATTAGCCTCTGCGGAAGGCAGAATGGGGTGAAGATGGGAAAATGTGGCTAGTGGTGGGATTTCGTTGGAGGTGGCAGAAATTTTGGAGGATTATGTGTTGTAAGCGACGACTAATGGGGTGGAAGGTAAGGACTAGGGGGACTTTGTCTCTGTTGCGACTGGGGGGAGGGGAGCAAGGGCAGAGCTGCGGGGTACCGAGGAGACATGAGTGAGAGCCTCATAGGGTCATAGAGTGATACAGTGCGGAAACAGGCCCTTCAGCCCAACCTGCCCACACCGGTCAACAATGTCCCAGCTACACTAGTCCCACTTGTCTGCACTTGGTAAATATCCCTCCAAACCTGTCCTATCCATGTACCTGTCCGATTGTTTCTTAAACAATGGATAGTCCCAGTCTCAACTACCTCATCTGGCAGTTTGTTCCATGCACCCAACACCCTTTGTGTGAAAAAGTTACCTCTCGGATTCCTATTAAATCTTTTCCCCTTCACCTTGAACCTATATCCTCTGGTCCTCGATTCCAATACTCTGGGCAAAAGACTGTGAATCTACCTGATCTATTCCTTTCATGATTTTGCATATCTATAAGATCTCCACTCATCCTCCTGTGCTCCGTGGAATAGAGACCCAGTCTAGTCAACCTCTCCCTACAGCTCACACCCTCTAGTCCTGGCAACATCCTCGTAAATCTTTTCTAAACTCTTTCAAGCTTGACAACATCTTTCCTATAACATGGTGCCCAGAACTGAACACAATATTCTTTTTTTATTTTATTTTTATTTTTTATTTTATTTTATTTTTATTTTATTTTTAATATATTTTTTTATTAAAGGTAATCAATTACAATGCTTCAAACAACTTTATATCAAATTAATTCAATTTGCATTAAGTAAAACACTAGTAATACTTATCTACTATTTTTTTAGAAATAATGATAGAGAAAGAATAGAACAGTTATAAATCATTAAGAGAGTGATTAAATAATAATTTGATTATATATAAGAAAGAAAAGAGAAACGAAAAAAATAAAAATTTTTAGTAACCACAATATGTATTATTAATAACACTACTACAAGTGATAGTATCAATAAAGACATATATGTTAATTCCAATATAAAAATGAATTATTCTCACCAAATCCCGCAGGGTGCACGCCGAGCTGTGTTGCCAAGAACAGCTACTTCTCTAAATACTGTATATATGGAGACCATATCTGTTCAAAAGAATTATACTTGTCCAATAGGACAAATCTAATTCTTTCCAGATGTAACGTCTCCATCATCTCTGTTGCCCACATTTTGGTTGTGGGGGATAATGTTCCCTTCCAAAATTTCAATATGATTTTTTTCCCAATTATCAAACAGTAATCAAAGAAATTTCTTTGATTTACTGTAAGTGATAGATGTAAATCCGGAATTCCAAATATTATTAGCTTTGGGTTAGGGTCCAATTTAACTTTGATGACTTCAGAAATAACTTTAAAAATTTCTGTCCAGTAATAATTCAATTTAGGACATGTAACGAAACTATGTATTAAATTTGCCTCTGCTTTCTTGCACTTATCACAAATAGCGGAGGGATTCGGAAAAATACTATTTAATTTAGTTTTCGAATAATGTAACCTATATAATACTTTAAATTGTATCAGTATATGTCTGGCGTTTAATGAACACCGGTGTATTCGTTGTAGACTTTCTTCCCAGTTTTCTTTTGTTATAGCCAATCCCATTTCATTTTCCCATGCTTGACGATATACTTCCGTTATTGGATTCTCCTTATCCAAAATGATGTTATATATATAGGCTATTAATTTTTCTGTATTTGGATATAAATTAAACAGTTCGTCTAACAATCCTGCTTCTTTATTTTTATAATCTTGTGTATTGGATTTAATATAATCTCTAATTTGTAAATACCTAAACAAATGTTGTGGAGACAATCCATAAATATCTTGTAACTCCTGGAATAAAAGAAATTTTCCTTTTCTATACAGGTGTTCTATCCTTGTAATTCCTAAATCATCCCATTGTTTAAACCCCCCATCTAATATAGCAGGTTTAAACGATGGATTATTCATAATTAGTAATCTAAATGAGAGATTATCCAAGTGTAGAGTCTTAACTATTTGTTTCCAAATACGTCTATTATTATATATTATTAGGTTGTCTTTATAATATTTTTTTTGTACTTCCGTTGGTGCAAAAATTATCGAACCTACATTGAAAGGTAGACAGTCCTCCTTTTCTATATTTAACCATGTCGGTTCATGATCCATATTTACCCACCAGAAATTCATATTCTTAATCTGAACAGCCCAAAAATAATATAAAAAGTTTGGAAGTGCTAATCCTCCATTTATCTTAGCTTTGCATAGATGTTTTTTATTTATTCTGTGATTTTTATAATCCCAAATAAAACTATTGACAATATTATCAATTTTTTAAAAAAAAGTTTTCGGAAGAAAAAAAGGAATAGCCTGAAACAAATATAACAACTGCGGTAGAAATACCATCTTTATGGCACTTATTCTACCAATCATGGATATAGGAAGTGTTTTCCAATATAAAATATTTTTTCTAAGTTTATCTAATAGTTGAGGATAGTTGGATTTTATTAATGAGTTATGAGTTTTAGTTACGTTAATCCCTAAATATTTAAATTTGTCTGTAACTACTTTTAATGGGTATTGTTGTAATGTATTTAGATTTATTCCTGTTATTGGCATAATCTCGCTTTTATCCCAATTAATCCTATACCCAGAAAATGCACCAAACTTAGTTATAATGTTTAGCAGGTTGGGAATACTAATTTCCGGTTTTGTAATATAAATCAAAACATCATCTGCATATAAAGAAATTTTATTAATTGTTGTATCAGTATTATAGCCATATATTTCAGGTTCAGATCTAATTTTTTCCGCCAATGGTTCTATCACCAATGCGAACAATAAGGGTGATAACGGACATCCCTGTCTGCATCCCCTAGAGAGTTTGAATTTGGCTGATAAAATTTGGTTAGTCAAAATTCTTGCCATAGGATTCGAGTATAAAATTCTTACCCATTTACAAAATCTATCCCCCAATTGAAACTTTTCCATTATATTAAATAAATACATCCATTCCACCTGATCAAACGCTTTTTCTGCATCTAGTGATATAACCGCTAGTTCCGTATCTCGTATTCTTTTTGAATATATAATATTAAACAAACGTCTGAGATTATGGGATGAGTAACGTTTTGGGATAAAACCTGTTTGATCATAATGTATTAATTTAGAGATCACTAAACTTAATCTCCTAGATAAGACCTTAGTTAATATTTTTTGGTCTGTATTTAAAAGGGCAATCGCTCTATATGATCCAGGATCTTCCAAATCCTTATCTACTTTAGGGATGAGTGTAATTGTGGATTAATTTAAAGATTCTGGTAATTTTCCTTGGTCATATGCATATCTATACATTATTTGTAATCTTGGGGAAATCAGATCTTGAAATTTTTTATAAAATTCTGCACTCAGGCCATCTGGGCCCGCTGCTTTTCCGTTCTTTAGCGAACTAATTGATTCTATAATATCTTTTACTGTTATTTCAGCATTTAACAATTCTCTACCTTCCTGATCTAAGCTATTGATTTGACATTCTTGTAAAAATATTTCCATAATATCTGTTTGTCCTGTTAGTTTTGACGAATAAAGATTTTTATAATATTGTAAAAATCTATCATTAATGTCTTTTGGAGTAATTAATATATTTCCATACTCAGATCTAATTCCGTGTATCATCTTCTCATCTTCTAATTTTCTAAGCTGTCGTGCTAGTAATTTTTGTGGCTTATCTCCAAATTCAAAATACACTTGCTTAGTTTGTTGAAAAAGTTTAATCACTTGATTAGAATATATTTTATTTAATCTATATTTTACTGATGCAATTTTATTACTTAACTCTTTGGAAGGCTGTTTTATATTTTCATTATCTAGACGTTTTATCTCATTTTCTAAATTTTGTTCTATTTTTCGATTTTCTTTATTGAGATGTGCTTGTGCGGATATTATTGCGCCACGCATGAATGCCTTAAATGTGTCCCAAAATAGTGATGGAGAAGTTTCAGGATTATCATTAGTTTCAAAAAATAATTTAATCTGATCCATCACATATTTACAACAGTCATTGTCCTTTAATATCTGAGGGTTAAATCTCCAGGTAGTAGTTTTATTAGATATATCTTTTAATTTAATCTTAAATGTTAATGGTGCATGATCCGAGATGATAATATTATGATATTTTGCATCATACGTAAAAGGAAGTAATTTAGAATCTATTAAAAAATAATCTATCCTCGAATAGGTTCCATGTACGGGCGAGAAAAAAGAATATTCTCGTCCGGATGGATTATCTAACCTCCAGATGTCTTTAATATTAGATGTATTGATAAAAGCATTTATGAATTTACTTGATTTCGAGGCAGCTTTCCTTTTTACAGATGATCTATCTAGATAATTATCTAAAGTACAATTTAAATCACCTCCAATTATTAAATTGTGTTGAGTGGATATAGGAATATTATTAAATATTTTCTTAAAAAATAATGGATTATCAAAATTAGGGGCATATATATTCATTAAAATTACCTTTTTTGAATATAATTCCCCTGGAATTATTACATATCTGCCTTCTTTATCCTCTATAATAGAACTTTGTATGAAAGGTATACCTTTGCGAATAATTATTGCAACTCCTCTAGATTTATGAATAAATGTAGAATGATACACCTTAGAAATCCATTTAGCTGTTAATCTATGTTGAGCATCTTTTTTAAGATGAGTCTCTTGAAGGAAAATGACATCTGTCTTCAATCTGTTCAACTGAGCTAACACCTTTCCCCTTTTAATTGGTTCATTAATTCCTTTTACATTCCAACTGCAGAAGGTTACTCCATCACCCCCAGTCTTCACCTTTATATCATGCATTTTACTATTAGGGCGGCTTTTTTTGGAGTAGCCTTCTTGACTCCCCCAGCTCCCCGTTGCACCCGGACATCAATCCAATGAGAATTTCTTTCCACCTTAATCCACATCTATGTCTTCTTAAACTAAATACACAATATCCTTCACATCTACATTCAAATAATATATAATATAAGATCAATAAAAAACAAAAACAATAAGAAATATCAATAATAAAAAAAAAGTAAAGGGTGTTAATAGGGTGCTCAGAAAAAAAAGAAACTACACTTGTATAGTGTGTAGTATGTGAAGGTGAAAGCCACACTAACGTGGCCATTAATCTAAAGACTTCCGTTTTTTTAATAAAAAAAAAGATGTTGATTATACCAGCTCCTATCTCAAATGCTATATATATTGGGGTGGGGTACTAACTTTATATACTTAGTACTTAGTAATTATTTCTATTATTCATATTACTATTTGCTAATTACTAATATCAATTGTATTTAATACTATAATATGTAATACTATTATCATGGAATAATTAAATATTTTCTAATAATTAATACAGAACTACTACTAAATGCCCATTATTCCACTTCCTTCTAAGTGAGTATTTCATAACCACAGGTCGATGATAAAAGTTCAGTCCTCTCCTTCTCCCTCGGGTTCTTCCTCCGCATCTTCTCTCTCTTCATCTTCTGGCTTCTGCTGTATGCCTCGGGCAAATTTCAATGCTTCAGTATGCTTAACGAAACGATATTCCTTGTCATCATAAGTTACTCTCAGTATTGCTGGGTACATCAAGCCATATCTCAGATTCTTAGTATTCTGTAAATTCCTCAGGATACCTTTTGTTTCTTTAAATAGTGCTCTTTTCTTGGCCACCTGCTGGGAAGTCTCTAAAAATACTGATGTTGTCTCCCTCGTATTTCAGGTTTCTCTTTTTTATTATTATCTTCATCATTTCTTCGAAGACATGGTCAAAGGCCACTTTTACAATCATTTGTCTGGGCGATGAACCTATCCCAGGGGCCCGTCTTAGAGCCCTATGTGCACGGCTCAACAGGGGTTCATGATCCAAATTCAAAATATCCATTAAAAGTTTTGCAACAAATTTTCGAGGATCTTGACTCCCCTCACGACCTTCGCTCAGACCAACTATACGCAAATTTTTACGGCGTTGGCGTCCCTCCAGATCAATACATTTCTCGTTTGTTTTATGTAATAATTCTAAGAGGCGTTTGTTCTCGGCACGGAGTTTTTCGGTCTCCTTAGTATTCACTTCAGCAATTTTAGTTAGCTCTTTAATTGCTTCGCCTTGTTGGTCTAGCGAAATTATAGTAGGATCTATCTTGTCATCCAGCTTTCTTTCCATCCCAGCAGCTATTTCCTTTACATCCTCAATTTGAGTTTGTAACTCGGCATTAGCCTTTTCCTTCCACTCATCCATCATACTTTTTACCGTCGTTATAACTTGTTTTATTAAGTCTTCTTTATCTTCTTTATTTTTCTCGTGAGACACCAGCATATCCGCTTTTAAACTTTTTATCTCCTCCATATACTCCTTCCTCTGCTTCTTTATCTCCTCCATATACTCCTTCCTCTGCTTCTTTATCTCACCTAGAATGGTAGTCTTAAGTTCCTCCATTTCAGCTTTCCTCTGTGAGACATCTTCTTGAGAAGCAGCAGCTGCACCCGAGCTGAGGCCAGTTTCCTTTCTCGTAGATTTTTTCCCAGTGGTGGGGGGAGGGGAGCGCTGGGTCATAATTTCTTCTTAAAATCGCGCGCCTGATGACGTCACGCACCTTTTAAACGCTGCCGGAGCCGTTCGCAATCGATCTCCTGTGGTAAGTGCGTTTGTTTGACCCTTTTACCCCCGTTTTAAATTCAGTTTTTTGCGGAGCTGTAATGGCGCGATTCCACTCACATCGTGGCGCCAACCGGAAGTCTAAATGTGGTCTCACCGACGTCTTATACAACATGACCTCCCACTTTCTATACTCAATACTCTGACGATGAAGTCCAAAGTGCCAAAAGCCTTTTTGATCACCTTATCCACCTGCGACTCGACCTTCAAGGAACCGTGCACCTGTACTCCTAGATCCCTCTACTCTACAACACTACCCACAGGCCTACCATTTACTGTGAAGGTCCTGCCCTTGTTCGACTTTCCAAATTGCAACACCTCACACTTTTCAGTATTAAATTCCATCAACCATCCCTCCGTCCACCTGGCCAATCGATCCAGATCCTGCTGCAATCTTTCACAACCATCTTCACTATCTGCAAACCCACTAACTTTTGTATCATCATCAAACTTGCTAATCTTGCCCTAACGTTCAAAAAGAAGAGTTTTAGTCAGTTTTAAACAAAAATAGTACATCTCGAACCTTTTCCATTTCTGGAGAAGAAAGGCCAGTGAAATGTATTGTTAGCTGATTTCTCTCACCATGCAGATATTTCCAGCATTCTGCACTTGGAATACAGTCTGCTTACGTTTAAAGAAACAAAGTGGTCATAAGCTATGTGAAATTTCACTTCATTCTCCACTTAAAATGAATCTTGTAACAAAATGTTACTCTTGGTGATTTTACAAATAACCAGACACAGTACAATGTGAATATATCACTTTGTTGAATGTAGTCAAAACTGTTTAAATAAATGGAAACTGCTCTCCAAGAATCTGGAAACAATATCAATATTTCTCACATTTCTTACCAATCCTTACCGATTTAATCCTTTCCCAGTTTAATTCCAACAGTGTGCATTAACACCTTAGAAAACATTTTATGTATTAATGAAAAAAATAATTTAAACCTAGACAAAAATGTACCATGAAAGAAAGCCTCACTGATTTATATCCTGATCACAGATACAATATGACATATCTTATTGGACAAAAGGTGCATATTTTCTCAGAAATTACATTTAATCTGTTTCACTCAGCAAGAGTTGTCACTCAAGAAGATTTCTGCTTCTTGCAGGAAACACACAATAGACCATGACAAAGAAAAGAGCACAAGTGTCAAATAGTCTTCCAAATGAAATCATATAAATAATATGAATAGAAATAATATGAATTTTCAGACAATTGCACGATCTTAGGACATGGCTATTCCAACACATTCTCGGTCAGACCCTTGACATCCCCAACGATAAACTTAAGTTCAGCCAAAACTCTGCTGCCCCTATCCTAACTCACACCAATACCAGTTCAACCAAAATCCATGTGCTTGCTGACCTCCACTCGTCACCTGCTGAACAAGTCCTCCAACCAGCAATTATTTTCCTTGTTTTCAATTCCCTAAGTGGCCTTGACCCTCCCTACAAGGCAACCACTCCCAAACCTACAGTGCGCTGAGGTCCCCCCATTCCTTCAACTCCCCTACATCCTCATTTTTAATTATTCTACTATTTGCAGCTAATCTTCTTTTACTGTTTCCTCTTTAAAAATGCAATTTTCACTTAATTTTTCATAAACTCTGTCCTATAATCTTTTCATATGGCTCCTCTGCAATATTAACCTTTTCCCTGCATTAAAGAGTGCTTGTGTGGTTGATATTAATTTGATTACTAATAATAACTACAAATCTAGCCACCCGATTAAAACATGCGAAACTACCTTGTTAATCTGATACATAAATATTTAGTCTTTAATTAAGATTTGGAAGTATAAGGGGAATGTTCGCCTCCTATATTTGAGGTTTTTACCAAAACTTTGCGAACTTATGCCTCGATATTGACCCATTTGTACAGACATTATATGCACAAATCACACATAAAAGGCATAATATTGGATCAGATCATGCTAGGTGTTATTTCCGGGTCAAATACTGTCCATAGGGAAATTTGATCAGGCACCTCCATGCGCAATTCACCTTAACACAGACTCCAATTGTCCAGTAGCAGTCAGTCACGCGCTTCCTCCACTGCCAGCAAAAACTAGGGGTTTTGAGAAAACATACGTCCTTTAATGGGCAATCACAAGATAAAATAGGACTCTCTTACTTAGGGCACAGAATGAGACAGAAATGAAAATTTCTGCACTGTTGTATTGATATCGTAGTCACAGCATCTCACAGAGTCAGTGTTCAATGCTGGCATTATGAAAACCTAATCAGTGTTGCTTCCTTCCCTGATTGTACCCTTTATTGAACTGATGCTGAGCTGCATTCGGACTAATTATGTTGATCAGCTTGCATCTCATTGAGCCAATGATGCAACATTACGTTAGAGAATGTAGTGAGATGGGCCATTTTCCAGGAATGCAACTACAGTTTCTAGGGTTGAGAGGGAAAGATATATCAGCCATGACTGAATGGTTGGATTGACTCGATGGGCCAAATGGCCTAATTCTGCTCCTCTGTCCCATGAACTTATGAAAGTGGTATTAGGAAACAGGTGACAGCACTGACCAGGCAACATCCTGGTGGTAGCATTGGAGATCTGCACTCCAGAATGACCTTACCTTTAGTAAGCTGTTCCAATACAGTTACATCACTTGTGTCGACTCAACAATGTGAAAAATACCCCAGGCACATTCTGTTCATAAAGAACAGGACAAATCTAGTCTAGGTGATTACTAGCTTCATTCATCATCGTTGAAAACATTAATGACAAAATGCATTTCGTTGTCTCTGTAGTGTACACTGACAATGACAATTAAAATTGATCTGAATCAGTGGTGCTGGTTTCCTACGGGAACGTTGACAGACGCACCAAACATGTCTGTACATCAGTTCCTGCGGACTTCTGCCGCTGGAAGTATAGGATTTTGGTGTGTGTGCTTTATCATCATTCCTTACAATGCCTTCCTGTATGGGTATGGCTGCCCAGCCTGCAGCTGTCCGTTTTTCCACCTCTTTTTTTAATTTTTAGTGAGTTAAAGTGTTTGGTTTCTGGAGCTCTAGTCTTTTTTATGTGGGGGAAACTGCTTTTCAGGGTCCCTACCTGGTCAGAGAGGCGGCCTTTCTCCGGGCAGCACCATCATCCCGTCCTCGCGGCCTACCAGCGGGCCTGGAGCGGCGTTTCCTGTCGGGGCCGGCCAGAACCTCGGCTTCGGTGGTGGCACGGCGCTGGAGCGCTATCGCGGAGCGGGCAATACCTTGCCCAGGTCGCTGCGCTGGAACTCCGGTGAGCTGAGTCCGCCGATAAAAAACATCGCGGAGTTGCGGGACTGTGGAGCAGCCAGCCGTGGGCAGCTGCGCTGAACTTTACATTGGGAGCCTGGGATCTCTCACCGAGATCGCCAGTGGTGGAGCTCCGCCCAGCGCGGCCTGTCGGCTTCGGAAGCCGCGGAAGCGGATGTTCCAGCAATCCCAAGCCACTGTGAGGTTTCAGGCTGGAGCACCATCATCCGGCGAGAAGGGCCTGGAACATCGGGCCTCCGTAAAGGCGACTGCGGAGGCCAAAATAGGCCCGACTAAGGATGGACATGAGGATGGGGACTGGACATTGTGCCTTCCCTCATAATGGGAACCATTGTGGGGGGATGTTTTTTATATTTAAATTTCTTTATTATTGTCATGTTTGTATTTTTTTTTATGTGCTGCATTGGCAATAATCATTTCACTACACCTATTGGTGTATGTGACTAATAAAGAATCTTTGAACCTTATGTACGACAGTGATCGCAACTTCTACTGAAGTGTGGATGGCCATTGGCTCGCTAGAAGCTCATCCGCCCTTTGACAGGTCTTGTTTTTGGTCCTGCTGGGTTTTTAGTTGCCGACTATCTGACCATGGAGCAGGTAGCACAGGATGACATGATACCCATGGCAGTGGGAACTCCCCCCGACCTGACCTGATTACAAGCTGATCAACATAATCGTTAGAAAAGTGATGGAAAGTGTAGTTTTCAGTGATATCAATGAGCACTTCTTTACTGATAATCTGCCTGTTAATATCCGGTTTGCAATTTGCCAGGTCCACTCCACTCCATTGCACCCTTGGTCAAACATGGACCAAACACCCAAATTCTGGAGGTGAATTGAGAATGGCCTTCATTGACACCGAGACAAAATTTTACCGAGGCTGAATCAGGAAGCTCTGGAAGAAAACTTCAATGAGCAGCAAGAGGACAAACTCCAAGGGTTTGAGTCATCCTTTGTACAAAGGATAGGAGTTCCTCAGGACAGTTTCCTCGGCCTGACCAGTGTCACCTACTTCATCAGTGCCCTTCCTGCCATCATATGGTCACTAGGGTAGCACAGTGGCGCAGCAGTAGAGTTGCTGCCTTGCACCAATAAAGAGCCTAATCATGGCACTCACGTACATAACAATCATCAAGAACCCAACTATAATCAGCCTGGGCTCACCTTGGACCAGTCACATATATGCTACGAATATAACTGCAGATCAGAGGCAATGACATCTAACACACCCCAAAGTCCTTGCATCATCTATATGGCACGTCATTCAACTGACTGAATGCAGCTTCAACAATAGCTGACACTATCCAGGAAACATAGAAACATAGAAAATTGGAATAAGCAGCCCACTTTATTGGTACCTCATGCAGCCACCTCAACCATTCGTGTTTTCAGAAGATAGACATAAAATGCTGGAGTAACTCAGCGGGACAGGCAGCATCTCTGGAGAGAAGGAATGGGTGACATTTCAGGTCGAGACCCTTCTTCATTCTTTCTAGCACTGACAGTACAAAATGCAATTCAGAATGCAATTCAAAAGTTACTTGCCCAAGTCACTGCAATTTCCATATCACAAACTCTTCCACCAAGAAGGAAAAGAAAAACATGGGAATACTGCCCAGGATTCCCTCCGAGCCTTACTCGATCCTGGTTTGGAAATATATTGCCATTCCTTCATCACCACTGGGTTTAAAACTTGGAAGTCCCTACCCAAGTATATTGTGGGAGGAACTACAGCAGCAGATGGGGAAGATATCTCTCCAGCACCTTCCCAGGGACAGTTTATAGAGGGATAAGGAATGCTGTTCCTGCTGTCAACACTCTGTTCCTGAAAAATGAATAAGTAAAATAAATCAATACCGTATTTTTATGTCAATAACATGTTGTCAATAAGAAGCTAATAAAATTTGCCACTGTGTAAAAAAAAACCCACACATGCACACAAACCCATACAGGGAAAAAAATAAAAAATCAATTTCAGACAATTATTTTGTGAAAGGTTTATTTGCTTCTTAGACCAATCTCTTCAAGAGATCTCTAGGTTTTAAAGGTCACCTTTCATAGCTAATATCTGTAGCTGAGAAATAGCCATGCCATGATCATAGATTTTATTTCTAAATGCAGAACGATAACAATCCCTTAGACTGATTCTGAACAAGTCAAGCTCTGTGCTACAAGGTCACTTTCACAAACATACCATGAGATTCCAGCTGTTGAGACTACTTTCTAAATGTCTTGCTGCATATTTAAACTGGGCTATAAACTGGTTATTAATAGTAAGATTAAACGAGAACTTACCAGTTTGAAGTTTGATCTGTATTTTATGAGGAGTTACGATGAGGGATTACGTGAAGAACCCCGCCACGACGCATGCGTGTCATTCTTCAAAGCAGCGGTGTGAAATCACAGATAACTGTAATGACTAAACATAGTAAGATTAGAGGAGAGATACCAGTTAAGTATATGATCAAGGGTGGGAGCGGAGGGCACGTAATCCCTCATCGTAACTCCTCATAAAATACAGATCAAACTTCAAACTGGTAAGTTCTCGTTTAATCTTACTATTTTACTTCGGAGTCACGTGAGTGACTACGTGAAGATTTTAAAGCTCTGTGATTTCATGCCGTGGAAACGAGTCCATGCATCACGTCTGCCTTGATGACTGTAGGAGGAATTGTGTTAACATAATTTGGACATGAATTCGACATTGAAATCATAAAATTATTAACACAAATTTATAACCCCTTTTTATGGGTTTAAATTAATTTACAGAACTTAAAATTGTTTCTGCAAACGTTCCAGGTTTCATTACTGGTTTATTGTAAAATAATTGGAATGTTTTTTCCCCCCCAGACCATCCTGCTGCCTTGAGGATTTGGTCCATTGGGACATCCAACTGTATCGCTGCCGATGTAGCTGCAGCCCTGGTGGAATGAGATTTAAAATATTAATATCCACCCCAGCCTGTGTTAGCACCTGTTTCAGCCATCTTGAGATGGTCTGGACCGTCACTCTTTTGTGTGGTTGCTAGTGGCTGACCAAAAAGTGCCTTCTCATTGCCTCTTAGGATTTTCGTTTTCTCCATGTATAACAACAGATGTCTTACTATACACAGACGGTCATCTGTTGGGTATGACCTAAATTATATATTGAGGCCTGCTGATCCCTGTCTGTTCTGCTTACTAACTCATAGATATGAAACGTAATATTTTCTGTTGAGGAAGTCATGTTGTCCAGTCTTAGTTTATGCAGTGACTGTACCCTTTGTGCCGTGACCAATGCCATTAGCATGACTGTTTTTAATGTCAGTCTGTGTAGGGACAGAGCTGTTGCTGGAGACCAATTCCTGAGCATCTTCAGGATAATAATTACATCCCATATTTGGGAGTACCTGGTTCTTGGGGGATTAGTATTAAAATTCCCCTCATAAGTTTTGTTACCAGTGGGTGAGTCCCAACAGAGTAACACTCTGTCCCCTGCCATAGGTAAGTCGATAGGGCACTTCTGGCGCAGTTGATGGCACTGTAACTGAGCCCCTCATCATAGTGGAGGCCTGCCAGATATTCCAGAACAGACGGGATGTTCATGTCTCTGTAGGTGATGTTGTTTTTATAGCAGTGCATCGCCCACTTCCTGATATAGACCAGATACTGTTTTTTGGTTGACTGTCTTTGGGCCGCCGAGATCATGTTCACTGTTCGGTCCGTCAGTCCCAGTTGTAGTAGAGGTGTTTTTATAACTCTACAAATTAATAAGTTCAAATGTTTATGGCATGGGTGGCTATCCCTTGTTACGGGATGTAGCAATAAATCTGGTCTATGTGGGATGGTGATACATGGTTCTAATACCATGTTTAATACCACTGGGAACCATGGTTGAGTAGGCCAATCGGGTACTACCAATACCAGACGCAGAGTCTTGTTGTATTTTCCTTAATACCCGATTGATGAGGCAGAAAGGAGGGAATGCGTAAATAAACAATCCCCCCCCCCCCCCCCCCCCCCCCCAATGCAGCGAAAATGCATCTGTCGCCGCTGCCCCAGGGTCTGGTTCCCATGAAACATAATTTGATAACTGGTGGTTAAGTCTGGATGCGAATAGATCGATATCTGGTGTTCCATATTTTGCTGTAATATCAGCAAATACTTTTTTATTCAACATCCATTCGGTGTTTTTATTAAATTTGCGTGACCTGGTGTCTGCCACTAAATTTAGTCTTCCTGGTAGGTAAGTGGCTGATATCCAAATATCTCTCTGGATACACCATTGCCAAATTGTATTAGCCAGATTGTCACATGATGTCGATTTGTTTCCACCCATGTGGTTAATGTATGCTACCACGGTGGTATTGTCTATCTGTAGTCTAACATGCTGGTGATATGACCCAGTACAATATGACTTTAGGCCATGTAATGCACCCAACATTTTCCAGGTAGTTTATGCCCAGTGTGAGTAATAATGATGCCTCCTGAGCAGTCCATCTACCTCCACAGCTGGTGATGGTATTGGTGGCTCCCCACCCAAGTGCACTGGCATCAGTTTGTAGTACCATGGAAGGGTTACTGACAATGATTGGATTGGAACAAAGCCAGATGTTATCTATCCACCATTTTAGTTCCATTTTAGCTTGATTGCTAGTTTCATAGGTCTGTCAAAGTGACCTGCATTAATTTAGAGTGCTTGTATTTTTGCTCTCTGTAAGTTTAGGTAATGTAGAGGTCCAAATTGTGTGGCTGGAAAGGCAGCCACCATTTTGCCAATTACTTTTGCTACCAATCTGATGGATGGTTTTTTGAATTGAATACCTTTATTGTCATTCAGACCTTACGGTCTGAACGAAATTTCGTGCCTGCAGTCATACATACAATCATACAATAAAAAACAACAATAAACACAAATTAACATCCACCACAGTGTATCCTCCAAGCACCTCCTCACTGTGGTGGAGGCAAAAATCTTAGGGTTACTGTCTCTTCCCTCCTCTTCTCCCTCTGCGCTGAGGCGATTCCCCACCGGGCGATGGCACAAACAGTCCCGCGGCTCACCGAACCCCGCGAACGGGCCGGTTCAAACACCGCGGCCCGGGGTGGTCGAAGCTACCGCCCTCCAGTCCAGCGGACGCAGCCGCTGGCCCGCGGCCGAACCCCGGACTCAGGTCGCCGCCGCCAGAACGCCGTCCCAGCCACTGGAGCACCGTTCCAGCCCCGAGCCGGATCGCCCTCACGTGAATGCCGTTCCTCCCTCGGGCTGGGCTGCTCCGACGGGAGCGCCGTAACTCCCTCGGGCTGGGCCACTCCGACGGGAGTGCCGTTCCACCCTCGGGCTGGGCCACTCCAACGGGAGTGCCGTTCCACCCTCGGGCTGGGCCGCTCCGACGGGAGCGCCGTACCTCCCTCGAGCTGGGCCACTCCGACGGGAGTGCCGTTCCACCCTCGGGCTGGGCCACTCCGACGGGAGTGCCGTTCCACCCTCGGGCTGTGCCACTCCGACGGGAGTGCCGTTCCATCCTCGGGCTGGGCCACTCCGACGGGAATGCCGTTCCACCCTCGGGCTGGGCCACTCCGACGGGAGTGCCGTTCCACCCTCGGGCTGGGCTGCTCCTACGGGAGTGCCGTTCCTCCCTTGAGCTGGGCCACTCCGACGGGAGCGCCGTACCACCTCGTGCTGGGCCACTCCGACGGGAGTGCCGTTCCACCCTCGGGCTGGGCTGCTCCGACGGGAGCGTCACAGCCCCTCACGAGAGCGTCTCAGCCCCCCGTCAGGCCGCCCTCACGGGAGCGAGCCCAGGGCGAGTCCTGACAGGCTCTGCCTCCGGAGCCTCGAGGTCGCCAGCTCCGCCATTAGGCCACAGCGCAGACGGAGGCAGAGAAGGGGGATACGACAAAAAGTCATATTCCCCCAAAGGGAGAGACAGCAAGCCCCGTTTCAACCCCCCACCCCCGCCCCCCACATAAACACAGCTTAAAAACCAAAAACGTAACTACACAAAACGAAAAAAAACAACACAAAAAAGTAAAGACAAATGGACTGCAGGCGAGCCGCAGCCGTTCCCAGCGCCGCCACTTCTGGATGTTGATGTTTGCTGATGTCAATGAGGTTATTGCAAGCCTCTATTAAATCTCTAGCCTTTCCCTTAGGCAGAGTCACCGACATGTGAACTGAGTCAATGGTGAAACCCCAAATAGTTCATAGTAGTGGAAGGCGTTAGTTTAGATTTAACTGGATGGATAATAAATCCCAGTTTTTCAAATAACTGTTTTGTGGCTGTTACAGTTTGTTTGGCCAATTCCAAAGTTTTGCCCACAATGAGTATGTCATCTAAATATGCCATGACCATGTGTTTACGTTTCCGTAGAGACGCTAGGGCTGGTTTCAAAATTTTTGTGAACAGCCTGGGGCTGATGATAAACCATTTGGCAGTGCTTTATATTGCCAGTGTTGTCCCATCCAGTTGAATTTTAAGTAACATCTGTGGTCACCTCGTATAGGCACTGAATAGTAAGCATCTTTTAAATCGATGCTGGCCATGAAGTAACCTTTGGAAATTAATTGTTTAGCAGTAACAAAGGTATCCATTTTGTCAGATCTATGATGATGCGACAACCACCATCTTTTTTGTTTTTGATAAATATATTGGACACGAATTCTAATGGTTCGTGTTGAGTTTTCTCAATTACACCTTTTATGTAAAGCCGCTCCAGTTCAGCTTGCGCTTTTGATTTTTCAGAAGGCACGAACATTCGGTTCAGTATATGTTGAACTGGAGGGCTGTACTTGTGTATAAACTCTATTGTATATCCCTGGATACTGCTTAAGATGTAAGTATCGGTTGTTAACATGCTCCATGCCTTCAGAAAAGAGTGTAATCTCCACCCAACCTCCATGCTCCCTGTATTTTGTAGGGAACCAGACCCACCTACCTCCATAGTTACCAGTGGCAGGTTTACTTCTTTTTGTAGGTTCTTCGCTGCTGTTGTTGCGCTGGTGTCTGGATTTTCGGTTTGGTTGGCGTTGGAGGTCCCCGCATCTTCCAAGAAGGCCGGCCTGGGCCATGGCCTAAAAAAGACTCATGTTTTGAGTACTGGGCCTTTGAGCTTTCACCAGTTCTGCTGGTGGGTGCGTGGAGTGCTGTCTTTGGCTGTAGTGGGTTCCAGTAGGTTCTCTTGTTCCTGCACCCCTTGCACACTTGTCTTTCCTTCTGCGGACCCCTCTTCCAGGTCAGCCCAGAACTGACCCGCAGTGCTCCCCTCTGATGAGGTAGAAGCACTGTGCAGCCCTTCAAGAGGTACTGCTGTGGGTTTATCATAGGGCCCACAATGACCCGACTCCATCTCCCGAAGTCTGTCACGTTGGAGCAAATGCTCCAACACACCGCTCCATCCGGCTCCAGCGCTCTCGGGCGCTGGCCGCCTGCGGTTGTTCAAAGTCGGACTCCTCTGAGTCCACGACCTTGTTTGTTTTTGTGTCTAGCCTTACCGCCCGGCCGCGTGGATCTGGCCGGTGCGGAGGCAACATCAGGCACAGCTGATCCCACTATCGGTGATCCGAGTGCCGCTGGCTGCTGTTGTCTGCCCGCTGCTCCGCGGTCCTCCCTCACCAGCTTTGTCCTTACTGCCCTTCCGTGGAGTGGATCTGGCCGGTGCGGAGGCGACATCGGGCACAGCTGATCCCATCTAGCCCACCAGCTTTGTCGCAGCCCGTTGGTTTCTCCACCCGTAATCAGCATGGTAAAAACACAAAAAGACTGCAGCTCTTACCTGCAGGTCCGGTTAAAATTGTCGCTACGGGGGAACGTCATTCCACCCCGTCTCCTGCCGTTTTTGACTTGTCCAAAAAGTCGACGGCCCCATTCTGAATAGTCTCCCGCCCGGCCGTGGTGTTCTGGCCGGCGCGGGACCAAAAGTCGGCACAGCTGATCCCTTACAGGGCTTGTGCCTTCAGCTGCTGCTGGCTCCCGCAACTTCGCGGTCCTCCCCAGCCAGCTTCACTCGCAGCACTTGTGGACACTATTTTGTCCAGCTTCCCCCCCTGTGAAAAAACAGCGCGGGGAACAAAACTACCGAAGAGTAAATTTCCTACCTGCAGGTCGCGGTTTCAAACTTACCGTGGCATGCGTGTGGCATGCGTGTCATATCGCTTCACGCTTGCGAAACGTCAGGCGGGGGGAAGCGTTCCCCCACAGACGCTGGTGCTAGGCAGCTGTCTTATCTTTAGAGATACAGCACAAATACAGACCCTTCAACCCACCGAGTCCATGCAGCACACTAGTTCTATGTTATCCCACTTTCCCATCCACTCCCTGCACGCTAGAGGCAATTTACAGAGGCCAATTAACCGACAACCTGCATGTCATTGAGATGTGGAAACGGAGCACCCGGAGAAAACCCATACGCATCTCAGGAGATTGTGCAAACTCCACACACATGGCACCCAAAGTCAGGATTGAACTCGGGTCTATAGTGCTGTGAGGCACCAGCTCTACCAGCCACGCCATTGTGCCCTTTATACATATAGCAATGTTGCTGTTATCCATAATTTGATCTTTCACTTCACCAGCCTTGTACTAGTGCAGCTTTATTGTTGAAATTCCAGGCTGAGAAATTTGAAATTGCATTCTAGGCCCTTGTGGAAACCTTTTCATGGGTTTTTTCTATTAATAAATTTCATCATAAGTTTGACACTGTATTTAAGTACAAAAGCCCAGATTTTACTGCAGTAATGATGGCGAAGCCCATAGTGCTTACTTTCATTACTCCATTAAATCTGGGATTAGACACAAAATGCTGGAGTAACTTAATGGGTCAGGCAGCATCTCTGGAGAAAAGGAATAGGTGACAATAGGTGATTTCCCTTAACTTTTATCAGAAGAAAACAGGTGTGATATCCAGGGAATATTTTATTGATTTAAACAGATATCCCCATGGCTTATTAATCTAACATTTCTTTAATTATTTCCAAGACAGCATAACAATCATTTCAATGGCTTGTTAATTTAGATTTATTTAACTATCAAAGAGTTCAAAAGCGTTTCCAAGATTTGTTTTTGTTTATTTTGTTTTGTACTTAAAAGTTCATATGCTCATGTCATAGTAGGAGAATTAGACCATTTGGCCCATCAGGTCTACTCTGCCATTCAACCAAGGCTGATCTATCTCTTCCCCTCAACCCTATTCTCCTGACTTTTCTCTGTAACCTGACACCCTTAAGGGGCTGTCCCACTTGGGCGACCTAATCCGCAAGTTCTGGCGAGTTTGCCCACGACATACTCGCAGCAAGGTCGCCACGAGGTCGTAGGAGGTCTTTGTAACTCTCCTTCGTGCTCAAGAGTGGTCTCCGTGTACTCGCGGCCTCAGCTAGGTTGCGGCGTTTTTTCAATATGTTAAAAAATGTCCGTGAGTAAAAAAATGTTGCCATGGAAAAAATCGATACTTTTTTTACTCGTGGGTTTAGTCGTAGTAGGTCATAGTAGGTCGGCATGTTAGTCGTAGGTAATCGAGGGCAGTCAAAGGTAGTCGAAGTTAGTCGTAGATAGTCTTCATCATAGTCGAAGGGAGGTCGAAGGAGATCGAAGGAGGTCGTCTTCACTCGCCACTATTCGGTGTTCAATTTTCCCGAAGTTAGTCGTAGCTAGTCGAAGATGGTCTGCAACACAGTCGAAGGAGGTAGAACCATATAACCATATAACCATATAACAATTACAGCACGGAAACAGGCCATCTCGACCCTTCTAGTCCGTGCCGAACACATAATCTCCCCTAGTCCCATATACCTGCGCTCAGACCATAACCCTCCATTCCTTTCCCATCCATATAACTATCCAATTTATTTTTAAATGATAAAAACGAACCTGCCTCCACCACCTTCACTGGAAGCTCATTCCACACAGCTACCACTCTCTGAGTAAAGAAGTTCCCCCTCATGTTACCCCTAAACTTCAGTCCCTTAATTCTCAAGTCATGTCCCCTTGTTTGAATCTTCCCTACTCTCAGTGGGAAAAGCTTTTCCACGTCAACTCTATCTATCCCTCTCATCATTTTAAAAACCTCTATCAAGTCCCCCCTTAACCTTCTGCGCTCCAAAGAATAAAGCCCTAACTTGTTCAACCTTTCTCTGTAACTTAGTTGCTGAAACCCAGGCAGCATTCTAGTAAATCTCCTCAGTACTCTCTCTATTTTGTTGACTATGTAGAAGGAAGTCTTCTACATAGTCGAAGGAGGTCTTCAACAATTTTTTGTTTTATTTCTGGGCAGTTAATATTAAAAATATGAATTTCTGGTTGGAAGAAATAGATCATCAACCAGACTGGTTAAAAATGGAAAAGGAAGATTGTTTACCTTTTGATATCGGTTCGATATTATTTGCTACGTCTAAATTAAACAAAAAAATTTATAGGGAAAACCCTATAATATTTAGTGCTATACGAATTTGGAAACAATTAAAAAAGACATTAAAATTAGATAATTTATCACTTTTTCTTCCAATTGTGAATAATCCTTTGTTTAAGCCTTCATGGTTAGACGGGGGTTTTACACAATGGAAGAATTATGGAATTAAAAATATGGGACAACTTTACAAGGAAGGCACTTTTCTGACATTTCAGGAGTTGCAACAGACTTATGGACTTCGAGGAAATGATTATTTCAGATATCTTCAATTTAGAGATTATGTAAAATCGAACTCCCAAAATTTTCGAATTAGAAATTCAGAAATTCTTGATGAATGTTGGAACAAACATCCTAATACAGAAAAATTAATATCTTATATATAATATCTTATTAGACAGTGACATTCCTTCGACGGACTTACACAGACAAACATGGGAAAAAGAATTAAATCAAGTAATAACGAAAGATACTTGGGAAGAAAGTTTGCAACACATACATCAGTGTTCACTAAACGCCAGACATTCTCTAATACAATTTAAAGTAATACATAGGTTACATTATTCAAAAACAAAACTACATAAAATTTTTCAACATATCTCACCTATATGTGATAAATGTCAACATTTAGAAGCTACATTATCTCACATGTTTGCAAACTGTATAAAAATTAAAAAATTCTGGGTAAATATTTTTAGTATAATATCTAAAGTAACCAGCACACAATTGGACCCAGATCCAAAATTAATAATACTCGGAATATTAGAATTAAATCAAACACTTAGAACAACACAAAGAAACTTTATTGATTATAGTTTAATAACAGGAAAAAAATTAATTCTAAAATTTTGGAAAGGCCCTACGGCCCCCACAATCAAAATGTGGATTATAGAAATGACGGAGACCTTAAACGTGGAAAGAATCAGATTTTCCCTGTTGGACAAACAGGAATTATTCGTTGGAACATGGTCTCCTTTTATTGATTACTTAAAGGGTCAGAATAGTTCAGCACAGGAACCTGACTAGCACGCGGGCTAAAGAATGGATGAAATACTATACTCTGAAATGTACGAATATATCTCGAATGAAGTCTTTTTTATTTTAATAAATTTTTCCATTCTTCTTTAACTATCTTTTTCCTTTTTAAAAAATATTTTTTTTTTTTGTTTTTGTTTTGTTTGTTTTTGTTTTTGTTTTACTTCTCTTTCTTTTCTTTCTTTACTTCATCTATCTCTTTAGTTCTATCTAGTTTAAAAAAAAAAAAGGCAAAAAGTATTGGAGACAATGTAATAATAATTGACAATATTATCAATTTAAAAATGTAAGACTGTAATGATGTAAATAGGTTATGTACCTATCTCCAATAAAAAATATTTTCAAAAAAAAAAAAAAAACATATCATTTTTTCAAACTCTTCTAAACTCACCAACTAGGTCGCCCAAGTGGGACAGGCCCTTTACTGATCAAGAACCTGTTAATCTGTTTAAAAAATACACAATGACGGCCTCCACAGACATCTGTGGCAACAAATTCCACAAATTCACCACCCTCTGGCAAAAGAATCCTGAGTTTTTTTTTGGCATGATAAGTTTTTAGTTTTTTGAATATTATTTGAAGTTTAAAAGTCTCAGCAAATCCAACTAAGTTTGGAGTGGAACTTAAAGGGCCAGTGATGCTAGTCGTAGGTAGTCGAAGGTGGTCATAATTACATTGTGCAGGATTCCTGCCAAAATGTATGGAGAAACATAGAAACATAGAAACATAGAAAATAGGTGCAGGAATAGGCCATTCGGCCCTTTGAGCCTGCACCGCCATTCAATATGTTCATGGCTGATCATCCAACTCAGTATCCTGTGCCTGCCTTCTCTCCATACCCCCTGATACCTATAGCCAGAAGGGCCACATATAACTCCCTCTTAAATATAGCCAATGGACTGGCCTCAACTACCTTCTGTGGCAGAGAATTCCAGAGATTCACCACTCTCTGTGTGAAAAATGTTTTTCTCATCTCGGTCCTAAAAGATTTCCCCCTTTTCCTTAAATTTTGACCCCTTTTTCTGGACTTCCCCAACATCGGAAACAATCTTCCTGCATCTAGCCTGTCCAACCCCTTACGAATTTTGTAAGTTTCTATAAGATCCCCCCTCAATCTTCTAAAGTCTAGCGAGTACAAGCCGAGTCTATCCAGTCTTTCTTCATATGAAAGTCCTGACATCCCAGGAATCAGTCTGGTGAACCTTCTCTGTACTCCCTCTATGGCAAGAATGTCTTTCCTCAGATTAGGAGACCAAAACTGTACGCAATACTCCAGGTGTGGTCTCACCAAGACCCTGTACAACTGCAGTAGAACCTCTCTGCTCCTATACTCAAATCCTTTTGCTATGAATGCTAACATACCATTCGCTTTCTTCACTGCCTGCTGCAGCTGCATGCCTACTTTCAATGACTGGTGTACCATGACACCCAGGTCTTGTTGCATCTCCTCTTTTTCTAATCGGCCACCATTCAGATAATAGTCTACTTTCCTGTTTTTGCCACCAAAGTGGATATCCTCACATTTATCCACATTATACTGCATCTGCCATGCATTTGCCCACTCACCCAGCCTATTCAAGTCATCTTGCAGCCTCCTAGCATCCTCCTCACAGCCAACACTGCCCCCCAGCTTCGTGTCATCTGCAAACTTGGAGATGTTGCAATCAATTCCCTCATCCAAATCATTAATGTATATTGTAAATAGCTGGGGTCCCAGCACTGAGCCTTGCGGTACCCCACCAGTCACTGCCTTCCATTGTGAAAAGCACCCGTTTACTCCTACTCTTTGCGGTTCTCTATCCACATCAATACTGAACCCCCAACTGGGGGGTTCAGTACCTAGAGAGAACTAGGGGCCAACAATTGTGGCATTTGCTTGGTGACGAGACCTCCTCTGGCATAAATATCATAGTGTTGAGGTAGGTAGTTGCAGAGCGAGGTTTGCCTAAGAAATATTTCAAAGCTGGCCAATCTAAGCTCTCTGGCTGGGCCAGCTGTCAACTATTGAAATCAACAAATAATGTGCTGGAGGAACTCATTGGGTCGAGTAGCATCTGTTGGGGAAAAGGAATTGTCAGCAATTCAGGTTGAGACCCTACATCAGGACTGAAACAGGGTTTTGACCTGAAATGGTGACAATTTGTTTCCCCCCCACAGATGTTGCTCAACCCAGTGGTATCTCCAGTAGTTTATTTTTTGCTCCAGACTCCAGCATCTGCAGTTTTTGGTATCTCTGTGCAAAATGCAATTTGTTTCTGAATAATTTTATCCAAACTATTATTTAAAATATCTCAAACATTTCTGGACTTTCAAAAAATATTCGAATGCATAGGAACAAGAGCATGGTGGACTCAACCCGGTCCATCACAGGCACTGTCCTTCTTCTATCATAAGCATCTCTATGAGGTGCTGCCTCAAGAAAGTGACATCTATCATCAGGTATCCCTACCACCTGGCCATCCCCTCTTCTCACTGCAACTATCAGGCAGGAGGAACGGAAGTCTGAAGTTACAGGATCAAGAACAGCTACTCTTCTACAACTGTCAGGTTATTGAACCATCCCACACAAGCCTAATCCCACCTGATAACAGAGGGGAAGCGGCTATCACTGAGTCTGGTGGTGTGCTCTTTCAAGCTTCTGTATATTCTGCCCTTCGGGAGCGGGGAGAAGGAATGACTGGAGTTTGTAAGAGGACAAAGGACAAAGGACAAAGGACATTTATTGTCACATATGCTATTTTTGGTGTAGTGAAATTTGAGTTGCCATTTGCAGCACACCAATAAAAATCAGACACAACATTGAAGAAGAATCTAACATAAAACATAAAAACATCCCCCTCACAATGGTTCCCACTGTGAAGGAAGGCAGCAAAGTCCAGTCCTTTTCCTCTTGTTCACCCCGTAGTCGGGGCCTATTTGAGGCCTCCGCAGTCGCCGCAACTGCGGCCCGATGTTTTAAGCCCTCTCGCCGGATGATGGAGCTCCGGCGTCGGGAGAACACTCTTCATGGGCTTGGAGTGTCTGGAATGGCCGCCTCCTCCCCGGAGACTGTGGCTCCCGAAGTCCACAGGCCGTGCTGGTCGGAGCTCCGACACTGGCGATCTCAGCGAGAGATACCAGGCTCCACGGTGTTCAAAGTCAGCGCCACCCGCAGCTGGACGCTCCGCAACGACAGCTCCACGATGTTGGAGTCGCCGGTCACAGCACTCCTGAGCTTACCACACGACGACCCGGGTAAGGCATCGCCCGCTCTTTAGAGGCATGCCAAATTTCCTCAGTCTCCACAGGAAGTAGAGACATTGATGTGCCTTCTGGTCTATTGCTTCAATATGATTGGTCTACGACAGATTGTTGGTAACATTGACTCCAAGGAACTTGAAACTCTCAGCCATTTCCACTTTGGTACCATTGATGCTAAGTGGGGCATGTGTCCCACCATGCTTCCTGAAGTCGATAACTAGCTCTTTTGTTTTGCTGACATTGAGATAAAGGCTGTTGTCCTTAACCATGTAACTAAGTCCTCTATAATCTTACTGTACTCAATCTCGTCATTGCTTGTTATCCAGCCCAGCGCAGTGGTGTCATCTGCAAACTTGTAGATGGAGTTAGTGTTGAATTTGGCTGTTACGTGGTGAGTATAGGGAGTATAGTGGGGGGCTGGGAATGTATCCTTATGGGGCACTAGTGTTGAGAATTATTGTGGAGGATGCGTTGTCTCCTATCCTCATTGATTGTGGTTTGTGGGTCAGAATGTCGATGATCCAGCAGCAGAGGAGGGTGCTGCCTCCTAAATCCAGGAGTTTGGAGTTGAGTTAGGATGGGATGATGGTCCTTAAGGCAGAGCTGTAGTCAATAGATAGGAGTCTGACAGAGGTGTTCTTGATGTGCAGGCACTTATCTGGTACTTCTACACCTCAGGCAAAAGTACTGGGGGATCTCAGAGGGTAATCCACCTCATCTCCACTCCATCAACAGTGACCAGGTGCTGGTCCCTGCCATCTCTTACCTTGATCCATACTTCCAAAAGGAGTTCCAGTCAGCACATTTTTGTTTCTGAATGTAAGGTCATAAGGTTGTAAGTAATAGAAGCAGAATTAGGCCATTCGGCCCATCAAGTCTACTCTGCCATTCAATCATGGCTGATCTATCTCTATCTCTCCCTTCTAACCCCATTCTCCTGCCTTCTCACTGACACCATATGACCAATAGTCTGCCCTATTGCATGTGACTGAGAGCCAAGTGAAAATTTCAGCAGGAGGTTAATGATGGAAATGGTCATTGGTGCCCCCTGTTGCAAACGTCTCCACAGCCCTTAAGGTGTAACAAATTTTAGTCATTAAATGTTTAAAATACAAAATTGCCATTCCTCGGTCTTGTACACGCTTCACTGATAAATAGCATTTTGTACCATTTCAGATTATAATTATTTCAACCTAACTATTCATCTTTTAAAGATGATTTTATTTTATTGCAGTAATATAATCCTTAATGGCTTTTCTGCTAAATCGGTCCCAATATCTAGGCAGCATTGACTTAGATTTTGGATGCATGAAATTGAACTTAAACTGGCAGGCTGTTGGAAGAGATATTTCTAACATCAATGAAGGAAATTAAGAAAAGTCCATCGAAATAATGGATTATCTGAAATGGGGCTGAATGAAATGAACCATTATGATTCGACAGTGACAGCAGTGCTCAATTACAAACAGGAATTGACGATTTCAGAATTCATATTTGCTTTTTGCAGTTTAATATACTTTCAGTCAGCACAGAATCAGTGAAACCCTGCAGCTAAGTTGATCAGAATTGAACATTCAGAGCAGATGGATGTAGATTCTTATTATGACTCATATCATTTTCACTTCTACAGGAATTTCACAGAACAAAATAGCTACCGGTTTCAAAGAATATTCAATTTGCTGCTTCAATATTCGGTTAGTTCTGAAGTTTCTTTCATATCTTCAATTCAACTTTTCCTCCAATATCTGCAGGAAATAATATATAGTTAGAAATGCATGGCACAAATATGCTGAAATACACTCTGATTTGCGTTCAGGAAATAGTTGGGAAATAAATTCATAAGTCATGGGAGCAGAATTAAGCCATTTGGCCCTTCGAGTCTACTCCATCATTCATTCATGGCTGATCTCAGGGGCAGAAAACCCAGGGAGGGGCCAGAGGGGACACTCCCCCCCCATGTTTTGAGAGGTGGAGGACATCCCCCCCCAAGTTTTTAAAATCTCCGCTTTCCGCGAGGCAGTGGGGGTGGGACTGCTGATCGAGGGCGCGATGATTGGAGGAGGGAGGAGTGGGGGGAAGGTGGAGGGGGGGGGGTGGGACTGAGGATAGAGCGCGGCGATTGGAGGAGGGAGACATGGCACAGCCCTGCGCCTCATCCGCAGGCAGGAACGATCCCGGCCAGGTCTCCGGCACTCTCCCGAGTGCCCCCCCCCCCCACGGGTGGCCAGAGAGGTCGGCAGTCAGACGCGAGCTGTGCCCCCAGGCCCTCAGCCAGCGCAGAGAAACAGCGCTAAACCCAGTTCAACTCTGCCTGTCCCGCCAGGTGAACCTGCCTGGGCTTGCGGGAAATATGGCCAGCGCGGAGAAGCAGCGCTGGTGTCCCATCAGTCCAGACAGGGCTATAGTTAACCCGGTGAGACAGGCAGAGTTGAGGTGCATTTAGCGCTGGATTGAGCCTCCGAAGCCTCGGGCGTGTGTGTATGAGTGTGCGCATGCGCGCGCGGCCGCCAAAAAATTGTGTCTCCCGTCCCCTCCATGTTTTGGTAGCGAGTTCCGCTCTTGGCTGATCTATCTTTCCTTCTCATTAATGTATTCAACGATGATGAATGAATGAATGAATAAATATTTCTAAATTTACATTTTAAAGATCTTCAAATTAAGAGGTATCACACTTAAAAATGTTACACTTTTGGATGATGTTTATTTGCAATCCACATGATGAAGGAAGGTTGTGCTGGGAAATAGAAGTGCCAATATTGCCCTGTATCATTTTGTGTCAATATCAGACCTAAATGAATTCACCACAGTCGTTACAGACTTCATAAGGAAATGTGTGGAGGACTGCGTTCCAACAAAAACCTTCCGAGTGCTTCCTAACCAGAAGCTTTGGATGAATCATGAGATCTGCATTCTGCTGAAGACCAGAACCCGGGCATGCAGGTCTGGTGATGCAGAGGTCTATAAGTCCAGATACAACCTTGGTAAGGCCATCAAAAAGACCAAAAGGGACTTCTGCTCAAAGCTGGAGGATGGGGAGGATGTTCGGCAACTGTGGCAGGGCTTGAATGCCATCACCTCTTACAATGCAAAATCAGGAGGCAGCTCAAATGACAGTGAAACATCACTCCCTGACGAGCTCAATGCGTTCTATGCACGCTTTGATAGGAAGAACACTGATGTGCCTTCCCGAGTCCTCATTCGCCCTGATGGTATTACACTTAGTCACAGAGGCTGACGTCAGAAGATCCTTCAGGGAGGTGAACCCTCGGAAAGCGCTTGCCTCAATGACTATCGACCAGTGGCATTAACGTCTGTGGTGATGAAGTGCTTTGAGAGGTTGGTTATGGGGCATATCAACTATTACCTCAATAAGAACCTCGACCCACTACAGTTCACTTACGGTCACAATGGGTCCACGGAGGATGCGATCTCACTGGCTTGCCACTCCGCACTGGACCACTTAGACAATAAAAACACTTTCATCAGGTTGTTGTGTATCTATATTACTAAAAGTCTGATCTTGACCGCTTTTGGCTCACTGTGCTGTGATTTCCGAGAGAATGCCGCTACCTACGGCCGTCATTTTTGGCCACCTCGCTCAGAGCCTCCCTCTGCCTTCCTGGGCCAGAGGTTTTTTTCCATCGATGAAAAATCAGAGAGATATTAATGTTTTTAAAAGATTGCCATTCTCTCTGCTGCCCCTGCTGGAGGAAGGGGGAGGGACTATAAAACCAGGAAGTGGTGTGCCTCACTCAGTCTCTACAAGATGGAGGAAGCCAGAAGATCAAGTTTCTCTGAGCTCTGAATAACACTGAACACATGTCTACTCAACTGTGAGTGCCCATAATGTGGTTTGAAAATGAAAATGTGGTTGGTTTGAAGTAAAAAGGCACTGCCTGCAAATGGTTGTTTGGGGGGTTTGGGTTGAAATAAAAAGGCACTGCCTGCAAATGGTTGTTTGGGGGGTTTGGGTTGAAATAAAAAGGCACTGCCTGCAAATGGTTGTTTGGGGGGTTTGGGTTGAAGTGAAAAGGCACTGCCTGCAAATGGTTGTTTGTCTAAACTTGACAACTTCCTGTTTGCACTATATTGATTTTAGATAAAAACACTAACACTTACGGCTGTGATTTTTGGCCATCTTACTCAGTTCCCCTCCGCTCATCAGGTGCAGAGGATTCTTGCCATCCATGAAAAACAAAAGTGTTATTAGTGTTTAAAAAATGTTGAGAATCTCTCTCCTGTCAATCACGCCATGAAGGCCACACCTTTTCCGGTGGGAGGGAGAGGGATTATAAAACCCAGAAGTGTGGGTGTGGCTCAGTCTCTGCATGATGGGGGAGAGAGAGGTCACGACTCTGTCTGAGCTGTGAATCAACTGAACACACTGAATGTCTACTGAAATGTGAGTGTGGTGTTTTGTCTGGTTTTATGGTGGTTTTTTATTGTGATTTCACCCTGCTTGAAATAGTATGAAACTGCATTTGAATGTGGTGGCCTTGCACGAAATGGTATGAAACTGCATTTGAATGTGCTGTCGTTGCACCCTGCATGAAATGGTATGAACCTGCATTTGAATTTGGTGGTCTTGCACCCTCCTTGAAGTGATATGAAACTGCACTTGAATTTGGTGGCCTTGCACCCTGCTTGAAGTGGTTGGAAACTGCACTTGAATTCAGTGGCCTTGCACCCTGCTTGAAGTGGTAGGAAACTGAACCTGAATTTGGTGGCCTTGCACCCTGCTTGAAGTGGTATGAAACTGCAGTTGAATTTTGTGGCCTTGCACCCTACTCGAAGAGGTAAGAAACTGCGCTTGATTTGTAGTGTGGGGATTAGTGGGCAAAGTTAGGGCACATGGTATTGGGGCTAGAGTGCTGAAATGGATAGAAATTTGGTTGGCAGACAGAAAACAAAGAGTAGGGATTAACGGGTCCCTTTCAGAATGGCAGGCAGTGACTAGTGGGGTACCGCAAGGCTCGGTGCTGGGACCGCAGCTATTTACAATATACATGAATGATTTAGATGAAGGGATTCAAAGTAATATTAGCAAATTTACAGATGACACAACGCTGGGTGGCAGTGTGAACTGTGAAGAGGATGCTATGAGAATGCAGGGTAACTTGGACAGGTTGGGTGAGTGGGCAGATGCATGGCAGATGCAGTTTAATGTGGATAAATGTGAGGTTATCCACTTTGGTAGCAAAAACAGGGAGGCAGATTATTATCTAAATTATGTCAAGTTGGGAAAAGGGGAAGTTCAATGGGATCTGGGGGTCCTTGTTCTTCAGTCAATGAAAGTAAGCATGCAGGTACATCAGGCAATGAAGAAAGCGAATGGCATGTTGGCCTTCATAACATGAGGAGTTGAGGATAGGAGCAAAGAGGATCTTCTGCAGTTGTATAGGGCCCTAGTGAGACCACACCTGGAGTATTGTGTGCAGTTTTGGTCCCCTAATATGAGGAAGGACATTCTTGCTATTGAGGGAGTGCAGCCTAGGTTTACAAGGTTAATTCCCGGGATGGCGGGACTGTCATATGCTGAGAGAATGGAGTGGCTGGGCTTGTATACCCTGGAGTTAAGAAGGATGAGAGGATATCTTATTGAAACATATAAGATTATTAACGGTTTGGACACGCAAGAGGCAGGAAACATGTTCCCGATGTTGGGGGAGTCCAGAACCAGGGGCCACAGTTTAAGAATAAGGGGTAAGCCATTTAGAACGGAGACGAGGAAACACGTTTTCCTCACAGAGAGTTGTGAGTCTGTGGAATTCTCTGCCTCAGAGGGCAGTGGAGGCCGGTTCTCTGGATATTTTCAAGAGAGAGCGAGATAGGGCTCTTAAAGATAGCGGAGTCAGGGGAAATGGGGAGAAGGCAGGAACGGGGTAATGATTGGGGATGATCAGTCATGATCACATTGAAGGGGCGAATGGCCTACTCCTGCACCTATTGTTCTCCCCGTGACCGTGTGGGATTTCCTAGGTCCTCTCTGAACTGAGGCCCAGGCCAATTTCAATTTTAGAGGCCCCCAAACCAAGATCAAGCAAATATAGAGTGAATGTTTTTACATTCACAACTTAGAAAGCTAATTATTGTTTTTTTGCCCATTCTTATGTAATTGGAATATTTAATATGTAGATAGTTAAAATATTAAATTTTTTAGCTTTTTCTCTTGTTTCAATTTTTGACAAATTTAACACTTTTTCTTCAAAATATAAAATCAATTATAATACAAATACTTTTTTTAATTACAAGTTTTCGTTTTACAGATTATTATTGTACAAGTGCTTTACGAGCCTTTTGCGATGCAAAATCATTGATTAGAGATGTAAAGTTTAGTTTGCTTGCAATATCACAATTAATATTCAACATGGCAAGTCCATTCAAACGTTCTCGTCCCATAGTTGAACGATGGTGATTCCCCGATTTCCCCGAGCTCTTCGGTTTCCTCCCACACTCCAAAGACATACAGGTTTGTAGGTTAATTGGCTTGTGTTTGCATACTTGGTATAAGTGTAAATGGTCCCTATTGTGTGTAGGCTTGTGTTAATGTGCGGGGATCGCTGGTCAGTGCAGACTCGGTGAGCCGAAGGGCCATCTCTAAACTAAACTAAATACAGGCAATTCTCTGGAGGTGCTCTATGATGTGGGCAAATTATAGCATTTTAATTATGCTGGTTTTAAACACAACAATGAGGACATGTTTTCTGTTCAAACCAGTAGGTAGAGCTACTAGGTATAAATGTAACATTATCCCTGGTGTGCATAGGTTAGTGTTAATCCCCTGTCCCACTTAGAAAACCTGAACGGAAACCTCTGGAGACTTTGCGCCCCACCCAAGATTTCCGTTCGGTTCCCGGAGGTTGCAGGTGGTTGCCGGAGGTTGCAGGTAGTGGAAGCAGGTAGGGAGACTGACAAAAACCTCCGGGAACCTCCGGGAATCGCATGGAAACCTTGGGTGGGGCACAGTCTCCAGAGGTTTCCGTTCAGGTTTCCTAAGTGGGACAGGGGCATTAGTGTGCCAGAGTCCGGCGCGGTCTCGGTGGGCCGAAGGGCTTGTTTCCTCTCTGTATTTCTAAATAAACTAAAGGAAAATTGCAAATCTATTTTTCTTCCTCCTTCATTTATTTGGTATAATTTCACATAATTTGCGCATTTTCTGCTGCTTCTGGGATCTTCAGCTATACAGCAAAGCTTATTACAACCAGGCTTACATATGTCCTTTGTTATTGGAATAGATGTTGGCAGGTTTACTCTGATGACAACTCTCCATGAACAAAATAAATCGCCCCACTAACACACTCACCAATGTAGTAGCTAGATGAAATCTTCAGGCAGTGATATGGTGAAGAAAGGGATTTATACAAGCAGATTATGCTGTAAGCATCCAAGCAGATTTACGGAATGGCAAATGAATAAATCAATGGGAATACTTGTGTTGATCTTCATTCAATGATGGGTGTCAGGGGTGCAAAGATCAAAGCATGCAGTGAGTGGTCTGGACAGCTAGATTATGAGTCTCCAGGCCCTATGTAAATACCAGGGAACTGGCTCCTATCCAGAGCCAGGGAGAATAACGCAAATGGAAATTTGCAAGAAATCAGAGTGCCACCTGTGACCCACAGAATTGGCCATGGGCAAGCAGAGAGAATGTATGCACTTGAGGGATGTGTCTAATTCTGGGACAGGAGAAGCCTAGATTTTTATGCATTTAGATTAGAGATACAAGGTGGAAACAGGCCCTTTGGCCCACTAAGTCCACGCCAACAAACGATCGCCCATACACCAGTTCTAACCCAGACACTAGGGACAATCTACAGAAGCCAATTAACCTGCAAAGCTTCACGTCTTTAGAATGTGGGAGGAAACGGGAGCACACACAGAGAAACCCCACACATTCTCAGGGAGATCATATCCTGAAACTCCATACAGAAAGCATCTGTAGTCAGGATCGAACCGGGATCTCTGGCCCTGTAAGGCAGCAACTCCACTGCTGCGCCACCATGCCGTTCCGTCCTGAAGTTATTTGCAGGCAGTGACATCGGCATTAACAATGATTGCTGTTGAAAATCTGCTCCTGCATGCCCAAAATAATCCTGCCTGAAAATTAGTTCCTAACATACTTTGGAAGCTTCTGACTCTTATATCAATGGAGGGTAACATGAGCCAATCAGTAAGTAGTAAGTAGGATGAGATGTACAAGAAAGGGGTTGAGGTGACGAAGAAAGAACCCTCAGTTTAGATGTGGTCCAGGTTATTTTTATTCAACAGTTGTCTTTGTTTGGGTCAGTTCTATTCCATTATCCATGTAACGTGTTTAAACCTGCTCCACAGTTTGAATCTAGGTCTGCAATTGGAGGCCTTTTTACATCATATTACACTAATGTTCATGCCAAAAAGTGTCCATAGCATGAAACATGCAGGTGTTTTGAAATGCGGCGGGAAGCAGGATCCTTTCAAAATGGAGCAGCATGGTATCGGAGCAGCAGTTGTCAAAATCAACGTGCAAAAACAAAAACATTTTCATACTTGCCCATAAAATATTATTCAATTTGCACATATGCAGACACAATTTACTCAGCATCAGCAGGACGACAGCTGAGAAGGATCAATCAGCATTTTCTTTGAGTACCCATAATCATGGATCGTACAAAGGAACCCCAGTAAGTCCAGAGAGAGAGAGAGAGCCTTGGGAATGGAGGTGAGAGTTGGCTTTTCTAAAGGGATACTGATGAGAAGATGTGGGTCTGCGTCATCTGTGGGCAAGGAATGAGAGCTGAAAATATCGAGCTTGTCCCGGAAGCTCACTCTAACCTCGAGAGGAGGCACTGGCGGTCTCAGGCTTGACCTGGCAGTTCAGTCCTGGCCTCGAAGAGGGGCTGGCTATCTTGGGCATGTTCCGGCAGTTTAGTCTTTGCCTTGATGGAGGAAGCGCGATGATGTCAGGCTTGTCCCTGCATCTTCAAAGGTGGTTTCCGGTTTGTACGAACAACTCAGTCTTGGCCTCAGAAAGGAGGCACTGGCAGTCTCGGGTCTGTCCCGGCAGCTCAATCTTGGCCTTGAACAGGATGCGCTGGCAGTCATGGGCTTGTCTCGGCAGCTCCGTTTTTGCCTTGAAGATAATGTACTGGCAGTCTCAGGCTTCTTCTGGCGCCTCAGTCTTTGCATTCCATGTACCATGGCCTCAAAGGAGATACTGGCTGTCATGGGCTGGTCCTGGCAGCTCTGTCTTAACCTTAAAACAGGCGTTGGCAGACCTGGCCTAGTCCCAATGGCTCTGTCCTCCTCCAAGCCTGCTAAAGGGAAACATGGCTAATAAGGAGGCACCCACTTTGTCTCCTTTCACACTTCTCCTACTTCCTGCCTCATCCTCTCCTGCTTGCTTCCTCTTCCTCTCCTGCTTCCTGCCTCTTTCTCTCCTGCTTCCTGCCTCATCCTCTCCTGCTTCCTTTCTCTCATTCTTTTCTCTCATTCGTCCTCTTCCTCTCCTTCTTCCTCTTCCTCTCCTTCTTCCCCTCCCTCTTCCACTCCTCCTTCCCCTCTCTCTCTCTCCTTCCCTGGCTGCAAAAGCCTTGGTTTTCAAGGAAGAGGGTGATGAGGTGTAGGTCGGCCAATCCTATAACAGTTAATTGGACACAGCGGCTGCTCCTTTGGCTCCCCTGTCCAATATGCCAGGTGCTCTCTGGCAGGCGGGTGCTTCAGCTCCTCCTTGGCTGTCTGCTGTTACCAGGGATCAGAGTGGCACACAAGGGACAAGGCACGGTTACAATGGTTATTTTCTTTTGCAAGTAGGTTGCAATCCAGCACTTGTAATTCTCAAATATTATCTGCCACTTGTTACTAGTGCCAGGATGTTGCACAGGTCTAGCTTTAACTGTCAAGGATGCTCATATTAAACTCCATCTTGATTACCACATTTGCCACAATAATAATTTGTATCCTGATGCTGTCAGAGTTACAATCCATATAGGGATATTGTTAATGGAACAGGCCTGACACAGATTTCATTCTGTGCTAAACTTTACGGTGCCAAACCTGTTGGTGCAAATTTATCAAATCCAAAGTCCAAGCTGCACAAAAACAGAAGACTTTGCGAGGGCATGGATCTAAAGTCAACGTATTGTAGTGTAAACATTCAGAAGTGATTCAAACCAGTAAATGGCTGTACTCTATAAACCAGAGAGCTCAACCTGTTGCAATCTCAATGTAACATATATGAATAACTGGGAAAACAGACAGCAAAGCTAATATTAAAATAATTTTGAAGAACTGGAAAATAAGATATGCCATGAATATAAGATTATAAAGAATGGTAGCGTTTGAACAAATATAATGAGCAGTCTCCACAGTCTATCTTATCACTTGCAAAACTTGTGGGAAAATATATGAAATCCACATCTCACTCTGGAGATTTGTCTTTTGACAGAGATGCAAGTTGAAATGATTATGTTTGCAACTTTTCCTATTTGCATTTAAGCCATAACTATTAAAATTATGTTTTACCTTTCATGCAAAATTAACTTTTAATATATGTTAATTTGTATATTATTCACAGTGTCTCTAAAAATATTTTACACTTGAAGATGATTTTAAAAAAAACACTGCATTTTAGGACAATGTTGCCATACTGACAGTAAAGTTAATTACCGGTAATTTAATTTCAACAATATAGCCATTAAGTTGCTAGGAAATGCAAGACGTTTTCTGTTCGTTAGAATCTATGAGCTGTTAATCCTTTGGCTCTTTTCCTATTATACAAGAGATATCATTTAATTAAATTAGTATTTCATTTAATGCTTACCTTCCTAGACAATATATATTTTATGTTAGGCAATGGGGCTATTTTGAGAAGAAAATGAACTCAGTCAGTATATTGGATTATACTCTGTATTATCAGAAAACATGCCCGCCCTTCCGGGATTATTTATTAGACACAGAAGCTTCAACTCTCCTTAGAATAGAAAGATGCAACTGTACTGTCATTTACATCAGATTTTTTTTCTTTCATATAAACCTACATCCAGACGATCTACAGACGATCTACAGTCAGGCAGCAGGAGCTGGGCCAGTGCAACATCCTGATAAAACCACCTCCACCCATCAAGGAGTTTGATAGTAGAGAGCCACTCCTGAAAGAGGTCCAGGACGTTGTGAAGAGAGCAAGAGCTGGCTCAGCCCCTGGCCCAAGCGGAGTCCCCTACAGGGTCTACAAGAACTGCCCCTTGTTACTGAAACGGCTGTGGAAGATCCTGAAAGTCATCTGGAGGAGAGGCAAAGTGGCGCAGCAGTGTCGATTCGCTGTAGGAGTCTGGATCCCAAAGGAGGAAGATTCCAAGAAGATCGATCAATTCAGAATCATCTCCTTGCTAAGCGTTGAAGGCAAGATTTTCTTCAGCATAGTGGCGAGGTGGCTGACCAACTTCCTCTCCAGCAATGGCTACATCGACAGCTCAGTGCAAAAGGGAGGCTTATCTGGAGTGCTGGGGTGTCTAGAGCACACGGGAGTGGTGACCCAACTCATTAGAGAAGCTAGGGAGAACAAGGGAAACCTGACAGTGCTCTGGCTTGACCTGGCCAACGCCTACGGCTCCATCCCGCACAAGCTGATCCAGACAGTCATGGCCAAGCATCATGTGCCGGGCCAAGTGGCAGATCTCATCCTGGACTATTACAACCAGTTCAGCATGAGAGTCTCATCAGGGTCAGTAACATCAGAGTGGCACAGACTGGAGGTTGGGATCATCACAGGCTGTACCATCTCTGAGATCCTTTTTGCCTTGGGGATGAACATGATCGTCAAGTCTGCTGAGCCAGAGTGCCGGGGCCCTCGGACCAAGTCAGGAATGCGCCAACCACCAATCAGAGCCTTCATGGACGACCTGACTGTCACCACTGAGTCAGTGCCAGGAGGCAGGTGGATCCTGCAGGAGATGGAGAAACTGATTGGATGGGCAAGGATGAGGTTTAAGCCAGGAAATTCAAGGTCACTGGTGCTGAAGAAGGGTAAAGTCATGGACAGGTTCTGCTTCAACATCGAAGGGACACCAATCCCAACAGTCTCTGAAAGGCCAGTGAAGAGTTTTGGCAAGGTGTTTAACAGCAGCCTGAAGGATACAGCATCTGTCCAGGCAACCTGTCAGGAGCTGGAGAGTTGGTTGAGAGCAGTGGACCGGTCAGGGCTTCCTGGCAAGTTCAAGGCATGGATTTACCAGCATGGTATCCTGCCAAGGATACTCTGGCCACTGCTTGTCTACGAAGTCCCAATATCCATCGTAGAGAGATTGGAGAGGAAAGTCAGCAGCTTTCTCAGGAGGTGGCTGGGACTGCCCAGGAGCCTTAGCAGCATCACCCTTTACGGAAATAACACCAAGCTCCAGCTGCCCTTGAAGTCCCTGGAGGAGGAGTTTAAGGTGACTCGGGCCAGAGAGGTGATGCTGTACAGGGTCTCCAGCGACCCCAAGGTGGCTCAAGCAGGGGTGGAGGTGAAAACTGGGAGGAAGTGGAGAGCCGTGCAAGCCAGTGCTGCAAGCAGAGTCCTGGATACGCCACAGAGTCCTGGTGGGAGCAGTGACACGGGGAAGAGCAGGCCTGGGAATCTTCCCATCTCCCCAGTTTGACAAGGCCAAGGGGAAGGAGAGGCGCAGGCTGGTCCAGGAGGAAGTGAGGGCAGTGGTGGAGGAGGAAAGGTACCAGAGCAGTTGGATTGAGGCAGCAGGGGGCCTGGACAAGATGGGAGCAGGCCATGGACCGAAAAGTCACATGGACTGAGCTCTGGCAGGCTGAACCACAGCGCATCAAGTTCCTGGTCCAGGCAGTGTATGATGTCCTGCCCAGTCCATCAAACCTCTTCATCTGGGGCAAAGCGGAATCTTCAGATTGCCCGCAATGCTCAGGCAAGGGGACGTTGGAACACATCCTGAGCTGTTGCCCAAAGGCTCTTAGGCAGGGCCGGTACACATGGCGTCACGACCAGGTTCTTAAACCCATTGCAGAAGCCATCAGCATGGGAATCAGCAGCTGCAGATGAGCACGCCCCACCACCCAGATGATCACCTTCGTGAAGGCCGGAGTGCAGCTGCCAAGAACCACAGCAGCCAGGAATCCATCAGGAATCCTGGCAACTGCGCAGGACTGGCAGCTTTCCGTAGACCTGGTGAAACAGCTGAAGTTCCCATGGCACATTGCCATGACCACCCTGAGGCCAGATATCCTCCTGGTCTCAGAGGCGACCAAAAACATCGTCTTGTTGGAACTGACAGTGCCGTGGGAGGACCGTCTGGAGGAGGCCCACGAGAGGAAGATGGCCAAGTATGAAGAGCTGGTCATAGACTGCCGCAAGCAGGGCTGGAAGGCAAGGTGTATGCCCATCAAGGTTGGCTGCAGAGGTTTTGCAGGGCAATCGCTCTACAAAGCATCAACGGAGTGGCGAGGAGAAAGGCCATCAAGAACACCACAGAGGCAGTGGAGAAGGCCTCGAGATGGCTCTGGATCAGGAGAGGAGGTCCATGGGGAGGAGCGAATGCCACCTGAACACAAGTCGTGGTCTGATCAACCACGGCTGGGTCGCCTGGGTGAAGGTGTCTGATGTTGAATGACCCGAAACACCCAATGACCCCAGGTTACATCACTGATGATGTGTTCAGGAGCATCTATCGATGTATTTGTATCAATCAAGCTGTCAGTTCAGAGCCCAATGGATGCTGCTGCACCCGCTGAGTTTCCCCAGCAATTGTGTGTACCCCAGAGCCAAGAATATTCGGTTCCCATAAATATCTCGTTAGAAATATATTAATATTTCACCATTTGTAACACCCTAAATACTATCCAATAAACAAAGTACATTTTCAAATGATATTTTGCCTTTTCATGCCAAATGGAGCGCTGTCTTAAAAGCGAGTCTTTTCGAGCACACGTCCTGTTAATCACCACAGAATGTCAAAGTCAAGACTTCTCTCTTCAGAAGATGCTGAGAGGTTCAGCTCCTGCTAGTCTCTAAAACTGAATATTTAATTCTGTGCAATCCAAGCATTTGCATGTGGGATAAAATGTCTTAACAGTGCCTAAGGTAGATCTGAATTTGGGTAGATGGAAATCAGATCTTCAATGCTATGCTCAATCCAGGTTAATTTGAATGCCCCTTGGAAATATTTTGCCCCTCTGTGCAAGCTAATTGTACACCAAACTCACTGAGAATTAATGAAAAGGATTAGCACCCTCTCTTACTTATGAGCAACAAAGACAATATCAAGAAAGGACAAAAGGATAATTAAATACAGAAATTAACTTTTCGCTGTTGGCAAGACATTTGTGCCTGTTTATCAATATCTAGGTCCTTAATATGGTACACCAGCTGCACAGCGGCTCAGAGGAAAGCGCTCCAGAGGGCCATTGACAACGCCCAGGGGATTGTCGGCTGCCCTCTCCTTACCTTGGAGGACTTACACAGTTCCCGCTGCATCAAAAGATCCCAGAGTATTATAAAGGACATTTCCCACCCCGGACACTCCCTGTTTGAACTGTTGCCGTCAGGCAGACGGTACAGATCTACAAGGACAAGGACAAACAGAATTAAAAACAGTTTTTACCCCACTGCTATAAAGGCACTAAATGTAGCCGCCAAGGAACGCAGGGGCGATACATACTAAGGGACTGTGGTACACTGTGAAATCGACAGAAGGATGTAGGGTTGGGTGTTTATGCGTGCTATTTTCATGATATTTATTTTAGTTGTTTATCTTTTTTTAAATATTTTACCTTGTATGTATCGTTAGCTTTTAGAAATGTTTGAATGGTGCACTGACTGGCTGACATTTTTAAATGTTGTTGTACATGGTTCATGTTACAATGACAATAAAGAAACTATTCTATTCTATTCTATTCTTAATGAAATATACTGAGCAGTGTGAGATGTTTGTATATCCGCAAAACACAAAGTAAACACTCTTCCAAGTTATTTTGATAAATTATTTCAAGTACCTTTTCAAAGAAGTAATAAGTGTTATTAACTGCCATTGAAGTTCTAACTATTCGGGTAAAGAATATTAATTACAAATCTCGTAGCATTTATTCATATTTTAATGGAGGTCGTGGTTTTTAATTGTGCATGAACTGGGGGAATGTGATCATTGCCACAGTGAGTCTCTCAAGCCTCACCTGATAATTTGGCAGGTCACAATTCACCAGAAGTCAACAATCTGCTCCTTTCAACATTATTACTATCAGCGATAGACACAAAATGCTGGAGTAACTCAGCGGGACAGGCAGCATCTCTGGAGATAAGGAATGTGTGACGTTTAGGGTCGAAACCCTTCCTCAGACTGAGAGTCAGGGGAGATGGAGACACCGATAAGGAAGGGCAAGGTGTGAAAACAAGACATCAAAAGAGATGCAGATCAGGAAAAATGTAGAATATATAATTGTTAGCTAAGAGAAGGTGATAAACCGAACAGAGATAAACTGTAATGGGGGCAGCCATTACAGACTGGTTGGAGAACTGGGAAGGGGAAGGGATGGAGAGAGAGGAAAAGCGTGGGTTACTTGGCAAGGGTTAACCAGAGAAGCCAATGTTCATACCGCTGGGGTGTAAGCTACCCAAGCGAAATATGAGATGCTGTTCCTCCAATTTGCACAGGGCCTCACTCTGACAATGGAGGAGTCCCAGGACAGAAAGGTCAGTGTGGGAATGGGAGGGGGAGTTAAATTGGGCTGCTGGTTTAAACCAGCATTCAACTGCTTGATTAGATTTAATGCCCAGCGTTTGGAGATGAGATTGACAGAATTAATCCATCAGACAGCAGAAACTTGCTGGATCAAAGACCTCTACTTATGTCATAAAAATATGAAATATGATAAATACAAAATGATAACACTGAAAATGCATTCTTACACTTACTTTAAAAACAATTAATTGACAGCTCCCTTGCAATAATAAAGATAGTAGAAATCCAAGCGGGAAGGACAAAGCTAAGTCTGAGAAGATGTTATTCTTAAACCAGTTGTCGCAAATTATGCACCATTGTGTTTGATGGACACGGAAATCCTTTAAGTTGATTAATTTTCTTTCCCATGGATTATACACAGCCCTTGAATCTTTTGCCTAGTTCTGAGCTGTTTGTTAATCCTTATTAACTTTCAGAAACATCAGTTACATTCAGTTATCAAAATAAACGTTAGTTAAGTTTCCATCCATGGAAAAGAGAACTAAATCAAAATCACTAACAACAATAATTAACAAGCTCAGATTTCACTGTAATTATTGCTTCATTTTTTTTTCATGCAATCACACATTCTTTACTCTATTTCAACCTGTGCTTTTTTAAAAACTTTTTTTTCCCATTTGATCAGCACTGAGATACTACAGTCTAGCACAACAGAAAAAGACATGGAAGATAGACATAAAATGCTGGAGTAACTTAGCGGGTCAGGCAGCATCTCTGGAGAAAAATAATCGGTGGCGTTTCGGGTCGAAATCCTTCTTCAGACTGAGAGTCAGGGGAGAGAGAAGCAAGTGGTATGAAAAGGTACAAAGAACGTCGTGAAAAGAACAAAAAACTTCTTCAAAGTAGCCTTACCTAGAGTTGATTTTGCAGTAGAGCAGACGAAATGTGTGGAAAGGAACTACAGATGCTGGTTTACACCGAAGATAAACACAAAATGCTGGGGAAACTCAGCGGGTCTGGCAACATCTCTGGAGAAAGGGGATAGGTGATGCTTTGGATCGAGATCCTTCTTCAGACTGAGAGTCAGAGGAGAGGAAAACTCGAGGTATGAAAAGGTACCAAGAAAAAATGAATGAAAGGTATGAAAAGACCAACAAACTTCTTCCAAGTCGCCATACCTTGAGATGATTTCACAGTGGAGCCGACAAAATGAGCAGGAAGGAACTTCAGATACTGGCTTACACTGAAGATAGACACAAAATGCTGGAGTTACTCAGCGGTTCAGGCAGCATCTCTGGAGAGAAAGAATAGGTGGTGTTTCGGGTTAAAACCCTTCTTTAGACTGAGAGTCATGGGAGAGGGAAACTAGAGGTATAAAAACATGGAATTGGTTAATAGTCTATGAGTATTTTGAAAGTCACAGGCAGAATTCTTGAGTAAAATGAATGAAATGCAAGTTTTGTATGGTTGAAATTCATTGTAAATGAAGGCGAGGATGATTTTCCAGAAAGGCCCTCTGGATTATTTTCTTTCAGTTTTTAGTCAGTCCATACCCTTTAATGCAGCCCAGCCAGTTTGAACTGGAAAGGACTGACTGTTCAACATCATCAGTACGACAAAGCTCAACATAATCAGCAGCACATTGTATATACTTCATGCTCAACTATGTCTGCTGCCCTTAAAAAAGATTTGCACCATTCTACCAGGATTATATTACAGTTAAAGTAGAAAATGGATCTGTCACTTTGTATGAAAATTAATTTGGTTATCATCTGGAGAGATGGCTTACGGAGAAGGAAACAGCATCCGAGATGGGCAGGCACAGCTGAACATTAAACACAATCATTTTCTATTTCTGAGGCAAACAGAATCACACCAAACTTGTTAAACCAAGCACGGAAAGCTCTTTTGAGTTCTGTGTCTCTGGTTCGAATTTACAGACTATTACATTGGCTAATATAACACCAGCTTTAGAAATGAAAACATGACACATAATGTAAGAGCTACCTGAAGGGGAGAAGAGAACAATATTACTTGGAATGCACTGCCTGAAAAGGTGTTGGAAGCAGATTTAGAAGTAATTTTCAAACGGGAATGAATAAATAACTTGAAAGGAAAATCAATTGAGACATTGGTGAAAAACTGGGCTTTTGAGACTAATCTGAATGCTCATTCAAAATGCTGTTGTAGACATGACAGGCTGAATGGACTTCTATGCAATACCATAATCATCCAAGATAACATTAAAATAAGAATCAGAGTTTTTATTTATTTATTATTTTTTTGATTACTTTTAAAATAAGGCTGGATTAAATATTACTCTATGATTAGAAATTAAACTAGAGTTTAAAAAATGCGCATTACAAGGAAGTGGGTCAAAATGTTAAGATTGGCAAATTGGTCATTGTAATCAAACATTTGGGAATTTTCCCTAACTACGAGTAAAAACAATTTGAATTTAGATTGTAATTTTGGTATAGGTAAACATCCCAAAGAGCCTAGCAGAAGAGCAATTGGTTCAAAATTCAGACTGAACCAAGAAAATTAGTGGGTGCACAAAGCTTACCTTAATCTTCTTTCCAATAAATCATATTATTCTTAGTTAATATTCTCAGCACAACACAATGAACTAAAATGCGACCTTTCATTAAATCTTTCTGTGATTGTATTTTACCTTGTATCTATAGTTAGGTTCAGTGATCTAGGCATAGTCTCTTCAGTGCTTTAAATAGTGTCACATCTCAACTCTTGGATTCTTTTAATATAGAACTATTTATTTATAATATCCCATTTGCTTCAGCAGTTTCAGTTATGAAGTTGTTTGCTTCAGTTATGAAGTAGTATGGAGAATCTGTGGAATTTGTTGCCGCAGCCGGCTGTGGTGGCCAAGTTAATGGATATTTTAAGGCGGAGATTCTTGATTAGTAAGGGTGTCAGGGGTTTTGGGGCGAAGGCAGGCATTGAGAGGGAAAGATAAATCAGCCAATGGCAGTGTAGACTTAATGGGCCGAATTACATAATTCTGCTCCTAGAACTTACGAACATGAATTTCTGCAAGATTTTTCCTTGTTCTTCCATTGTAATTTTAGCAGGAGATCCCCACAAAAAAACAATGCAAAGTTAATCTAAGATTTCGAGGACAATTTAGGCAGTAGCAGGCAGCAAGCGTTATAAGTTCATAAGTTCAAATCACCTATTCATAAATGATAGGAACAGTATTAGGCCATTTGGCCCATCAAGCCTACTCTGCCATTCAATCATGGTTGATCTATCTTTTCCTCTCAACCCTATTCTCCTGCCATCTCCCCATAACCCGCTGACACCCGTACTAATCAACAATCTATCTATCTCTGCCTTAACAATATCCATTGACTTGACGTCCACTGCCGTCTGATCTGTTATGATCTCTGATGTTTACCAAACTTGACCAATGTAAGTGAGCAATCTGGAGCTCTGTATGATAGTTCAGCTGAATGGCACGGGGGCATTGATACTGGATTCATCCCAATCCATTGCTCCTACTGCAGGCTGAATGCCAACTAAATGTCGCGTGCTAATTAACACAATGACAGCCTGCAATGTGCTAAGTGGAGTCTGGGCTAACTGCACTGTTTTGCGTTGCTGGATATCGAAGAAGAGAGCTAATGTCATTATTATCGACATTTGTTTAAAATCATCCTGCACCTCTTAAAGGGGAAGTACTGTACATGCTGGCTGCAACAGAGCTCATGTTTCGGTGAGGGAGTTCTTGGTAAGATGAGGATGATTCACACTAGTGATGGAAATGGGTTTTAGAAACTAGGGGTACTGTAAGGTCCGTGAGGCTGAGGTGGGGGGGGGTTATGTGCGGTCATACCCATGTAACAAATGGTGCAACAAATCCTGGAGCATATAATACTCGAGTCCCACAATCTTTGAGTTCTCAGTACTTTTTGGGGTATCATCTGAATCAAATTCTGGGAAACGATGCTGCGAATTTTCAGGAAGCTGGCTGAGAAACCCAAATTTCAGCCATTACAATTGCCCTTGGAATTAATTTGTGTGTAATCCTGTATCCATCCTAGCTGCATTATTTAAAGAAAATCACATTTGAGTGTCAACAGTAACAGCATGCTATAGAGAGAATCTTCAATTATTCTCACAAGGTACAGATTGTGAGTTGATTTCCAACAGTTTAAAGTTGGCTAGAATACCCCAAGCTTTGCTCTGGCTCCATGTCTATGTCACCAACCTTGGCTATCTTTGTGTAACATTCATTAATTGATTGAGCTTTAATAATTTAAACATCAATATGAACTGATCCATAAGCAGAGTCAGCAGATTGATTGCAGATACCAGAAGAACAATTCACCATAAAGCAACATCATTTTTTTTCTTGTACAAGTTCATGAAAAGGCTGCCGAAATTAATTTCCAGTAACCCAACTAAATTCAAAGTATATACTTTTTAGAAAACTACTGATTCTGAGGCTAAATAAACCAGATTTATAAGATTACCTATATGTACCAATTATATATTTTTACTAAGTTGCTTGGGCAGCACTGGGAACGATACATAAAAATTTATGCAAGAGCAGTTCCTGGTTAGATGTTATCCCTTTTCTTCACAGAGAATAGCAGACCTTTGCAAATGGTTGCTGGATTGGCTGGTGAATATTGATTTGCTGTATTCTCTCAAGTGAGATACTGTGTGTTGCTGGCCGGGGCAGAGATCATCTTATATCAAAGGGAACCATCTGTTTCAAAATCAGAACCAATGCAATCTCCTGGACTGACTCCAAATACTTAAAAGGATTAACGTGGAAACATCTATCAGTTTTTTTGCACCTGATGGGACTTTTTCTTAAATAAAAACTCTCTTTTTGTCCAAAATGTGAAAATACACCAGGTGGGTGAGAGTCTATGCATTTTGATCAAACCTTTATAAGATAGGATGACTGAATCTTTGTCTCACTCTCATTCTCAGCTTCCTTGGGTTAGATTGCCAATTTAACATTAATACATACTGGAAACCATTTTGAGTCATAGAGCTCCAAACAGATCCTTCAGTCCATGCTGACCAAGTTGCACAGAGTTTTATTTTCCCTAGGATTGGGGAATCAAGAACTAGAAGTCCTCCAAAATGAACATAGGGCATTAGGCATAAATGTTAAAAGGCAGGACCTCCAGGGTGGTACTTCTGGTTTCTTGTACTAGTGAGAGAAGGGACAGGAATATAGGACAGATGAATTGGGCAGAGGCAACTTGTACAAGAGGGATGGTTTGCACCTAAACTGGAGGGGGGGATCAATATATTTGCAGGCAGATTTGTTAGTGCTACACAGATGGGTTTAAACTATATTGGATAAACTAGATTAGAAACCTGCCTAAGAGAGGTACAGGACTGGCTGCTAAATGTTCCAGGGTACAGGTGCTATAGGAGTGATAGAGGTGGGGGTAAAAAAGGAGGGGATGTTGCTTATTGATTAAGGAGAATCAATCAATCAGCAGTTTGAGACAACATTATAAACTGGGGCTGTCATGGTGCCAAGGGCTCAGATGGGGTGGAATTTGTCAAATGTGTTCAGGAAAGTTTCCTCAGGAAATAGGTCGATGGCCCTACAAGGGAGAGGGCACAGCTTGATCTACTCTTAGGAAATTGGGACAGGCAAGTGACTGAAGTGTATATCAGCATACCTTTGGGGACCTGCAACCACTGTTCCACTAGCTTTAAAATAGTTATGGATAAAGACAGGGCAGAGACACAAGTTAACATTCTGAACTCGGGCAAGGCCAGCTTTGATGGTATTTGACATCAGCTTGCTAAAGTTGATTGGAGTAGGTTGTTTATGGGCAAAGGAACATCCAGAAAATGTGATGACAAAAGATCAGGGCATGCATGTTCCTGTTAGAGTGAATGGCAAGACAGGTGGAAATAAGGAAGCTTGGATGAAGAGAGAAATGAAGGCTCCAGTCAGGATAAAGGAGGAGGCATGGTACAGGTATAAGTAGCTGGAATCAAGCGTATCACTGGAGGAGTTTTGGAAACTTAGGAGCATAATTAAGAAGGAAATCAGGAAGGTAAAACTGGGGCAGAACATACTGTAGCTCTGGCAGATGATATTAAGGAAAATACAAATAGATTTTTGATGTACATTAAGGGAAAGAGGGTAATTAGAGTGTAAATGGGGCCGCTCAGAAACCAAAGCTGTCATCTCTGTGTGGAGCTGCAGGAGATGGACCTCAATTAATATTTCTGCTCTGTTTTTATCATGGAGAAATACACGAAGACTGGAGAACTTGGGACAATTAATGGAGATGCTGTGAGGACAGTCCATCGAGGAGCTGGTGGACGTCCTAAGGCATATGAAAGTAAATAAATCTCCTGGGCCTGATCAGATATATCCTAAGACACTGTGGGAAGCTAGAGAAGAAATTGCAGGAGCCTGTGCTGAATTATATTACACACTAGACACAGGTAAGATGCAGGAAGACTGGAGGGTGGCTAATGTTGTACCTCTATTTAAGAAGGGCTGCAAGAAAAAGTCTGGGAACTATAGACCAGTGAGCCTAACATCTCATCTGTCGTAAGCAAGTTACTGGAAAGGATTTAAGAAGGAACTGCAGATGCTGGAAAATCAAAGGTACACAAAAATGCTGGAGAAACTCAGCGGGTGTAGCAGCATCTATGGAGCGAAGGAAATAGGCAACGTTTCGGGCCGAAACCCTTCTTCAGACTGATGGGGGGTGGCGGGGAGAAGAAAGGAAAAAACTTGCTGTGGGTTGCTGGAAGGGGGTGCAGTGGCGAGGGTCGACGGACCCGATGGAAAGGATTCTGAAGGAGACGATATATTCATTTTGATAGACAGGGACTGATTAGGGATAATCAGCATGGTTTTGTGCGTGGGAGATCGTGTTTTATGAATCTGATTGAGATTTTTTTGAATGATGTCAGTAATTTTCAGATAGAAAAACATAACAAAATGGGGGTTATTGATTATATATCACTCCCAATTTTAACTTCCATTGTTTCATTATTTCTATTTTGTAAATCTAATTTTGAAGCTGGATGGCTGTGATCGGTTTATTTCAATCAAAATATAAATTGGAGAAATGCACATAAAGAAGGCAACTACGTGGATATCACATATTACTCTAAATCAATATTCAATAAGTATCCCACTGAGGGACAGCAGCTCGGATTTTAACTGAATGTCATAATCTACTATTTATGAGATTGTCCTCGGATATATTGAAGCTGTTGAACCTGAAGAAAGTACTAAGATCTGCATATCTTTCAATTCATTCAAGGTATTTTCCTAAACCACAGGGGCAATATGATCTATTAAATGATGTCAATATAGACGCAAGTATTTTTTACTGCACACTGAATGGACACTGGTTTGAGTAACGTTTTTTTGTTTCCTCTGGGTATGTGAGTACTCAGGAAAATAACAATAAAGATATACAATACAATAATACAATACACGTATTGCAATAATTGCTATCTCGTATTATAGCGGCAGCTTTGATTAAACATTTTGTTGACACTCCCAAATCTTTTTTTAGCCCTTTTTATGGTTTTGTTTTGTGCTCTGTTATTATTTTGATATATTTAGCAAAGACAAGTATTAGTTTCTGTTTATTGTAATTTACCAAGCATGTGTTCAGCTGATTCCTTTGAATAAACGTTAGCTTTTCGCAATATATTTCAGCATCCAAAATCACTTTGCATCCTGCAGGCATGGAAAATTCCCTTTCGTTTATTCAATTAATTAATGTTGTGGAATGGAGCGTTGGTCATTGAAGCACTCTGTTTCATTCTGCAACAGAAAAATAAAAATCCATTCATATCATGTGAAGATGTCCCTGTCAAAATTGCAATTCACTCTGTAATTGCATGAGCATTAACCTTTCGTTTTGAAGAGGAAATGAAAATGCAAGATAGAACTAAAGGAGCAAATGATGAGTTGTCTCCTGTATGTGGCAGATTGTGTCTGGCAATGGTCAAATAAAGATTTTTTTTTTTCAAGTGCTATAATAAATGTGTTTGCTTATCTCTAAAGAACAAATGCAGCCTACAGTGTGAATCTTTTTGATTCAGGACAGTGGAATTTATGGCACCCACGCCATTGAATCCAATGCAGGCAACACAGGAAACGTATGATCCCTGCGCATTTCAGCAATACTAACTACGACATAAATTGCCTTTGCAGATCATCGCAGACACCAATTTTTGAATGGCTAGTTTGTGGCGTCAGCTGATAGACAGACCACCTACGGTCGAACCCTCGTCAGTGGTTACGAGGGCTGTCACGTGACGTCATGGGTTAAGGAGAGTGTCTTGCTACATAAGCATATCTCACATTGAGATCAACCCAGTCGACAGGTAGCTGAGCTCGAGACAACACCCTCGCTCAGCTACAGCAGCAATGACAATTATGTTAGTGGACCAAACTTGCATGTAACATCTGAATAAAGCAACTGTTTATTCACCACGTTTGGTGCCGCTACAAGTTCAAATTTTCCTGCACTAATTAAAGTTCTTAAGACATAGGCTATTCACCCTATCGAGTCTACTTCACCATTCAAACAATTCAATTCAATGATCGATTTTTTCAGTCTCATTTTCCTGCCTTCTACCCGTAACCTTGGGACATCCTTACTAATCAAGAACCTGTCAATCTCTGCTTTAAAAATACCTAATGCTTTTTTATCCTCATCTTGTTCCACCTGTCATCTATTAGTCCCTGTCTCCCCACCCCACCCCACCCCACCCCCACCCTACCTCCCCCCAACCCAGAATTTATTGATATTGGCTAGCTTTCGTCTACGTTCTCAGTCTTGACCCAAAACATCTGCCTGCACAGATGCTGCACAGTTTACTGAGTTCCTCCAACAATTAATTTTTGCCCCTGATTCCAGCAAGCCCCCGATTCTGATTGATTGTGATTATACCTTTAATAATCCTTTACAGGAAATTACAGTGCCACGACAGCTTCAAGACAGACATAACACCACACATTTCCTCAAATGGCTTCCATACTTAACAAGTTAAAATACAAGTTAAAATACAAGTTAAAATACAATTAATTTAAAAAAAAAAAAAAAAAAAAAGGCATTCCTTCCTGCCTGCCCCTCAGGATTTGTCCTTCACACAACTGTTTCATATTCTCTCGTACACTTTCCATACATATAGCTATTTGGCACACCTTCGAGAATGCTAGGTCCAATGTGGCTTGAATACGCTTGTTGGCCACCCAACAGTGCTTCACCTAAAAAAAGTCTGAAAATTGCACCTTTCAGATCAAGTTTTTAATTTGACAACATGTTCTTCTGGTCCCAGGCTGTGCTTATCTAAAGTGTAATGCACAAACATCTTCGAAGGTGGTCCATTAAAGTATCCTTCTAAAGTTCTTACAGTATCCTCATAAGAAATCTTAAATTGAATGGTCAGTAGTACTTATAAGCTCTGTTGTGCTTCAAATGTATCCAGCCCTACAACTGTTCATACTGTTTTGGATTTTTTTTAAATAGTAGTTTGTGTGAAATTGACCTCTAATTTTAACTAAAATGTACTGGGTGTAATGTTTTGAAAACAGAAAAGCATTTGCAGCAAACGCTCAGTGTAAAACAATTTGTCAATTTGTTATTCCCCATTCTGCACTCCTGTTAAAATGTAATTTCACCTCAAGCAATTTCAGGTCTAGGTGATAGCATTCTATTAACTAATAAGTCAACATGAGCCAAAGATTCTTTTTAATTTTCTCCTTTAGTGTTATAGCTTTTCCCATGATATTATTATTTATTCTTGGCCTCAGGCAAAATTTGAAAAAGTAATTCCATTGGGGTCAATTGAATTCACCATGTTTATTTTGTCATTAAGCAATTCCAAGAAAGAACATTGCATATGATTTAAAACAAGGTCCAACCAAGACGTAAAAAACTTCAGATGCTGGAACTTGGAACGACCTGCTGGAGGAACTCAGCGGATCAGGCAGCGTCTGTGGAGGGAAACGGACCGTCGGTGTTTCAGGTTGGTCCAGATGGATGGTCCCGAACTGAAATTTTGACTAATTATTCTCCTCCACAGATGCTGCCAGATCCACTGAATCCCTCCAGCAAATTGTTTGTTGCTCCAATCGATGAAGACATGTGAATTTATTTTTGCAACTAATCAAACACTTGGGAACAATTGATTTTCAAATGGGCCCTGGTGTTTTCATAGATATTGTGTAAAATATGGGCACATTATAATCTTAACTTACATTATACTCAGTATAAGTTTTCAAACAAATGTTTTCACAATGAATAACACAAGAAATAAAATGTTATGGATGCAAGAAATCTATACTATTACTAAAACTCTCAACTTGATCACTTCCGGTCTGCGTTGTAATTAAATTTGCGCAAAAACGATCCCCCATAGCACTACAATTTTTCGCCACCTTACTCGCCTCTGCCTCACACTCTCCTCTGCTGCAAGTCAAATAAGTTTTGTTCAGATCGGTGAAATATTAGAAAAATTATTGGCCTGTTATTCGCCAGGACGGTGACGCTCTTTCCGGCACCCGCTGTCAATCACCGGCCGTGAGAATAAAGCTGAAGGAGCGCAGTGAGTAAAGTGCGAGCGCGGTCTGTGTTCTGCGAGCGGGGTCTGTGTTCTGCGAGAGGGGGCTGTGTTCTGCGAGAGGGGGCTGTGTTCTGCGAGAGGGGGCTGTGTTCTGCGAGAGGGGGCTGTGTTCTGCCAGTGGGGGCTGTGCTCTGTGTTCTGCCAGCGGGGGCCCACACCACTCCCTCCCAAATACACCCCAATTGAATGGTGTAGGAAGAGAGGTCACAATGGGCATGCAGCAGAGAATTAAAGTAACAGGCATAGGGTCACTAAAATATTCTGTAAACATTTTTCCAAACCTGCATTTGGTATTCCCATTGAAAGGAAGACTGCATTACAATCAGCAACTATACCAGGCTGGAAGAAGTACTAAACTAACAACTAAAATAGTTCATGGGACCTTTGCCAAAAGAAAGTGATGATGGTTGAGAACTTGGAAAAGAGAGAGAAACAGGTGACAGACAGAATGGAGTTCTTTCATTTTACCTTCCTCGATGTGCTGCCAGAAACGGTGAGGAGTCAGGTCGAACTAAACATGAGGATTAACACGAGGATGAAGTAGCAGTCTCTGTTGAACCTGTGGAAGCATGGTTGAAGGTTGTGGTGGAGATCAACAATAGACATGTGATACCTCCTCCTGGATTCAGCATGTGAAGCCACTCAATGAGGTAGGGTAGTCAGGAAATATGGGCAGAGTGACGCATTATCCAACATTCACCATAAGATCACTTTAACCCCTTCATTTTGCCTTGTCAAACTAACTCACCGTACATCACATTCATTCTGCAGCAGCACCCATCCTTCTCCTTCTATGAACCCCCTCTCATCCAAAACGGAAACCTCTGGAGACTTTGCACCTCACCTAAGGTTTCCGTGCAGTTCCCGGAGGTTTTTTGTCAGTCTCCCTACCTGCTTCCACTACCTGCAACCTCCGGCAACCACCTGCAACCTCCGGGAACCGCACGGAAACCTTGGGTGGGGCGCAAAGTCTCCAGAGGTTTCCGTTCAGGTTTCCTAAGTGGGACAGGGGCTTTACTCTAAGTATGCCACATAATCTATCAGGTCACCTGAAGAAGGAATCTCCTGAAATTATCAGATATTTGGGAATGTTTGTAATATTGTCAATCCGAGTGTGATACACAATGGGAAAGGTTTGTGGGAAATTATGCTAGTTTAGAAAAGTTAACATAAAAGTCATGTTAGAAGAGATAGTAATTAGAATAGGGAAGTGTTTAGATTGCAAGGTATAGGTAGCTGGATCAAGAATAAACAGTGTGTTTGTAAACCAGGTTGAGTGCAAGTGAATTGGCCATAAAATGCGTAATTACAGAAAGATCTGGCCATAATTTATAGCACTTATTCACCAAGGAAATGGGGAAAATAGCTGTGAGGCAGATAGAGGCAACTCCTGCAGAGATAAAACAAGGATCATAGATTGCAAAGTAAAGTAGGTTACTGATGAATTATTGCAAAAGTGTAAAATCTGCATGTAACCCTAAACATGAATATTTAATAACTCAAATATTATAAATTGCTGGATGTTTTTTGAGCCAGTACAGTATCTTTGAACCCTCTTACCAAAGTACTTCCCCAGTGTATATTCCAATGCCTAAATATATGGACTTCTTCGAGAAACTCACCACTATTGTATTAGATTTTGTTTTTTGTGGGATGTCCCAATCTGAGCCATAATTAAGTAGGTGTCTGGGCCCCATTTAAAAGCCAGAGTCCCTGTTTTCAAGTTTTGACCTCGCCCTAGTAGTGCCCTCTACATATTGCCTGAGGAAACTTTCTTAAACACAATCAAAAGATTCAACCAATCTAAGCCATTAACACTTGGCAATCCCAGAGAGGAAAGTTAAACTCTGATACTATGCCAACCCTATTATTTTCTCACCTATTTGCATCTCTCAGCATATTTGTTCCTCTAATTCTCATTGATGATTTGGGGCCTATAGTACAATGCCACATAGGTGATTATCCCCTTTTTATTTCTCAGCTGTCCACATCACCCATCAGTCTCCTTCACTCCAGAGGAAAACAAGGCCAACCTATCCAAAGTCTTCCCATAACTAAATTTCTACATCCAGAAAACTCTCTATGAAAAAGTTCACTTTAAAGATAGACAAAGTACAACTTCTTAAGACCATACAAAGCATTAATTTAACATCTGACAGGTGTGGACCTAGAGACCCAGAGGCAACAGTTTTACGTGTGAATACTCCAGCAACACACACACAGAAATACCAGAAAACTGGGGTTAATATACCTTCAGATTTAATACCAATTGCATGAGGTAATGTACCAGGAACCATCAGCCACCTTCAAATATGGAGTTGTTTTTCACTCTTTGCCAAAAGCTAGTCATCCCAATGGCATCCTCTGGCCCCTTCTTATCTGATTAACCTCTTCAACTTACATAAAAAAACTTGTAAGAGAGCTGTGAACTATTCAACTTACGTAAAAAAGAACATTGTCATGATGATTTTGGCCAAATCCCATCATGCAATACAATTGGCTTTTTATAACAGGAAAGCTTAAATATGACAACAATCGGTTAATAACTCACTCTTTCATTTATAGCTCAACACGTTGTTCCTAATGTGTGGCACCCAGAACTGCCCACAATATTCCAAGTGTGGTTTAACCAGGTTTGTAAAGTTGCAACATTACATCCCAACTATTCTATTTTATGTGGCCTTTTCACCACCCTGTCCATCTGTAAGGCCACTTTCAGGTTACTATAGATTTGGATGTTTAGATCTCTCTATTCAAGAACTTTTCTTAGATCCTCATTCTAAAGTGATGATAATTAGCTAGGCATATCTGGTAACCCAGAATTTAGATGCTGCAGAGTCACTCAGTACTGGAGTTTTGGCCTAATGTAATGTGCATGACTGATGATTATGTTCTGACTCAGAAAAAATAAAAATATTTACTGCAGCAAAACAACAGTTTTAAGGCAGGGTTAGATAGATTCTTGATTAATACAGGTGTCAGGGATTACGGGGAGAAAGCAGGAGAATGGGGTTCGGAGGGAAAGATATATCAACCATGATGGAATGGGGGAGTAGACTTGATGGGCCAAATGGCCTAATTCTGCTCCTATCACTTATGAACTTATGAACAATGAACATAATGAACACCAAGTTGGGAATCAGGACATTATTTTAGTAGCTCAACAAAGTGTGATTAAGACACAAAAGTATGATATGCAAATTAATACAATACCGCACTGTCTTAATTCACTTAAGCAGTTTTCCCACTGCTGAAAGCCACCAATTCATTAAAATGAACAAGATCTCAACAAAATAGTGAATGATCAGTTTGGATCATACAGAATCTCTACTGTGGATAAAATACTGCAACTATTTAATGTAGCATTTTACAAATTTGTATTTTCCCTCTTCCAAATTTCTTTAACATTGAGTATCAATACAATACCGCACTGTCTTAACTCAGTTTTCCCACTGCTGAAAGCCAAAGACATTCTACTCATTGAGAGGAAAAATTAGGACGGGACGCCCCCAGATGTCTAGAGCAGGTCTCGGTGCTAGGCTAGATGGAGGCTAGACTACAGATCATCCATCAGCTGAAGGTAATGGGCTGGGTAGCTAAACATAAACTCTTTAAAAGATCTACAGTATCAGGTACTCAGGGGTCCTTCAGCAATTGATCAGTTGCATCATTTATTTTTCAAGTTATCTGGAAAAGATTTTCGGAATTTAAAATGGTAGAATCCAAGCTGGAATTCCATGCAGTCATGCCTAAAAAAATAATGTCACTACTTTTAGAGGGACACTTTGAACACACATATGTTGAAGTCTTATTCTCATTGAGCAGTACAACATAAAAACAGGCATTTCAGCTCACTGGATCTATAACAGCCATTGCGCCTCTCCGTATAAATCTCACTTGCCCGCACTGCAGTGCAGCGAAGCAGTGCAGCGTAGGTTCACGAGATTGATCCCTGGGATGGCGGGACTGTCATATGAGGAAAGACTAGGCTTGTATTTACTGGAGTTTAGAAGGATAAGGGGAAATCTTATAGAAACATATAAAATTATAAAAGGACTGGACGAGCTAGATGCAGGAAAAATGTTCCCAATGTTGGGTGAGTCCAGAACCAGGGGCCACAGTCTTAGAATAAAGGGGAGGTCATTTAAGACTGAGGTGAGAAAAAACGTTTTCGCCCAGATAGTTGTGAATTTATGGAATTCCCTGCCACAGAGGGCAGTGGAGGCCAAGTCACTGGATGGATTTAAGAGAGAGTTAGATAGAGCTCTAGGAGCTAGTGGAGTCAAGGGATATGGGGAGAAGGCAGGCACGGGTTATTGATAGGGGATGATCAGCCATGATCACAATGAATGGCGGTGCTGGCTCAAAGGGCCAAATGGCCTCCTCCTGCGCCTATTTTCTATGTTTCTATACTACTTCGATATCCTTCATGTCCTGCTCTTTCAAGTATATGTCCAGATACCTCTTAAATGTTGCTTCTGTTCCTGCCTCTGCCAGGACTTCTGGGGAGTTCATTCCAGACCAACTACTCTTTCTGAGGAAAAACACACCTCTCAGAGCCCGTTTAAACTTCCTCCCTCCCTCACCGTAAACCTATGCCCTGCAGTTTTTGACAATGCTACCACGACAAACAGATAGTAGCTATCTTCACTATATATGCCTCTCATCATTTTTTATACCTCTATCGTGTCACTTCTCAGTCTCCTTTGGTCTTGGGAGAACAAACCTAGCCTATCCAATCTCTCTTCATAACTAGCCCTCCAATCCAGAAGCCATCGTATTACAAAATACTCTAACTTGTTCAACAGAGAAACATAGACAATAGGTGCAGGAGTAGGCCATTCGGCCCTTCGAGCCAGCACCGCCATTCAATATGATCATGGCTGATCATCCAAAATCAGTACCCCGTTCCGGCTTTTTCCCCACATCCCTTGATTCCCTTAGTCCTAAGAGCTAAATCTAACTGTATCTTGAACACATCCAGTGAATTGGCATCCACTGCCTTTTGTGGCAGAGAATTCCACAGATTCAGTACTCTCTGGGTGAACATTTTTTCCCTCATCTCAGTCCTAAATGGTCTATCCCTTATTCTTAAACTGTGACCCCTGGTTCTGGACTCCCCCAACATCGGGAATTTTTTTCCTGGATCTACCCAGTCCATTCCTCTAAGAACTTTATGTCTGTATAAGATACCCTCTCATCCTTCTAAATTCCAGCAAATACAACCCCAGTCGACCCATTCTTTCATCATACGCCAGTCCCGCCACCCCGGGAATTAACCTGATGAACCTACGCTGCACTCCCTCAACAGCAATAATGGCCTTCCGCAAATTAGGTGACCAAAATCGGAAGTGGCGGCGCTGCCTTGCAGCTGCGGCTCGCCTGCAGTCTGTTTGTCTTTTCTTTTTTTGTTTTCTTTTGTCCCGTTGTTACAGTTTATTTTGGTTTATTTAGTTGTGTATGTGTGGGGAGCTGGGAGTAACATGTTTTTTGACTTCCTTCGGGGGGGGATGCGACCTTTCTTGCCATATCCCCCGTCTCTGTGTCCGTCTGCGCTGAGGCCTATTGCGGAGCTGGTGGCCTCCAACTGGGACTGAAAACCTCGAGGCTCTGGAGGCAGAGCCAGCCAGGACTTACCAACACGAGGCTGGCCGACTTCGGGGCTGAGGTTGCGGTGCGACCCAACTTCCGACCCGACTTTGGAGCCTCGCAGGCTCGGCCGCGGGCCAGTAGACGACATCGTCGGGAGCTCGCAGGTCACAGGTTGGTGACCTGTTTTTCCGGAGCTCCCGCAACAGCTGCGTCCACTGGACTGGAGGGCGGCAGCTTCGGCAGCTTCGACCGCCCCGGGCCGCGGAGTTTGAACCGGCCCGTTTGCGGAGCTCGGATTCAGCCGCGGGACTTGCACACCATCACCCGGCGGGATCACAACATCGGAGGCCTGGATTGCCTCAGCGCAGAGGGAGAGCAAGGAGGGAAGAGACAATGACTTTGGGACTTTAAACTGTGTTGAGTGTTTGTTTTGTTATTTATTCTATGTTATGACTGCAGGCTAAACCATTTTGTTGCACTGAAAAGTGCAATGACAATAAAATTGAAATAAATTGAATCCAAAATTGCACACAATACTCCAGGTGCAGTCTCACCAGAGCCCTGTAGGACCTCTGCAGTAGGACCTCCTTACTCCTAAACTCAAATGCTCTCGCAATGACGGCCAACATGCTATTGGCTTTCTTCACTGCCTGCTGTACCTGCATGCTTACTTTCAGTGATGGATGCAGTTGTCTAATTTGGTGTTTGGGAATGTCTGCAATGTGGAGTTGCACTGTTTTATTTAACTTCCGTTAACTTAATTCAACTTTTAAATACATGGTTGTAAACTACTTTACTTTATGTAAAGAAGAAGTCTACAGCACTTGAAATGTTTACTTCATTCTATGACTTAACCCTGTTTAGTAAGAAGCCAGTGTATCACAAATTCCTCCCAATTGTTCACAGGCATCTAACCTGGTGTTCTCAAGCTGAGGCTGCAACGTTTCATATAATCTGTTAAATAAATGATTGCAAATTTTATGTCAAGCATTTGGAAACATTTATTTTATTCTAAGTTTGAAATGCTGTTTAGTTCAAAGCCATCCACACACAAAGTACTCGAACTTGTTCAAATGCATGTTCAGTAATGTTTATAATGTGAGGTTGCGATGTTTAAGTTAACTTCCATTAACATCATTCATATTGTACACATATATTCTGATTGACAACTCTGTGTGTGTGTGTGTGTGTGGTGGTGGAGAGGATATTTATACCTATTGGAGGAAGCTCTCTGCATATCTTCAACTTGATTGGTCCATTCTAGGTTCAAACACATTCAGCACACTTGGTGTATGCTCATAGGCCAGTACAGGTCAATTTGATCCTGGCATTTTTTAGTTTAGAGATACAGTGCAGAAATGGGTGCTCGCTCGCTCTCTCTCTCACTCTCTCTCTCTCTCTCTCAGAGACTCTCTCTCTCCCCATTCGCCTTCTTCACTGTCTGCTGCACCTGCATGCCTACTTTCAATGACTGGTGTACCATGACACCCAGGTCTCGTTGCATCTCCCCCTTTCCTAATCGGCCACCATTCAGATAATAGTCTGCTTTCCTGTTTTTGCCACCAAAGTGGATAACCTCACATTTATCCACATTATACTGCATCTGCCATGCATTTGCCCACTCACCCAGCCTATCCAAGTCACCTTGCAGCCTCCTAGCATCCTCCTCACAGTTAACACTGCCCCCCAGTTTTGTGTCATCCGCAAACTTGGAGATGTTGCATTCAATTCCCTCGTCCAAATCATTAATATATATCGTAAATAGCTGGGGTCCCAGAACTGAGCCTTGCGGTACCCCACTAGTCACTGCCTGCCATTGTGAAAAGGACACATTTACTCCTACTCTTTGCTTCCTGTCTGCCAGCCAGTTCTCTATCCACATCAATACTGAACCCCCAATACCGTGTGCTTTAAGTTTGTATACTAATCTCTTATGTGGGACCTTGTCGCAAGCCTTCTGAAAGTCCAGATATAACACATCCACTGGTTCTCCCTTATCCACTCTACTAGTTACATCCTCGAAAAATTCTATAAGATTCGTCAGACATGATTTACCCTTCATAAATCCATGCTGACTTTGTCCAATGATTTCACCACTTTCCAAATGTGCTGCTATCCCATCTTTAATAACTGATTCTAGCAGTTTCCCCACTACCGACGTTAGACTAACTGGTCTGTAATTCCCCGTAGTCACAGTAAATTATTACTCATGAGAGAATCAGATTAATGAAGGAACAAGTTTGCTGGATCCAGAGAAAAGACCAATAATGTTTGTTTAACATTTTTAAAGAGCTGGTGTAGACAAATGGCCTCGTTTAGAGCTCTGGGTTTCTTTATATCATTATCCTATTTTCAAGTAAGGTGATTTTCTAACTGATACGTAAGAAAAACCATTCAATATGTTTTTGAAATTATTAGTTTTGCGGCCTGATGAAAAAACATGACAAATGCGTAAAACAATTATTTCCCCCTTGCTATTGCTATCGAGATTCAAAATCTTGCCTTGCTGTCTTATTAGTAGAAATTATCTTGTCAAAGATTGCTGCCTCAGTATTTTACATAGATGCTTATTTCAGTGCGACTGACACATACTTATTTTGTCTCTAAAAATATAATTTACTTCTCCGGCCCACACTAGAAAAGTAATAAACACTATTACCTAACATATCAGGTGTAGTTGTTCAGTAAACAGCATAGATAGGGTCTATTTCAGCTTGACAGATATGAATTAATCAAAAGGATCTTCTGGCAAATGAGTCATATCAAAGCATTTTCACATTGTTTTGAAAATATCCTATGCCCCCATGGCGATAATAAATGCTGAATGGAATAACATTATTTTGGTGACTTAGTGGTGTGTTGATCTATATTTGTGGAATGCCTATTGTTTCCAGATTGCCTTAAGGAGCTTTTAATTTTATTGCTTTGTCTTAGGGAGATGAGAAAGTCTGAGTGTGTAATTTATTCGAACATAAAGGCAGACACAAAAGACTACATATACTGGAATCTAGGGCGGAAAAAACCCCAAACTGCTGGAGGAATTCCGTGGGCCAGGAAGCATCTGTGGAAGGGAATGGATAGATGTCATATCAGGTCAGGATCCTTCATCGAACATGAAGGTATTTTGGTTCACTAGCAGCATTTGGACCATTTTCTGCCATTAATTCGATATACTAAAAGTTTAGGAAGGATAATTGTCTTTTTATTACAAGAAGGATTAACGATCTATAATGTTAAATGCAGCACTATTTGTAAGACTTTTGTGTTTGTCAATTTATTTGAATGTATAGCAGAAAGATTTCCTCTGATCATGCAGTGGAATTATAAATTAGGGAACAGGAACAGCTTCTTCCCAACAGCCATCAGGCTATTCTTTTAAAATGTCTTTATAATTACAACAATGGTGGGCGGGCACGATGGTGCAGCAGTAGAGTTGCTGCCTTATAGCACTTGCAGCGCCAGAGGCCCGGGTTCAATCCCGACTATGGGTGCTCTCTGTACGGAGTTTGTACCTTCTCCCCATGGACCCCATGGGTTTTCTCTGAAATCTTCGGTTTCCTCCCACATTCCAAAGACGTAATTGGCTTGGTAAATTAAAAAATTGTTGCTAATGTGTGTAGGATAGTGTTAATGTCTGGGGATCGCTGGTCGGCACGGACCCAGTGGGCTGAAGGGCTGTGCTGTATCTCTAAACTAAACAAAACTAAACAGCAGTAACAAACAGAGGAAACGTTCAGCAGGTCAGCCAGCATCTGTGAAGAGAAAGTCTTCAATCAAACAAACAGTTTGATTTGGATTCAATTTGACTTTTTAAAAAGTCAACTCTAACGTGCACTGTGTGTGTGTGTGAAAGATGGCTGTGGTGTCTGTGTTGTTCTGGCCCACATCGAGCTGGGAGGCTGATAATGTTGTAGAGGTACTTCAGCGACTCTACTTCCTGAGAAGATTACGGAGATTTGGCACGTCAAAGAGGATTCTCCTAAACTTCTACAAGTGCACGGTGGAGAGCATTCTGACTCGGCAACTTGAATGTCCAGGAGCGAAAAACGACCACTGCCCAGTCCATCACCGGCTTTGACCTCCCCACCATCGAAGTGATCTATCGTAGTCGCTGCCTCAAAAAGGCAGCCAAAATCATCAAAGACCCATATCATCCTGGCCACACATTCATTTCACCATTGCCATCAGGAAGAAGGTACAGGAGCCTGAAAACTGTAACGTCCAAGTTCAGGAACAGCTTCTTCCCAACAGCCATCAGGCTATCAAACACAACAATTAATAAACTCTAAGCTCTGAAATGCAAAAAACTATATTATTATTGCACTATATTTGTTATTTATTGAACTTTTTCTTTTTTTTCTCTTGACTCAAAGGTCTTCAAAGGTCTTTTATTGTCACGTACCAATTAAGGTTCAGTGATATGCGTATTAGAAGTGTAAGTAAAGTGTAAGTAAAACTGATATTCCACAGTTTGCTGAAAAGCGAGAGGAACGAAGATAAAGTCAGCTATGTCTTTACAACAACTTGGAGATAAGTGAGTTGGGAAGAATTCAGCACTCACACTTGAGTTCCAGAGTAAGATCTTGCTGATCCGGTGGTAATTTGCTTACAAGATGGAGGAACGTGGTGTTAAGCTCATTTTTCTTACAGCTCTGCGAATCCAAACTTGCAAAAAGTCTTGATCAGGAAGGAGGTGCTCACTGTAGCAGATGGTAGGTCATACATGCAGCCAGCATACAAGAGCCTATAAACAGGCAGATGAAAATGTTGATCAGTATCTGCAGTCCAATCATGGGAAAGGAACTAGCTGTAGTTAGACAGCAGAAGCAAAATAATTAAATTCAGTTGATAATAGACTGTGCAGAACCACATGGTTTCCCAGAAATTAAAATGTCTGCATCAGCCAAACATTGCAAGTTCAACATTTGAGAGAAGATGTGTAAATCAGAAGTATAAACATATGGAGGAAATGCCAAAGAGGTAATAAAAAAAGATTTTTTTTAAAGGACTATCCATTCTATAGAGGTGACAAAAAATTTGAGAACAAAGTTTCTTTTAGAACAATATGAGTGAGATGCAGTGAGATGATACGGCAGTTCCACAGAAATGGCATTCACATCACCATCCAAATGAATCAACCACTGAGGTATGATCACACTGCCATTAACCTCAAGCTTAAACTAGATAAACTAGATAGACTGAAGCACAAATGAACATCATACCATTCACATTATACTGAAAGATCTTCCCTGAAAAACATGAAAAAAAAGGTTTCTAAAGGAAAATATCACGGTGACGGGGCAAGGAAGAAGTAAAATTCGACAGCAATACACAAACTGCTAGAGGAACTCAACGGGTCAGACAGCATCTGTGGAGGGAAATTTACAGATGGCGTTTCATGTTGGGCATCTTCTTCTGACTGTCATACAGGAGCTTCCTGGCCTGAAATGTCCTGTGTCCTTTTCCATCCTCAGATGCTGCCCAACCCACTGTGATCTTTCGGCAGTATGTTTATTGCTCAAGATTCCAGTACCTACAATCTCTTGTGACTCTCCTGGATCGTCTGGTCATTCACATCAACCCAAGCCTGTTATTTTCTGCAAGAAATCATAAGGATCTCTTCTTATTTATTGTTTAAGCAGGAACTGCAGATGCTGGAAAATCAAAGGAAGACAAAAATGCTGGAGAAACTCTGCGGGTGAGGCAGCATCTATGGAACGAAGGAAATAGGCGACATTTCAGGTCGAGACCCTTCTTCAGACTGATGTGGGGGTGGGGGGGGGGGAAGAAGAAAGGAAGAGGCAGAGACAGTGGGCTGTGGGAGACATGGGAAGGGGAGGGGAAAGAAGGGGAAAGCAGGGACCACCTAAAATTGGAGGTCAATGTTCATACCGTTGGGGTGTAAACTACCCAAGCAAAATATGATGTGCTGCTCCTCCAATTTACAGTGGGCCTCACTCTGGCCATGGAGGAGTCCCAGGACAGAAAGATCAGATTCGGAATGGGAGGGGAGGTTGAAGTGCTGAGCCACCGGGAGATCAGGTCGGTTATTGCGAACCGAGCGGAGGTGTTGGGCGAAGCGATCGCCAAGCCTACACGTGGTCTCACTGATGTAGAACAGCAGCCACCTAGAGCAGCGGATGCAATAGATGAGGTTGGAGGAGGTGCAGGTGAACATTTGCCGCACCTGGAAAGACTGCTTGGGTCCTTAGATGGAGTCAAGAGGGGAGGTAAAGCGACAAGTGTAGCATTTCCTGCGGTTGCAAGGGAAAGTGCCAGGAGATTGAGGGGGGATCTTATGGAAACTTACAAAATTCTTAAGGGGTTGGACAGGCTAGATGCAGGAAGATTGTTCCCGAGGTTGGGGAAGTCCAGGACAAGGGGTCACAGCTTAAGGATAGAGGATAAATCCTTTAGGACCGAGATGAGAAAAACATTTTTCACACAGAGAGTGGTGAATCTCTGGAATTCTCTGCCTCAGAAGGTAGTTGAGGCCAGTTCATTGGCTATATTTAAGAGGGAGTTAGATGTGGCCCTTGTGGCTAAAAGGATCAGGGGGTATGGAGAGAAGGCAGGTACAGGATACTGAGTTGGATGATCAGCCGTGAGCATATTGAATGGCGGTGCAGGCTCGAAGGGCCAAATGGCCTACTCCTGCACCTATTATCTATGTTTCTATGAGAGGGGTTGGTTTGGGTGGGAAGGGACGAATTGACCAGGGAGTTACGGAGGGAACGGTCTCTGCGGAAAGCCGAAAGGGGAGGAGATGGGAAGATGTGGCGAGTGGTGGGATCACGTTGGAGGTGGCGAAAATGTCAGAGGATTATTTGTTGTATGTGACGGCTAGTGGGGTGGAAGGTGAGGACAAGGGGGACTCTGCCCTTGGTATGAGTGGGGGGATGGAGAGTGAGAGCAGAGTTACGGGATATAGAAGAGACCCTGGTGAGAGCCTCATCTATAGTTGAAGTGGGGAACCCCCATTCCCTGAAGAATGAGGACATCTCCGCTGCCCTGCTTTGGAACACCTCATCCTGGGTGCAGATGCGGTGTAGACGGAGGAATTGGGAGTAGGGAATGGAGTCCTTACAGGAAGCAGGGTGGGAAGAAGTGTAGTCCAGATAGCCATGGGAGTCAGTGGGTGTATAGTAGATGTCGGTCAGTAATTTGTCACCTGCGATGGAGATAGTGAGGTCTAGAAACGGTAGGGAGATGTCGGAAATGGCCCAGGTGTTTTTGTGCCGGATGGAAGTTAGTGGTGAAATGGATGAAGTCAGTGAGTTGTGTGTGGGTGCTGGAGGTAGCACCAATGCAGTCGTCGATGTAGCGGAGGTAGATTTCGGGATAGGGCCCTGGTATGCCTCGAACAAGGATTGTTCAACGTACCCTACAGAGGCAGGCATAGCTTGGGCCCATGCGCGTGCCCATAGCTACGCCTTGGATTTGGAAAGTGTCTCTTCCTTTCTTCATCCCGCACCCCCCTCACCCCCCCCCCCCCCATTAGACCCAAAACATCGCCTATTTTCTTCGCTCCATAGATGCTGCCTCACCCGCTGAGTTTCTCCACGATCTCTTATTAGTTCAGTTCAGTTTATTGTCACTTTTACCGAGGTACAGTGAAAGGCTTTTGCTGCATGCTAACCAGACAGCAGAAAGACAATACATGATTACAATCAATCGATTTACAGGGTATCGATACATGATAAGGGAATAACGTTTAGTGCAAGCTAAAGCCAGCTATGTGCGATCAAGGAGAGTCTGAGGGTCACCAAAGAGTTAGTAGTTAGTAGTTAAAAACTGCTCTCTGATTGTGGTAGGATGATTCAGATGCCTGATAACAGCTGGGAAGAAACTGTTGCTGAATCTGGTGGTGTGCGTTTTCACACCTTTTGCCTGATAGGAGAGGGGAGAAGGAGTGTCCAGTGTGCGACTCGTCCTTGATTATGCTGCTGGCCTTGCTGTGGCATTGTGATGTATAAATGGAGTCAATAAAAGGGAAGTTGGTTTGTGTGATGGTCTGGAATGTGTCGACAATTCGCTGCAATTTCTTGCGGTCTTGGATGTAGCTGTTCCCAAACCTAGCAGTGATGCACCTGATAAAATGCTTTCTATGGTGCATCTATAGAAGTTGGTGAGAATTGTAGGGGACATGCCAAACTTCCTAAGCCTTCTAAGGAAGCAGAGGCATTGGAGTGCTTTCTTGGTCATTGCTTCAATTAGGGTGGACCAGGAGAAGTTGTTAGTGATATTGACTCATAGGAATTTGAAGTTTTCAATCATCTCTACTTTGGCACCGTCAATGCAAACTGACGTATTGTACCGCTTTGCTTCCTGAAGTTGATTTCCTGAAGTTGATCATTATCTCCTTTGTTTTGCTGACATTGAGAATAAGGTGGTTGTCTTGACACCTGGACATGAGGTTCTCAATCTCCTTCCTGTACTCTGTCTCGTCATTATTTGATATCCGGTCCTCAATGTTGGTGTCGTCTGCGAATTTGAAATTTGAATTAGATTTGTACATGGCAGCACAGTCATGGGTGTACAAGGAGTAAAGAAGGGGGCTGAGAACGCATCCTTGCTGAGCCCCCATGGTGACAATTATTGTGGGGAATGATTTGTCCCCTATCCTCACTAATTGGGGTCTGTTGTTCAGGAAGTCGAGGATCCAGTTTCAGAGATGAGTGCTGACACCAAGTCCCACGAGTTTGGTGATAAGCTTGGATGGTCTAATGGTATTAAAGGCAGAGTTGTAGTCTATGGATAGGAGTCTGATGTAGGTGTCTCTCTTATCCAGGTGTTCTAGGGATGAGTGCAGGGCAGGCACGTGCTGTTAGTAACTACTCAGGGTAGGCAGTCAGTCGGCTTTAAAAAAAAAATTAAACCCCGCATGCGCAGATTATTCTCTCCGTTAAATAAAAAATAAAAATAAAGAGTAACGATTCAATTTGCCCAAGGCTTCCAAGTCTCCTTTATTCTGAATTACTGAATGGGTGGGGGGTGAAGGGTGATGGCAGGTGGAGAGATGGTGGGAAAAACGGGAGCACACCGGGACAAGTTGAATCAGTTGTCATCTTATTGAATGACAACACATGTTCAAGGGACCAATTGGGGGGAGAGTTCCTTTCACAGCGTGTGGAGAGTCTGGGCCAGGGGTAAAGTTGCGGGGAGGGCAGGAGTGTTGAGAAGGAGGGGGTCGGGGATATTGCTAGTAATGGAGGATTCTCACGGTGCGACCTGAAGCAAGATGTCACCCGAGTGAAGTGATCGTGGTCCAGCACGAGTTCCGCACGATAAAGTGTTCCCACGATAAAGAGTTCCCACGGTACTCGGCAATTCTGTCATTTGTGCGACTGACTTGTCCGTCTCCCGATCTTTCCCGTTAATCGTGAATGAACATCGTGGACTGTAGTGTAGTTAATCACGTGGCACAAATGATGTCACTTTTTTTTCACACGCTATATAAATATCCTCCGTTCGTAGAATTGTCTCATTTGCAGACATGCCTATACAAAGTTGGTTCGAGTACAGGCTGGTTGTTATTTTCATTGACGTGCTGTATGCATTAGCGCAACATGTGCATCGAAAACGCTTGCGTGAAGGCAGAAGGGTGAGATTAATTAAAAAGATAATTAAGAGGAAGTCTCACTGGGTTAAGCCCATGTTTCAACGGAGACCTCAATTAGGACAATATGAGCAACTGCTTAATGTGCTGTGCGAAGAGGATAAAAGTGCATTCAAAAACTTTGTCAGAATTTCACCCGAGCTCTTTAATGAGTTAAAGAATAATTTGGGACCTCATGCATAATTTATTTTATGGCTCTAAAAGAGACATGATTCCCACTTCAAACGAAGAGGGTGTAAAAGCTGTCTGCCACTACTTTTACATTGCAGCTGCAGGGAACAGACAGACTTATAAGATAAATTAAAGGTGACTGCAAAAACAGCACTTTTACATCTGTAGCATTGTATGTTTTAAAATCATGGATAACATTAAATTGTTCTCCTGTACATAAACTAATATATTGTTATAGTTACTCACATGAGCACCGGGGATACTCAGCAGCCTTCGTCTCCAGCAGGTTGCGCTTTCTCTCCCTATTTCTATAATCCTCTCTGGATTTGTCATAGAGAATCTCATTGAATTGGTACCACTCCACCAGTTCACCCTCTTGTTCCCTGTTGAAGTTATATGGCTTTACCTTCTGCCATCTAACCTTTATGTTCTCGTCTGCTGAGAATATTGTGGAGGCAACAGCTACTGGGGAGGCAATCTCAAATCCACCTTGATCACCCTCTCCCTGCTCCAAGGAGCCCACAGGCAGTGGTATCTCTGGCATCTCCTCTTGCCTCTCCACCTGTCTCTCTTGCTGAGTTTCCTCCTCATTTACCTGCATGGCTAAAAACTTTCCGACTTTCTTTGACCCCTTTCTTTGCGATTTTTTGAGAGGCATCTCTGCAAGTCTTACTGTGAAAAAGATTCTCAAACAATGACAATTAGGTGGGACGTCCTCGATGGACACATGGTCCATTGGCGATATTGAGACCACCTCTTTTACTCACCTTATGTCCCTTCTGTCCAGCTTCCGGGTTTACCGTTCGCAGGAGTTCCCACGGTATTCGCAAGTGTCATTACGGATATCGCACGGATATCGCACTGGCATCTGCGACCATACAATGTTGCAACGCTGCTCAAGACACTCTTGGAGAAATTCAAAAATGTTTGAATTTTCTCCCGACCTTACCAAGTCACACGACTACCTGCCGTTAGCGCCACGGAGGTCCTCGGTGGTCCACGAATGCCGTACTGCTATCGCAGAAGGTTCCCACGATGTTAAATCTTGTTAGGTCTTGCTTCAGGTCGCACAATGAGAAAGCCCTTTAACTCTCTCACTCACCGCTGCTGCAGCGCTCCGGGCACGAAGCCACCACACTGTAGCCAGGGATAGAAGCAGCTCGGGTAGCTGCGAGCGGCCGCCGGGACCCGACAGCAGAACCGGCTGCCACTTCAGCGCCTTCTGCCGGCCCGCTCACCTCTGGCAGTGCTCTCCATCTGAACATCTCTCACCTGCCGCGCGCCGACTTCGCTCTTGTCAGCCGCTTCCCGCAAATCCTTAAATTCCCACAGCCGAGTAACCTCAATCGTGCTGTTGGAATTTAAGGATTTGCGGGAAGTGGCTGACATGAGTGAGGCCAGCGTGCGGCAGGAGAGAGGTTTTTAGACAGAGAGCTGCCAGAGGTGAGCTGGGGCCGGCAGAAGGCACTGAGGTAGCGGCTGGTTCCGCTGTCCGGCCCAGCGGCCGCCCACAGCCACCCGAGCTACTTCTCCCCCCCCCCCCCCCCCCCACGCCTCAATGCGGTGGCTCTGTGCAAGGAGCGTCGCAAGTGGCATGATCCCGACCCCCTCCTTCACAACATTCATGCCCTCCCCGCAAATTTACCCTGGGCCAGACTCCCCAAACGCTGTGAAAGGAGCTCCCCCCCCCCCCCCCCCCCACACCCCGGGAAATATGGTATTTAAAAGCATAAAGCACCAAGAAAGGTACTTACCACATTATCGGTACACAAACTCCATTCTTCTCTCTTTGTTTCCTAAGATACACTTAAAATAATGGCAATCCATATTTGAAAACCCCGCCAAGAAACTAGCGCTGCGCATGCGCAGTAGGCTGCTGCGCCTGCACAGTGCTGCACAGGCAGAATTTCAGCTGCCTTCAGCCCCGCTTGAAATTGACGGCTTGAAGCAGTGCTGACGGCACGTGGGCTGCACAGAACTTTAAGGGTTACAAGCGCTGCGGATGAAAGGCACGGAGAATTATGCCTACTTAAGAGATTGATCTCTGAGATAGGCATAATTCTCCCATGCCTTTACTATTTATATTTAGTAATTACCATGTTATAATTTTAGTCAGGATAGGCAGTGCCTACCTTGCCTACCCTGATGGCACGTGCCTGGTGCAGGGCTAGGGCGATGGCATAATCTGAGGACCTGTTGTGCCGGTAGGCAAACTGCAATGGGTCAAGGCCATTGGGTAGACTGGATTTAATGCATTCCATAACTAGCCTCTACTTCCTGAGAAGATTACGGAGAGTCGGTATGACTCTCTCAAACTTCTACAGGTGCACAGTAGAGAGCATGCTGACCGGTTGCATCATGGCTTGGTTCGGCAACTTGAGCGCTCAGGAGCGGAAAAGACTGCAAAAAGTTGTAAACACTGCCCAGTCCATCATCGGCTCTGACCTCCCTACCATCGAGGGGATCTATCGCAGTCGCTGCCTCAAAAAGGCTGGCAGTATCATCAAGGATCCACACCATCCTGACCACTCACTCATCTCCCCACTGCCTTCAGGCAGACGGTACAGGAGCCTGAAATCTGCAACATCCAGTTTCAAGAACAGCTTCTTCCCCACAGCCATCAGGCTATTAAACTCAACTCAATCAAAACTCTGAACATTAATACCCCATTGCACTTTATCTGATTATTTATGTGTGTGGATATATATAATCAATAGTATATGGTCACACTGATCTGTTCTGTATTTATTGATGCCTACTATATTCTGTTGTGCTGAAGCAAAACAAGAATTTCATTGTCCTATCTGGGACACATGACAATGAACTCTTGAATCTTGAGCCTCTAAAAGCATTTCATGAGAGTGAATGTCAAGGCCACTGGGCGGTAGATACTAATTATTGTGGACTAGGCACCATGTGCTCCCTGTGGATCTTGCTGATTTAGAGACCTCAAGCTGTGTGCGAGGCATAGACTGAGAAAATCCTTTATGGGTTCTCGATAACTTTGACTGGTTTTCTTGCAGCTGTGTTTCTGTTTTGGGGCCAGGCTGATATAAACAACAGTGCAGATCATGAATTGTCAGTTCAGGAGTCATCGGCACCTGTCACACCTCTTATGACTATCAGAAGAGCAGAATTATTAGACAACACTGTTAAGCAAATTCATATCTTCCACAAAATCAAAGTATAAAACGCTGACTGACTGATGCGCAGGTAAAATCCAACATTGCCACGATAATTACCTGGGTTGTCAAAAGGGCAAGCAGCTGAAAGATGATCGATTTATGAAATACTGCACCAGATGAATTATCGATAAACGTCATGCATCATCGAGGCTGATGATGAGACTGAACAGAATCCATCTCCAGTCTTGACCAGAACTGAAAAAATGAGAGATTCAGCCTCAACATCTCCAACATCAGGAGGAACAGATAATATATCACCAACGCTAGGCACCAACTGATCACGGAGAGGGATGATCACATCCAAGTTCACAAAATAGAGGCAGAAATGAGCAATGCCATCAATGATGTATTAAGAACGACAATTTAAAAGTTCTAAGAAAAACATTTTTTTACAAAATGGATGTTAATTTATTGCAAGAATGAATGGTGATCTATAGTAAAGCTGCACCACTTAGTCTACGCAGCAGCCACAGCTTTACATTAGGCGTCCATTCATTCTTGCAATAAAATAAAATACTCTGTGTAGAAAACACATTGCATATCCAGGCAGCATACAACCTGTTGTCTGAAAATAAACGTGAAGTGATCCACATGTTAGAGTCTTCAGTAGGAAACAAAGCTCTGGGAACAATGTCTTAATATTAACTTTTTTACCATAGCACTTTTGCCTTAAAACTTATTCAGAGAATGAATAAAGGTAGGTGCAGGCATTAATATCATGTGTTCATGTATTTGAGTTAGGTACTTTCGGTTTGTTGTTTTGCCAAAATTGTTATCCTGTGTGATCATCAGAAATAATTAAGCTGTTTTATCAGGTATTAAACTTTGCTCAAGTGAAGCACTCTTGTGTTTGATTCTAAAATAGGTGTGTTCATGCTGCATGTTAGGAATAGGAGCATTTTCTAGTCAATTACCTGACTTCACCCAAAATGGCTGATTATGTTATTTTATGGCAAGACAAAATGTTATTCTATGCTGCTTCAAGCAACAAGATGCAGAAAACATTTTTCTCCACAGAGGTTTGTGAGGCTTTGAATTCAACAGAATCAAACTTCAATGGCAATTTGTGAATGCACTATTGCATGTTTAATATATCTGAGCAAGGCCAAATTAGTACCAGTACCAACAGCCAGTATATTGAACAGTACTCAACAGTACAAAACAATAGCTTTGAGGACTATTCGACACAATGAATAATCTCCACTGTAAGTCTACTCTGCGGCTGAGGACCAGGGAGAGGTGGAGAAAGGACCTCTGGGCAGGTATGAAGCACATTGAGAGCATGTGGTTCAAGATCCCGAAGGCCAAGTGCCAATGCCACAAAATGGTCAACAGTAACAGCAACACACTCCCCAATCCAATGGCCAGAGACAACTTCACCTGTGGAAGCTGTGGGAGGGTCTGTTTGTTAAGGATAGGACTAGTCAGCCACAGCAGGAAACTCAACCACAGATAAAACATTCCTGACTCCAAGCAGGCCAACGTCAAAGCCACACCATCATCTCTCGCAGATGGATCAATGCTGCCTGTACTTTTTTTCCCTCAAGTGTCATATGGATTTTTGGTTCAGATATGGTGCAGTTTTTGACAAATAACATGTGGTTGCAACAATCAAGCAGTATGTTTCATGATTAACATTGTAAATGTGGAATAAAGGGAGGTGCACTGTTGGGGACAGTCTAGTCCCTCCGTCCACCCAGAGTCACTGACCGCGCCGCGCCGCACCGGCACCCCAACCCCCCCCCCCCCCCAGTCGGTTTCCACCATGGCTAGTAGTGGTTTTGCCGCACTCACTGTGCGCTTGTTCTGAGATTCGGGGTGGCGGAGGTCCTCAGAAAAAGAGAAAATTACACCTGCGGGCCGGATAATTTTGGATTATGAAGCATGCCAAAAAAGTGGAGCCCCCCCAGGCCCCCGGGTTCCGCGGCCCATGTCAGAAAGCATTTCTTCTTACAGAAAGCATGTCCTCTTAAACTTAGCCAAGCATTTGAATGATAAGCATCATCTGTGGTATTTCACTGGAACTGACCCATTTACGATCTTTCTAAATGGACCAGAATATGATACATCAACAGAATAAAACTCTGCATTGTCATTAATTTTACTCACACAAATCTTTGTTTAATCGCATTTGAGATTAACTGGCAGGCGGCAATCTATTTTAACCTTAAGGGCTGTCACTAAATCATTTTTGAAAGCTTAATGGAACTGTTATGCTTCAAAAAGGACAGACATTTCTACATGTCACACATGAAGGCGGTTTTGCTTTTAGCAGAATTGGAAAATCGTGTGCAAAATGGATTTTAAAAGACTCTATATTTCTGGGAAATCAACACACTCTGGTGCTGCAATGGAGACCAATGTTTTTTAAAATGTATTCGAATCACCCCGTACCCATCAAATGGCTGAGTTGATTAGTGATGTTGTTCATTTTTCTGCTGTCATGTTTACAGTTGCAATCAAACCTTAATGAAGAAATGTAAATGTAAATATAATAATACAGTTCTTAAGATCGAATTGAATTGGGACTATTGTCTAGAAATTCATCTTCAAGCTCCACCATTTATTTTAACTTTTTTGACATTGAAAACGTTGTCAAACTTCATGGAACAGATACCCATCCATCTACACTCATTTCCGATGCAAAATTCAGCAGCAAAAATACAATGCTTTCTGATTCCCTAGTTATCCATCAAAGTCAGTTCTGTCCAATAGCCATCAAAATCCAAATCTTAATAATATTGTATTGTTCTAAGAACATGCACCATCAATTACTAGAGGATCAAAAACCACCATCAGATGAGTTTGGTTACTTGCAACAACTCTGACCTAACCGTCAACCTTATTCATTTATCTGACATGCTCCTACTGCTTTTTATCCGAGTATTACTCTTCATCTCGAGCAAGTCATTACATGTGGCTGTAAAACTCTATGAGTAGTTAATATTGGTTTTGGCTGCAACTACGAGATTATTCTCCATCCAATAATGTAAAATAGTTTTCAACTCCTTGAAGTATTCCATCCAAAAGCACAATCAAATTCCAGCAAAATCAGCTGTATTTGGTAGCTTCATCATTGAACAGTCTTTGGACTTGACGTTGTGGTCACTGGATTCTGAGAAAAAGGCCTTTTACTCCATTACATTAATTGGCTATTTATCTCAATTGTCTATTTGAAAATTAAAAGCTAAAGCATATTAGTAAAAAAAATGTGCACGATGCACTTGATGAAGATGACATGATTTTTTTAAATTATGCCACTCCACTGTCAGGGAGATGCATTTTCAAAAGTACTGAGAGTGGTGTGCATGAAGTTTAGTTTAGTTTAAAGATACAGCCCCTTTGGCCCACTAATCCACACCGACATTCAATCACCCATTTACACAAGTTCTATGTTTTCCCATTCTCACATTCACTCCCTGCAAATCGGCAATTTTACAGGGATCAATTAACCTACAAATTCAGCTTTCTTTGGGATGTGGGAGAAAACCAGAGCAGCCGGAGGAAACCCATGCAGTCACGGAGAGAATATGCAAACTCCACACAGACATCACCTGAGGTCAAGATCTAACCAGAGTGTCTGGCACTGGGAGGTAGCAACTTACCAGCTGTGCCACTGTGCCTCTCGTTGTTCAGCAATGGGAAGGAGATCAGAAGAGAAATTATGCTTGGTCATTATTTTTGCATCATTTTAAAGGCAAGGACCAAGAAATTCTATTTCATAATATCATAATGATGTGCACCACTGAATACAAAACCGGCCAAATGGTTTTCATCCAGAAAACAAGCGAACTGGAATGAACGGGCCTTTTTCAAGTTGCACGGATATAACTAGTGAAGTGCCCCAGCGATATGTTGTTGGTCTTTAACTATTTTCTATTTGTATAAATACCTGGAGGAGGAGGCTCAGTGTAGGTGACCCCGAAATACAAGCAATGGCATATTGCAGTAAGGATGTTGGTGTTTGGCAAGGGGATGTAATGTTGGACAGAGTGAATAGGTGTAAATGAAGTTTACTCTGTGACCGTGTCATGTATTTTAGCAAGTGGAATCAAAAGGCAGATTATTATCCAAATGGAAACAGATTGCAAATGACTAAAGAACAATCTAGATGTCCTTGTACATGAAACACAATATGTTAGCAAGAAAGTGTAGTTAAAAGGGCAATTGGTTTATGAGACTTTATTACAAAGCATTTAGAGTTTAGAAACAGAGCAGTGTTATTACAATTGTCCAGGGTGTGTGTGGGAGGGAGGGGAGGGATACCTGGAGTTCTGTGTACCATTTTGGTCCCCTTGTCCAAGAAAGCATATTGTAGCAAAAAATAAAGTTCTGGTAAATCTCAAAGGTAGAGTCAGCATCTGTTAATGGAAACGGACAGTTGACATTTCAGGTTGGGACCCCTCTTCAGGCTGATGGAGTAGGGGGGAGAAAGTAGGAAAAAGAGGGTGGGATGGGGAAAAGCCTGGCAGGTGATAGGTGGACCCAGATAAGAGGGGTGATTGGCAGTTGGGTGGAATTAGTAGCAAAGGCTGGAGGTGAAATGGAGATAAAAGGAGCCAGATAAGGAAGGGATTAGTGTAAAGGGCCTGTCCCACTTAGACGATTTTTTGGGCAACTACAGGCGACTGCCGCAAGATTTTCAACACGTTGAAAATTTTTCGGCGACAGCGACGACAATTTTTGCTATCGTAGGTTGTCGTAGGTGCTGTCATAGCTTGTCGCCAGGTGTCGTAGGTGAATTCCATTAAACTAGTCCCTTGCAGTCACCTAAAGAGTCGTCTAAGTGGGACAGGCCCTTAATATAAAGCCAGAGAAAGTGATATGGCGGATCTTCTTTGGACTTCTATTCCTGATCACAATAAAGAAACCCACTTAAATCACAATCATCTCTGAACTGTCCCAACACAAGAATGGGGGATCTTATACAAACTTACAAAATTCTTAAGGGGTTGGACAGGCTAGATGCAGGAAGATTGTTCCCGATATTGGGGAAGTCCAGAACAAGAGGTCACAGTTTAAGGATAAGGGGGAAATCTTTTAGGACCGAGATGAGAAAAACATTTTTCACACAGAAAGTGGTGAATCTCTGGAATTCTCTGCCACAGAAGGTAGTTGAGGCCAGTTCATTGGCTATATTTAAGAGGGAGTTAGATGTGGCCCTTGTGGCTAAAGGGATCAGGGGGCATGGAGAGAAGGCAGGTACAGGATACTGAGTTGGATGATCAGCCATGATCATATTGAATGGCGGTGCAGGCTCGAAGGGCCGAATGGCCTACTCCTGCACCTAATTTCTATGTTTCTATTTATCTTTCTCTCTAAGCAGCCTTCTGCCACCTGATTATCAACCGTGACCCTTCACTTACTGAGAACATAGAACAATACAGCACAGGAAAAGGCCATTCGGCCCACAAAATGTCTGTGCCGAACATAATGCCAAGATCCAAATCACTCCATTCCCTGCATATCCATGAGCATATCCAAAATATATGCATATCCAAAAGTCTCTTAGATGCCACTATTGTATTTGGCTCCACCACCACCCCTGCCAGTGTGTTCCAGGCATTCACCATCCTCTGTGAAAAAACTGGTCCCACACATTTCTTTTAAACTTTACTCCTCTCGCCTTAAAGCTCTGCCCTCCAGTATTTGAGGATATAACTCTCCCTTGCTCTACCGTTCTGAATCAAATGGTGGAAAGATCTTTACGATTATAATGTGTGTTAGACCTATGGTGTACAATCGCCACCTCCCCCAGCCTCACGCAGAAAGGGGTTGGCACTGACGGGGTTGAGGACAGCATTCGATGACCCATTGTGTAAAGATTCTTCACTACTTTCCCAGCAGCACTCTTTAAGCCACTCTGAAGAACATATGGATTATATTCTCTTCAACGTTTACAAATGACTTATTGGTTTTACAGTCTTGTTTAAGACTGAAACATTTTAGGAAAGATTATTTTTTAAAAAGCAAAAGAAAAATCAAGGTCTATAAATGTACACCGTGTGCACCATCAAAATGCCAGAAAATCCAGGTTTCTGGATTCTGTCAACTTTCTAAACACCATTTAGAGTTGATAACTGTATAAGTAAATTTGCAATGCATTCTACACATTTATCAGTTGCAAAATGGGCACACAAAAACAAAACAATTTCTTAATAAAATTGCTTGACCAATCTTCTTAATTGGTAAATGTGTGTCAGAGTTGAATTTGCCAATGCAGGGCTTTCTCTGGGCACTTTTACAGGTAGCAATGGATTTTCTACCCTGGTACCTTATGCAGAAGATACTTCTATGCCCACCTACATTACTACATATAGATCAATAACATATCAGCCAAGGTAGACTCAAAATGCCAGAGTAACTCAGCGGGACAGGCAGCATCTCTGGAGAGAAGGAATGGGTGACGTTTCGGGTCGAGATACAATATCACCAACTTTGTGTTCATTGTAAAGTATTCGTGAAGTAAGGCACAAAGCCAACATGGTGGTTTGAATACTGCCCTGTGCCATTTCAAGGCATCAAACCTTATTTTGATCATGTGCAGGCACATTTAAAACTCGCTTACATGATCAAGTTGGTTTGCCTGAATTCCCAGAGGAGATGAATAGGTTTTTAGATGTGCAGATTGGCATGTAGGGAAAGAAGGGATATGGAACATGTGCAGGCAGGTGAGATCAGTTTATCTTGGCATCATGTTTGGCATCGTCCTTGTGGGCTGAAGGGCCTGTTCCTATGCTGTATGGTTCAATTTTCCATGTTCTATATAAAACTGCTTTGTGCAGAGACACACAATTATTGCAATCACTGTTTTCTTGCAGTGGAAGTTATATATCTTTCTCTAACAAAACAAAAAGTTACATTGTAAGCTGAAATATCACCTTCATGCACTGACTATAGGTGGGTCAAGGAATGTGATCCAAGCTCCTGCCAAACTAATGCTGGACACCATAATGCTTCTTGGCATCAAAAGCAAACTTCCTGGCAGGTTTCCCAGTGCACTAAAGCAACTCACTTTAACACATCCATCAGCCTCCTTCTGCAATCTGGTTTACCAAAGTCCTTGTCTATGCTCTTTACAACAAGTTCATGTCCTCTGTCCTTTAGCCCATGAGCAAGCGTGCCCCCTGTCCCAGCAGAGGGTTGCTTCTGCATTGTATCATCCCATGTACAGATGCCATCACTACCTAATCCCGACAAAAAGTACATACCTTAAGAGCAACATACAATAATATTCAGGGAGGAAAAATGCTCTTCTGCGTGTACAATATTATTGTTCTCACTCTACCTTACAAAATGGACCAGAAGATGTTAAACACGTGACTCGTGTGTAATGAGTGCTAAACCAGAAGCCTTGGAACTCCCCATATTGGGCATAATTCTCTTGGAAACTGGTATTTGCTGTATTAGTCATGCAAGTTATAGCTGCTAAGCATCACTCACTCATTACAATGTGAGCAAATTAAAATTTGCCATGAAATGAATTGCAACATGTCCTTGAATACGGAAAATTAATGTCATTTTTTTGTTCGTGCCTAACAGCCTCAGGTGCTCATTTCTGCATTCAGTAATAAGGCTGAACAATTGATCTAAAATTGAATCTACTTCATCAAAATACAAACATTTAGCAGGAGTGATGAGGGCTGAAATAATGATATCAGCTTCACTTATGCAGTTTCCTAAATGAATACAAAAATTAGTGCCAGTTGGTTATTTAAGCAGGACTCTAAAGTGGTTACCGTGATTTTCCTTAATTCTAACCCAGGAGAAAATTCTGATGAAAACTTGTTGCAATTCATTTTACAGTGATATTTCATGTTGCTTATTTAGTAATGAGTGAACAACACTTTCCAGCTAAGGCACAACAGTTGCCAGCTAAGGCCATCTTTATAAGTGAGGCAAAATTATCTTCATGTTCTGGTTTCATACTTCTGTGTTTTTCTGCAGTTTTTTAACAATTCAATAATGTCATTGTCATTCATGAAATTAATGTTGGACTACTGACACTTGAATTTTGTTAGCAATGAACACAACCTGTTTCACGCATAGGCTCTGAATTCTGCATAAATATCCTGCAGGGAGCTCACAAGCTCACCACGTATATTCACTACCATGGCTGACGAGTGGCGACAGTCAGATTCCAGCTTTCCAAACTCATAGTTTCTTTGCCTCAGGCAACACATGTTTTACAGCCAACCTACCGGGGTTAGAAAAGAACATGCAATTAATATCACAGCCCCCCAATTGATGTTAGGAGTTTAGAATGCTAAAGAGTGGTTTTGCTATGAATCTATAAAACCACAACTGAAATATAAAAAAGCCAAGTTGCGGCTCTAAGCTATGCAAATGCGTTGTAAACTTGCTCCAACTTGGACGCTAATAAATTAATGTACTACATAAATATTCTACAAACGATCTCACTACTCGCATAAAGCTTGCACAAATCTAGAACTTCCACCTCTTATGATGCCTTATCATGCGCGCTGCTGTCTGCTTGCTTTCCTTCAGGTGACACTTTCACTGCCCCTGCAGCATTTTAATGGAAGAATCTCTTCACACAAATTGCACGAGGTTTCATAAACACATGTCCAGGAGGAAGGATTTTTGGTCAGTGGACACTGCCGACTTGCAAATTTAAAAACTAAGCCCCAAAATTGACATATCTACAATTGCCAGTCAGATTAATAAAAATAATAAGATCGAGTACAGTAAGGAGATCGGGAATCATGTGTCATGATGCCAGAACAACAACCTGGCCCTTAACATAAACACAAATCTCATATTTTGCTTGGGCAGCTTACAGCCCAGTGGTATGAATATTGATTTTTCTCACTTCAGGTAGCCCCGACATTCCCTCTCTCTCTATCCCTCCCCCACCCAAGTTGCACTAGCTTCTCATTTTCACCCAACAAAGAGCTAACAATGGCCTGTTTCCTTTATAATCGTTACTTTTTTGCATATATTTAATTCATTGTTCTTTATCTCTCCACATCACCGTCTATATCTCTCGTTTCCCTTATCCCTAATCAGTCTGAAGAAGGGTCTCGACCCGAAACATCACCCATTCCTTCTCTCCAGAGATGCTGCCTATCTTCAGTTTAAACCAGCATTTGCAGTTTCTTCTTACAATTCAAAATTAAAGATTTGGATGTTAACCTAAGGAAGTAAAGGGGTGAATACAACACTGCCCTCATCAACAGGGCTGTTCAAGTTACAAGGCATCTAAATCACCAATAACCTAACCTGGTCCCTTCATACTGATGTGGTGATTGAAAAAGCATGGCAGTGTATTTACTTTCTTTGGCATCTGAAAATATTCGCCATGTGCACAAGGATTCTCTCAAACCATTACAGATGCACTATAGGAATCCTGAAAGGATGCATCTCAGCCTGGTACCGCAGCTGCTCTTCGCCTAACCGCATGTATTTGCAATGAGTGGTGAACACAGTCCAGTCCATTACAGGCTTGCTATATCCTTCCATTCAATGATTTTCCTTGCATCGGAAAGGCTGTAAGTATCGTCTAAAATGTCTGTCACCCTGGCCATTCCCTTTTCTCTCTTCATCTTTCTGGGATAAGGTACAGGGGCTTGAAAGCCTGGATGTCCAGCTTTAAGAACAGCTTCTTTCTCATGGTCAGCAGACTTCGGAACCAATTACCTCTTTCTAACTCCATGCCTGGAATTGCTGCCAAGGGTCTGGACCCAAAATGTCACCCATTCCTTCTCTCCAGAGATGCTGCCTGTCCCGCTGAGTTACTCCAGCTTTTTGTGTCTCTTTTTAACTCTACTTCATTCAGTTACTCAGTTATTGTGTTTTATTGCAGCACTTCAGATTGCATTGCAATCACTGAACCATTATAATCTTTCACACTTTCCATTGTATTTATTGCTGTATCCGTCAGTATTGTTTACTCAACGAGCGTCAAGTGAACTAGGAATTTTATTGCACATGACATTTCTGTATTCGTATTTCTGCTGTCGTTCCTGAAATGAGAGAAAATTGCCATTTTGGTAAAGGTCTCCCACCGTTTTAATTCCATGGGTTTTCCATTGGACGAATCCTCTATCTAAAACAGACGGTTTAAAAGAAGGGTTATTTGCAATCGGGGAAAAAAGCGATAAATTACCCAATTTTAGAGTGAGTTTTAATTGTTTCCACATACGTATAGCACTATGTATAATCGGATTTCCTCCGTATGTTTTTTTATTCAAATTAATCGGAGCTAGAAGAATCGAGCCTATTTCAAAAGGTAAGCAGTCCTCCTTCTCCATCTTTAGCCAGTCTGGTTGTTGATCAATGTCATCCAACCAGAAGGTAATATTTTTAATATTAACTGCCCAGTAATATAATAAAAAGTTTGGTAAAGCTAATCCTCCATTAACTTTGGACTTGCGTAAATGTTTTTTTATTTATTCTGCGGTTCTTATAATCCCAGATAAAATTTGTAACAATGGAATCAATGTTTTTGAAGAATTCTTTTGGTAGATATATCGGAATTGATTGGAATAAGTATAATAATTGTGGGAGAAAAATCATCTTTATAGCATTAATTCTACCAACTAAAGAGATGGGAAGTGTTTTCCAATATTGGATATTTCTGTGTAATTTAGTAAGTAAAGGAGGAAAATTTGATTTGAATAAAGAAGTATATTTCTTGGTCACATAGATTCCAAGGTATTTAAACTTTTCATAGGCGATTTAAAAACGATACTGTTGAAGTATAAGCGGGTTTTGTTCCATTATTGGCATAATTTCGCTTTTATTCCAATTAATTCTATATCCCGAGAATGATCCAAATTGAGTTATGAGATTTAATAAAGTCAGAATGCTAATTTCTGGGTTTGTGATTTACAATAATACATGATCTACATATAAATAAATTTTATTAACTGTGTGTTTAGTGTTATAGCCATGGATTTCTGAGTGGGATCTAATGCGAGTGGTTCTATAACAAGGGCAAATAGAAGTGGGGAAAGTGGACATTCTTGTCTACACCCTCTGGATAAATTAAATGTAGGTGACAATATTTGATTTGTCAGTATTCTAGTTGTTGGGTTTGTGTATAGGAGTTTCACCCATGAACAGAATTTTTCACCAAGATGAAATGTTTCCATCACAGAAAAGAGGTAGGGCCAACCCACCTGATCAAATGCTTTTTCAGCTTCTAACTGAATGATTGATAAATTTTCATTTAATATTCTATTTAAATATATTATATTAAACAGACGTCTTAGATTATAGAATTAATATCGGTTCAGGATAAAACCTGATTGATCGGGATGTATTTACTTGTGGACCACCAAACTTAATCTGTGAGCTAAAATTTTGGCTAATATCTTTTGATCAGTATTTAAAAGGGCTATGGCTCTATACGAGCCTGGGTCTTCAAGATCCTTATCTTTTTTGGCTCCTGGTTCTTGACTCCCTCAACATTGGGAACTTGTTTCCTGCCGCTAGCGTGTCCAATCCCTTAATAATCTTATATGTTTCCATAAGATTCCCTCTCATCCTTCTAAATTCCAGAGAATACAAGCCCAGCCGCTCCATTCTATCAACATATGACAGTCCCACCATCCCGGGAATTAACCTCATGAACCTACGCTGCACTCCCTCAATAGCAAGAATGTCCTTCCTCAAATTTGGAGACCAAAACTGCACACATTACTCCAGGTGTGGTCTCTCTAGGGCCTTGTACAACTGCAGAAGGACCTCTTTGCTCCGATACTCAACTCCTCGTGTTAGGAAGGCCAACATGCCATTAGTTTTCTTCACTGCCTGCTACACCTTGAAGATTCCAGTATTTATATCCCTTAGTCCGTTCAGTGAAAACATCAACTAGAATACTTTAAATCTCCTTTATTTCACCAAGGTGACCGTGTATCTCTGTACCGCCCTGGGAAGCTCTCCCAGCAAGCAAACAAGGAGAAACACATGTTCAAACAAAGGAATTAGCATTTATATATGATTAATACAGTGGGCGGTAACTTACAAAGTGTGGTAATTCTACAGTATCACATGGTTATATTGGTGGGGACAATCTTTCCACCTAATTACAATCATAAACAGTATAATACATCATAGCCAATCACAATAGCATCGAACATCACATGTTTTCCAAGAAAAATGTCACAGCAAGGAAAGTGAAACTTAACTAAATCAGCCCTTGATCTTCAAAAATAGAATACTTAACCCTTCAATCCTAGAGGATCCCCAGTTCTGCGTTTTCTCATTCCACCCTTTTATCATTCCATGATAACTCCCCATGTTCCTACTTATTTCTATCCTTCCCAGTCGTTCAAATTCTTCCTGCATCCTATCAACGTACTCAGTCTTTTCTTCATCACATACTTCATCCTGTCTTACCAATAACATTCTCGGAGCACCTATGCCTTCCAGTGCTGTCTGCATTCTCCCCAATACACATTTTACAACAGCTAATCCTACAAAAATACAAATAATCGCAATAGCTCGGTACATAGGCATGTTGATTAGCCAGTCTGACCAACTTCCAAAGCCCCAATTACCCCAGTCACTTGCTTCCTTCATGTTATCTAACTGTTCTCTTATTAGCACCTCCATTCAATGTTATCATGGCTGATCATCCACAATCAGTACCCCGTTCCTCCTTCTAGTGCGTCCAAACCCTTAACAATCCTATATGTTTCAATTAGATCCTCTCTAATCCTTCCAAACCCCACAGTATACAAGCCCAGCTCTCCAAAACTGCACACAATACACCAGATGTAGTCTCACTAGGGCCCTGCATAACTGCAGAAGGACCTCTTTGCTCCTAAACTTAAATCCTCTCACAATGAAGGCCAACATGCCATTAGCTTTCTTCACTGCCTGCCTCACCTGCATGCTTACTTTCAGTGACTGATGTACAAGTACACCCATGTCTCGTTGCACCTCACCTTTTCCTAATCTGACACCATTCAGATAATAATTTGCCTTCCTGTTCTTGCCACCAAAGTGAATAACCTCACATTTATCCACATTATACTGTATCTGCCATGCATCTGCCCATTCACACAACCAATCCAAGTCCCCCTGCATTCTCATAGCATCCTCCTCATAGTTCACACTGCCACCCAGCTTTGTGTAAATCTGCTAATGTTACTTGTAATCCTTTCATCTAAATAGGCAAAGGGACTTTTACTCCCTCCTTTTGACATGCATAATCAAATTTACAAGGAGCATGGTAACATGGCAATAGTCCATAATTAGGATTCTCCTTCCTTGCCATCGCTATCACATTGCAGTGCATCTCCTTCACATAGGTGATAGATTACATCGGCATACTCTGTTTTTCGCAGACGCGATGGCTTTCAATGGCCCTAGATAGGCGAACAACAACGGTATGTCCATCGTGATTTATCCTAGAAAGGGATTTCTTAAAAGAAAGAAGTTTTATGATTTAGGTACCAGACTGACAATCTTACAGTGGTGAAGGTGGACCCACGCGTCCCTCCCCTCCACCTTGGCAGCGTTAGGGGTTGTTAGAAGACCTGGTGGGGTCCTTCCCACAGAAGTCCTAGTCCCTTCCTCATCCAATTCTTAATCATTACATAATGACAGGTTGAAATTTAGACGGAGTGGTTAGAGGTGGGAGTTTGACATACACCACTTGTATGGAGGCTTCTCAATGCCCTGGTTAACGATAAAATATAGTTAGTCATTTCCACTGTCATGTGATGAAAGTGAACAGCCTTTGGAGTATTCTGATTCCATGGGGTTCTGAGTGGGCGGCCGTATACAATCTCTGCTGGACCCAACCGTGCCTTCCCTGCTGGGGTGGTGCACATCTGGAATAGTGCCACAGGGAGTAGTTTAAGCCAATTGGTCCCTGCTTCAATCTGTAATTTGGCAAGTTTATTTTTCAATGTTCGATTGGCTCGTTCAATGAGTCCAGCAGCCCGTGGCTGATAGGCACAATGTAATTACTGTTGGATGCCCATCTGAACGCAAAATTCTTTGGTAACCTTTCCCACAAAATGAGGGCCACTATCCGAACTCAGCCTAGTTGGGATCCCATACCTGGGTATGATTTCTTCATAAGTACTTTAACAACCGTAGAAGCTTTGTTGTCCACGGTAGGATAAGCTTCAATCCATTTACTAAAGACAACAATAACTAATATATATTTATAAAACTGACATCTTTCCAACTCAATGTAGTCCATCTGGAGGGTTTCAAAGAGACCCATGGGTAAGGAGGTTCTCCCTTCTCTGCAGGTTATACCCTTCCCAAGGTTATATTACTGACAGGTCAGACAACGACTACTAATCCCTTGTGCCAGAGCCTGCAACTTTGGATGCCACCATGTATCTAGAAGCGTATCACCAGTTGCTCGGGCACCGCAGTGAGTTGCAAAGTGTATACATTCAATAACCCACATCACGAGTTCATCTGACATACATGTTTGCCCTGCCGGGATAACCCATAATCCCGACATGCAATCAACTTTACAACCGAGCTGTTTACACATTTCTATATCTTGGTCAGGAGCATCCTCCTGTAAGCTAACGACATCTTCGATGGTTGCCATTGGTTTTTCTGAGAGAGACTTGTCTTTGTCTATGCTATTAGTCTGCCTCACCATTTTAGGTACCACCACCACAGGCCCCTGGGACACTTCCTTAGCCATTAGGTCGGCACAGCGATCTCCAACGTCTACTGGGGTTTGACCCATAGAATGGGTCGTACATTTTACAACGGAAATTTGTTTTGGCAGCATAAGGGCTTGTAACAGGTCTGATATCAATTTCTGGTGGGATATCTGTGTTCTTGCTGAAGTCAAGAATTCCCTGTTTTTCCACACTGACCAAAGTCATGGACCACTCCAAAAGCATATCTGGAGTCAGTATAAACATTTATTCTCAAGTCCTTCACTAAGATGCAGGCTCTTATCAGACAAACAGTTCCACTTGTTGGGCAGAGAATGGTGTTTCAAACGCCGCCGCCTCCACATTATTGCCATCCTGATCTATAATTGCATATCCTGAAAGTCTTTCACCTGGTGATCCAATTGATGCACTCCCGTCTATGTACAGAGTTAAGTCATGGTTTGTCATGGGAATATCTGTCAAATCTTTCCGAACAGAGGTATCTTCTTTAATCACAAATATGCAGTCGTGTTCTGAATCAGCTTGTCCCTCCGGTGGTTTGCGAGAAAGGACGCCGGATTGATGGTGGTACAATACTTAAATTGCAAGCTTGCCTGCTGCTTCAGCAGGTACTGTCATATAGAGGGCATTGTTACTCGGGGAGCTACTTGGATGGGATTAATATGGATGCATCCTACCTGAGTAGAGTCTTCTGCACACACCTGTGGGTCCACATACTCTGTTACCTCACTCCCCAGATGATGTTGTAAATGTGTAGTAACCGTCCTTGGTGGATGATAAAATTGAACAGTACAATTATTAGGCAATTCTTGTTCGTGTTTGGATTCGCCAGACCAATCGCATGCTTAACCATAGCTCCTAAATACTTTGCATGAGATGGGAAGTTCACTTTCTTTGTTGTATGTTGAGCAACCTCAGAGTCCTGCTTTCACAACTCCGAAGGCACCTCAGCATACTCTGCTGTTCCCTGTGGTGATTACAAACTAATGCTGTACTGCCTCGTTCCAGTATGTTACTTCGACTGGCATAGAGATGGGGTATTGATAGATCTGTCCTTGGAATCCAGATAATCTCTGAGTCTAGTCGGATATGGGGAGGTTGTGATTGGGCTGAATGGATGACATGGATGACCCTGAACTATGAAGGTACACCAGAACAGGTTCTTCATCAGTGTAGCACCCGTTTACCACTAAGTTGGCTAGTCATAGAGGAAACGGATTAGCCTGGGAGAAGTCCATGTACCACCTTTGTCCTCGAACTCCTTGCCAACGTCCCCTTTGTTCTTGCTGATATCCCTCTCTCGCTTGTCTCCGCCATGGGCACTCCTTGCTCCAATGGCCATGCTGGATATAATTAAAGTAGCATTTAACTGCACAGGTTATTTAGCTCTGAGAATTGTCTTTCCAGTCTAATATTTTTTATTTAAGTTAGTTTTTATTACCTCTGCGACAGTGGCTGGGAGACAGGATAGCACAGTACTGGGGTGAATTCTGACAGTCTCTATACCTAGCATCCCCTGATTGACTAATGTATATCTCAAAACCTCTCCAAAAATTCTTCTGCCCCTCTCCTTCCCTGGGTTTAGTATCCAGAATTTTGGTGATATCAATAGGTTTTTGCAGAGTGGTAGTAAGGAAAAGATTGTGTCCTCTCGGGCCGGATTCTGGCCATGTTAATTGACCAGCTCTTCATGGGTTGGGGACCCCAAGTTAGCTAGGAATCTTGCGTGTTCTACTGGGATTAGAATTTGTTGCACCAGGTCCACAATTCTCTGGAATCAACATTATAGACACGTATCGTGGTTAGGAGGGAGTTTACAAATGGGACGGGTGATTTATTTTAATTTGGCAGCTTGTTCAGTAAGATTATCATTTTGTTTGGCTTCCAAGGGAGGTATATGTCCATTGTTCGTGCATTATTTACGCCAACTGCAGCTGCTGGGTCAAAATCAGGGTTTACCACCTACCTAACCGGGAATTGGCGACGAATGGATCGTCGCTTGATTACCTCGTCTATCTCTGGCTCCGACTCGGACTCAGATTCTGACAAGTCATCCCAAGAATCCTCATTCTCGGTTTTATAGCAAAGCCGATATTTGTCACAGGACTGGTTTTGTGCCAATATTTTTTTATTCTCTCTCTTTGGTTTAGGTGGGTCCTGAAATAGGATTCATGGTATGGGTTGGCTCTTTCTCTTTTTAGTTTTACTCCTGGTACGGAGCGTGACTGAGGTTTCCACCAATACCGGGGCTGTCGGAGTCAGGGAACTCTGAATAGGTGTTTAAGAAGGAACTGCAGATGCTGGAAAATCGAAGGTACACAAAAAAGCTGGAGAAACTCAGCGGGTGCAGCACCATCTATGGAGCGAAGGAAAAAGGCAACGTTTCGGGCCGAAACCCTTCTTCAGACTGATCGGGGGTGGGGGGGCGGGGAGAAGAAAGGATAAAGAAGGAGCTGTCTCCTCCCCTTCCTCAGCCCTCCTGCTGTCTCCTCCCATCCCCCAGCCTTTGCGCTCCTCCTCCTTTTTCCTTTCTTCTCCCCGCCCCCCCACCCCGATCAGTCTGAAGAAGGGTTTCGGCCCGAAACGTTGCCTTTTTCCTTCGCTCCATAGATGCTGCTGCACCCGCTGAGTTTCTCCAGCTTTTTTGTGTAACTCTGAATAGGTGCTGCTGGGGCTGGTATAGTGGATGCAGGTGGTACTGCAAGAACTGCAGGATCGATATTACCATAGGGTGGGGCTATACGAATGGGGACAGTTGCTTCTGCACATGAGCATTAGTACGGATTCTACTTCCCCACTCACTCAAATCCTCATCGTCTCCCTCTGTGAGACTAAAGCCAACCATGGAATTACAAACCCCCTTCTATTTTACACATTTCTTATGAGCACATTCCTTCTTTAGTACATCCACAGATTTGGCCACTCCCCCCTCCATGTGTTCTACTCCTAGTTTTAGAGCATTATCCTGCCAGCTGGCCAACATGGTAGCTTCTTTTTTTTCTTGAACATGCTGTCTCCAAAGATCAATAAGCCCCTTTGCAACAGCATTTCCATTACTTTTCCAAATTATGTTCTGAGCTTCTTTTACCCCTTCCTGGGTTCAAGCTCCTCCCAATGGCCACAATTCACTCCCCAATCTCTTAATTCACGAGATAATCCTCAAAATTGTTTTGCTTTATCAGGATAATTATCACATAAATTTATTAATGGGCTCCTGGGATCGGTCGTAGCATCAATACAATTTCCCATTTTGGCCAAAGATTCCCACACATAATTAAATTCCACAACCCAAGATTTCCACACAACAAAATAAACACAATGCCCCCCCACAAAACTCAGATACTTAAAACAACAAAAGTTAACAATGCAAGAACAAAATCATACAAACTCCAATAAAAGTATTTGACTTTAATACTTTAAATCTGAAGTAACTGAGTCGACTGCTTTAAGTGAAAGCAGTCGACCGTAGCAGAATTCTTATCAGCTATGAATGCCAAGAACCGTATCAGAAAAATGCTTGATACTCCTCACTACTTCAAATTCAAAGCAAAATCGCACAAACTTAAGCAACAACATAAGTCACTATACCCAAAATTAAACCACACAAACTTAAACAAAAACATTCAATAAAACACTTTGACTTATTGGAATTTAGAGCAGTAATGTTTTTTTCTTCGCAGTCCTGAAATATCACAGACACCCCATTCCCAACCTTTTTTGCACAGTACAGGCTCTCAAAGTAATTTATCAATCTTACTTGTCCGGCTTTCTACCTCGCCGCTGATTTTGAGTAATTTGGCAATTTTTACTTCAGCCCGTAAGGTATTTCCAATTACCTCAATACTGAAATGCTCCGTCAGCTGAACCCCTTTATCAATATAACCAACCCAATATCAGTATTCTTCAGACTGCTAACCTCAGTCTTTTTAGGAAGCCTCTCGAAGGCCAGCAAATTGCCGAGCAGCTGGGTCAGCGAATCGGAGGAAAACCGATGGATTAAAACAACTTTCATCGGGGGCCCAATTCCTTAAATCCCTGACCCGACAACTCAACCCTTTTACCGCAAACCTGTGAGGGCCTCACCTAAGACCCCGGACGACACACCCAAATGATAATTCCGGTATTTATATCCCTTAGACCATTCAGTGAAAACACAGACTAGAATACTTTAAATCTCCTTTATTTCACCAAGGTGACCGTGTTTCTCTGTACTGCCCTGGGAAGCTCTCCCAGCAAGCAATCATGGAGAAACACATGTTCAAACAAAGGAATTAGCACATATATAAGATTAATACAGTGGGAGATAACTTACAAAGGGTAGTAATTCTAGACCAATAACTACAGTATCACATGATTATATTGGTGGGGACAATATTTCCACCCATTACAATCATACACAGTATAATACATTTTAGCCAATCACAATAGTATCGAACATCACTTGTTTTCCAAGTGAAATGATGTCACAGTAAGGGAAGTGAAACTTAACTAAATCAACCCCTGATCTTCAAAAACAGAATACTTAACCCTTTAATCCTAGAGTATCCCCAGTTCTGCATATTCTCACGTGAATGCTTATTTTCAGCGAGTGATGAACAAGGCCCCCCAGATCTCTTTGTATTTCCCCTTTTCCCAACTTGACACCATTCAGATAATAATCTGCCTTTCTGTTTTTGCCACCAAAGTGGATAACCTCTCATTTATCCACATTAAACTGCACCTGCCATGCATCCGACCACTCACCCAACCTGTCCAAGTCACCCTGCATCCTCATAGCATCTTCCTCACAGTTCACACTGCCACCCAGCTTTGTGTCATCTGCAAATTTGCTAACATTACTTTGAATCCCTTCATCTAAATCATTGGTGTACATTGTAAACAGCTGCGGTCCCAGCACCAAGCCTTGTGGTACCCCCACTAGTCACTGCCTGCCATTCTGAAAGGGACCCGTTAATCCCTACTCTTTGTTTCCTGTCTGCCAACCAATTTTCTATCCACGTCAGTACCCTACCCCCAATACCATGTGCTCTAATTTTGTCCATAATGTCCTATGTGGGACCTTTTCAAATGCTTTCTGAAAGTCCAGGTACACGACACCCACTGGTTCTCTCTTGTTCATTTTCTTAGTTACATAACTATATAACCATATAACAATTACAGCACGGAAACAGGCCATCTCGGCCCTACAAGTCCGTGCCGAACAACTTTTTTCCCTTAGTCCCACCTGCCTGCACTCATACCATAACCCTCCATTCCCTTCTCATCCATATGCCTGTCCAATTTATTTTTAAATGATACCAACGAACCTGCCACCACCACTTCCACTGGAAGCTCATTCCACACCGCTACCACTCTCTGAGTAAAGAAGTTCCCCCTCATGTTACCCCTAAACTTCTGTCCCTTAATTCTGAAGTCATGTCCTCTTGTTTGAATCTTCCCTATTCTCAAAGGCAAAAGCTTGATCACGTCAACTCTGTCTATCCCTCTCATCATTTTAAAGACCTCTATCAAGTCCCCCCTTAACCTTCTGCGCTCCAGAGAATAAAGACCTAACTTATTCAACCTATCTCTGTAAAGTTTAAGACATTGATTTGTTTAATGGCATAAGTCAATCCTTCAACCGTGATATGAATGAGCATATGCTGGCATTATCAATTATGTAGAGGTGTCATTAAAAAAATGTGTTTTTCCACCTCACTCACAATTCGTAGATGAGCCAAATAATCTTGACTCCATTTATTATGGTCATCTCTACTAAGATCACCAATACCATTACACCTTAAATCAGTATTTTATTCAGCACATGAAACCAGAAATAGCTAATTATTCTTTCTTATCAATAGCAAGTCCACATCATTTAACAATGGCAAAACAATTTTTTGTGATCTATTTGTGAATGGAAAGTAATAATAGCCAAAGTGAATATATGTGAAAATATGCATCCATTGCACCAGTTTCCAAATCACATGCCAAGCACGATGCAACTGAATACAAAAGGTTAAGATAATTATTCAATGAAACCCACATGCAACTTATACAATGCTGCTCATGCATCAAACTGCGGTACAGAAAAATGTCATGGCTTGAAATTTAAAGGTCTCGTGTAATCACAGTGACGAAAGGTTAGTGGGAGCACTGGTCAATAATAATAATTAACTCGAAAAAATACACTGCAACTTGTTAAAATTACAATGCAGCTCATAAAGAGGTGAGAAACAGATACGATGGTTCTTGTATCTACAGCTCAGTAATATTAATCACATAAAATACTGGTTTGGTATTTCATCAAAAACAGATATCTAAGGCAGTTTACCCTATCATCAGATGAGTCAACAGGAGGAAGTTTGCAAGCTTCCACCACTTGTGTGAAACCATTGCAAGCTGAGTTTTAGGTCACAGGGGTACTCTTGTAGCTTTTTGTATCACCGGCTGAAGATGGGCATGCATTTCAGCTGCTGTTTGGAGAAACATGTGCCAGTGATCCTCATAGAGGGTCATCAACATCTTGGGAAAGGGTTACCTCAGCAACATCACTAATTTCCAAAACCTACCCGATACAATTTTCGGTGAACCTATAAATGAGTAGAATGGAGATCATGTATGCAAATTGGAGCTCCGTGCCAGGTGCAAGCTTCACACTAATATATCTTTCTCTGGGTTGATAACAAATTCGACATTAACGGCAACATATTGGCAGGTAAAGATGTATCTATCATTGAATTTATTTTCACATGTAGTGGGGTACATGTTGCGAGCTATCCAGTCAGCAGAAAGACTATACATGTTTTTGCACGCAAGCCGTCCACAGTGTACAAACACGGGATAAAGGGAATAATGTTGAGTGCAAGATAAAATCCAGTAAAGTCCGATTAAAGACAATCTGGGTCTCCAACGATGGTTCGTCAAGACCGCTCTCCTGTTGGTGATAGGATGTTCAGTTGCCTGATAACAGCTGGGAAGAAACTTTCCCTGAATCTGGATGCATGCGTTTTCACACTCCTGTGCCTCTAGCCTGATGGGAGAGGGATGAAGTGGGGGTGTCTGGGGTAGGACTCGCCCTTGATGTTGATAGATCTGACAGGGAGTAGCCTAACCAAAAGGTTACTTGTTAGTTTTTAAGACAATGGTTATTTAAGACACAAGTTAATCTCTCAAACATGGCCTAAGAAACAGAAATACTTTAAGGAACATTATTATGAATCAAGTGGTGTCACCTGGTTATCGAAGAAAGCTGTAACCCACTACTGGAATATGGTCATGTTCAGTGTCCTCAGGGTCATTCTGCTCTCAGACCTGACCTGCTAATCTTCTCGGCAGAGGAGCTGAATGATTTCCCACACTCCTCACAGCAGCAATGCACATATCTGACACTTCAGTGCATTGGCAGCATTCAAATGCGATCCAAACCCCAAAAGGTTCTTTTCAAATAATTTAAATACAAATCATAAACTAAATATTTCTGTAGTCATTAGTGTAATTTAGTGAAACAACATAGTTGCTCACAGTGAATTTCAAATAGCACAATGGCAGCTCTATTTTTATTCAAAAGGCCACAGTGCTGGAGTAACTCAGCAGGTCAGGCAGCATCTCTGGAGAACATGGATAGGTGGCGTTTTGGGTCGAGGCCATTTTTTAGACTCCGATAGAGAGAGTTTCTACTCTATTGCTATTGTTCAAGGAATAAATATGACCACGACACAGAGAATTCCCCTGTCCTCATGAAAACTGCTGCGTGTTATTTTTTATATTGATGTACCCAGGTGTAAAATTTACAAAATGTATGGGTGTGCATGTACCATAGGTAATTGGGAATGCTAACAGAATGTTAATGTTTATTAGCAGGGGAAGTGAATGTAAAAATAGATAAATTATTTAGTTATATTGGGCATTAGTGAGACTACATATAAAATAGCATATAGTATTGGTCTCCTTTTTTAAGGAAGGTGCTGATGCATTGGAAGCAGCTGAGAAAAGATTTATTGGACTAATGCTTGGGTTGGGCAGGTTGTCTTATGAGGAAAGCTTGAAAGCTTGAAAGACCAGGTTTCTATCTGCTGGAGCCAAACCTGATTGGAGTACATCAGATCCTGAGGAGCCCTTAGCTGGATGGATGTAGAGAGGATGTTGCCACTTGTGAGAGATTTAGGAAATATAAGGTCACTGTTTGAAAATAAGATATAGTCCACGCCAACTACTGATCTCCCGATCATACTAGCTCTGTGTCATTCCATTTACACATCCACTCACTACACACCTGGAGGAATCCCAAGGAGAACGTGCAATCTCCACACAGGTCAGGATTGAACCCAGGTCTCTGGCGCCGTGAGACAACTGCTCTATCAGCTGTGCCACCCTCTACTCTTGAATGATATCTGTACTGTTTCAGTATGTAGCACACATGTTCAACAAAACAGTGGCCTAGTCAACACTTGGATTCGCTGATGCAAAGGAGGCCACATTAGGAAATACCGAAAGCAGCAGATTAGGTGAGAGGGGAGTGTCGCACACCTGCCCTCGGTCTGTTAGGGCCTGCTCGATCTCCCAGTTGCTAACCATTTTAATTCCCCTTCCTATTCCCATATTGACCTTTCTGCCTCTGGCCTCCTCCATTGCCAGAGTGAGGGTCAGACACAAAATGGAGGAACACCACCTCATGTTCCGCTTGGGTAGCTTCCAACCTAACAGTATAAACAGTATAATCATTGAATTCTGCACTTTAAGGTAACTAGCCTACAAGCAACACCCCCCTCTACCCACCTCCTTTTTTTCCCCTTTTCTTCCCTGTGCCCCACTTGGATTCACACCTATTTGTCCCCTTCCTCTCCTCTTGCCATTTCCTTCCACCTATATTCCTTCCCCTGGATTCATAACGCTCACATCGTCTATCCTTATCTCACATTTTGTGTCTTTTCATCTCTGCCCTTTGTCCAACCATCTTTCTATCAAAAATAATTCTCTAACACTTGCCAGGTTTGGTTCTGCCCCATTTCTCTTCCAGCTTTCTCTCAAAAGGTCACCTATACTTGTTCTCCAGCACTTTGTGTCTTTTTTTGTCAACCAGCATCTGCAGTTCATTGTGTCATACAATATGGTACATTAAATTCTTAAAGGTACACTTATTATTGTCTACACTACAATTAGCAGTTGTTATTTTGTTAACGTTAATTAACATTAGTTGCACCATTAATCACTGGTTTTAAGTTTCTGCAGTTAGTTTAACAGACAATGTATGGACAAATGCAACAAATGCATAAAATTAATGAAGAGCTAAGGAAGCGATGCCAGTTAAACATGGTAAATTGCCCAGCAACCAGCAGCGAATCATCATTTAAGAATTAGCTCGTTCCTACCATAAGGTGCTGGATGATTTGCAAATTAATAAAGGTTTGTTTCATTGATATGGTGTTAATTTTTCATCAAATTCTGGTGCAATATATTTTCAAGTCTTAACAACTACTGAATTACCATTAACTTGAAAGGTTCTCTGAACCTTATCTAATGTCCACGATTTGTCCTTGAACAGATTCAAAGCTGGCACGAAGCAATCGTACTACTGCCAATCATCATCACTGAGCAGAATATTTGTGTGTGGGAAGAGTGAGATCATTCAGTAGCTAAAATTTCACATGCAAAAGTAGAATAAAGAAAACACTGATAAAGCAAACTGAATCCCAAAGCTATTTTCGTGTTTGTTTTCTAGGTCTGCACAAAACTTGAGAGTCTTTAATTTACAACAGACGTCTTTAATGCTTTACTCAATGCTGGCAGCAAGACAAGTCAAAATAGCTGCACACACACTACAGTTCTACAGAAGGGGATAAACTATATACAAAACATCTCCCTTTGTCCTGTGCAGCGCCACCTGCTGCACGGGAGGAGCAACGGGTCATCCCACCCCACACAGTCCACCAAACGTCACATTCCCCCTTTCTAGTTTGAACATCTCCATTTAGCTGGACCTCTTTTCACTCCTTTTTCCCAGCCTTATTTGCGTTTCACAACTTTTGCTAAAGACTCAGAATCAACAGTTTTCCTCGGTGTTCTCTTTTGAAGAGATATCAGTATTTGCTTTATCTGTATGCTGTTCTTTCTCCACCTGACTGTAGTTTTTCTCGGCGGTCGTCAGCGTTTTGGATGCAAACGCGATTGGTTCTTCCTTGCCGTTCGGCGCCGTTTGTGAGATTACAGCTCCATGACCATACGGCAATGCATCGGCGGCCAGCGAGATTGGCTTCCATGGGTCATAGTGGACCAAACGCGTCTTCTCGGCGAGCATCTCATTCAACCTGGTGAATGCATGGTCACACTCTTTGGACCAGTGCCATTCGACGTCATGTTTTCGCAGGTTATTCTCGCACTTGCTGACCATGTTGCAATACGCAGTCAATGACAATACCATAGTTGATCCATCGTAGATCAAGGCGTTCATGTCAAGCTTGAAAGCATGGATCCAGTCGATGGCGCACCGGGATGTACCTTCTTTACCAACGACGATCAGCGGCAACATCTGTGTGATACCATTACAGGAAACGGCGACAGTGCATTTGCCTTTTGTGGGAATGGGCCGTCGTCCGTATCCGAAAAGGCGGATGTTGGCCGGTTTCAGTTTCGGCGATCCGATCCTCTCCCAGATGTCCTGACCCACTAGCGACACAGCAGCACCAGTGCCCACCTGGAACTGTAGATCGATGTTCGAGACCCTCAGCGAAATCGTCTTGTCGGTGATCGTAGACACATCGAGCACTTCAATAGGAATGGTCCCCTCGATTTGGTCGACTGTGTTTTGTGCTCTCTTGCCCTTTCTCAGCTTTCCTACGGATTGGCACACTGCCTGGAGATGACCATTTCAGTAACAGGCATAACAAATGGACTTGATATACGGGCACTCACAGTGATGATGAGCAGTCGAGCCACACCAGTAGCAGGGTTTCGATCCTCCCCTCACCGGGGGACAGCTCTTCTGAAACTGTCCCACCTTCTCCGGATTTGCTCTGGGTCGATCAACTGGTTTCTGGCGTTGCGGACCAGTCTGACGAACTGTATGCTCCTCCTGAGGGAGCTTCGATGCTGTTTTGCCAGCCATTTTGTGCAGTTCTTTACTCAGCAGCTCGGCCCTTAGCACACTGCAGCACATTCTTCAATGAGGCATCCGATTCCTTGAGAATCACCTGCTGGATGAATGTGTGCCTGCAGCCCATGACCAGTCTATCCCGCAACGCATTGTCTTGGCACTTTTCACAGCATTGAGCTTTAAAATCACATGCCTTGGTGCGAAGTTCGGCAAGAAATTTGGTTATCTTCCTGTTGCACCGTCCGGTAGAAATCAAAAAATAGGTTCTTATCTGGGTCTTTGGACGCATTCCGAAGTATTCAACTCCTGACACCACTTTTGTGCTCTAGGTCTGCACAAAACTTGAGAGTCTTTAATTTACAACAGAAGTCTTTAATGCTTTACTCAATGCTGGCAGCAAGACAACTCAAAATGGCTACACACACACTGTCTACAGACCGGATAAACTATATACAAAACATCTCCCTTTGTCCTGTGCAGCGCCACCTGCTGCACGGGAGGAGCAACGGGTCCTCCTACCCCACACAGTCCATCAAACATCACAGCAATCCTATAATTTTTGATAAACTCTTCAGCTAAGTAAATACTTTTCAATCACAATATAAACGCAACTAGTAACCGCAGCAGAAATTAGACACAATAAGTGCATGTCCCAACATGTTAAACTAGATTGGCAGGGGATGGGATCTAATGCAGTAGTGAGGCAGGTGTCAGTCGGTACAGCAGTCAATGGCAGCAGTCAATAGCAAAAGCATCCATGTCGCGGGGCTGGAAACTGGACGTATCCCAAGCTAATTCTGCTACCACCATCATCTATTGCACCAAGTGATGGCTCCCACTGATTGTCGCTGGAAGCTTAGATTAGATTAGATTAGATTAGATTATTTAATGACCACACAGTCAAGCTGGTGGAATTCAGGTTCAGTACAGGATGTTACAAGGTAGGCTGATTCCCGTCAAACATAACATAAAACACAACATCATACAATATACAGTACATGCATGGGGAGGATATGTGCTGTTATCATAGTTATCAGGATGGACGATGACAGCGATGACAACATTTGAAACATGGAAGATGGACACGAAAGAAGAAGTCAATGGCAGCAAGTTCAATAAATAGGACAGGCAGGAGCACAGCAGGGGGCGAGGAAAGATAGTTGGATTATAATACTGGGACATAATAGTCATTACAGTAATTTGGCCAGCACTATCAGCTCAATGGTCCAGGGTACAGGTGCGCCAGGCAAGATAGAGCTTAAAATATGAGAGGAGGGCGAGTTGCTTTTTGATTAACATCCAAGATCACATTACTGAAGGATTACCCAGTGAGGCAATGTGGGTGGAAAGGAGAAATAACAAGCGATGATTGTACTATAGGTCCCCAAATAGTCGATGGGAATTAGTGGAACAAATATGCCAAAAGATTGCAGACAGCTGCAAGACTTATAGGGATATCATAGTAAGGGATTTTACTTTCCCAATATAGAGTGGGATCACTATGGTGCCGAGTGCTTACATGGGATGGAGTTTGTCAAGTCAGGAGTCAAGAGTGTATTATTGCCATATGTCCCGAAACAGAACAATGAAATTCAATGAAATTTATTTCAAATGATTGATCTTAAGTGCTGCAAATGTTGCTTTATGAAGAAAGGGCTAATGCAGTTGCAAAATAAAGAAAAAAAAATTCTCTTTACTTTTCCCTGAAAATATCTTCTATTATTTTTTACTCCTGAAATAACAAGGGTAATAGTTCGCCATTTCATAGATACTCGTATGCAACATTGTTTGTTACTTTCAAAATATAATGCTAGCTACTTATTACCACGTGCCTGAGGTTGCATAAATGATTTATTTCTAATCTTCATAAGTGGCTTTAGTCTTTCTAATATTATTTATCTCTGTAATAAATTTAAGGAACTCACTTCATTTTCACTCTCACAAAAGAGCTCACTCGCGTGGATTTAGCAAGGTTCTTCATTATCTCTTGAAAAGCTTTTAGAGATTAAGCCAAAATAGATAACTTATGTCATGATAGCACCACAATTTGGAAACTGCAATTTTACAGTGACCTTATTAAACTTTGACAATCCAACCTTTTCTTATACATCATATTCTTAACAAAAAAATGTTTCATCATGAGCAACGAAAGTCTCAATTAAGTAAGAAACCTGATTAAATTAGCACTTCCATCTTGTACATGCTGTAGAATGAAAGCAATGGGAAGCAAAGGTTTTGTTTTATCTGGAATATTTCATGTTCCTTTCAAAGCCTCTCAAAGCCCTTTAAACCCAATGAAGTTCTTTAGAAGCTTATTCATTATTGTAATAGAAAATACACAACAGCCAATCTGACACCCACAAATAATACAATGTCAATCATTTGTTTTTGTGATGTTATTTAAGGCATTAATATAAACCAGGACATTGGGGAAACATTCCCTGCTCTTCTCCAGTGTAGCTGCATTGAATTTTTTATGCACACTTGAAAGTGAAACAATTCATTTTAATGTCTCAGGAATACAAAACTCCCTCACCACTCTGCTGGAATGGAACAAAGGCTTCAAAAGTCATTAAAGAAGATGTTCGGGTAAGTACATGCATTGCTTTGTCATATGTACAGTCTTATTTATTCAATACATAAAATTTTGGGGAGTTTTTTTGTTTTATTTCGCATCTATTTTAAAGATTATGTTAGTAGGGGCTTTACATCAGGGACAAAGCTAGAGCATCTGATTTTAACACAGCAACAATAAAACGCATTTTAAATGGAGGTTTTATAAAGTTTTTAAAATGTTTATTCCGGAGTTCTCTGTGTGTTTCAGGTCTTGAGGACCTGGCTAATAAAATAAAGTGAGAATGGCCGGAATGTGCAGATGGGGTTAGTGCCTCAGGAGCAAAGCTGGAACCACTGGAAGTGTGAACCTGTAACTCTTCTCTCCAGCATGTCCCATGATATACTATCTGTCCAGTGCAAGATCTCTGATCCTCTGGACCATAATCATGCCAACCCAACACCGGACACACGTTAAATAAGCTTGTCCCTGTTACCAAACTGTTGGAAACCAGTCTCTTCTCTCCACCTCCCACTATCATTCCCTCCTAACTGGCTGGCAGCAAGACAGCAAGCAGTTGGTCAGCTAGTGCTGGGGTGGCACTGTGGCACAGCTCGAACTACCCAGGTTCAATCTTGGCTTCAGATGCTTTTAGTGTGGAATTTCTATGTTTGAAAGGGGGGGGGGGGTGAAGGGGGTAATGAGCATGTGAGAGAGAATAAATGACAGGGAAATAAGTGCGGGAGCTGGGTTAATGGGATTGCTATGAGAACGGGCATTAACTCGATGGGCCAAATGGCCTTATTCTATGACGTGTGGATATATTAACTATGAGAACCAATGGTCAATTGGGCAGAAAATCAGCAGAAAGAAACTTGAAGATATCATGTGACATTAAAATAATCGTTCTTCCAGTTCATAGCTCCTCCTCACATATTCTGAACTATGCAATCTGGTAAATATCAAATCCACTCCTCTTCCTCACTTGCAATCAACCCTTTCTGATGTTTACTTTACTTTGCTTCTCTTTCCTTGCTATATTTCTCTCAGCTTGCATGGTTATATATTGGCTGATGAAATGCCAATGGCAGCATTTACTGTGGATTAATCATTGCCCCTAAACCAAGGGTGTAGTGTGAGCCAATCTGATTGATGATCTGGAGTCACACAGTCAAACAAGGGGTACGCTTATTAAACTTCCTTTTCTGATAGATGTTACCGATGCTGGTTTTTGTGGTTACTGTAACCAGAACAAGCTTTTCTTAAAAAAGAATCCAAGGTTTTATTTAGTTACTTGAAATTAAATTGTCCAAGTGGCACATTCAATCTCATGTCTCCGATCACTGGTCCAGAAATCCGGCTGTAAATCCAGAAAAGGAATTGCCAAGAAATGGGATTTCAGGCATTGTTGGTTTGTAATTGGATATTGCCTACATCATGAATGCCCCTTTGTTTCCCCAAAATACTATTGGCTAAGCATGTTTTAAAATAGCTACTCTGGTGTTTTTTTCACCCAAAAGTAGCAATAGATGGGAGCTGTGGTGCTATATAAGGCACATAATTCAACTCTGCTGCAGCTTGCTGTGTATCAATCCCACAAAGACAATGGTTCTTAAAGACACACTCCCCTGCATGCAATGATGCAGCAACACACATAATGGCAGCAATGGTTGCAGATGCCATGGGGGAAATTGAGACCATTTTTCAATTCAGCCTGTGTGATTTAGAAGCATAAATTAATGCTACAGAGGCAAGGAATAAGCTTCTGTACCGCAGGTGTGACGATGGGAGTATCGGTAGGGGAGCTTACGAGTAAGTGATTGGGGTTGTGTCTGGACGCAGTGTTGCAAGAAGTTTCACAGTTCGACAGACTATAAGTTATGATGTGCAAAGCTGATGAGAACTTCTAAGCTGGCACAGAACCATGCTTGTGCATTCACGCATATGCACACACATGCATGCATTCAAGGTGGGATTCCATCAATTTCCCCCTCTCCCCCACCCACCTCAACAAATACCTCCCTTTTCTACCTAATCCCCACCCTCAGACCAGCTTTCACATCCATATATCACTATCCCCATATAATGTCAAGCATTCAAAGGGAAACACATGGGAAGTCTACTGATCTACTAACATCAATGATCTGGACGATGGTGTGGTAAATTGGATTAGTAAGTATGCAGATGATACTAAGATAGGTGGGGTTGCGGGTAATGAAGAAGAGTTTCAAAGTCTACAGAGAGATTTATGCCAGTTGGAAGAGTGGGCTGAAAGATGGCAGATGGAGTTTAATGCTGATAAGTGTGAGGTGCTACATCTTGGCAGGACAAATCAAAATAGGACGTACATGGTAAATGGTAGGGAATTGAAGAATGTAGGTGAACAGAGGGATCTGGGAATAACTGTGCACAGTTCCATGAAAGTGGAATCTCATGTAGATAGGGTGGTAAAGAAAGCTTTTGGTGTGCTGGCCTTTATAAATCAGAGCATTGAGTATAGAAGTTGGGATGTAATGTTAAAATTGTACAAGGCATTGGTGAGGCCAATTCTGGAGTATGGTGTACAATTTTGGTCGCCTAATTATAGGAAGGATGTCAACAAAATAGAGAGAGTACAGAGGAGATTTACTAGAATGTTGCCTGGGTTTCAGCAACTAAGTTACAGAGAAAGGTTGAACAAGTTAGGGCTTTATTCTTTGGAGCGCAGAAGGTTAAGGGGGGACTTGATAGAGGTTTTTAAAATGATGAGAGGGATAGACAGAGTTGACGTGGAAAAGCTTTTCCCACTGAGAGTAGGGAAGATTCAAACAAGGGGACATGACTTGAGAATTAAGGGACTGAAGTTTAGGGGTAACATGAGGGGGAACTTCTTTACTCAGAGAGTGGTAGCTGTGTGGAATGAGCTTCCAGTGAAGGTGGTGGAGGCAGGTTCGTTTTTATCATTTAAAAATAAATTGGATAGTTATATGGATGGGAAAGGAATGGAGGGTTATGGTCTGTGCGCAGGTATATGGGACTAGGGGAGATTATGTGTTCGGCACGGACTAGAGGGGTCGAGATGGCCTGTTTCCGTGCTGTAATTGTTATATGGTTATATGGTTATTATATATGATGACCTTACTCGAGTCCATTTAGGAATGAGTTGTCATTGGTGTCCCGTAGTCATAGGAAGAAGGCATCACACATAGGAGTGGATTCGTCAGAAAGATGCCCCACCAGATACTGATACATATCAAGTAACAAGGACATGGACAACTGGGAAAGCAGGTGGGACAGCGGCCAAGTGCATACTCCAATGTTTCAGTCTGATGACAACCTCCATTCTGAGTTCCACAGCATGGCACAATCTCATTGATATGCATGCAAGGTGGGATTCCATCAATTCCCCCCTCTGCCCACCGATAAATACCTTACTTTTCTCCTCAATCCCCACTGCAGCGTCAACATGAATAGGATGTTTTTCTTATGTGCATTTGTTTTGTCTTGACAGGTTACTAATAGGTGCCAGAGATCTACCCCTCGTCGGAAGAGGAAGAACAACTGGAGCAGGAACAGCCAAAGGAGATGCTTGGAATGAGAGAAGTGGGCGAAAGAAGGCACTGGCAGGGAGGAATATGAATGAGGGGAGAAGATGAAAAGAAGAGTAAGTGTCTACACATTCTGTCATTAAACGTGACACTACACAGAAGAAGACACAAAGTGCTGGAGTAACTCAGCGGGTCAGGATACCTATCTATGTTCTCCAAAGATGCTGCCTGACCCATTGAGTTACTCCAGCACTTTATATCTTTTTTGTAAACCAGCATATGCAGTCCCTTGTTTCTACTTCATAGCAGCAGCTCAGGTCAGCACCATCAGGCAATAAATTAGTGGTCACTGCTTGAAAATAAGGGACCTCCATTTAATTCTGAATCAAGGTGACTTTTTTTCTGCTTAAGCATCAGGACTCGTGGGAATTCTCTTCTGATAGGGCAGTGGAAGTAGATTCTTTGAATATTTTTAAGACGGAGTTAGATAGAGTCTTGAATGATTATTCCTTTTGAACTACAACGCCATGCACTTGTTGAATAGCATAGCAGTTTTGAAAGGCTAAGGGCCTATGATCATATCAATACTGAAGGATAGATCTCCCTATGTCACAGGCTTTGGCATGTGGTATAAAACATGTGGAATCTTCTTCTTCCGTATGGCGTGCACAGCCTAAAGTTTCTAGAACAACTTGTTCTATTTGATCTTATTTGATTGCGCACACCAGGTTGATTGCATTCGTCGAAACAGGGCAGACCACGTGAAGGTTGCAACTCCCACCCCAGCATGTGGAATTAAATGTGCAGATTCATTGTCGGGGAGTTCAAGTGTCTGTACTGCCCTAGAGAAAGCGGGTGAATGCTATGACCTTATTAAACTCCTGCATGGTTTCAGTTTAATGATCTAATGGAACAGTAACCTGCCACCAGATAACAGCTTTATTGAGCTGAGAGAAGCTTTGGGTTAGTAAAACACTGTCCTCATGGAGCAATGCGATTCCATTCATGGCCAGATTGCTCTTTTCCCAGGACTCAGGGATAATCCCCATGAACAGCTCTGTGTTCTCCTGTGATGTTTCCTTCTCTCTTCACAGTTCTATGGGCATTCCTTCCTCCAGAATGTGTTGCTACCTGCACATGACTTGAGAGTGCAGCACACAGCACACAATGATGAAATCAGAGAAACTGCTTCGGTATTGGAAGGTGTTCACAAACTGACTCAGACATCAAAATCACACGTTGAGAATGCAACGATTTTGAGATTTCTTCAGCTGTCTGCAGCTCTGTGAGTGCTACATACAGGAGTGAAGAACCAGTGTAGGTAGGTCATTGTCTCTCAAATTCCTACCCTTGCCTTCCAAAAAGGGGAGATGCAACGAGACCTGGGTGTCATAGTACACCAGTCATTGAAAGTAGGAATGCAGGTGCAGCAGGCAGTGAAGAAAGCAAATGGTATGCTAGCATTCATAGCAAAAGGATTTGAGTATAACAGGGAGGTTCTACTGTAGTTGTACAGGGTCTTGGTGAGACCACACCTGGAGTATTGCGTACAGTTTTGCTCCTAAACTCAAATCCTCTCGCAATGAAGGCCAACATGCCATTAGCTTTCTTCACTGCCTGCTGTACCTGCATGCTTATTTTCAGTGACTGATGTACGAGCACATCCAGGTCTCGTTGCACCTCCCCTTTTCCTAATCTGACACCATTCAGATAATAATCTGCCTTGCTGTTCTTGCCACCAAAGTGGATAATCTCACATTTATCCACAATTCAGAGATCACATTGTGTTTCCAAAGACTCTTTAGGAATGTCTTCTTTGAGCAAGAATGTACTTCCTGGAACCCCAATCCAGCCCCCATACCCAATGTTAGTCATATCGAATCTCCCAGTAATAAACAGCTTCCATTAATATGACTGCTGAGGCCCCTATTGCATGAGTGATTGAAATATTAAATGCAGGGGAAAACATTAATCGTGGGGTTCAGCAGAGTCAATGGCTTTGGATGGTGTTGAACTGTGTTTTTTTTTTAAAGTGGTCACTCAGATATCTCAATGTCAACATTGTGGCTTGAAATTGCAAAGCAACAAAGGCATGCAATGTATTCATAGTTGAACTGTGAGTGAATCTTGATAGTAAATGCACCCAAAAATACCAAAGCTGGAAAAGGGAGATGTACATGGTGATGGAGTCATTAACACCGTGAATCATTTTCTGCTACAAGGTGAAAAGTGCATGGAATTGTGCACTACTAATGCATGAAAAACGGGCACAAATTGCCCAACTTTTAGATGATAATATGGCAATTCCAAAAATGTACATTTGTCAGGTTTTAGAAGAGCATACATGCACATCCTTAATGGTTCCTTGCACATATCTGTAATCTAAAAGTTGGATATATTAAGCAAGTCAGGAGGGACACATGGTGAGGGAAACAGAGTTTATGCTTCAGGAAATTCACCTTTTGTTGGAGCCAAGGGGGCAACAGTTTAAAACGAAATCTCTGATGAAAGGCTATCAACCTCAAACAATAACTCTTTTTCTGTCTTCACAGTTGTTGCCCAATTTGCTAACTATTTCCAGCATTTTGTGTTTTTATTTCAATTTACAGCAGCTGCATTTTAATTTTTGCAATATTGGAATCTGTGATGTTCAATGACAGGTGAGATTAAATGACAAAAGAGAATGATAATGAAAGGTAATAGGCAGTGGGAGCGATGTGGCCTGGATGTTGAGGGGTGACTGTCAATATCTTCCCACATGGTCCTGTGCATGCAGCAGCACTATCTGAAATTGCATTGTGCGCACTCAAATGTGCAAGCCTATCATAGATGTCAGCAGTTCACAACAGGCGAGCAGTTTGCAGTACAAAACTGAACTTTTTACAGCATTCAGCAAAGGGAGCAGGAAACTGTAGTGATTCTCCAATTCCTGGGGAATATTTCCAACAATGCTCTGAAAGTTCTTGATTTGAATGCAGAAGACCATCTGGGAGAGACTGAAGTAAATCTTTTAAATCTTTTAAGTGTTTCAAAGAATCGTTAGTTGTTTGCAACAACTTTTTACATTATTTAATTGCCTTAGTTTTCTGATCTTGGTAAACATCTATTCAATGGTGATTCTGGTTCAGTCAAGGTGCAGTTTACCTGCCTGTCAAATATTTTGCCAATTTTGATGCACATGGTTACTTACTCCTTTCATGTTGTTAGAACACACAACCTTCCAGTCAACAGAATCATTCAATCAATGATTTTTGTCAGGCACAGAGGCCGTGCAGTTGCATGGCCATGAATCATAACTACGTACTACACCAAGGCTATGTCTGGAGAGAATATAAATGACTAGCTTTGAGCCGTTACCAGCACCTGTTGTCTAAGAAAAATGTGAGCAGTGGTTATCTTATGATACAGTTAAATGCAAATGTTGAGTCTAGTAGGCTGTATCGTGCCTAACTGGTTATGGTCCTTGAGCAGATACTGAGCAACGTCTAACAGTGTAGATGGCCAAGGACAGAAAGGCGAGTTGAAATGAAGCAGGGAATTAAAATGTCATGTAACAGAATATACAGATCTTGAGAGGAAGTTGAGAGGATAGTCCAAAGCGAGCAGTGAGTAATGAATCTGTCAACCGCAACCTGAATTTGGAAATTATGAAATAGTTACTAACAGATTTATCACATCTAACATGAAGTATTACAGTAGAATTCTTTCCTTACCCGTGACAAATTAAGATAGGCTTATGACCTTGAATGCTTGTAAAGAGAGTCTGGAGAAATGAGATAAACATTAGGCTTGACTGATGCAACAGTTGGATAAAAGGGACAGTGCAGGGTGTTTTAGAAAACTTCAAATTAAAATAAAAGGCATAATATTTACAGTACCACTCCAAGTGCACTGATTTGATTTAATGCACATAAATCAAACAAATATGGAAATGGCTTAGCAAAATGATGAAATTGAAATGTATTAATTTAATTGTTTGCCAAATATGGTAAGAAAAAATAGTTGGAATACTGACAATTCCGCTGAAGGGGAATGCTTCTACATAATGGCACTTTGGCAAACTTTCAAATATTGACATTGGCTTCTAAAATGGGTGCAGAGGTGGAGAAACGGTGGGGAGGAGAATATTAAGCTTCACTTGCAGGCCAAGATCTCCAGAGCAGGGATTTTAAATCTCAAGCCTCATTCCGTATATTATTTCTCAGCTTCCTATCGAACGAAAGATTGCACTAGCTGACGGGTGTGTGTGGAATGGATGATAAAGCAGCTTTGGAATGGTCTCCTAGAAGCGGTGGGCATGTTTTTCGAAAGTCAGTGGCTTACCCTGTGCACCATTCATTCCCCTTCACTCCACAGCAGACCCCAAACTGGCAGTGCCGAAGGTAGCTGTTATGATCGGCTCCTCAGAGGAGAGAAAATCAGAAATACTCCTCCCCCGATCTCATAAAGCAATCATAACCTGCAGTATCCTCAAACACAGTTGCACCCTCAATACAGAAAAAAAAAGCTTCATACACTCACTTGGGGCTTTCTTGACACAGCGTTCCCTTTTGGAAAACCTGTTTTCTGCTCTCTGACCACGGTGAACTTAAAATCCAAGAGTGAGTCACTGGTCATCATGAGTGTTTAATTGTCATGTATTTCTGACAAATGAACAATGAAATATTTACTTCCAACAGCAACAGGCATGTAAACACAATAGACATAGATAATATATAATAAACAAATGATGAATAAATTGATAACCACAATACTAATGCAAAATCCCAAAGTCCTTAACACAACCAAAGATAGTCTATAGAGGTTCATAATAGATGTTAGGGCTGTGGTTGGCATATAGAGCCTGATGGTTGTTGGAAAGAAGCTATTCTTGAATCTGGTGGCCACGGTTTTCAGACTGCTATAGCTTCTTACCAGTGGTAGGAGTGGATTGTGAGAATGGCAAGGATGATGTGGGTCTTTGTTGACATTAGCTACCTTTTTGAAGTAGTGCCTCTATAAGATCCCTTCAAAGGTGGGAAGGTCAGTACCTGTGCCTACCGCTCCTTGTAATCTCTTTTGTTCCTATGCATTCAAGTTACCGAACTTACGTTAAAGTGACCCCAATGTACAAACATGTATGATGCTTCTGTTTGCTGCCAGTGGCAATTCTGTATGCATGCATCACTCCATCTACCATATCAGCCCCTCTCACCTGATGAACGTTTGGAAAAATGGCAAGCAATGGCATATTTATCTGACTTCTTACATTCACCACACAATACAGACAAAGCAAGCAGAAAAAATGATGGCCAATGTGATTCTGGTGGGACCAAGCCATAAGGTCAATGCCGAATTTTAAAAAGCTCCAATCTGGTTCCAGCCCACTTGGGGAAGGGATTCAAATACTCAGAAAATGTTGGTTCAATACACTCCTCCGACTCTCGAGGTTTAATACATTTTGCTTTTAGAATACAAGATTGCCAGTTGCAAAGTTTCAGGTGCGATCCATACAATTGTGATAGGTTAGATTATTTCACCAGAAATTTTCTTGCAGAAAGCACTTTATTATTTTCATGCATACACCAGAGACAGACTTCCCCAGAATCGTTAGGTCATGAAGGAATGATATCAACTCAGATTGCTGTTGATGATCGCTACCTAGTGGTGTTCTATGGTATGACATGTGCATAATGCAGACTACTCAGTTATTGTCCCTGCAGAGTGAAATTACCATCAGTATTGATATTGACACTAATAGCACACTAAGCCTGGAAGCCCTAACATTTGTATAAAAAATTATTACACGACAATAAAAACATTAAAAGAGAGAGTAAAAACAATAAAAAAACATTAAAAACACTAAAACAGGAGCAAAGTCTCATGCAGGGTCAAAAGCCAAGGAATAGAAATGGGTTTTAAGATTGGTTTTGAAGATGGACAGTGAGGGGGCCTGTCTGATGAGCAACGGCAGAGTGTTCCATAACGCCGGAGCAGCAACAGAGAAGGCTCTATCCCCTCTGAGCTTCCGCTTAGACCTCGGTACCTCCAGGAGCAGCTGATCAGCTGACCTGAGGCGCCGCGCAGGAGCGTAGGGATGAAGCAGCTCAGAGAGGTAAGGCGGGGCGAGGCCATTTAAAGATTTAAAAACAAATAAAAGAGTCTTAAAATGAACTCGAAAGTACACGGGAGCCAGTGGAGGGAGGCCAGAATTGGCGTTATGTGCTCCCTCTTTCGAGTTCCAGTTAAAAGGCGAGCAGCAGCATTTTGAACCAACTGGAGACGAGCCAGGGAAGATCGAGCAACTCCAAAATAGAGTGCGTTACAGTAATCCAGCCTAGACGTGATGAAGGCATGGATTACTGTTTCAAAATGCTGCCGCTCAAGAATGGGCTTCACCTTTGCCAGCTGCCATAAATGAAAGAAGCTGGACTTTACTACCGCGCCTATTTGATGATCTAATTTAAAATCACTGTCCATCTTAAAACCCAGGTTCAAAACTGTTGGCTTCACATACAGTGCCAGGGGACCCAAGTCAACAGGGGGAGGTTCACGGCAGCCATTGGGACCAAACAATATCACCTCTGTCTTCTTTTCATTAAATCCTAGAAAGTTTAGGGCCATCCCGGATTTAATGTCATCAAGACATAACAGAAGTGATTTGACAGAGAATGCATCTTCCTTCCTCAGCGGCATATATAGTTGGCTATCATCAGCATAACAATGAAAAGAGATGCCATGCTTTCTAAGAATGGAACCCAGAGGAAGTAAGTACAGTGAGAAAAGCAGGGGCCCTAAAATTGAGCCCTGTGGAACCCCATATGACAGAGGAGCGGAGGAGGATTCAAAACCAGCAAGGCCTACACACATAGTCCGATGTTACCGTCCACCAGGCCTGCGGCTGGAAAGCCTCCAAAGCTCCGAAGTCGGGTCGCAGCCGCGCGCCACCACAGCTCTCCACGCTCCAAAGACGGCCAGCTCCGCGATGTCAGATCCGCAGGCTCCACGACTGGAGCCCTCAGGTTGGTCCCGGCTGGAGGCCGCTGCCGGCTCCACGATGTTGGGCCCATCAACATCGGAGACCCGACAGGGAAAAAGTCGGGTCCCCGTACAGGGAAGAGATTAACAGTTTACCCCCCCCCCCACCTCCCACATATACACAGCTAAGAAAATAATAAAAGCTGAAACAGCAAAGAAAATAATAAAAGCTAGTCAAAACATACATTTAACGGGACAAAATGAGTATTTCCAGCATTTTCTGTTTCTTGGTGAGATTTGCAAGGTTTTTTTAAATGTCCCTATTTCAGTTTTTACTTCCTGCTACCTTTCATAAACATGAATTCTATATTCTACAATATTCATTTTGGTGAGGACACTGTAGTTTATGATGCAAGCAGTCTTTCCAATATTAAACTGGATGATTCTGCAGACTATCTGGGCCAGAATGTCGCTGTGATAAAAAAGAGACAGGGGTTGAACAAATGGTCGAGATGTAGGATTATCTGAGTACATGTGTAGCCATCTTCACTGTCTACTTTAGTGTCATCTGCCAATTTATTAATTGTACATTCCCATCCAAATTGTTGATATAAATCACAGACAGCATTGGGCTAAACACTGTACCCTGAGGCACATCGCTAGTCACAGGACTCCAGTCTGAAAAACACCCATCCACCACCACCCTCTGCTTCTTCTTTCCATGAAGGCAATTCTCTATCCAGTTGGCTAGCTATCTTTGGATCCCTTGCGATCAAACTTTCCAGAGCAGCCTATCATGCAAAACTTTCTCAAAAGCCTTGCTGAAGTCCATACAGATATCTATGGCCTTGCCCTCGTCAACTATTTGGTTATTTCTTCATCATTTGATAAATGCCCCAGAATTTCTCTGGGAAGTGTGTTATTGTATTGATGGGTGTACACCACTGAAAACATCAGGAAGCATCGCTTGACATAAAGGCAATTGTGGTTTTGGTAGCTTGTGTGTTATTCTGCCATAAGGCTTCTGGTAACATTGAGATTCATTATTATACTTCCCCAAGGCAATTAAGATTGGTGATGATCTCTAATGTCCTGCATCGACAAAACTTTTATCACCATGGCTAATGAACTTTAAAATAATGGCACCTAATGTTACCTTGCATCTGTGTGATTTAAGAAAAGATAGATTTTGTCATTAAACCCATATTTTTTTTTCGAAATCAATTACTTTGACTTCCTGCAGATCTGAGACCGATTTTTAGGGATTATATTACCTTGATAAATCAGTCCGTTTTATCATTATATTTAACCAAAGCATTCAAAATATAACTTATCACTATGATGTTAACGTAGTGGCCACCCACTACTTTATCCACAGATGTGTTAACGTAGTGGCCACCCACTACTTTAAACGAGAAGACCACTTGATTCACAGGGAGGATTATCTTCCAATGAAATGGTGGCAATTATAAGAGTAAGCGTTAACACTTTGGATTTTCTCCGTAGAAGATAGACACACAGGCTGAGTCGCCTTTTACACCTTCAACAAATTCAGTGGTGCAATGGTACATATCGTCTCATGTGAGATGCATAGTGAAATTATTTTCTTGCTGTCCAGGAATTGCCATACTTAAAAGTATCCCCGATTAGCAACTTGAACAGAATGATGCCGCATGCAAGAGACACCATGTTTTGGTGTAATTTTCAAAGTCCAGTCCTTGCTCTAATTGTCAGCGGTGTCCATTCCAGGCAAGCCCCAGGCTGTTGCGGTCCTCGAACTGTCGCCTTCCCTTGGACGTGCGGATCGACCAGTGAACCGATGTCCTCTCCTCGCCCATCCACCTTTGTTCCCCAGGGGCACCTCCTGCTGCTGACCTGGAGCGCAGGGTTAGGTCAGACCCAGCTCCCTCTCCTTCCTTGCTCCTCACCCATCACACCTGTCCTTGTCGTAGGCTCTATCCTGACGATCTCTGGTCATCAGGGGACAAGCAGGGGCCAGTTCCCCCTTCCAGGCCACGGTCCGCTGGGAATTGAAATTATCTCCCATTCGGTTATTGTGGCCTCCACTGAACTCTCCACAATGTCAGCAACATTGCACAATTTTCTGCTTCTGCTTCTGCATCATATTTTCCAATTGGGGATTTGCACCCAATGCAACAGGAACCTCTGAACTTTCCTCTTGTACTCCAGCTGAACACTGAATCTCTCAAACATTTTCCACCTCTGTTTTTCCAGGCACTGTCATGGTACAGTAAAACATGTGAGAGTGAGAGTGAATTGGGGAATAAAGATAGCTGCTTTCACAAGTTCTATAAAGATTGCAATATTCCCTGATGATGTTTTAAAAACAGAACTATCATGCTCCCTCAATTACTACCTGAATTCCATTGCATGCCATTTTAATAATGTGCTGAATATCGTATTTACTGTCAACACCAATAACGTCTGTAGTAACAGCAGTAACTGCAGCCACCCCTCAAAGGTTAATGTATGCAACATGACCAGCATACGTCAAGCTAATAGTGAGTGATACTTTATATTAAATGGCCTGGTTTTCCATGAGGAACTGAGTGACATTGGTTGAAAACATAAATCACTGGAGGAACGTTATATGTGAGGAGATTATGCAGATTCTCTGTCGCCAGAGTCAGGCATTTGCAAGGTAGGTCCCTAAGAGTAATAATATCCCTCAGGTTGCAGTCCCTCCTGATCCCTGGGACATGTCACAGTGAATGCTCAGCACTTGATCTTTTCATAACCATGCTAACAAATATAGACTCTCTTTCACAAGCGACAATAGACAATAGGTGCAGGAGTAGGCCATTCGGCCCTTCGAGCCAGCACTGCCATTCAATGTGATCATGGCTGATCATCCCCAATCAGTACCCCGTTCCTGCCTTCTCCCCATATCCCTTGACACTGCTATCTTTAAGAGCCCTATCTAGCTCTCTCTTGAAAGTATCCAGAGAACCGCCGCCCTCTGAGGCACAGAATTCCACACTCACCACTCTCTGTGAGAAAAAGTGTTTCCTCGTCTCCATTCTAAATGGTTTACCCCCTTATTCTTAAACTGTGGCCCCTGGTTCTGGACTCCCCCAACATCGGGAACATGTTTCCTGCCTCTAGCGTGTCCAAACTCTTAATAATCTTATATGTTTCAATAAGATCCCCCTCATCCTTCTAAACTCCAGAGTGTACAAGCTCAGTCACTCCATTCTCTCAGCATATGACAGTCCCACCATCCTGAGAATTAACCTTGTAAACCTATGCTGCACTCCCTCAATAGCAAGAATGTCCTTCAATAAGATTCACTCTCATCCTTCTAAACTCCAGAGTATACAAGCCCAGCTGCTCCATTCTCTCAGCATTCTCTCACACATGCAAGATGCATCTAGCACTGTTGTAGCACCTCTCCTTGTTCATTGGTTTCCTTCCCTGACTTTCTCTAACTCTGCCCCCTGCATATGCCTCTCACTGTTTCCTCCGCACACAGTAATCATTCCTAAAAGAAGGTGGAAACCTCAAGAGGAATAACGTGCACTGGTTGTAGGAAGTCTGCAGCTAGGTTATGGGCTAAGTTATGAAGGGCCGGGGTGTGGGGAGAATTGTGATTTGAGCAGTAGATATCTGGAGGCAGTGGAGGGTTTTCTTGAGTGTGGGGGAATAGACGTTGGTTTGGGAAGTGATGATAATGGGTTGCACAACATGAAGTCAGGGCAGGGAGTGGGGGGTTGCATTTGATGGTGCTGGTGGGTGAGCAGTGGTGTGTTGTACAAAACAAAGCTGCAAGGCCTGGGGAGCAGTTGTGAGATGCTCAACACAGACAGAGCTTGTTGTTGGGGATGGTGATGTGAAGTTTATATTGCTGGGACTCAGCTGGGGTCTATCAGACAGGGTTATGTTTGTAAGGTCAGGAATTCTCAAAACAGGAAGAAGAAAGGTTCAAAATTTGAAACTCACACACCATTTTATTTCTCCATCTCTCAGTGAGAAATCCTTTCACTCTCTTCCTCCTTTAACAACCCCAACTGTGTGCTTATCTGACATTCTCTCTCTCTCACACACACTTTCATGCAAGCTGAATCTCCCACTAACTCTCATCCCTCCAATATGCAGCTCAAATGTGTACCATTATAATATGTATGGAGACATCAGCTGTGCCGGATTTAAACCCCGCGCCGGGAAAATCAAATCCTAGACCGGGCGGGAAGGCAAAGCGCAAAGTACATCACTGCGAATGTGATGTGCAGAAACAGCCTCCGGATAATACTTACCGATACCAGAGTAAGGATAAGCAGCTGCAGGATATAGCGCAGCCAGCAGCGGCCACTTTCGCGGAGCTGGGAAACTGGTACGAGTGGCTGCAGCATGTTTGGCCGTCAGCGACAGGTGCCGGGGAGTACCGGGACTGCGAGCAATGGCATAATTATATGGGGCGGCCGGGAGCGACCAGTGCCGGTAGGCATGGGGACCGGCTGCGGCAAAAACCGCGTGCGACTAGTGCCTGAGAGCACGAAGGTCGGCAGGAGCGGTTGGATAAATTTAAACACCCGCGATCGACTAGTGCCCGAGAGCACGTAAGTCGGCTGGAGCGGTTGTTGGAGGAACTTCTCCAGAGTGGCAGGCTCCAGGATATGGACGATAGCCACAGTGGCAAAGGTGTAAGTCCCTCAGCAGATTACCATAAAGGGCTGCTTGACATTTCATCCTCCTCGGAAGAGGGTGTTGAAGGGCTGCCTGTGTCAGATTCTGAACTAGAGATGGAGCCACATTCCCATATGGAGGACGAGGAAACCAAGTTGCTGGACATGGTAGGGCAATACTTTCAGCAAGAACAGACTGGCAAAGATCTAGAGGCCAGGATGGCTGCCAGCATTGAGTACATGTCTACACATCACCTGCAAGCCAATACCTTTGCTGAGGTGTTGGCAAGACATTTACCTCCGGGAAATTGTGGGGCTCTGAATGTGGCCAGTGTTAACCGAAGTATTTGGAGACACGTTGGTCAGGCAATCAGGAGTCAGGATATAAAAATTCAAAACGCTCTGAAAGGTCTCTCGGCGGGCATAACAGCCTTGGGCCGTACGCTAGAGAACGTAGACACGACGAATGACCATAAAGATGCTTTAGCGCTTTTTTGCAACGTCCAATTTGAACTTAATAATATAAGGAAGGGGGCTATTCAGCCAGCTCTGGATCCAAAGTTTGCAATCCTGTGCAAGCAAAAAGCTATAAAACCCCAAACCCTGTTGTTTGGGGGTGACCTGTCGAAACAGGTCAAAGATTTGGAAGAGGAGGCCAAGACTTTGGGCCTAATCAGAGCGGACAAATGATATTTTGGCAAACGATATCAACCTTATGGGCCTCCTAAAAAAGGTAGTACTTATACTTATAGTACTAGAAATTGGAGAGAGGCCAGAGGTAACCAGCAGCAGCGGCCTTTTTTAGGGGTTGGCCCGGGACGCCCACTGTGGAAGATGCGCAAGCCTCCACTTCAACATCTACCCCACCCTCAACCTCAAGGTCCTCCGCAACCACGGTTGAAACCAAGAAAGTAACTAAATTTCCACCGATAACCATGGAGGTAGGTGGGTCTGTGCCTCCAGAATTAATAAGGAGCACGGAAGTTGGAGGGAGGTTGCAATTTCATTTGGAAGCATGGTGTAATATAACTATGGACAGATATATCCTTAGCAGTATTAAGGGATATCTGATAGAGTTTATACACATACGAAACCCTCCAGTACAACATACACCGGACAGAATATACATGCTTACCAAATTAGAACAAGCTAAAACTCACATAGAACTACAAAGGTTGTTCACTAAAGGAGTAATTGAAATGACCAAACATGAACAACAGGAATTTGTCTCAAACATATTTATTAGACATAAGAAAGATGGGGGTTGCCGTATTATTATTGATTTATCAGCGCTTAACAATTTTGTGCAATATGTTCATTTTAAAATGGATACTTTTAGCACTGCTACAGAGTTAGTTTTAGCGGGCTACTTTATGGCAAGTATTGATCTTCAAGATGCTTACTATACGATACCCATCAGAGGTGAACACAGGCGGTTTTGGAAATTTAACTGGATGGGACAGCTTTGTCAATACAAGGCACTACCAAACGGCCTAACATCAGCCCCTAGATTATTTACAAAAATTCTGAAACCAGCTATGGCATTGCTTAGACAACAAAACTATAGAGTAATGGCATATTTGGATGATATCTTTATTGTGGGGAAAACTTATGAATTGGCTAGTCAGGCAGTGGTTGCCACAAAACAACTGTTGGAACATCTGGGATTCATTATCCATCCAATTAAGTCAAAATTAACACCATCTACTAATATTGATTACTTAGGGTTCACCATTAACACACTTGATATGTTAGTGACTTTACCTATAGGGAAAGCTACGGAGTTACAAAAGGATTGCACAGAGCTTATTAATACCTTTAAACCATCCATCAGACGGGTAGCCAGGATTATTGGGAAAATTATAGCCACGTTTCCTGCCATTCAATTTGGACGATTACATTACCAAAATTTACAGAGAGAAAAAATTAGAGCACTCAAAAATAATAGAGGCCATTTTGATAGGCCAATGGAGCTAACAATTAAAGCCATAAAAGAACTACAATGGTGGGAACACAATGTTAAGTATAGCTCCAACCCAATAGTTTTTCCCAACCCATCTATGGTATTGCAAACAGATGCCAGTGCAATTGGTTGGGGTGCAACGGATACCATCTCGAGCTGTGGAGGGAGATGGAATATACAAGAAACTAACCTACTTAACACTAAGGGTATAAATTACTTAGAAATGTTGAGTGGTTTTATGGTCTAAAATCTTATTGCTCGGGAATGAAACACCAGCATGTTAGATTGCAGATAGATAATACCACGGTGGTGGCATATATAAATCATATGGGTGGAAATATATCAACATCCTGTGATGAGTTAGCAAACTCTATTTGGCAATGGTGTATCCAAAGGAATATTTGGTTATCAGCTACGTATCTACCAGGGATACTTAATTCAGTGGCAGACGCCAGGTCACGAAAATTTAATGAAAATACGGAATGGATGTTAGATAGAACGATATTTGCTAAAATCACAGCAAAGTATGGAATGCCGGATATTGATCTTTTTGCATCCAGGTTAAATCATCAATTACCAAGGTATGTATCATGGGAACCGGATCCTGGGGCAGAAGCTACAGATGCATTCTCACTGCACTGGGGGAAATGGTTCATTTATGCATTTCCTCCTTTCTGCCTCATCAATCGGGTACTACGGAAAATTCAACAAGATTCGGCATCTGGGATTCTCATAGTACCTGATTGGCCTACCCAACCATGGTTCTCGGTGCTACAGGATTTGGTGCTAACACCATGTATTATTTTAAGACATAGTCCTCAGTTGCTTGTGCATCCGGTGACTCAGGATAGCCATCCTTGCCATAAATATCTGAATGTATTGGTTTGTAGACTCTGAAAGACCCGCTTCGGGACATGGGTCTATCTGATAGAACTGTGGACATGATCACAGCAGCACAGAGAACTTCGACTCAAAAACAGTATTTATGTCATATTAAGAAATGGACTAAGTACTGCAAGAATAAAAATCTGGACCACAGGAAGATGGATGTTCCAGCTATCCTAGAATTTCTCACCAGCCTGCACTATGAAGGACTCAGTTACAGCACGGTGAATAGTGCTAGAAGTGCATTGTGGACTTATTTATGGCAAGGCACAGAAAGACAGGCTGTGGGCTCACATCCTCTAGTAGTAAAACTGTTACGAGGCATCTTTAACACCAACCCACCAAGGTCTAGATACAGCCAAATCTGGGATGTGAGTGTGGTCCTAACCATGCTAAGGAATTGGTCGCCGGCTACAGCTTTAACTCTGAAAAAACTCATTATGAAAATGGTAATGCTAATGGCGCTGGTCACAGCGCAAAGGGTCCAGTCATTGCAGAAATTAAGATTGGATAGCTTGACTGTGGCGACAGGAAGTTTGATATTTGTGATCCAGGACCTTATTAAGCAAAATAGACCAGGATCAGCGGGTCAGGTCATAGAATTCATAGCCTATCCGGAGGACGAACGCCTCTGTGTAGTGAAACACATTATGTTATATATTGACAAAACAAAGGCTATCAGAGGCAATGAACAGGCTCTTTTGATCAGCCATAAGAAGCCGTACCATAGAGTCTCGACTCAGACCATTTCGCGGTGGCTGAGATATGGCTTAATAAAGGCGGGAGTGGACACTAATGTATTCAAATCTCACTCCACCAGGGCTGCAGCTACATCGGCAGCTAATCGCCTTGAGGTATCGATGGACCAAATCCTCAGGACTGCAGGATGGTCATCAGAGAAAACGTTTCAGAGATTTTACAACAAACCAGTTAGGAATGAAGGAACGTTTTCGGGGAAAATTTTAAGTTCTATATAATTTATACCTGAAGCTTACAAGGTTTATGATTTGATTTAATAAATATTATTTATCATTTACGTAAAAAAAACAAAAAACAAAATTGGTATGAATGTATTTCTTGAATATCAGTAACAATTTCTCCCAAACTACCAAGGCAGTTGTGAAGCATGGACTCGTTCCACGGCATGAGGTCACAGAGCTTTGAAATCTTCACGTAGTCACTCACGTGACTCCGAAGTAAAATAGTAAGATTAAACGAGAACTTATCAGTTTGAAGTTTGATCTTTATTTTATGAGGAGGAACGTTGAGGGAATACATGCCCTCCGCTCCCACCCTCATATTGTCATATCTTAAACTGGTATCTCTTTAATAATCTTACTATCTTAGGTCATTATAGTGTATCTGTGACCTCACACCGCTGCTTTGAAGGATGACACGCATGCGTCGTAAGCGGGGTTCTTCACGTATTCCCTCAACGTTCCTCCTCATAAAATAAAGATCAAACTTCAAACTGGTAAGTTCTCGTTTAATCTTACTATTATATTCCAGTGCCGTCCTTGAACATTTCTCTTGTATGATTAATGTGCATCGTTAACATTGCTAATGATTTTTCTTCTTTGGCTCCTTCGTCTTGTTTCACTAAGTGACTGCATTGGAATAATTATGCAGGTGCGATTGCAGAACACAGGATGAATGCATTTACATATGAATGCAGTTTGCATCTTGATGGTATACGACTGTAAAGTCTGATCCAAAGATCATAGTGGAGCTCCGCTCTATGATCTTTGGTCTGATCCTTGTGTGATCGTTGAGCATTTAATGGGATTTTTCAATTGAGAATAGGATAGCAATTGGTGCTCTATGCAATAATTCAACGCCAAGAACCCACTTTGAGTAACCATTTGGAAACAGGCAGCAGAATACAATCAAGGTCATCAGAACCAGCTTGCTTTTTTAAACTCTCCTGGGTCACTATTATTTAACAATGACAATAACAGTGAACTGATGCAGATGCTTGAAGATTTATGAAGGGAATTTACTATAGGAGGTCATGTGTCCTTAACAATCTTACAGTTGTATAGAGTGGCACATCCATGAAACTGACCTCGTAAACAAGAGACACTAGTCATTGAGTTAACGTGCCTTTGGAAATGAGGGATTGATTTTCGTTAAACCAACATATTGCAAGATGCCATATATCAGAATATTCTTGCCAGTCGATTAAAGTTGATCAGATTCACAGAAGCAGAGAGATAGATATCTCTGTACACAGTATATTTTCTTTTTCTTTCATAACAGCCTCATGAGAGCACCAGGGACTGAGAATGGCTTTCAGCACATGACTCTTGGACCTAAATGTCAACAGGACTAAAGAGCTGGTTATTGACCTTAGGAAGCAGGGTGGACTATACACACCCTTCAGCATCAATGGTGCCGAAATGGAGATGGTCACGAACTTCATGTTCCTAGGTGTAAATATCACCAATAATTTGTCCAGGGCCAACAAGCCATGGCCAAGAAAGCACACCTATGCCTCAGGTGACAAAAGAAGTTCAGCATTGATCACCAAGTGGCACCGATGATGGCTGCCTTCTTTGTTGCTTTTATTTTTTTGTAAAATGTATGTTTTAGTGTACTTTTAGTTTTGTATTATGTGGGGGGTGGTGGGAGAAACTTTTTAAAACTCTTTCTTCGAAGGAGATGCAACTTTTTCCATGTGGTTTCTCCGCCCGCACTGCGACCTAACATCGTGGAGCTGGCGGCCTTTTGCAGGGGAGAGACTTTGAGATCTCCAACCACGGGAGCCTGCGGACTTACCATCCCGGAGCTTGCGATCTCTTTACCAGGGATCGACTTCAGGAGCTCCAACCACCAGGAGCCTGTGGACTTTAACATCATGGATCTCGTAGTCCCTTGGTTAGGGACCAACTTCGGGAGCTCCAAGCCGCAGGAGCTTTAACCACCCCAATCACAGGAGTTTTCGATCACCCCAACTGCGGATGGTTTGACTCCCCCGACTGCGGGAGAAAAAGGAGGAAAGAAGATAAGACTTTACTGCCTTCCATCACAGTGAGGAATGTGGAGGAGCCGCTGTGGTGGATGTCAAATTTTATGTAGGTGTGTGTCTTGTTGCTTTTTTTGGTATGACTGTATGGCAAATAAAATTCCTCATATGTTGCAAAACATACTTGGGTAATAAATTACAATTATGATTATGATTTCTCCAATTTAAACATCCACTACAGAAAGCACACCACTGCCTCCATTTCCTCAGGACACCAAGAACGTTCAGCATGTCTCCAATGACTTTTACAGATGCACTACAGAAAGCATCCCATTAGGATACATCGCTGCTTGGTTTGGTAACGACTCTGCCTGAGACCCCTAAAAATTGTAGAGTTGTGAATGTAGTGCAATCCATCACACAAACCAGAATCCTCAGGAAAGCAACCAACATAATGTAGGACCATTTTCATACCAAACATTCCTTCTTCTCCCCTCTCCCATCTGGCAGAAGATACAACGGCTTGAAAGAACATACCATTAAATTCAGGAACAGCTCCTTTCCTGCTGTTGTTAGACGACTGCATGGTCGTTCCAGAAGTTAGGGTCCTGATCTTCCAACCTACCTCATTGCAGACCTTGCACTGAACTTTTTTCTAAACTGCACTTTTTTTGTAACGATAACACTATAATGGTGAAACATCAAATTCTGAATGCTGTACTTTAGTATTTGCACTGCCTGTTGTTCTTGTATATGGCTCGATTGTACTCACCTGCCGTACATAGAAACATAGAAATTAGGTGCAGGAGTAGGCCATTCGGCCCTTCGAGCCTGCACCGCCATTCAATATGATCATGGCTGATCATTATGCGATGTGATTTGACTGGATAGCACACAAAGAAAGCTTTTCATGGTAACTCAGGACATGTGACAATAATAAACAATATACTTAGATAGTTTTATCAGCTAAGTGGGTTGCAATGCAATGTTAAATTGCAATTTATATAATGACCAATATTGTAGATATATGATAATGTAGACCAATAATCTAAATATATCATACGACGCGAAACCAGACAGTCCTATTCATCTAAGCCGACCAAGATGCTTGTCCCAGTTGCCGCATTGTAAATATGAATATCGCCATTGTTTTGAAGACATGTTTGACCAAACAAGTTAAGAAAATGCTGCCGAATTTTATAGAGTTGCTACGCATGTTTTCAGTGGGCTTGTTGTGAACTAAATCCAAATGTGCATAATGCCATCACCTATCCAGTTGTAACCTTGAGTAAAACCGTAACTTTATTTTCCGCTGGCCATATTTTTCAATTGTTGTAAATTCCTCTCGCTTTCTCTAGCTTCCAGCTGCTTACCAGGCTGGTGGAGATCCCGCGGTGGACTTCCCCGTGTGTGGGGCCAGTCTGCCTTCCCGGAGCTGGGCGCCAGGTGGCCGTGGCCGTGCCCGGCTCGGGAGGCAGGTAGGTCTCCAATAGCGACGGTAAACAAGCTACAGTTGCTCCCGCCACCTTGCCTGCATCTATCTATCTCCATGCAGTGGCTCGTTGCAGATGGGGAATTCTCGCTGATAGTCGGGAGAGTTTGCTGTTCTCGGTGAAATCACGGCCACCCACCCACTGCCAAGCCGCCTCTGACTCTGAGGTTGCAGCTGAGCAGGATGGCTGACTTTAACAGGACCACTTCGGCCGGCTACCGCTTGGCGGAGGCACCGACGGTCGCTGCCTTTGTGCCCCCGAGCAAAGCGGCGGGTGGAGTCCGCGCAGCCCCGGGGAAGACCGGGCAGCTGGGAGGGCAGGATGTGGTGAGAAACGACCAAGTGTGGAGGGAGTTCGTGCGGGCGGAGCGGCAAGGGGCAAGGCAGTGGTGAGTCTCTTTCATCAACTTTCTTGGTGTGAAAGCAAACTTTGTAGAGCGAGAGAAAAGGGAACAAATGTTGAAACTTAGCGGGGCTAGCAGCGTCTGTGGAGGGACAGGAATGGTCGCGACTGAGGAATGGTCAGGACTGAGCCTATTAAGGCAGGAGCAAACGCTCTATGGTCTTTGGGCAGTAGAGTCCCGATTATGTGTCATTTCAACTCCTTTCTCATTGCCGTTCCCACAGCGATTCGGCCGTCCTTGGCTTTCTCCTCTGCCAGGGCGAGAGCAAACGCAAACTAGTGTAACACCTCACATTCCCCATGGGTCAACGAGTTGCTGCCTCGCAACGCCAGAGACGCGGGTTCGACCCTGACTACGGATACACTGTGTGGAGTTTACAAGTTTTCCCTGTGACTACATTGCAAAGACGTGCGGGATTGTAGCTTAATTGGCTTCTGTAACCTGCCTCCAGTGTGTCGGGCGCGAAAGTGGTCCAACTTAGAACCTGTATGAACGGGTGATTGATGGTCGGCGTGCACTCGGTGGGTCGGAGGACCCGTTTCAACGCTGTATCTCTGAACTAAAATCTAAAGGTATAAACACTGAGCGCTCCAACGTCAGATAATAGTAAGATTAAACGAGAACTTACCAGTTTGAAGTTTGATCTGTATTTTATGAGGAGTTACGATGAGGGATTACGTGAAGAACCCCGCCAGGACGCATGCGTGTCATTCTTCAAAGCAGCGGTGTGAAATCAGACAACTGTAATGACTAAACATAGTAAGGTTAGAGAAGAGATACCAGTTAAGTATATGATCAAGGGTGGGAGCGGAGGGCACGTAATCCCTCATCGTAACTCCTCATAAAATACAGATCAAACTTGAAACTGGTAAATTCTCGTTTAATCTTACTATTTTACTTTGGAGTCACGTGAGTGACTACGTCAAGATTTTAAAGCTCTGTGATTTCATGCCGTGGAAACGAGTCCATGCATCACGTCTGCCTTGACTGTAGGAGGAATAGTGTTAACATAATTTGGACATGAATTCGACATTGAAATCATAAAATTTATTAACACAAATTATAACCCTTTTATGGGTTTGAATTAATTTACAGAACTTAAAATTTTTTCTGCAAATGTTCCAGATTTCATTACTGGTTTATTGTAAAATAATTGGAATGTTCTTTCCCCTGACCATCCTGCTGCTTCGAGGACTTGGTCCATGGGCACATCCAATTGTATTGCTGCCGATGTAGCTGCAGCCCTGGTGGAATGAGATTTAAAAATGTTAGTATCCACCCCAACCTGTGTAAGCACTTGTTTCAGCCATCTCGAGATGGTCTGGACTGTCAGTCTTTTGTGAGGTTGCTTGTGGCTGATCAGCAGTCCCTTCTCATTGCCTCTTAGGATTTTTGTTTTCTCTATGTATGACAGGTGTCTAACTATACAGAGACGGTCATCTGTAGGGTATGACCTAAATAGTATGTTGAGGCCTGCTGATCCCTGTCTGTTCTGCTTTACTAGCTCGTAGATGTGGAACGTAATATTGTCAGGTGAGGAAGTCATGTTGTCCAGTCTAAGTTTATGCAGTGACTGTACCCTCTGTGCCGTGATCAATGCCATTAACATGACTGTTTTTAAAGTCAGTCTGAGTAGGGACAGAGCTGATGCTGGAGACCAGTTTCTGAGCGTCTTCAGGACAATGCTTATATCCCAAATTTGGGAGTACCTGGTTTTTGGGGGATTAGTATTAAAAATTCCCCTCATGAGCTTTGTTACCAGTGGGTGAGTCCCTACAGAGTAACGCTCTGTCCCTTGCCATAGGTAAGTCGACAGGGCACTTCTGGCGCTGTTGATGGCACTGTAACTGAGCCCCTCATCATAGTGGAGGCCTGCCAGATATTCCAGAACAGACGAGATGTTCATGTTTCTTCTTCTTCTTCTTCTTTGGAGTTTTACGGCAGCCGGCATCTACAATGTTGCATTGCTGCCACCTTCTGGCTTCACTCCACAGTCCTCATGTCTTTACATTATATCCTTTTTATAAGGCCAGAGGCCCTCAAGAAATTAAACAACACCTTTACTCCTTTTCCTTCCCCTCCATACTCTAGAATGTTCTTTTCTGATATATCTGTCATTCCAATTTTCTTCATTTCACTGATCAAAACTCTTCTTTCTGTTTCATATCTTCTACATGCAACTAGAGCATGCTGAACTGTTTCCGGCTGATGGCATTCCTCACACATCCCAGTAGGGTGTTTTCCCAACATTTTTAATGTGCTGTTCAGGTGAGTGTGTCCTATCCTCAATCTTGCTAATACTACCTGTTCTCTCCTGATCCCCCCTCTTCTTGCTGTAATGCCCACTAGCGAATAGAGGTGTCTCCCCTTTGTCTCCTGTTCCCAGTATTGTTGCCATTCCTGATTTATTTTCTTCCACACAATGTGTCTTCCTTCAGATTTGGATAATTGTAGGTTTACCTCTATGTTCTCTTTTTTAACGGCCTCTTTTGCTAATTTGCCCACTTTTTCATTTCCTAGCTGGGACCCACAACAAAGTCACGTCACTGCCCTTCCTTGTTACTTGGCTTAATAGTAGTAGAATTTCATACACTAGGTCAGGCCGCCTATGGGATGCACCAGACCCAATACTCTGGATTGCAGACAATGAGTCGCTACATATTAATACTTTGCATGGTTGCACCTGTTCTATCCACCGAACTGCCATCAAAATAGCGTACAGTTCCACTGTATATACTGCCAAATAGTTATTTGTTCTTTTGCAAATCTCAACATTCATCCCTTGCACTACCACAGCTGCCCCTGTTGTTTCAGCTACTGGGTCCTTTGATCCATCTGTGAAAAGTAAGAGGTGTTCCCTGTATCTATTTTATATATATGGTTATGGTATTCTGTTTTTAGGTCCGAATTTTCTTCCCTCCTTTTTGCCTCCCATATCTCCAGATCAACTTTTGGGATGTTTAGTAACCATATTGGGACAGATGGCCACAATACTGCCGGGCAGAACTCTTTGTCCTCTACTTCCATGTCCCTTGCCACACCTCCTCCAACCCAGCCGAAGCTTCCAGACTGAGCCACCCCTCTCTCCCAGCACTCCTGTACTACCTGTTTTGTTGGGTGGTTCTCTCCATGACCCTTAAGGCTTAGCCAGTAATTAGCCATTAGTTGTCTGCGGCGCAGTCTCAACGGCATCTCCCCAGTTTCCACCTGTAGTGCACATACAGGTGACGTCCGCACACCTCCTATACAGATTCTTAGAGCTTCCGCTTGGACTTTGTCCAACTCGGACAACACTGACTTAGATGCATGTTCATGTTTCTGTTGGTGATGTCGTTTTTGTGGCAGTACATTTCCCACTTCCTGATGTAGACCAGATACTGTTTTTTAGTCGATTGTCTTTGGGCCGCCGAGATCATGTTCGATGTTCGGTCCGTTAGTCCCAGTTGTAGAAGTGGTGTTTTTAAACTCTACAAATTAATGGGTTCAAATATTTATGGCATGGGTGGCTATCCCCTGTTACGGGATGTAGCAATAAGTCTGGTCTATGTGGGATGGTAATACATGGTTCTAACACCATGTTTTGTACCACTGGGAACCAATCGGGTACTACCAAAATACCAGACGCAGAGTCTTGTTGTATTTTCCTTAATACCCGACTGATGAGGCAGAAAGGAGAGAATGCGTATTCCTTTTATTAATCCCAAGGTTTTGGCTTCCTCATCAAGCTCTTTTACCTGCTTCGATAGGTTGCCTCCGAACAAAAGTATGGGTGGTTTCGTGGTCCCAGGTTTGCACAGTCCCGCGAATTTTGGGTTCAGTGTGGGTTGAATGGCACTTTTCCTGATGTTATTTATTTCATGCTGGGTGTTGCAGAATAGTGCCAGTGCATCTTGTTGGTCCTGGGACATGTTCCTGTCGTCCACTGTACGGGCAAATGCTGTTATCCCTGCGGTCAGTACTTTCAGTACTTTTTGCAATTTTACATCCATACTCCTGACTCCTGTTCCAATGTGTTTCCATATACAGTTGTTAACTATTGGAACGTTCAGAGATATGCAATTGCCCGGTGCCAGGTGTCTTCCTGTGGTGTCCAGTACAGCCTGCTCTTGTAACTGGTTTAAAGACATGTAGTCTATACTGGCAGCAAGCTTTGGCTCCAGATTTTGTCCAGTCTGTTCCGGCTGTATAAAATTGGCCACCATGTCCAGTAAGTTATCTTTTTCCTGCACCCCATGCACACTTGTCTTTTCTTCTGCGGACCCCTCTTCCAGGTCAGCCCAGCACTGACCCGCAGTGCTCCCCTCCGATGAGGTAGAAGCACTGTGCAGCCCTTGAAAAGGTACTGCTGTGGGTTTACCATAGGGCCCACAGTGACCCGACTCCATCTCCCGGAGTCTGTCACGTTGGAGCAAATGCCCCATACACCGCTCCATTCGGGTCCAGCGCTCTCGGTCGCTGGCCGCCCGCGGTGGTTCAAAGTCGGACTCCTCTGAGTCCACGACCTTGTTAGTTTTGTGTCTAGCCTTGCCGCCCAGCCGCGTGGATTTGGCCGGTGCGGAGGCGACATCGGGCACAGCTGATCCCACTACGGGTGATCCAAGTGCCGTTAGCTGCTGTTGCTGGCTTCCCGCTACTCCGCGGTCCTCCCTCACCAGCTTTGTCGCAGCCCTTGTCTTCTTTGTTTTCTCCATTTTCCTACCTGTGGTTGGAAATGGGAACTAAAAAGACCGCAGAGTAAACGCTTACCTGCAATTAGCGGCTTTTAAACTACCGCCGCGGGGGAACGTCCTTCCACCGCGTCTGACGTTTCGCAATGCGTGTAGCGATATGACACGCATGCGTCCTGGCGGGGTTCTTCACGTAGTCACTCGCGTGACTCCGAAGTAAAATCCTTATTCACCCCCTTCCCTCCTCTCACTTCTGAATGTTATGAAACTTCCAAATTATTTCTCTTCACGCCTTCACCTCCACACGGTGTTCTGATTTCCCCCCTATTAGTTCCATCCACTTCTCATCCACACAATCATTTCGCCAAGACCATCATATATACCAACACCCTGCTAACACCTACTTGCCTCGTCTGTTTCCTCTTTATACAGACCATCTCCCCTGGTATTCTCAATCTTGTTGCAGGGTTTCGATCAAAAACACGAGTTCCTTTCGTCAGCAATTTGCTTTTTCTTTGCTCCAGATTCCAGCATCTGCATTATTTTGTATCTCCCAGTTGTGTACGTTATATTGGGCTGGATTTTGCCTTCCAGCAATTCAAGAAGGTAGTGACTCACCAGGATCTCTTAATCAATTAGGGAATGAGCAGTAAAAGCTGGGCTTGCCAGCGGTGCTGTTATCCCAGAGTGAATCTTTAAAAACATAAATTTAGAATGGGAACTACAGGGCTGTAAGGATTAATGGTAAGAATAACATATGTTATATTTTATAATATGATTTAACAGATTTTAAAAATTATTTAATGTACTTCAATGTACTTTTTGTACTTTGTCTTTAATGTACTTGTATAACTTAAGCTAAAGTGCTGGTAAATGTTTGGATTTCCAAAGGTTCAGCAACTGTGCAGAAACCCGACCTTGCTTGTCGAGCATTCTGACTATGGAAAATATTTGTGCCATGGAAAATACTAATAGAAACATAGAAAATAATAATAATAATAATGGATGGGATTTATATAGCGCCTTTCTAATACTCAAGGCGCTTTACATCGCATTATTCATTCACTCCTCAGTCACACTCGGCGGTGGTAAGCTACTTCTGTAGCCACAGCTGCCCTGGGGCAGACTGACGGAAGCGTGGCTGCCAATCTGCGCCTACGGCCCCTCCGACCACCACCAGTCACTCACACACATTCACACACAGGCAAAGGTGGGTGAAGTGTCTTGCCCAAGGACACAACGACAGTATGCACTCCAAGCGGGATTCGAACCGGCTACCTTCCGGTTGCCAGCTGAACACTTAGCCCATTGTGCCATCTGTCGTCCCAAATAGGTGCAGGAGGAGGCCATTCGGCCCTTCAAGCCAGCATTGTGGAACATTTATGGGAGCCCATTACACCATGTGGTCCCATGTTCCGCACACATTAATATTATGATGTATTATAATGTATTAATATATTATTGATTATCATTAATATTGGGAAATCATCAGTGACTGGAAAGCCAACCACACTGTAGTTGCCACAACAGATTGGGTATCCTGTTGAGAGTGGCTCACCTCTGACACCCCTAAGTCTTCCCTCCTCTGTCCACTTGCTGGGATGAATGCTGCAACAACTCTCAAGGAGGTGGACAATATCCTGGTTGATGCAGCCTGTTTCGTTGGCACCTCTGCCACCGCTTTGAACGTTACTGTCACCAGTGCGGAGTGACTGCAGTGGGTACCAGTTACAAAATGCACTGCAATTACTCACTCAAGGTACTTAATAGCCTCTCCCAAACCTGCAACAAATTTGAAAACTGGCATGGACAAGAAGTGCATGGAATCACCTTCACTATATACATTCCCCTTGAAGGTGCAGATATCATCCTCCTTGTAAATATACAGTATCACTGGCCCGTCGTTGCTGGTGTGTGTGTCCTGTTGCTTCCTTCCCGATAGCACTGTGGGAGTCCCTTTACCTGAAGGGCTGCAGCAATTCAAGAAGGTAGTGACTCGCCACTATCTCTCAAGCAATTAGAGATGAGCAATAAAAGCTGGGATTGCCAGTGGTGCTATTGTCCCAAAGTGAATCTTTAGCAATTATTTTGAATGGGGATTGCAGGGCTGTAAGGATAAGGAATACCGTATGTTGTATTTTATGTTTTTGAAATTCTTCGAGGATTGGACAGGGTAGATGCAGGAAAAATGTTCCTGATGTTGGGGAAGTCCAGAACCAGGGGTCACAGTTTAAGAATAAGGGGTAGGCCATTTAGGACTGAGATGAGGAAAAACGTTTTGACCCAGAGAGTTGTGAATCTGTGGAATTCTCTGCCACAGAAGGCAGTGGAGGCCAATTCACTGGATGTTTTCAAGAGAGAGTTACTCTTAACGCTAAGGGTATCGAGGGATATGGGGGGAAAGCTGGAATGGGGTACTGATTTTGGATGATCAAGCATGATCATATTGAATGGCGGTGCTGGCTCGAAGGGCCGAATGGCCTACTAATTCACCTATTTTCTATGTTTCTATGAATGCTTTGAATTATTTATCTCCAATGTACTTTTAAAGCTGATTTAATTGCTTTGCTGTATTAATTTTTAAATGTTTCTATTCCCAAAGACATTCAGAAACATTGAAGGACTGGTTGGTTTAGTAGACAGGACAACTGAGGCACAAATTTGCCTTTTGTCAATGGTTTTCAGAAAGGGGTTTGTGGGAGGTTTATTCTGTTGTGTTCAATTCCCCCTTTACATCCAATTATGGCTGAGGGCTCATGACTCGGCTTAAAGACTTATCTGAGTCAGTGAGGTCAGCCTTCTGCATCCTGAGTTCAGGAGAATGGGGAAACAGAGCCATGATTTTGAGTAGCAGATCCCACTCGGGGAAAACCGAGCCTTTAAAAATTATAATTAAAATAATATTTGCAAGGGGAGGACTATTACATTTGATCTCTTTATTTCCTTTTTCAGAAGTGAAATTCAGCACAATTATTTGGGGGCATTGTACTGGCTGTTTGATAGGTAGGTTGGAAGATCGGGACTACACTCTAGCTTATGGGAAAACCATTCAATATTCTGATAACAGTGAGGAAGAAGCTGTGACTGAATCTGGTGGTATGTGCTTTCAACTTTTGTACATTCTGGCTGCTGGGAGAGACGAGAAGAGGGAATGATTGGGGTGAAAAAGGTCCTTGGTTATGTTGGCTGCCTTCCCAAGGCAGTGTGAAATGTACATGGAGGCGACGGTGGTGAGACTGGCCCGTGTGAAGGACTGGACTACATCCACAGTTGTCTGCAATTTCTTGTGGTCTTGGGCAAACCGAGCAATCCAACAGTTCTACAGTGCATCAGTATGTTAAGAGTTTAGTTTAGAAATACCGCATGGAAACGGGCCCTCTGGCTTCCTCCAAGTGCTTGTTTCCTCTCGCATCCAAAAAACGTGCAGGTTTGTAAGTTAAAGGACCTCTGTAAATTGACCCGAGTGTGTAGACAGTGGATGTGAAAATGTGATAATGTAGAACTGGTGAGAAAAGATGTTCAATGGTTGGTATTGACCCAGTGGGACAAAGTGGCTGTTTCCATGCTGTACGGAAATGAGTTTGATTGGAATTATGGTGTTAAATGCTGAGCTATAGTCCATAAATAAGAGTCTGTGGGTGTTATCTAGATGTTACAAAGGAGCAAGAAGATCCAGGGTAATGCTGTCTGCTGTAGAGACAGACTGCAGTGGATCACGGCTGTCTGGGAGGCTGGATTTGATGTGCATCATGATGAGCCTCTTGAAGAACAATGAAGAACATAGGATGAGAAATGGATCTTTTAACCCCTCCACAATGTTACTCTGTGCTGTGATACTGTGACTGATCTGTAAATTATTCCATGTACCTAACTTTCCACAAATAACATTTTTGGAGCCAAAATTATTAGTTCAACAAATACTAGTCTTTAGCAATAGAAAGTTCAGACTTTTATAGTTGGATTGGATTGTTTCCAAATTTCACTCCTGAAAGGCCAGTCTTGACTCACTAACCAAAATAAATAATTTCTGTACTTCCACCCAATGTCTTGAAAGTTTCCATTAAATCACTTATTCACCTTCTAAATTCAATGGAAAACAATCCAAGCTCAAATCATCTTTCTGAATAATTTATCTCTGCTCTTTTGCACTAAATCTTCAGGTTTTTCCTGTTCAATGTTGTGCAACACAAGCCCAAAGTACATAACTTGAAATGTTTGAAAGATATAAAAAAGAAAACCAACTGGTTCATCAAGCCCATTTTTGGCTATCGTTTTGCCAGTGATTCCTCTTTGCCTTTATGTAACTATCCATGAATCACCTGGCAAATAGTAAGGGGAAAAAAAGGAAATTCTTATTTAATAACAAGATTAATTAAGACCACTCAAGGACACGAGAGTGAGTAGAAGACATACCTGCTAATATTCCAGCTGCCCTCTAATCACGCTTCTCACAATCCAGAACTCATTCAGCTGTTTTTTTATGTTTGCAGTCTTTGTAATGCTTTCGCATTGCCCCTTAATAGTTCTAAAATATAATATTTCTAACCCCAATATGTCTGGTTTTCATATTGATGTGGCTACCTATCTGTATAAATTAGTGGCAGTTTTATTTGTACTCTCAATGTAAAGGCATGATTAGTGGAGAATATAGATTTTAAATTATGGTGTTTGTCTGGAGCCTCATACAGGCACCTGGGTGGGTGGTAATTTACATTGGGTATATGAATTAATGAAAAAAAATTGAGGGGTGTGACCAAATTCCTGATAAAGTCTTGTGGCAGAGTGGATATCACCTCCTGAATGCAAACTTGTAAAATTTCGTATCACAAAATATATTACTAAGTAGGTGTCAAATAGATTTATGGGCCATAAATCTGCATGATCTAATGTCAACACAGCTTTTGTTGGTTTACCCTGCCATACAGGTGTTTCTTTTGTTTTTTTACACCATGCTATGATGATTATCAACTTAATACATAACTTATTTTCATTATGCAATGCATAGTGTTTTCATAATGGTCTAATTCACTCTGGTAACAACACCTGAATGTACTGTTTGTATTGTTATATGATATCATTAAACTTCGCATGGTGCGTGCCTCCAATTACAAAACAATTTCTTCCTCAAGTTGTGTTATGGGTTCCTATGATTGATAATTGTCTGAGAGAATGTGATATTTAGGTTTTATTGCACACTATTGTATTTTATGCAAATAGATTCTAATATTAACCTACTCTTCTGTTGCTTGGATATCATTGATACAGACTTTTCTCATTATTTCTCTCTTTATGAAGAAAACTAACGTCTGAGCGAAGTAACGTGTGTTTTACTAATTGCATATCCAATAAATCACATTGAAGTCTTTTCCAACTGCAATAATGTTTTACCCTTTGTCTTGCCAGGGAAAGCAAGTGGGATTTTCTTAAAGATTACGATGCCAAGGTAAGGACTGCAACTAATCAGTGATAATTTGTAGTACGAAAGCTATAAATTATTTTCCATAAATTTGCTTCTGTTGCAATTTCAATTGCACTATATTTGTGTTGATAAGGTATTCCCATTCTTGGGGATCTTAATTAAGTGAGATAACATATAGCAAGTGTGACCAGGTGATTAGTGGTCAGTGTGGGTTCAGTGGGCTGAATGACCTTTTTCCATGCTGTATCTCTTTCTATCTCTGTGATGAGCCTTTGATGACCTGCATGGTTGGGGACTGTTCCATGTTGAATGACTATGAAAATTGAGGAGCCTGTAATTGGTGAAATTATCTCATTTTAATTCTTCCTAAACTCCGTTTTCACACCTCTTCTCATCTTACAGTAACTCCAATGAACCTTCCTTGTGATGTCTCAGCATAATAGTTGGACTAGTATTCTACCCATTCTAGGCTCACCAGACTCTCCCTTCATGACTCAACAATCCATGGAAGAACTTTAAACCGTTCCAATGCAGCGATACTTTGGCAAAATTACTTTACATAATCAACTCTGATGGATATGGTCCAACAAACAGATCACAAAACAACCAGTTGAAACGTATTATTATTATTCTACCCCTGTGTAAGAAATGTAATGGATTTTATTTAAACCTTTTGTTTTCCAGGGTGCATTAAAAATACATGAACCTCTTCCAGAGTACGTTCCTGTGTTCTCTGACAATATTCCAAACACTGCAAACCGGACATTTGGCAGCAGGATGGACACTTGTCTTGGTCAAGCATTAATAAGGATGGATTATCAGCTTCAGAGAGACAACCGGAAGAAAAAACTGGACAATGAGCTTGTTCCGTATTAAATGAAAGCAAAGTTAAATTTCATAAGTCAGGAAAATACTTGAATCAAACCTAGTAGACAGCTGAGTCTTAATATTGACTTGGAGATGGAATGGGGGAAGGAAGCCTGTTGGGAATTCAGGAAACTTAAAATGATTTCCCTCAAACTCTCCCAAATGTAACAATGGGGCTTGATGAACCCTTTCTCTCCATTTTTTTGTTGCAGTCTGATGGATTGATGAGTCATCTGGCTGGTCACCAGGTAGGAAAGTCTGCTATGTTCAGGGAGCAGAAAAAGTTGGGAGTTGTGGTTGAATCAGTGAGTTTGTGACACATTGGAAATGAGAGCTAGAGGGAGACGGAGGTCAGGACACCGAGAGGTTGTACCCTGGGTGTAGTTCCATCATGGGTTTGAATGAGGAATGCAAGTAAGATATATCCTGCAGAAAAGCAATTAAAAGATACTTGCTGGGTCCACATCTCCCTTTAGCTGGTGTCTGTAAAACTCTGCCATCCACAGTGAAATTTAAGAATGAGATTAAATCTGGAGCATGTGCCATAATAATATTGAAATCTCACCGTGAAACCTGTTGATTCCAGTCCAGTCCAGCTGCCCACTCTTACCTCATTGTGTTAAGAATTCCTCTCCACAGCCACAAATAAACTTGAATTTCAAGCAGGCAAACTTTATTCTCCTCAATGCTAATTTGGTTTTCTAATTCTCAGGTTTTAATTGATTTCTTAAAGTAGAATTTAAAAAATGGAGTGAAATCAACCACTCCAAATTTTCAGATTAAAATTAAAATTATCAGATCTAACCAGCAATATTTTGTTTAAGGAATAAAGCAAAGTAAACAATAAGTTTCCACAAAGCATTAATCTCCAATGGGCTTTAGACTTTAGAAATACAGCACAGAAATAGGCCCTTCGGCCCAACGAGTCCACACCAACCTACACAAATACTATCCAACACTTGGGCCAATTTACAATTTTTATCGAAGCTAATTAGCCTACAAACCTGTACGTCTTTGGAGTGTGGGTCACAGGGAGAATGTACGGGCAGTCAGGATCAAACCCAAGTCTCTGGTGCTGTAAGGTAGCAACTGTGCCACTGAGGTTGATTAACCTCAATACCTGCATTATGAGCGACACTTTTGTGCCACAAAGAGTTTTGTTCATCTCCCTTTACAGGACTTGTGACTGAAGGTGTACTCTATGCCAACCTCGCGCGTGAATGAGAAAGATGAAGTGGTCCCTACAAAAGATAGAAAATGCATCTGTGCACATCAACCTAGAACTTCTCTTCGCCAAGCAGTTGATATTTTAGGCTTTATTACATTTAGCCCTAATTTTAGAAGAATGAATTGCACTAAATATAGCTGTGATAAAATGTGAATAAATGCAGAATTGCTACATTTTCTGTTTAATTGACTTTTTATTCAGTTTCTGGCAAGGTAATTTATATTTCCAATAACAATGTTTCATAATTAATTGGTAACAGCATTATCTCTGCAGATTGCACTGATTGGAATCTTCTCTCTTCCATATGTGTGTCTTCCATTAACTAATTCTGGTTTTCTCCAGACATGCTGCCTTTTGTCAAACTATTCTGAATGCCATGGCAGAATAGAGGGATATTATCTATTTAGCTGATTGTGTGCTGAAGTTTAAAGCAGTATCATAGATATAAAAATTGTATTCACAAGAGCGAAACACAGCTGTTGTCAGTACCATACAGGTTGTCCCTGGGTTACCAAAAAAACACACTGCTGATGGAAATGGACAGATGACATTTCAGACAGAGATACTACTTCAGATGGATGCCCAAATTATGGACACCTGTAGATACGATTGAGGTCCCATAATATTATTACATTCAAAAGTCCAGTAAAGTCTTAAGTTCTCACAAACATAAAACTAATTTCCCCCTCAGCTTTCAGCAATTGCTTTTTCTTATCAGTCTTGTGTTCTTTATGCAATTAATTATAATATTGACTGGACCAAGTGGGACCTGTTGGGTCCCGTCCCCCAACACAGAGGGTGGGGTGGGGTGGGGGCGCTGTGTCACACAGGAGAGCTGGTCCCCGAACGCAATATTTCACCACTCACCACTGCGCAGGCACGGCTGACTTGTTCCCGTTGTGACATATAAGATGGAGGTATTACTGCGCAGGCGCGGCAGACTGGCACAGCAAGTGCAAAAGCGATTTATTAAAGCTTAAAATGTGAATAACTCTTAAAATATGACAACAATTTAAACATTAAAAATGAGATTTATTCAGTTATGTTCTTTCGTGTTGTGTCTCCGGCTTCCTCTGTTTAAATCTGGAAACTGCCATCGGAGTGCCCCTCCCGCCCCGAGTGGCCAGTCGTGCTTTGCAAACTGACATTGTAGCGCTGGAGTGCCCTTCCCTGCCGAAGTGGGCCATTGTGACGTCATTCGTTTTTTAAAATCTGGAAACTGATGTTGGAGCGCTGGAGTGCTCCTTCCGCCCGGAGTGGTCCATCGTGCTTTGTGAACTGCCGTTGGAGCGCTGGAGTGCCCCTTCCTGCCGGAGTAGACCATTGTGATGCCATTTTTTTTCCTAAATGGGTGAGTTTTCAGGCTGTTTTGAATTTTTTTGTTTTTTTAATCTGGAAACTGCCGTTGGAGCGCTGGAGTGCCCCTTCCGCCCGGAGTGGGCCGTCGTGCTTTGAAAACTGCCGTTGAGACGCTGGAGTGCCCCTCCCTGCCGGAGTGGGGCATTGCAACGTCATTTTTTCCCCCCAAAATGGGTGAGTTTTCGGGCTGTTTTTTAAAATTTAAACGATTCATTACTTCGGAAATATAGGTGGGAATACGACGGGAAGATGTTTATCGCCTCGACGGGAAAAATGTGAGTAGATGTGGGAAAATGGGAAGGCTGTGGCCTAGCGTTTGGAAGAAGATAGGAAAAGCAGATTGACACATGGTCGACACAACGTGGGCACAAACAAGACGAAGACTTTTAGTTATATAGAGATGAGGCATGGTTACCATATTGAATGATTATTGTGTATTTTCCAAGTAATAGACAAAGTCACCATGGACACTAGTCTCGGACACTGTTCTTTACCCCGGGGAGGTCTGAATTGGGGTAATAATGTGTCCCTCTCCGTATCTGACAAATAGCACGCTCCTCTATTTCCTCAACATCAAGTAAATAAAAATTGATCCTTGTAATACTCAATATCAGGCCAAATCTGGGATGACAATAATTGAAGGTTGATACCCTGCACCCCAACATATCAGAAAACAACCAAATCAGTGGAAAGTGAGAAATAAATGGGCTTGCTCCCGAGGAAGGAAATCGTTTTTTCTCATCTTAAAAATGTTATTCAAAGAATAAGAACTTTAAAAATGTGTATTCGTATGTGCACTGCCAGTCAATAATATCACAGATGAACAATCTCAATCGCTCTCCATCCCAATATCCATGTCCTTTACTAGTATTCAAAAGTATCGCATCTGAGCATTCATGCTCAAAGATGCAGAATCCAAAGAATCACAATTAAGTGACCCATCTCGTATTTTATCCCCCACCCCCGTCCCCAATGGTCTGTGCCTGTAACTGTGTCTGTGTCCCACACCTCCAGTTGTGTCCACATCCTGCAGTCTGTGTGCAACACTCCTCCCTGTCCCCAACCCCATCCATGTGCTATTCTTAGCAATCCCTTTTGTAATCTTATCATCGCATAACTTTGTTCTTTTAAACAGTCAAATATGTTTTTAAAAAGAAGAATAAACAAGGTGAGATGCAGAAAATGAATTGCAGACACTAACATCTTGCATAGAACAAAATGCTGAGGTAATTCAGCAGGTCAGGCAGCACCTCTGGATCTCGCCTCCAGCTCTTCACCCTTCCACCCCCTACTTTCAGTCTGAAGAAGGGTCCCAGCCTAAAATATCGCCTGTCCTTTTCCTCCCAACATGCTGTCTGACCTGCTGAGTTACTCCAGCACTTTGTGTTCTTCACAAGGTGAGATGCTTAATGTTTGAATATTGTTTAGTTACAGTAACAGCAGATGCGCTCATTGTTGAGAAAAGGTGCAGAATTATTCTTTTGCCATTGATACATGATTATAGAGAGACAAGTGACGGCAAATGCTAGAGTCTGCGGCAAAAAATAAACTGCTGGCAGAAGGCAGATGGTCGAGCAGCATCTGTAGAGGCAAAGGGGTAGTCGACGCTTTAGATTGCGAGCCCCATATCAGGCCTGAACGTATAGAGGGAAGAAGTGCAATATATCAAAGTAAGAGGCGAGGGGTGAGATTATTTTCATCTTCAGTTGAAAATATTTGAATAAAATATTTTTATCAACTCTCTGGATTCCAAACAAAACAATGGAATGGTTTTTACAATATTTGCGCAGAAAGAATTTGGTCAGATACTAAAGCAGTGGTATTAATTAGAAATAACAAAATAATAGTGTACTAACAAGGACAAAGTGATGAGTAACGAAGGGTCAGACAGCATTCTCCAGAAATACTCCCTGACTTGCTGAGTTACTCCAGCAATATCTGTCCTTTCCAATGGTATTATTTATTTTGCAATAATGCTCTCAAAAGTCACATTATGTCACTACCTGGGATAACTTGTATAAACATGTGCAGTAAAACCCACAAAATTATACTCCTATTGTTGTTTACCTCTGGAGAGGTGTACAACTAGTAACTTTCTGAAGAAGGGTCTCAACCCGAAAAACGTCGGCCATTCCTTCTCCCCGGAGATGCTGCCTGTCCCGCTGAGTTACTCCAGCATTTTGTGTCTATCTTCGGTTTAAACCAGCATCTGCAGTTCCTTCCCACACATGGTGACTTTCTCTATTTATATATCACCTTGTTAAAGCAGGTTTTCTCCTTGACAAATGAAGTAATTGACCAGAACAGTAGATCCACATTGTGAGTGTACAGAATCAAATGAAAGTAACACAATTGCACTTTGTTCAGGTTCCAGTCTGTCTCACTATACACAAAGTAGGAAAACCTTTATATCCCTGCGAACATTTATTTTACTTAATAAGTCACCATTGCAGTTAGTTTTAATTAATAATTATTTTCCATCACTTGAGGATGGTACAGATGCTTGCTATCAAAGATGCTGGCTGAAGAAGCAATGAAATGTAGCTGTTGTAGATTAAATTGAATGTTGAACGGGTCGGATCCTGCCATTAACATAACACATGGATGTACATTGAGAGCCAGAAAAAATGCTAGTGTGATTCAAATGAGATGGGCCATGATGAAGGAAATAACATTTTCTGGGTCACTAGAATTTCAGGCAAATAATAGACAGTGACAGGAAGAGTTCACGTATATTGGGTTGGTTATTAACAGATTAATTATACCACATAAAAGAAACAATGTAGGTCTCAAGATGGGTCTCAACCCGAAACGTCACTTATTCCTTTTCTCCAGAGACACTGCCTGACCCGCTGAGTTACTCCAACATTGTGTATCTATCTTCAATGTACTGTATTGCATTGGTCACAAGGGGTGAAAATTGCATCATACAAGCCTTCCCCAGATACCCGACCTACAGATATCCTGTACATACGAGCATGTATTTTTGGAGACTGATGGGATGGACTTGGTGGCTGCTGTGAGGGAATTTCCACATGCCTTCGCTTTCTCCACCTCCAACCAGAGCTGCAACGTCCGGGGAGCTGGGTCGAACTAAACTGAGTTGAGAAGGTTCACTCGGTCATTCACTGAGCCAGTGAGGCTGGCTTGTCACTGTTGTTCCCAGGCCTGTTTGCTCTCCTATCACAGCTGTTTCTGTGCTCCTTTCCCACACACTGTTCTTATTAATTTTGAACTCATGAGCAGTTCAGGTTACAAACAGTTCTCAGAAATCTAACGTTTATAACCTGCGTTCGGCTAGTACCATAAAGTCTGCAAATGAGATTGGAGAACATTCATTTGATAGATTGGATGGATATTGCAACTCATAGCTGACATTGGTTCTTTACATGTAGTAAGGAGCTGGAAGAATCTTTTGATACTTTTGTTCGCAAATAAGTGCATTTTCACAGATTTAATGACGTTCATCTGAGATTTGTTATTTATGGAAACAAGGCCCAACATAAGGAAATGGTAACTACATGAGAGAGTTAATTCTTTGCAAGCGTTTGTAAACATTCAAAGCTGTGGAGTTACCCAAAGTCAGAAAAGTTGAATGATCAACAGAAAAAAGCTCATGTGACAAAGGGAAAGCCTGAGGCTGTTTAGAAAGGAGAAAAGAAACCAGCCAGACCATCTCTGGGATGGGATTTGTTTAAAATAGCATCAGGTCAGCACATTATGGGCCGAAGGACTTTACAAATGCTGAACTGTTCTATATTCAACATTGAAAGATGCTGTTACCACCTTCCCACTCAACTTGGCCAATAACCAGTGACATGTCTGCATTCTCATCATGGAAATGACATACAGCACCAGGACCACCTTGAATCATAACAGCAAATGCCTGTTAAAGCAAAGCGCTGAAAATACTGGAGCAAGTGAGGAAACCTAAGGGTAAAGAAATGCAGAGTTAATGCGACACAGGTTCACCTGCACCTCCTCCAACCTCATCTATTGCATCCTCTGCTCCAGACAACTTTTGTCTACCTGCAGAGTTAACATCTCAGGTCAGGTCATAGACATCTTCATCACAACTGGAACAGAGAGCTTGCTTTAAATTGCAGAAAAAACAGGAGGAAGAGGGGTGGATAGATAGGACAAAGAAAGTATCTGTGACAAATTGTGGTCAGAGTTGCCATGAGAACGAGTCGTTCCCAATAACAGGTCAGGTGTGTTAATGAAGATGGAAGAATGTGCCAATATCACAGCCAGATGAGAAAGCAAGTTATCAGACGCAAGGGAATGCACTGAGCTTTGTTATAACATTATAGATACCATAAACTGGTTAGAGTGGGTGTGGAGTGGAGCATTAAAGTAGGAAGCTGAAGATCACACTGAGACCCCCCTCCCCGCCGCACTTCAATGTCTTGTTTGTAGACACAGCTGTGTCGGTAGCCTCCAGTTCCTTTGATTTCGTGGTAATTTAGGAGACTTTCAGCGCTGGAACTAAAGATTATCATAAAAGACTATTTTAAGACGAGCTTCGTGTAAAATGTCACCACTCTCCTGTGCCTATTTTTTAGGTTTAAAGATAGAGGGAATAGATATATGGCAGGTACCAGGACAGTACAGAAGATCATTGGTTGCCCTCCCCCCTCCCGCTGCCTTAGCAGGGTAAAGAATATCATCAAGGACAGCTCCCATCCTGCGTTTGGACTGTTCGACCTGCTGCCCTCTGGAAAGCGCTATAGGTGCATCAAAACTAGGACAAATAGACTCAGGAACAGTTGTTTTCCGAAAGTCATAACTACTCTTAACTCACACATGCACTAACTTCACAGCCCAACACCCGGACTTCCATTTATTCTATCCACGTACTGAAATTTGGAACTGTAATGTGTATTGTAACTATAATTTTTAATATTTTTAAATAATTTTTAATAATTTAATATAACTTTTAAACATCTGCCTAAGAATACTACCTATTCATCCTTTACCATTTTGCCTTTATAGATATGTATATAGCGCCGCAGAATTGTGCACCTATCTCCCCCCCCCCCCCTTGTTTTGTTTTCTGTTTTCTGTTTTTTTGTACTAAATGATATGTATGCACTGAGTACGAGCTGCTTTTAATCTCATTGTACGTGTATAGTGACAATAAATGGCATATCTATCTATATCTAAATAATCTTGTCCGAGTTGGGTAAAATGGCAAATAAAATGACCCATTGATTGATGTGGAGTATGGCGGAGAAGGAAGGTGAAGACCGGGCATGCTCTGCTTTGGCTCTGTTCACGAAAGGGCTTGAGAGCAGAGGTGTGGGAACCAGCGAAGATTGAGCCTGCCTACTATGGTAATACAAGCTTCTGTAAAGAAAAAGGAAAACGTTTCAGAGGCACCTGTGCGGAATGAAATACGATGAAGGCCGATGACTCCTTACAGGAGGCAGGGCGGGTGTTAAAGAAAGTAACCCCCGCTAAAAGCTGGCTACAACTACAAAAGACGCTCCAGGGAGTCCACCTTGCTTTGGGTCGAGCGCTCAGCTGCAGAGACCGACACAGCCGCCGCTCGGAGCCACTGAGCCGGATTCAGGTTCAGATCTTACCCCCTCCGTCCTCAACGCCAGAAAAGTTCGCGTTTTTCCTCCTCCTCCTCCTCCCCGGCTGAGTACGGATCGCGTTAGAGGCCGTAATTCGTTTCAAGGCGTATCCGGAACACCTTCTTTATTTCCATATTTTTTTTAGGGGGCGAATAAAAAAGGGAAGGAGCTCGTCATCGGGCGGTTTTCGGCTTTTCAGGTTCCGGGATGGAGCTGGAGGCCGTGCTGATGCTGGCCAACTCCTCCACTTTATTAGTGTGCATGGTGCTGAAGTTCCCGCAAATTGTCACCGTCATCGCTGCAAAGAATGCGTGGGGACTGAGCGTCCGCAGCCTGGTGCTCGAGCTGGTCGGGTGAGTGACAAGTGGCGGCGGGCAGATCGAATCCTGGCCCGGGAACCCGCCCGCCCGCCGGCCCGCCGGCCCGCCTGCAGACAGACAGACAGACACACAGCTGCTGGTCCCGGGAACCGGCCGTGCGAAACGATACTAGCTCCATTTATCTCAGGAGGGAAATAGGTCTGCCAACAGCCATAAAACACAGCAAGATACATGAAACATGAAATTAAAGTGACGAGTGGAAAGTTCAGGATTGGGGGATGTGCAAAGATTGGGGAGGGGAGGGGGCGTCTGTCTCAGACTACCCCACGACAGATGGGGGAGGAGTTGTACAGTTTGATGGCCACGGGGGAAAAGGATCTCTTGTGGCATTCTGTGCTGCATCAGTTACTTGTCATTGTCTGTAACTCGTTTTCACCCAGCCCACAGCCAACAGTGGCCTGTTTACTTTATCGTCGTCTCTTTTTTTGCATATCTTTCATTCATTCGTTCTGCATCTCTCTATATCGCCGTCTATATCTCGTTTTCCCCTTTCCCTGACTCAGTCTGAAGAAGGGTCTCGACCCGAAACGCCACCTATTCCTTTTCTCCAGAGATGCTCATGCTGCCTGGCCCGCTGAGTTACTCCAGCTTTTTGTGTCTACCCCAGGACTGATGGGCTGATTGAGAGCTGCTCCTTGCCCATGCCCCTTAGCTCTGAGGCAGAGTGGTCCTGGCAAACCTGCAAAGAGTGGCTACCTTAACTTAAATAGAACAGATAAGGTCATATTGATATCTACTTAAAAAATGATTGATTTTACACATCCAATTTCCCCATTTTTATATTTCTGAGATCTGCTCTGCTAGCTCATATCTGCAGGCTGTTACATTAATGTCTGCACATGAACCTAAGTGATGCTTTTATAAAGTTACACATCAAAAACATGGCGATAAGTTTGTTGGAACATCCTTTGGTAAGGATAGAGGTTAGAATATGGTTTGAATATGGCTTCATTCTATTCTGCAACGCAAGACTTCGCATTTTATTTTTGTCCCTTTGGAACAAATAGGTTTTAATAATAAATAAGTTGCCTTTTTAATCTGACCAATGCTACCTTAGTTAAACAGGAATGATACACCGCGCAGAGAAGTTGCCACATAGTGTTTTGGTAATGAGTCAAACTGAAGCAGGCTGAAGAATAAAATTGTTTCGCAATTAGAAATATTTCAGAAGATCACAAGCAATAAAAGCAAAAGTGGCTCTGTTTTGTGTATGATATCCATATCACACTACTGCACCAAAAACAGATTAATTTGGCAAATTCAGGCTTTGGTAGTAACAGACGGCAGATTTTCTGGACTATTGGATGCTATTACAATGAATATACCGACACAATTTAAATTAACTTTACTGAGATGTTACACAATAGCATAAGTTCCAGGGAAGTTGGTAGGTTAAGGCATTAGGAGTTGCAGATGGTGGTTTACAAAAGGTCAACGGAAATGTGGTATTCAAGGCCCCAGAATATTGTACGGATTGAGGGAAACAGAACCACGTAACATTCAAAGAAAAGCTAGAACCTTGGTGAGTTGAAATTGTAGAAATGTACAGCACAATAAAAGATTGAAGGTAGTACTGGAATAATTGTCGATTTACCCACAATAGGCAGGTAAAGGTGATAGAAACAGCCAATAAAGAAAAAGAGTGCTAAAAAAAACAGCCCTTCATTGGTTTTGAAGTGTATCTTATTTTTGTTCCCAATTAATAATTTGTTGTGCTATTCTGTTGGGACAGGTTAATTGATTACTACTAATAATGCACACCTGTGGATAGTGTTCTCACGTTTAGATCAGGCTGTTTATGCAGAACATTCCTTCAAGATTATGTGTGTAGGAGGAGTCCAGGGAGTTATTAATGACAAAGGAAGGGCAGGATTTCCTATACTCAATGATTTGGTACAATCCCTGCTTCCATATTTACCACAGATCACTTTTGTTTGCAGTTTCAATTATATTAATTTTTTTAAATATTTTTATATCTGGAGGTTTGTTTATGGAAGATTGAAAAGGCTGTTGACATGTCACAAGTGGAAAGGTTTCAGCTAAATTTAGAAGAGTACAGTTTATGTAAAGCAACAAAATGTCAGTGCTCTTGTGCATTACCCTGTTAGACAATTTTAATAATTCACTTTGAATTTTTCTCATAACAAGCTCTTCAGCCTACATGAAGTTGGTGATGGGGGCGGTTGGCAAGCTGAAAGAGTGAGAGATGGGAGGGAGATTTGAGGAAGGAAGTAGTGGCTGGAGGGGGAAAAGGTGTAGAGAGCGAGCGAGAGAGAGAGGTAGGATTGAGGGTTGTGGAAGAGAAGAACAGTTTAACAAATTTGATGATTTGATAGACAGAAGCAATAACATGGAAAAAGGAAAAACAGCAGCTAATGGATACAGATTGTACCCCTTAATTCATCATATCAAAGATTATCTTCTATTTCTCGTATCTTAGGATGCAGAATAAGGCAACGTAATTCATAATATTAATTCTGTAGAACATTGGACAGTGCAGGAATGGGCCCTTCGGCCAACCATGTCTGCGCTGATCATTATTCCAGTCTAAATAATCTCATCCCCTGGTGTGTATCTCTTCATTCCTTCCCTGTTCATGTGCCTGCCTAAATGGCTCTTGAATGTTACCAACATACCAGCCACCACCATGCCTGACAGTGCCTCAGAAATCCCCTTTCTGTGTGTAAAAAAACATTGCCTCAGAAATCCCCTTTAAACTTTCCTCCTCTCACCAAATCTATGCCCTCTAGTATTTGATAATGCCATCAGATATATAGACGGCGATATACCTACCCTATCTATGCCCTTGGCATGCCATCCATTGCCCTCTGACTTTCTGGAGAAAACAATCCAAGATTATCCAACTTCACTATAACTGATGCTCTCCAATCCAGGTAACATCCTGGTGAACCTCATTTGAATCCTCTCCACAGCACCCACATCTTTGCTGCAATGTGGCGACCAAAATTCCAAATGTGGCCTAACTAAAGTTTTATACAGCTGCAACATCCCAACTTTTATATTCAAAGCCCTGAGTCATGCCAAATTCCTTCTTTTCCATTTATGTTTCTACTTTCATGGAGCGACAGAGTTGCACCTCAAGATCCATCTGCACATCCATGATTCTAAGTGATCCTAAGATCATAAGACCACATTTACTCCAGATCACTTTTGTTTGCAGTTTCAATTATATTTTATGATCATGTTCTGCCATTTCATATGATCATGTTCTGCCATTTAAGGTATACTTTCCTTTCGCATTTGAAATCCCAAAATGCAACACCCCCCACACATGTGTGGATTAAACTCCGTCTGCCATTTGTCCACTCAAATTTCCAGCAGACCTATATCCTGCTGTATCCTTTGACAACCTTCTTCAATATGCACACCTCCACTAATTTTAATGCAGCTATTCTGAAGCAAAAATGTATATTTATTTTAGTCACATCTTCTCCCATAAGGATGAATTAGAGAACATTACAACTTTCATTTACATAGTGCTTTTAACAGAAAATGTTTGATACTCGAAGCACTTCATATGAGTGCTGTCAAACAAAATTGACATTTTGTTCCAGGCAGAAATCTTAACGTGGATAACCAAAGTTGTTTGAAGAATGATTTTTAAGGAGCATTATGAAAGAGGAAGGGTGTGTAAACAAGAGGGAGGTAGAGAGGGGTCCTTTCTCAACCGCGGACTGAATGAAACTGGCGAGACATCCAGCCATTTATACATCTCAAGAATTTCAGGCTGGAGGGACCTTTTCGAGTTATTTTAAAACAGGTGTGATATTTTAAAGAAGTCCCTTGATCAGGGAGACACACACGACAGAGCTTTGTGGAAATGTCTTCTGGAAATCTCCAGCTGTCAGAGTTCTCTCAGGCTGCACCTTAGATGTGACCATCTCACGGAAACTGTTATCTATGATGCTTTCACAATCTCGGATTATTCTGATCATGCCCAGCTCTCGCTTCCATTCCTTGAAGTGGTCCGTCAGGAGCTGCACCAGGACACACCTCCTTCGGGTGTACTCACCAGGGACACTGAGAGGTTTCCCAGATCTCCCACATCTTGCGGGATAAACATATCTGAATGGTAGCCGATTAGGAAAAGGGGAGATGCAACGAGACCTGGGTGTCATGGTACACCAGTCATTGAAAGTAGGCATGCAGGTGCAGCAGGCAGTGAAGAAAGCGAATGGTATGTTAGCATTCATAGCAAAAGGATTTGAGTATAGGAGCAGGGAGGTTCTACTGCAGTTGTACAGGGTCTTGGTGAGACCACACCTGGAGTATTGCGTACAGTTTTGGTCTCCTAATCTGAGGAAAGACATTCTTGCCATGGAGGGAGTACAGAGAAGGTTCACCAGACTGATTCCTGGGATGGCAGGACTTTCATATGAAGAAAGACTGGATAGACTCGGCTTGTACACGCTAGAATTTAGAAGATTGAGGGGGGATCTTATAGAAACTTACAAAATTCATAAGGGGTTGGACAGGCTAGATGCAGGAGGATTATTCCCGATGTTGGGGAAGTCCAGAACAAGGGGTCACAGTTTAAGGATAAGAGGGAAGTCTTTTAGGACTGAGATGAGAAAATCATTTTTTACACAGAGAGTGGTGAATCTGTGGAATTCTCTGCCACAGAAGGTAGTTGAGGCCAGTTCATTGGCTATATTTAAGAGGGAGTTAGATGTGGCTCTTATGGCTAAAGGGATCAGGGGATATGGAGAGAAGGCAGGTATGGGATACTGAGTTGGATGATCAGCCATGATCATATTGAATGGCGGTGCAGGCTCGAAGGGCCGAATGGCCTACTTCTGCCCCTATTTTCTATGTTTCTGTACCTCAGTGCTAACTACCTCCCCAGACACACTAGGTCTGAAGAGTATAGTTAGAGGACCTTACCCAGTTTCTACCTACACCTCTGCTCAGCCTCCTCGCCAAAGCCTATCAAGCCAAAGTCTCAACACTTGCTACTGAATGGAACTGAAACACAGTCACTCTCACAATGGCTGCTCCAAAATGGCCACTCTGCTAAAGCCTGACTCCCTTCTATTTTGAAACTACCAGCCCTTACCTTAACAGATACTCCCACATTTCTCCTCTTCCCAGCACTGCAATTTCTTGGGAAATGACCAAGCCCTAATGACTGATTTTTAAATCTCCATGCAGTCCACTGCAATATTGCATGCATTGACCTGCACCATAAGGATCGCATTGTCAGGGTCTCTTTTGGATGTCTCTTAAATTCCTGGAATTTGAAGTAACAATAGAGGTCAATAGATTATTAAACATCAGGGGAATTGAGGGCTGGAGACAGTGCAGAGAAATAAAATGGAGGGGTTCATTGGCTTATCGCTGCTTGTATTTCTTATATTTAGTAGTTGCATTAACGAATCACATGGCTGTTCACCCGAATTAACCTCTAATTAACATTAGGGTGTTTTATGCTGTAAATAAAATAATTGCAATGCCTCTCCACATTCAGTGCTTTCCCAATGAAGAGGCATGTAATTGTTTTATTTAATGTTACCTTAAGTCCACAGGCCTGATGGTGAAACGTATACAGCTCTTGAAATTAAAGTGCTGCATTGCTGTTCCTGAAACATGAGAGATTTCATTCAATTATTGACATGATATAGTTACCAGAAACACAGCTCTGCATAGTTTACTGTCCATTTCCCAACACCACATTGATTGAAGCAGGCCTCTAAATTTAACAAAGAAACTAGACAGATGGTCTTAAGTAGCCAAAGTCACCCTTTGTATCAATAGCTATTGATGGCCTTGAAGGAGATGATAGTTCAATGGGTCAATGATTCCTGTATTATCACCTATCCCAAGGTACAGTGAAATACTTTTTTTGCATACAGATCAGCAGACTATCACCATACATAAGCACAGTCCCCGGTTAGTACAAATGGTACAGAACAGCCCACTGAGTCCAAATACAAGACGCAGGGCTCTCACTTAACTTTTTTTCCCTGTTGCCAGCCGGGCAATCTTGGCAGCTTTTTAGGTTGCCAAATGACAGTTTAGGTGGTCATTTAAAACGGCTTGCATGACGCGTGCGATAATGTACTCGGACGAAGTGCGTAGTTACCAGTCGGAATTATGCTCAATGAAGCATTCACATATTATTTCTGCTTCGAATAAAGTCATAAACTAAACATATTCACTAATCAAGACATGATATATACCACAATGACATCCAGCAAAATTATAATACAGTATCTCAACTCTTTTTACACATTGCAATTAATGCAATTTCTATTAGTTCTTTCCACTTCCAAACAAAAATGTGGTTGGATTATTCAGCGTATGATCAACCTGTGTCAATAAATCCTGGACCATGGTAACATATTTGCTTAACCATGCACACTACTGATTGATGCATGTTTACTGTGAAGGAGCGAAAATGACCATGACATGGCCATAGCATGGGTCGTTATTGCTATTGGTACAGAAACACTCTCGCTTCCCACATAATTTATCCATAACAAAATATCCAGGTTCCTAGGAAATTTCTAAAGGCATTTTATGATAATAGCTGTTAAAACTGACAATACGCATCTGACTGGTTAAACATTACACCAACTGACAAGAGATGGCCAAAAAGGACATAACTGCAGCAAATTATCCCCATCAGTCTGAAGAAGGGTTTCGGCCAGAAACGTTGCCTATTTCCTTCGCTCCATAGATGCTGCTGCACCCGCTGAGTTTCTCCAGCATTTTTGTGTAACTGCAGCAAATGTTCTTTTGGTAATATGTTTAAAGGTGTCAAAACGCCACATTACCGGACATTCAGATTAGATGTACGTGTTGTGAACAGCAATGAAGATACCCAGTTTGAATGCCCCCAGATTAAAAAATAAATAAATAATAAATGCTGTTTCCATCATTCCCACTTCAGAATTAACGTTAAAATTTCAACTGAAATATCTCCTGACCAAATTTGTGATGTATATGACCGACTGTAGAAGTAAAACCTGGATAAATCCAACATATAGTTGTGAATGTTGCTTATTAAATAACTACAGTACTGATACTCCATATTAAGAGCATTGATTTGCCGTTAAAATGAATTCTGTAATAACGTGTCAACGGTAGCAGTGACAATCGAACACTGCGGTTTGAATGAGGGGATCAGTACAGGATGAATTAAGGGGTCAATACAGGATGAAGGGGGGGATCAGTACAGGATGAATGGAGGAGAAGTGCAGGATGGATGGGAAGGAGGGTAAGTACAGGATGAATTGGGGGACCAGTGTAGGATGGATGGGTGGGTGGCAGGAGAATCAATGCAAGGTGGATAGGGTGATCAACGCAGGATGAATAGATTGGGGGGTAGATGGGGAGGGGAGCACAGGGGATGTCAGTGAGGACTGAATAGAGGGCGGGATGGAGGAGGGATCCCAGGATAAGAGGTGGAGGGGGGCGCACAAAAGAGAGAGATAGAGAGGGGGAGGGGGGAGGTGGGGAGGAAGGAAGGTCAGCGCTCCTCGTACAACATCATCCCGCTGCCTTGGCTGGTCCTGTCCAACGCCAAGTGCCGCCGCCAAAGGGGGAGGCGGTTGGGATCTCCTCGTCACTGCCTCCCCTCCTCCGCCAGCCAACAGCAAGGTGCGAGACCGAGCAGTGCAGCTCAAAGATCCTATAGCTATAAGATCTTTGGTGCAGCTGCTTCAGATGGCGGAAGGAGGCCTCCCCCTCCCTCCCTCCTCCCGGCCTCGGCGTGCAAGAGGGTTTGTTTTGAACGCGCCGTTAGCGGATTTGCAAGCAGCGGCCGCTATCAGGGCGGGCGGGGTGCGGGGGGAGGAGGAGATGCAGCCGCTGCTGCCGCTGTTCGGGGCCCGTCATTCGCTCCGACCCTTCGTCACCCCGCACCTAATATCTTTGCCCCGCAATACAGCCGCCGCTGACACGAAACATCACGTTCCTTTTCTCCAGAGATGCTGCCTGACTCGCTGAGTTACTCCAGTTTTTTGTGTCTATCTTCGGTATGAACCAGTATCTGCAGTGCCAAGCCGGGCAAAATGACTCGCCATTTAGGTTGCCCGGCGGCACTTTGGGTGGTCAATGGCACCCGGGCAACCGTTAATTTCGAGTCACAATTTTGGCACCATTTCACAGTCCCAGCTGCAACTTGCCTCAATTGCCCATTGCAGCCGTCATCTCCATTCCTGTCGGCCCCTAAACTGACGTGCCTCTCCTTGCACAGCCCTCTTCAGCCCTTGTTCCCTGGGGTCACCCCCCATGGCTGACCTTGAGGGCACAGAAGGCAAGATTCCCCCTTCATACCAGTCCTTTAGTCCAGCATCTGCCGCCGTCTCCCTCCATCCTCCTCTCTGTGGCTTCCCTCTCTGGGCAGGTTCTCGGTTCTGTGGCGGGCGAGCCTGGGCTGCTGTTGGGATATGCTCGCTGCGCACCGGGAGTAGTTCTCGTCGTGTGCGGTTCGCCGGGAGTGCTAATCCTTGATGGAGGTATAATCAGAGTTGCATATCTCGGAAGAAATGTTTTGGAAACCTAAATGGATCAGGTACACAACTCAGCTCCAGAGCCCAAGATAAACATGTCCCTGACAGCCTTAGAGAATGGCCACCAGGAGATGATAACAGAAGGGGTGAACCAGATTAATTTCCTCAAAAACTATTGCATGGTATGGGAGCACCAAGCCAATCAAGGACCCATTCATCTAAAGGAATGAGCCTTCCATGTAATCAAAAACACTGCAGTAAAACAGTAAAAATCTGAAGTAGAAACAGAAAAAGCTAGATGATCTCACAAGGTCAGGCAGCTTGTATGGAGAGAGAAACAGTTAACATTCCAGATCAAAGACCCTTAAAACTGGAAAGGTTTCCACATAGATGCTGGCTGTTAATCCAGCATTATCTATTTTTATTCGTGCCTTCCACATAGATCACCCAGCAGCCATTATACTTTGAGCATTTCTCAGGAATAAAAACCTCCACTACCAAACGCACCAGCTTCTATTCAAGTGCAATGGTATTCCATAGCATCCACCGGGGAAAACTGGAGAATATAAACATGGTCTAGCTGTGTTAATGTTTGAGTTAGCTTTTTGAAGATTTTCTTTTAAATACCTTGAAACTGCAATTGATTTGAATGAATCTAGTGTAACTGTTCATGTTTATGGAAGCCACCACTTCCGCCCAGCAGTCGATTGCCTTTCCTCCTACATCTCTGGCATGCTTAGTCATTCTTCTAAAAGCCTTACACATTTTGCTTTGATTGGCTACAAGGTTATTATTGCACTGATTTTTTCAGCCTGTTGTACTCTGAAATATGCTTGGTTTTAAATGGCTGACGAAGTAGTTCAGGAAATTTTACACACCCTCATCCATTTTTGAGTTCCCAGCGGTGGTATACATTCATTTTGCTCTGATGATGTGCCATGACCTGGAAGATAGGTTGCCATGTATAATTTGGCTCATTGTTTCAATTATCCTGCTCTATCTTTGCACACCTTGGAAAACCAGCTCATACCCTTCTTAGAATAAGGTCTAGTCATAAATATTTATTTCATACCACCAAGTTACTATTCTTGTTACTGTGTCAGAATAATCCTTGGTCTGAATGACTTTATCTCAATTGTCTGCTGTGTATTGTGTTTGTTTTATCCAATTATTATTATTAAACTAGAGAAGTCTTCTCAAGGATAATAAAATCTACATGGAAGTGGCACCTTCCTGTCTGGATTATATTCTGTTCTAGAAGCCAAAAGATTTGCATGGATTGTCTTGGGCATTACAATGTACAACCAGAATAGTTTTTCGAGTTAAAATATAACTTTTGTTGACTGGCTTAAATTGCAGGTGTTGGAGACAGATTTAGTGATCAGTATGGAGAGTTGTTTAGAGTGAGGATATACACAATTTGTTTTGCTACCACTGTTGGTCAACATAATTCATGCAACATTTATGACCCAATGTTTATGGCTAGAAGTCACCCAGGTCGAAGGACTCGATATTGCAAAGGATTTAACAGTAAGACTCATGGAAGGGAGGGAAATAGAATGACAGAATATGGATAAACAAAATGAAAAACATGTTATTGGGACCAACTTTGTTACTAACTTCCATCACACCCTCAAATCCACTTGGGCCATTTCTAACACCTTTCACCGCTTTCTTGACCTCCTCTCAGAAGACAACCAATCCACTTACATTTACTATACACCCACTAATTCCCACCACAACCGAGACTAGATCTCTCCCATCCTGTCTCTTATAAGGATGCTGTTCCTTTCTTTCAGTTTCTTTGTCTCCACCCATTGCTCTTAGGTTGAGGTCATCTATTGGAAAAGTCCTCCTTTTTCAGGAAGTGTGGCTTCCCCTCAACTATGCTTGATGGAGTCGTCTACAACTCCTCCATTTCCCACACTTCTCTCAGACTGCTTCTACCCAGACAAAACAGAGATGGAGTTCCCTAGGTCCTGACCTCAACTTATCAGCCTCCGTATCTGACACGCCATTCTTCATCATTTTCACCAGCTGCTACACGGTTCTACCACCATTCATCTTTTCTCCAAGCTACCTTTAACTGCCTTCCCCAGTAAACCCTCTCTCTCCGTGACTCCCTGGTTAGCTCATCACTCTCTATCCACCCATCCCTGACTCTCGGCAATTTCCCTGTAACTGTAGGAGGTGCAACACCACTCCCTACACTTCCTCTCTCATCACCATTCTGTGACCTAAACAGCCCTTCGAGGTGAGGCGGAGATTCCCATGCACTTCTTCCAATTTTATCCATTGCGTTCACTGCTTTCAATGTGGCCTCCTCTACATTGGTGAGACCAAGCATAGACTAAGCAACTGCTAGAACACCTGCACTCTGTCTGCAGTGACTATTCTGAGCTCTAGAGTTGGATATCACGTCAGTTATCCTGTCCATTTCCACAGGGCTGTCCCAGGTCTTCCCCACTGCCAGGGTGAAGCCAAACACAGAATAGAAGAATAGTACCTCATGTTCTGCCTGCAAAGACTACAACCCATTGGGATTAACATTGAATTTTCAATTTCAGTTAACCTGCAGTCCCTGTGTCCTTTCTCTTATCTTTCTGAACCACCCAGATTCTCTCAACCTCCCATTCTTTCCACCCCACCCAGCCACCCCCCGTTATTTAGTTTCTTTCCCCTCCCTCAGCTATTTCCACCTGCCCGTCACCCACACACTTATCCCATTGAGTCTCCTAACCCCTCCCAACTAGTTCCATCCTCCTTTATGTGATTCTATTTATCACCCTCCACATCAGATCACAGAAACTGCAGCCCATTGTTATCTCCTCAACACATTCCAAAAGTTCATGGAGATGTCTTCAGGACATGTCATATTACAATGAGGGGGTGTTGGAGTTTTGAAATGTATGACGGTAGATAAATCTCCCGGGTCTGATCAGATATATTCAAGGACATGATGGGAAGCTAGAGAAGAAATTGCAGGAGCCCTGGCCTTCATCAATCATAGGATTGAGTATAGAAGATGGGACATTATGTTACAGTTGTTCAAGTTGTTGGTGAGGCCGCACTTGGAATATTGTGTTCAGTTTCGATCGCCCTGTTATAGGAAAGATGTCATTAAGATGGGAAAGAGTGCAGAGAAAATTTGCAGATGCTGAGGGGACTCAAGTGCCTGAGTTATAGCGAGAGTTTGGGCAGGCTTTATTCCCTAGAGTACAGAATGCTGAAAGATGATCTTATAGAGGTGTATAAAATCATGAGGGGAATAGAGAAGAATCTAGCGAATACACAGAGTCTTTTTACAGGGTAGGAGAATCGTGAACTAAGAGGTAGAGGTTTAAGTGTAAAGGGGAAAGATGTAATAGGAATCTGAGGGTGAATTTTTTTTTCTCCACATAAGGTTGTGGATGAGCAGCCAAATGAAGTAATTGAGGTAGGTACAATAAACCATTCAAAAGACATTTGGACAAGTAACATAGATAGGAAAGGTTTAGAGGGACATGGGCAAAATGCAGGCAATTGGGCCTAACTAAGTTGGTCAGCATAGTAGGTTTGCCATTCCTCACCCATCTTGCCCAGCTGATCAATCCCACTGATTACACTTTCTATGATACCACCAATTTTAGTGTCGCCGGCAAGCCGACTTACCATGCCTTGCACATTCTCATCCAAATTGTCGATTTATATATGGGACCAGCACCGATCCCCGAAGCACACCACTCGTCATAGACCTTCAGTCCGAATAACAACCGTCCACCACTACCCTCTGTTTCCTACCATGAAGCCAATCCTGTATCCAGTTAGCTAGCTCCCCCAGTATCCCATGCAATCTAATCTTCCAGAGCAGCCTCGGATGCAGAACCTTATCAAAGGTCTTGCTGAAGTTCATATGGACTGTGATTTTGGCCCTGTCCTCATCCACCTTTTTGGTTACTTCTTCCATAGAAAGTGTAATCAAGAATTACAGTGGGATTGATCAGCTGGGTAAGATGGGTGAGGAATGGTAAACTTACTATGCTGACCAAGATGCTCCATCTTAGTGAGTCAATTTTAAGGCACGACTTCCTATGCACACCATGCTGACTATCCCTAATTAACCCCTGTCTTTCCAAATGCTTGTCTATCTTATCCATCAGAAACCTCCCCAGTAACATTCCGATGACAAATGTTAGGATTACTGGTCTACAGCTCCCAGATTTTTCTTTGCAGCTCTTCTTAAATAGAGACACAACATTAGCTACCCTCCAGTTTTCTGACACCTCACCAGTGTCTAATCATGATTCATATATCTCGACCAGAGCTCCTGCAATTTCTTATCTAACTTCCCACAGTGCCCTTAGCTATATCTGATTAGGCCCAGAAGATTTATCTACCTTACAGATGGCTTAGGACGTTCAGCACGTCCTCAGCTGTAATACCAACTGTCGTCAAGACATCAAAGACTATGACAAGGCCCTTAAGTATTTATGTCTTATCTCCGTGGCAAAAAGAGGAGAAATATTAATTGAGGACGTTGTAAATCTTCTGTGGTTCCACACATTGATGACCACTTTGGTTTCTGCTGGACCCCTTTCCCCTTAACATATTTATAAAATCTCCCCAGTGCCATTGTTTTGTTTTGTTTTGTTTAACAGCAAAAGGCATATCCTGTGATCATTCAATTAAACTTTCAACACCAAAGGCCGTCTACAGTTTGAAGCTTCTGTGTACTGCTTACTGCAGCTTGATCTCTGGAAGAAAGCAGATGGTGGGGGCTTGGGGTGACCTGGCCACAGTGCATTTTCAGACAGATTTGTACTCAGGGGATCACACCTGTTAATCTGGATGGTATTTTAATTCCACCCGTGATATAATAAATGTCAGTAATTTGTTGTGCCATCTCATCGTGGCAATCTTGGAGATTTAATGAGAGGATCAAATAAAGAGAAAGCAGTGAAGGTTGGTAATCTATTAAATCTTTTTACCATTATTACCAATCAAAACAGAAGGGTGAGAAAATATATGAAGAATGTAGATATTGACCAGAAATAATGTGTTTATATTTAAATCATGTTTGAACTTCAGGCTATCTTTGTGACACGGAGGTGGACAATTTTTAGCTAGTTATTGCTAATCATTTAAGGAAGTGAAGTGTTTCTGTACTTGGTATGGAAAATATTTTGGGCTTTCAAACGGGCAAATACAAATTAACTGACCAGAAAAAAATGATTTGATCTATTTTAGGTTTCTGGTGTTCCTGACTTACCAAACTTACTATGAGTACCCACTGGCAACATACTTGGAGTATCCAATCCTAATTGCTCAAGGTAATCTATAATTTGGCAAACTACAAGAATGAAAAACAATGTGCTGATGAAGGAACTATCATATTGTTGATTATGTGAAAATAAAAAAGAATACCTGCAGTGTATGTGGGATTAAATGGATCCATTTGAGAATGTAGCAGAGCTGCTGCTGCCTCCACTGCTGAGACTATTGAGGTTAAACAAGTTTAGCAGGTAGTGTAACGCTGAACCCTACAGGTTCTAAGTCTGATCCTTGGCAACTAAGGAGGTAGCATATGAGGTACTGTGAATAGATTTTGTGTTTGCAATAGATAAAGCACCACCCCTCATTTCATGTTTAAGAAGGAACTGCAGATGCTGGAAAATCGAAGGCAGACAAAAATGCTGGAGAAACTCAGCGGGTGAGGCAGCATCTATGGAGCAAAGGAAATAGGTGAAGGAAGAAGGGTTTCAACCCGAAACGTCGCCTATTTCCTTTGCTCCATAGATGCTGCCTCACCCGCTGAGTTTCTCCAGCATTTTTGTCTACCCCTCATTTCATGTTACTTCTAGTAACCCATGTTCAATGATTCTTACTGGATAGGATATTGGTTGGATTTACATGAGTTAGGTTCCTGGGCGTGCATATTTCCAAAGATCTCTCCTGGTCCCAGAACACTGATGCAATTATAAAGAAAGTACATCAGCTCATCTACTTCCTGCGAAGATTACGGAGAGTCGGTATGTCAAGGAGGACTCTCTCGAACTTTTACTGGTTTACAGTAGAGCAGTGGCGGACTGGCCAGGGTGTCAGCTTGCCCGATGGCAAGTGGGCCCCCTATATCTAGTTGGCCCCCTTTGTCTCCTGGCAACCAATATTTTTAGACCCAGTCCGCCACTGCAGTAGAGAGCATGCTGACCGGTTGCATCGTGGCTTGGTTCGGCAACTTGAGCGCCCTGGAGCAGAAAAGGCTGCAAAAAGTTGTAAACACTGCCCAGTCCATCATCGGCTCTGACCTCCCTACCAAAAAGGGGATCTATCGCAGTCGCTGCCTCAAAAAGGCTGCCAACATCATCAAGGACCCACACCATCCTGGCCACTCACTCATCTCTCCGCTGCCATCAGGTAGAACGTACAGGAGCCTGAAATCTGCAACATCCAGGTTCAGGAACAGCTTCTTCCCCACAGCCATCAGGCTATCAAACACAACTTCAAATAAACTCTGAACTATAACAGCCTATTGCACTTTATCTGTTTATTTATGTGTATATATATATATATATATATATATATATATATATATTCTATGGTATATGGACACACTGATCTGTTCTGTATTTATGCCTACAATGTTCTGTTGTGCTGCAGCAAGCAAGAATTTCATTGTCCTATCTGGGACACATGACAATAAACTCTCTTGACTTGACTAGGTTGGCTTTGCCATGCTCCCATGGTGGATTACCAGATGCCTGACAATGACTAGGCAACCTTTTATCGGAAGAGGTGCCAGCATGTAGGAGAAAAGGAAAAAGGGCGTTGAATATAGCATGTGATGCGTAAGATCTGACCAAAAACCTCATAAGCTGAATAAATCTTTTGGCCTGCTTTCAGTGTCCAGATGGTTGAAACAGAATAAAATATGGTGGAGATACAATATATTAAAAAAAAAAAAAAAAATTGGCTGTCATTGCATGAAATCTGGAAAAGAAAACGTTAATGATCAGTCAGCATCTGAAAGAGCAAAGATTGGTTACAGTTTTACTTGATGTTCATCAATGAAGATTATTGCTGCTTGTTGGTTGGATGACTTCAATCCAAATTTTAATAAGTAGCTGAACTTTGATCAAGAGAGCCAATAATGAATTTGTGACAATTTTGACTATTACGTGCATTACTAATGCTGATATCTTTTGCTTTTGCAGATGCTATTTTATTGATGTGCATTCTCTTTTTCAATGGAAACATAGGGACAGCCTTACCCTATGCAATACTGTATCCTTTCAATTTTATTCACATCAAGAAATCCTAATGTAACTCATCCTTTTCTTTTAGCCAATCCTTGTGGTTCAAGTTAATACATGATGACCATTTTAACTACTGGTAGATCCAGAAATTCTGTTATAAAAACAGGCTCATCTCTGCGACATTCACAACCTCAGGACCTCCCAAAATATTTTAGCACTTCTGTATTGACAGTTTTGTAATGCAGTTAACCAGATGTTCTGGGGTGGTAGGGGCAAGGAGGGGGGGGGGGGGGGGGGGGGGGAGGGGTTGTAGTTACCTAAAGTTAGAGTATTGAATGTTCATACCATTGGGTTGTAAACTTCACAAATTAACAATTCGCAACTCAATTCCTTTTGTCCTGCACTTTGTCTTTTGGATCACCCCTTGCCAATCAAAACCTCCCTCACCTGCATCAGCCTATTACCTGCCAGGCTTTGTCCTACCTCTCTTCTCCTCCAGCTTTCTTCCTCCCGTCCTTCACACAATCAATCTGAAAAAGGGTCTCACCCGAAACATCACCTATCCATTTTTTCATGTTCTCCAGAGATGCCTCCCGACCCCCTGAGTTATTACAGCAGATTGTATCTTATTTTGTAAACCAGTGTTAAAAGTTGCTTGTCCCAGGAGATTCATCTATGTTCATATGCACGTTAACTGCACCAAGTTCTCTAGCCTTCATTTCTTTCTCCATGGTAAAAATATAGAAGATAAATACTTATTGAGGACTTTGTATTTCTCTTGCGGTTCACAGAGATGACAGCTTTGGTTTGAGAGGGGCTCTATTCTCTCCCTAGTTACCCATTTTCCTAAATGTACTTATAACATCTCTTTGGATTCTCCTTCACTCAGGACTTTGGGCTTTGTTTTGTTTTGCAATAATTTGGGATTTTAATTTATTCAACTTTTTGATTTGTTTGTTTGTGATTACAAACATGTTGTGCTGTAAGAATTTCATAGTTCTATTTTGGTACATATGATAATTAAACACACTTGACTCTCTCTCTCTTGAGTCTTCATTCTATCTGCCAGAGCTATCCTCAGCCCTCTTATCGCTCTCCTGATTTCCTTCTTAAGTATGCTCCCCAATCCCCAAAACTCCTTTGGGGATACAATTGATTCCAGCTGTTTATCTCTGGCCCATGCCCTCTTTTCCCTGACCAGAACTTCAATTCTTCTTGTTGTCCAGGGTTCCTTACTCCCAGCCCATCACTCTAACAGGAACATGCATGCCTGGAAGCATTAAATGCTTTGAAGAATTCAGGCATTTAAAAAAAATCTTTAAATTCTCCAATACATTCTTCCATATAAATTTTTAGTGAAATTTGATGGAGCCCTGGGTTCTATTTTAAGAAGAATTCTTTGCACTAGCTAACAGATCATGGCAGTCCTTGGCTAAACATATTAACATAATTTACCTTGGGTTTTATTTATGGAACATTGCTGAATAAAAAAGTGCTTATTGTGTTTGGCGCTGATATAAGAGTAACTTTCACGAAATTACTATCTCTGCTGTGAAATGGGTTTGCTGAGGTAATAATACTTGATCAACGCAAATATGTTCTTTTTAATCATGTGGAATTATTATCATCAATGCATAATGTAAAAATATTGATATCAATTGGGACATTTAATTATCGGATACACTTTAAATTGCAAATTGTTACTAGTTGAAATGTTAATACATGGTGGATAATGGAGGTCCTTCACTTACCATGCAAAGTACCTTTTTGGGCCTTCTGCCAAGATATAGAACATTCACATTGTGTGCAGAATAGCATGGTAAGGGTGAATTCAGCAAATGTAGGAGAGGGGTTAACGAACATGTGCAACGTATTTGCAGGAGAACAATTGAAAAAAATAATAGAATACTAATTACAAAGGAAAGGGCATGTAAACAGACAGTGGAGGATGGATTGGTGGAACAACAAGCGTTGTATGCAGCAAATGGGAAAAAAGCACGTGATTCCTGATAAATGAGGCAGCGGTCAATTTGGGTTAGAATTTGTGCTTTATCAGCTTGTGGTTATTGCAATAAAGACTGCAAATGTCTTTTTTACAAAGCAATACCAAACTTGGAGATTGCGGATAGACACAAGATGCTGGAGTAACTCAGCAGGTCAGGCAACATTTCTGGAGAAAAGGAATTGGTTTCATTTCGAGTCGAGACCCTTCGTCACACCGAGAGTCAGGGGAGAGGGAATCTAGAGGTATGAAAAGGTGCAGGCTGCAGGTTTGATTCATGGGTGTTTTGATAATAAATTAGAAACCCTATACGAATTATCCAGAAAATGCGAGTTCAAATTATTCCTACTGATGGTTGTACAATTTGAATTTGGTTTCGAAATATAAAGCTTGTAGCAGCATATTTAACCACGTCGCTGCTAATTTGTTATAAATATGGAAATAGTTTATATATATATCTGACAGGAAATTCAGACGGCCTAACTCCATATCCATTCCAATTCCACACTGTGCAGTGGTCTTAGGAATGGCCAATATATGGCAGAAATGGATAAAGGAAATCAAACCATGCTAAACTTTGTGATGATAACTTGTTCAGTAGTACATGTGCCAGATTCTCTCAGTGATATTGCCCAGGCAAAGCCAGAGTTCATTTAAATATTAATATTGTTCAAAATGTGTAGAGTTCAACAGAGGAATATTTACAATTATGAATTCAGACCCTCAGGCTGATAGTTGGAAAGTTAAAGATATCTATTGTAACTTTAAAGATAAAGTGATACTTAGAATGGAATGTTCCTGGAATTGAAGCAAATGCAAAGAACAAAATAAACACAGTGTACATAAGGAAAAGATTTGTCAAAACAGTGAAAATTAATATTACCTCTAAGCTTGAATCGAATCAATCTTTGAATTGTTTTTGTTGTTTTTTTCTCAATCTTAAAGAGCAAGTTAACTTTGATTGCTTAATATCTTAGTCTGCCTGGTGTTATTCAAAACTTTAATTTGTATAGTGTCTTCACAACATTTGGGGGAAAAAACTGTCTTTGTTGGGTATTTGATAATAAAATATCTCAGCCTAATATTCTACATGCAAAATATGATCGACTTGAATTCCATTTTTAGTTTCTACCTAAACAATGTTCAGATTTATCATTGGTTGGCGACTTTTAACAATCCATAGGTTAATTATAGACTTGGCTATGGTAAGTATTTTATAAGTGTTTGTATTTGTTTGGGCTAGCATTTGGGAAGAAGCTCTTTGATTGCAAAATATACTTTTTGGGAATATAATCTGTTTATTTCTAGTGTATTGTTTATTTAAGAGTACATCCAATCACCTGTCATCATAAATCATTGCCTGGAAAAGGTAGTTCATAGCCCCTTTACAACTGGAACACCATTGCTTCTTACAGAATTAATTTGGGTAACATTTAATACTGACACTAGGCAATGCTATTCTTTATCACTTTTGCACCAAGTTGTGAGGTGACCATGTATGTGTGAAATACTGTATACAGACACAGAGATGTTTGTGGCTTTGTGTTTTTGGTTTGCAAAACAGTAGCCCCTCATAAATGGCACAAGTACCATTTGTGGTAAACTATAAATTAATATAAATTCTTATATTATATTCTTATACCCAAGTATACTGTTACCCCTGGTTTAACCAACTTGTTGCCTTGACCTTATAGTGCTGGCAATGCAGCCAAAATAAACCAAGCTGTCACACCAAGCTGTGAATATTATTATTCTTGTATGAAATTTATGAAGGTACTTGTAGTGTAAGTACTAAATTTAGTATGGTAATGGTGCTGTCTCTAAAGAGCCACTGTATTTGTGTCTTGCTTTAAGATTATTGATAAAGAGGAAAGAGCAGGATGCTTGCATGAAGTGAGTCAAGAACTTGGCATGTGAGGGTAAAAAATATAGGAGATGGAAGAACAATGTCAATTATATCCTGTAGGATGTCAAAGTAGTTTATGGAAAAGTAGCAATATGTAATTGAAACAGAATCGTGTTAAATCTTGCGATGTTTTTAAAAAAGTTTAATTTTTTTTGGCAATGTCCAATATTTATACCTCCAACAATAGTTAACGAAAAACTTGATATCAGCATTATCACATTGGGGTTTGTGAGAGTATGATGTAAAAAAAAAAATCTACACCTACAAGAGTGGCTGCATTATAAAAGCACTACATTGCCATTTGAAAGCTTTAGGTCATTGTGCATTTGTGAAAGATGCTATATAAAAATTGTTTTTTTCCAGTGGAAGTTTCTGATAAATTAATAATTGTTAATAATAATCTAAACTGTCTTACCTGGATATTTCAATGGAATGGAAGACTTTATTGTCACGTGACAAGGCAGTCAAATTCTATGCTTGCATACCCAAAGTATGCAAATAGCTGAAAAAGTTATAAAGTACCCCTGCCGGCTCCTCCTTTGTTCTCCCCCTCTCCCATAGTGCCCCACCCCCCCCCCCCAGGTGGGTCCTTCATTGTTCTCCACCCCCCCCACGCCCTCATTGACCACCGACCACGGGTCGACCCGCGAGGCTTCACCGCCGCCACGAGGTTTCACCACCACCAAGCAATACTGCATTGGATAGGGTAAACTGTACCTCAATTGATTCTTCAACAGAAACTGTTGCTCGAAAGAATGAGAGTACCTTAATGATTGATCTGTGGAAGTGTAACGTTTCCGCCTGACTACCATTTGATTCTTCACCTTAATGAATGAGTAAATACACCACAAATTGCAATCTTTGTGTGCTCCCAATGTTTGAGCAGATTAGGAAGGACAATGCTGTTCAGATGTAAGCAACAGTTTGTCTGAGATAGCAAAATAAGTTTGTCACATTGCGGGAAAAACAAAAACAGGTCCCAAACCAAATTTACGATACGTCAGAGGATATAAATGGAATGAACTATTTTCAAGAAGAGCTTTTGATACATTTGAAATGGAATTTAAGTGGGAGTTCCAATGGAACTGCAACTTTGTAGATTTTTTTCATTTGGTTAAAGTAGTTGTAGTATTGTTCTGAATACGATGGTGCAGGAATCCCTCTCTGAAACAAGTATTTTTGAATAATTATTATTCTGTGTGTTTTGGAACATTCTTCTTCCTTTCCCTGCAAAACATAGCCAAATATGGGAAATTCCTCTGGAAAGTAGTGGCAAAATGAAATATTGGTTGACGTGAATAAAGATTAGGAATAAAATAGCAGGTAAAATTACTAACAGGGAGGATGTAATATAATATTGAGCTGCTCTGTCCAAGTACATTGCTTATAACCAGTAAATGTGCCAATCTCCACCTTACTTAAACAATTTCTGTCTCTTTAAATCAGTAACCAAACAATATTGGGCCATTGCAATGTATTTCTGCAGGTACTAATATTTTAATATTTTCTAAGCATATTTGTTACTGTTGTCTGTCCACTCTTTTTGTTACCATGCTCCTTGGCTGTTTGTCCCAGAGATTTGGGCAGCTAGTCCAAGCAGATGTTCCTGTGCTGTACAATGAGGGGTACCATCATTCAGAGGGACTGTTAACCCAAGACCCTGCTGTCCCTACAGGCCAGTAGATGTTATTTAGTAAGGCATTTGACAAGCTGGCAAATTGTGTCCAAAGCTGGCTTGGTAATAGGAGACAGAGGGTAGTGGTGGAAGGATGTTTTTATGATTTAGAGACTGTGACAAGTGGTGTACCATATATTAATATGAAATATATTAATAACTTTGATGTGAATGTGGAAGATATGATTAAATCTGCAGATTACATGAAAATTATTGGTGTTCTGGATGGTGATGGAGGTTGTCTGAGGCTACAGCCAGAAAAAGATCAGTTGGACAATTGGGCAGAAGATAGGCAGATGTAGTTTAAACCTGACAGACGCAACATGATGCATTTTCAGAAGTAGGACGCGTAGTAAATGGCAAGGCAATAAAGGCAAGGTCATTGAACAGACCTAGGGGTCCAACTCCATAGTCCTCTTTTGAGGTTGAGAAAGGCGGCATGAAAAGAGTCCTTGGGGTTCAACTTCAGTGTTTCTGGAAAGTGGAACCTTTCCTCATCTATAGTGGATAGGGTGAGGAAGAAGGCATAAAGCATTACTGCCTTCAGACGTTGGGCCATAGTCTAGTCAAGTCAAGAGAGTTTATTGTCATGTGTCCCAGATAGGACAATGAAATTCTTGCTTGCTGCAGCACAACAGAATATTGTATTGGCATAAATAGGAGTTGTAGGCATAAATAGGAATTGTAGCATATAGGAGTTGTGAAGTATTGCAATTACCGTGGAGAAAATGCACAGAGGAGTCACCAGAATGTTTTTGGGGCTGAAGACTTAAGTTACGGGGAGAGATTGCATAGACTGAGCTTGTTTTCTCTGGAGTGTAGGATGACCTGAAAGAAGCATACAAGATTATGTTCTTGCTTGATAGGGGTATCACAAACAAGAGGGCATGGGGTTAAAGTGAGAAGGAAGATTTTTAAAGGGCATCTGAGAGACAACTTTTTTTCCCCACACATGGCAGCTGATATCTGGAACACCCTGCCAGAGGAGATGGTGAAATCAGATACAAAAAGTACATTTTAGAGGAATTTATACAGACACTTAAATAGATAGGGCATGGAAGGATATGGTCCCTTAATAGGCAAATGGGATTAATGTAGTTGGCAAAAAGGTCTAGTTCATAAGTCATAGAAGCCGAAGTAGGCCATTCGTCCCATCGAGTCTACTCCGCCATTCAATCATGGCTGATCTATCTTTCCCTCTCAATCCCATTCTCCTCAACATAGACATGATCAGATGAGGGGCCCATTGCTGTGCTTAACAAATCTCTGACATACAACAGTCACATATAACCTCCTTAATCTTCCTGAAAGCATTTTGGAACAGGTGGGTCTCATAACTGAAGTATGTCCATCCTACATACACTTTTTCTTTTACTGTTGGCCTTCTCCACAGGGAGGCTTGTTGCTAGTCTGCTATATTGCTATTCGTAAATATCTAATGTCACAACCCAGCTCTGAATTGGTCTATGCAAGATTTTCTTCATCAGTCCAACTTTCTTTCAAACACTTGTTTGTATATTCAAAAATAAAAAAGCTAGATTTTAAAAGTCTGATGAAACAGATAATGCTGGAAATACTCAGCAGGTAAGGCATCATACGTGGAGTGAGAAACAAATTTAACATTTTGTCTCGTCATCAGAAATAGAGATTGAAAGCAAGTTTTGGGTTGCAGAGATGGAGTGGCACAGAGAACAGAAGGGAAGGTTCATGTTGGAGTGGAGAGCAAAAATGTTTGCTTTTTCATACTTATCGTGCTGAATTAAAATCTGCATGTTAGAAGTGCAAACTTCTATTTTTGTTAACATGTGATTGTCAGAGGCAGCTTTATAAAAGAGTGTTTTGAATCAATATTACTACACTCTGCCAAATAATTAATTAGCAATCAAATCATCCATCCATATAGTTTAACTATAGCTAGTACTGGGATAATTTGGTTCCATTCATTAGAGAACCAGTCTAACCAGTCTGGTTATATGTTATAATTTTCTTTTGTTTCTACCAGTGTTCATTTCACATAACATTGCTTCAATGTAAATTATAAATGGTGCAGAACGAGCGGTACAAAAAACCCCAAAATGATGATGTAGCAGAAAGTGGATGCTTTCCCTTTGTTGTTATCGCAGGATCCTAATGCATTATCTTTGATTAATTATTCTGTCCTTGAGAGGCTGGATAAAGTGGCATTGAAAATTACTCAGGACACTACCTCTGTCATGAAAGTCATCATGGTTAATTCCATTTTCTATCTGACATGCTGCAGAAAATAATAAGATCTTTTAGTTTTAAAAATAATTTCTCCTTGTATCATCAATGACAGAATGCAAAATTACCAGAGTAATTTGCATTATAGGTTGTCGTTCTAGAGTACTTTTATACAAGATGAACTCTAAATGTAATACCAGAACATTAATTAATTAATTATTTCAATAGGATTCAAGGCTGTGTAAAACATTGCTGTTCCATACCAATCTTATTTTAATGAATCAAGAATATCATTAATTGGTATGATTGGTAATCAAACATCAATACAATTGTTTGTTTCAGTTAAAACTGGAAACTAGAAAAAAAAAACAGGTTAACAAATGTTTAGAAATTGAGTTTCACCACACTTTTATTTTACAATCTGTCCTCACCGTTTTTTTTTTCTTGCATGCAGTTTTTTTCTATTATTCTTGTCTTAACCTTTTCTTGTTTTTTTTTGTTCACTATTCTCTGCACACGAAGCCTAAAAAGCTGATGTGGACTTTGGAAGATGGGGGAAGCTCTGAAATGGAATGCAAGTGACGATGTCAGGTTTCAAATGTAGCAAGTTGGATATCAAACAATGGGGTTGCCTGGGGTTTCATTACCATCACATTTGGCTCAGTGTTAGCAACCTTGCCCAGGAATCCCAAGGTTATCGGCTCATGTCCTTACGTCCCAGTCCAGCAATGTGAGCATGCGAGCCAAACTCCTGTTCTGAATGAGCACCTGTCCCCTCATGTTGCATGAAAGATCCCATGGTTTTATTTTTCACAAAAGAGTAGTTTAAAAAAAATGTATAGTCCTTAATTGACAGCACATAAAATTAACTGTTGGTCTGGCTACTTGTGGGATTTTATGGAAAAAATAACTCATTTTCAAAGTGGGTCTTGAAATCCAAGTGGTTATCATTTTTCACTTTAGGGTTTAAAAATAACTTTTTAAGAATTGTTTCATTTCAATTGTCAAAGTAGACTATAAGATAAATAAACTGCTGAGTATGTCTCTCATTGGAATTTTCCAAATTGTCAATTTGAGTCCAGTGGATTATCATGATCAGTACCAAAGTCATGTTTTTACAAATATCCAATATAGCCTATGGTAAAGGCACTTTACTGATTGAACATATTGTATCAATTCGTAAACAGTTGGAATGAACTGATTTTCATCTCATTATTTAGAGTAAGAATAACATTCCTGGAGGTATTCTTAATTCTCCCTTGACTTAGAATTCATTTGCAGGCAGAGTCGGCCTTTAAAGAATGAATTAGAAAAACATACTGCCTTTAGTATTGAAATCTGTAAATGCCATGGGTTCTAATTTGATTTGAGCATAGTCGGTGCTTGGGAATTAGCTAGTTACTTTCTTTTTGATCAACTCTTTTGTTATAGAATCTATCTACATATATCAGTGCATTAAGTAAATATGCTCAACTTCAGTCCTTGTGGAAGGCCCAGAACTCTGATCAAGTTAATGCCTTGACATGGAGCTTCGCAATCTACACTACTTGCAGTAAGTGTGACGTTGAACTAAATCTCATTTCTCAGCAGATAAATTCAATAATGCTGTTATTTGTTGCATAGTGAGCAAATAAATTAAACATTGTCAATGACAATTATTAAACTTGTCAGAAGTACAAGTCAACAATTAGACTTAGCGGGCCACAGGATAACTAATGAGGATGGGAACTTGCTGGATTGCTTCCACAAAATCAGTTGGGCTAAATAGTCTCCTGTGCTGTAATAATTATTTGGTTTAGTTATTACAATGAGTACATGTATTAGCAGAGCAACATGGGTCAATGAAGGTTAATAAATGCAGGGATTGAACATTTGTAAAACTATGGCTGACCATGGATGGCAAAGATGAAAATGAGAAAAGCAGCCAGCACATTAGAATTAACAACTCTCGGGGCAAGAAATTACTGTAGCAGAATGTTAAAACACTTAATCCTATGGTGCATGATTTTTCTAAATATTCAGATGTTGATTGTCTTTTAAATGTAATTAAATCTGAATTGTAATTTTATTATTACTCTTACACAGTGCGAGTCTTTACTACACTGATGACCACCCAAGACACTGCAGGTGAATAGGCTTTTTGATATATATGCAGTCTTCTAACTGTAATGCAAATTCTCAGAATGACTAAATTTTAATAGATAACTCTAACGTAGCGAAAACGTTACTTTTATCCAAAAAGCAATCACTTTGTAGAATGGTTCTTTGAATGGAAGCATTTTTCATGCTTTGTTAAGGGCAAAGTTCCCAGATGAGAAAAGTTGTTTCTGAATATCATAACTAGCCACAGCGATTAATGTGAAAATTGCCATAACTATTTTCATCTGGTCTACTAAAAGTATGCTTTCTCATTCAGTATACAACTAAGTAGTGTGCTATTTGACGACAAGTATGTAATGCTGCATTGAAATGACTCCTTGGAGGATAATTCACAGGAGATGCTAGCAAGGTCAGCATGTATTGTGAATCCCTACTTGCTCTTAAAAAGAGTTTCTTACTGAGCGATTTTGGAAGTCAGTTAAGAGTCACTTTGTAGGGTTTTGGTCATGTAGGCTAGATCAGGAATAAGGCAGCAGATTTCATGTCCAAACGGTATTAGTAAAACAATCGAGCTTTGACAGTAATCTGGTAGTCTTTGACATTTCCACTCTTGTGGGAAAAAGGTTCACTGTCTTTTCTATCTATGCCTCTTATAATTTTATATAGTTTACCAGGTGTCTTCTCAACTTCCAATGCTCCAGAAAAAATCTCTTCTGCACTCTCTACAAAGCTTCACATTTGTAATGGGGCAATCAGAACTGCACATAATACTCCAAATGCAACCTAACCAGTCCTTTAAAGATATATCATGACTGCCAGACTTACACATAATGTCTCCAAACACACTGTACTTTATTTCGCTTGGACAGCTTACAACCCAGTGGTATGAACATTGATTTCTCTAACTTCAAGTAACCATGGTATCCTCTCTCTCCACCCCTCCCCCACCCAATTCATTGTACTAGGTTCAAAGTCGTCTTGTTGAGTTTCATTGTCTAACTCATTTTCACCCAGTCCACAGGCAACAATGGCCTGTTTACTTTATCGTTGTCACTTTTTTTGCATATCTTTTTCATTTGTTCTACATCTCTCTATATCACCGTCTATATCTCTTGTTTCCCCTTCCCCGAGTCTGAAAAAGGGCCTTGACCTGAAACGTCACCTATTCCTGACCCGCTGAGTTACTTCAGATTTTTGTGTCTACGCTCTCTACTTGTGTTATCACTTTCATGGAGTTATGGACTTGGACCCCAAGATCTCTCTATATTAATGCTGCTAAGGACCTTGCCAATAACTGAAAACATTTTCCTTACATTTGACCACGTAAAGTGCAACACCTCACACTTACTCGGATTAAACACCATCAACCACGTAGCACAAGGAGGAGCAATTTTGAATAGCACTTCTCGCAGATTGGGAGAAGTAAAATGAACCTTGAAGGAGCCATTTATGTTTAGGCTAGCTACTGTTGGCATATTATATTATTTTGTCTAGATATATCTTGCCGTATTATTTTGGACACTTGGGGGCGGTCATTAGATGCACAGCATGGCGTATATATATGGGCATAGGGGACAGAGAGTGGCAGACCAGGCACATGGGTGGAGGGCATACAGTTCTCACCATACCAGGGAAAACAGCCAGCTACAACTTGTATGGAGTATAAGGAAAACCTTGTACGTTCATCTCTTTGTTTGTACAACTACTTCAATAAACAACCAAACTGGAAATAACAACTGGAAGATCTATTTGGTCTGCGTAAGATCACTCCTACTTACCCGTGTACTAATGGCAACGGAAAGGAGGACACTGGAAGGGTCGAAAATTTGCCATTACAAACCTTTTTAAATAAGGCACCTCTATTTCAGAAAGCTTAACACTCAATGCTAATAGGAAGGATCAATCTCACTGAACCGGAGCAGGTACTGGGGGAGATACTCTGAACTTCAAATGAATGCAAATAAAAAGTGCTTTAGATAATTACAAACATCTGTAATAAAATCACAATGTGATTGGTATGCATTTGGTCAGAAGGTAGTTTCCTAAAAATGCACATCTTATATAATAGTTCTGATTTCCTTTCCAGTGATTATACGCTATGTGGTTATGTGTTTGTTGAACATATGGGTTTTGATGACAATCATCTACTACAGGAAGACTGGAAAGAAAGAAGAATGAACATGGTGAGGAGCCGTGTCTCAGCTAGAATTGCACAGCTGGTTTTCTGGAAGGAATCAAAATCCTCCAGAAAACTTCTGATTGTTTGATTCTAATATGATGCAAAGACAATCAACCTAAATATCCTCAAAAATGCTTCTTCTTCAACAAAACAAAAAAGGCTGTGGTGTTGGCAAGACATTTTGAAGCCCAATGTAATTGTGTAGTCTCTGGAACAAGGTTAGTTATTGATTAAATTAGTTGGCAGGGCATCTTTTTATTCAGTTCAGCACTTGATCTTCAGTCAATGCCACTCAGCTGCATTGTAGCCAGCAAGTGGATGAGTATAAATCCTGATAAGTGGTTTTTTAAAGTATTTTTGATTCATACAGATAATTACACCCCTAATAACAAGCCCAAACAAAATTAAGATATGTTCTTACTCCCATTGATCCAGCAAAATTGTTAGTATAATCACATACTGATTTGTATGTCAAACCTCAAAAGACAGGACTAACTCTAACCTGTGACTTATTGTAATTTATCACAGAATCCCCCAGAATTACCCCAAAGCAATTACAATGCAAAACTAACTTTAGATTGTTTATTATATCTTATTATCTCTGCACTAATGATACTAACATTAAATAAGTTGGGTTTTGTATTCCTGTAAGAGCACTTGGTGTGAAGTCAACTGCAGTATAATTAATGTGAAACACAGAATAGGCCATTCGGCCCCACGAGCCAGCACCGCCATTCAATAAGATCACGACTGGTCATCCAAAATCAGTATCCCGTTCCTGCTTTCTCCCCATACCTCTTGATTCCGTTAGCCCTAAGAGCCATATCTAACTCTTAAACATCCAGTGAATTGACTTCCATTGCTTTCTGTGGCATAGAATTCCACAGATTCACAACCTTCTGGGTGAAAATGTTTTTCTTTATCTCAGTCCTGAATGACCTACCCCTCATTCTTACACTGTGACCCCTGGTTCTGGACTCCCCCAACATCGGGAACATTCTTCCTGCATCAAGCCTGTCCAATTCGTTAAGAATTTTACATGTTTCTATAAGATCTCCTCTCATCCTTCTAAATTCCAGTGAATATTAGCCCAGTCGATCCATTCTTTCAACGCAGCAAGGTAACCCGTTCCTACCATGATCTTTCATCAAGCTGAGCCAATGCAACCATCTTCCTCCATTTGTAATCTTGCTTTTAATTCTTTCCTTTTCTCTGTACATATGACCTGGTTCCAAAGGCTGCCCAGGCTGTCAGTCACCCTCTCACTTTAGCAGCCAGTGATCAGAGAACTGAGGCAAAAACACACTCTTCCAGATTTCTGAAATATGGAACTCTGCCTCTTGCTCCTTCAGCTCAATTGAAAGCAGATCCAGGACTCTGAACATTACCAGTCTGGCCTATGGCAGCTCCATTTTAAGTAACAAGAGTAATAACTACCAGGGTTTCTTTGGAAGAGATGCTGGAGCCATATCTGTAATGTGTAACTTGTTAGGGAAGGGTGATTAACAAACAGAAAACATTTCAGGAACAAGTAAGTGAATTCCATTCTTAATTGCAGATGGAAAAACAGAAGTGTTAGAAGACAAATTGGGACCAAAACATAACAGAAAGACATTTAAAGTTATTTTACTCCGAGCCTATTTGCACTTAAAACAAAATAAATGCACAGATGATATAAGGAATAGTGCAATGATGGGAGAAGATGTACATGGTTTTACTTTTCACAAATGTTATTTTACAATGTTAAACATTAAAGTATAATAAAACAGGTTATAACATTTATCAATTTAGTAAAGTGGAGATTTGGTGGATAAAGGCTAAAAGATTTCTTAAGGGCAGTCTCTTTATTATTTCAAATAGTTTATTTAACTACAACTCTATCTAATCTTAAAACTATATCATTTGAACTTTAATTTAAGAGAATAGGTTTTGACACTTAATTCATATTTAAAATTCTATGTTTTGCCTCTTCAAAACATTGTTTTGCTTACAACATTTTCATTTCAGTGAGGCTCTCAGAGAGTAAAGGGCCTGTCCCACGAGCGTGCGACTCCGTGCGGCAAGCGCGACCCAAAGGGCCTGTCAAACGAGCATGCGACTCCATGCGGCAAGCGCGACCTAACGTGGTCGCTTGAGCCGTACGGCCTCGCGGGGCCGGTCCCACTTCGATCGCCGGAGCCGTATGGAGTTGTGCGGAGCTAGTCCCGACATCGCGCGGGGCTCTGAAAAACTGACCGTGTTCAAAAATTCCGCGCGGCAACGGCCTGCCGGCCCGCAGCCGCCTCGACGCCATACGTCACGCACGGACTTCGCTCGAACTTCATGTCACTCACTCGACCTCCGTGCGGCCCCCGCTTCTGGTTTGGTCGCGCTTTCCGCATGCAGTCGTATGCTCGTTGGACAGGCCCTTTAGGTCGCGCTTGCCGCATGGAGTCGCATGCTCGTGGGACAGGTCCTTTAATGGAAAGTTTATTTATGTGACATCAGTTGGGGAAAAAATCCCCAGAGAAGCAAATAAGTTATAGTTTAACATTTAATTTTACAATGTCATTTTTTGTTCCATTGACACCATTCTCATCTAACTATTTGAAGTCTGTGTTCAAGTGCTTCATTAGCACAGAAATCCAGACTGATATTCCGAGTCAACTACACTGTTGAACATGCGGTTTTTTGGAACCGTCATCACCGCTTCCACTTTCTCAAGTGTATGCAAAAGATACCACAGCTAATATGTATGGTCTCATTTTGACCAATGTCTACTATTGTTATTTGTTGAAGCTTACTAAGCCCATATTGGCTGCTGCATTTCATACATAATACCATTTAAAATTAATGAAGTCACAAATACTAGGCTTGTATTGTTTTCAATATAGCCATTTAAAAAATATTTTATAGCTTTCAGCTTTTAATTAATTGGAGCAGTTTTCAATTTTACTGTGTATTCAAATAGTGGAAGTGAAGACAATTTTGTATAACACCTCAATAACATTTTAATTAACAGATTTAGAGATGGGGCAAATAACAACTTTTCACAGCTTTGTGCAATGATTAATATTTTTAAATTTTTTTTCTATTGCTTCGCATTTGTAGTTGGCCAAATTGGATGAAAATATATATACAGTAGACTCACTTTGGGGAAAGATTTTGGATGAGTAAATAATTCAGATATCTAGGGTTTTCATTCATTTATGCCGTATGTATGCATATCTTGTATTTGCTATTTGGTTTAGGATGAGAATTGTCTATATGCTGGGTCACCAGCTTGTTATTAGACAAGCAATACTTCATTTCATTTCCACAGGTGCAGCTAAAGCTATATATAATATATATAGGTCAGTAATCTTGTGTAAACTACACTTACTATTTTCCCCTAATGGCATGTTAAACTGGGATTTGGGCAAACTACCCAAAGGTCAACTTTTAATGTAGTTTATGTTTGGATTCCTGTAAATATTTTTACACTTTAACACAGAGTGCAGATTTAGAAATAGTATTTGATTTGTAACAGTTTCTGACATCTGGAAAACAAATGCAATGAATGATAAATGTGGAGTTTAAATATCTGTGTTGGATCATATTGTATGGAAACTCACCCTTCCAATGTAATTTTTCATCTGACAATGCAATTTTTTACATAAATGTATAATTTTGACTAAAGCAAAACATTGTATGCATTTTTTGTTCACCAATACCATCTGCATCAATGGCTCACGTTTGCTGAACTGGTTATAGTGATAGATTTTCTCTTCCTAGATTATGCCAGCAATCGGTTTAGCTGCATATCACAATTCATTCTGCCATAATGGAAAATAAATCAGCACTGTTTGCTTGACATGGGACAAATGCAGGCAAATATGACTTGGTCGGCATGGGCAAAGTAGGTCAAAGAGGCATCTTTTTTCACTCTGAGAGCGGCGAGTATATGGAACAACCTGCCAGAGAAAGTAGTTACAACAGATACAATAACAACATTTAAAATACATTTGGACAGGTACATGAATAAGACAGAGTTAGGGGATATGGACCAAACACTTTCAAATGATTCTCGTTTAGACGGGGCAATCTGGGAGACATGGACAAGTTGGGCCAAAGAACCTGTTTCCGTGCTCAAGGACTCCAGTCCTCAGAATGCAATGTACCTCAGGAATGGATGGCATGCTTTCTTCTTTCTCTACCATATAGGGTAAATATTTATTCAACGTGTCCACCATTAGCTTATTTTCATTTACATGGGCCAGGATCTGCCAGTCGTTACTAGCATCAATGTTATTACTTACTCTATGTTCATATAAGAGGGTGGCTGCATTAACAGAGTTGTCTGCTGCACTCTTGTGACCATCCACCTGCTCACTGGCCTCTCATGCACTTGTTTGTCCCTTGATGTGCCATTGGTAGAATTTCAAGGTTTTTGCAGTAATATTCCAGGGGCAGTAATCCATCCTCACACCTGGACTACTAAATGGTGGATGAGCGAGATTCTGGGAGGGAACGAGGTCCCAGGCTCCAACTGGGTCCCAGGTGGGGCGAGGCATTTAATAGTTTATGATTTCGTGACAGAGATTGGCAGAATCCAATTATCATCTAATGAACTGTGCACACCAGGGACAAACAGGGCTGAAAAGGTGAATTAAAAATGAGCATTGCTCTTTGTTCACTTTTGAACATTGTCCACCTGTAGAATACGTAGAATATCCGGTCATAGAATATTCAAATCGGGAGCAACTCCCTGGAAGAAAAGGTGGTGATATATTAACAAGGTTCAGGAACTTTTTAATCACAACAGATTTTGCAACACCCTACCCCTGTCCTGTACCCCGACCCGGCAAAGACCTGTATTGGACAGTATGTCCTGCCATTGTATACTGAGGTTTTGTCATCATCTGTTACTGGGAGGCTGAGTGGTGGAGGAGCATGGTAGAAATGCTATAGTTTAAGACCTGGTAAATTAATTTACTTGATGGAAAACCCAAGAAGTTACATATTGTAAACTAAAAATATAAACTTGGTGCTCCCTGCTGTTTCCATCCGACTTTCATAATCCTATCACTTTCAGAAGTAAAGAGATTGATACTCTGAATAGACTGGAAATTAAATTTCTCTAAACTAAAGCAGTTTGCCTCCTTGGACCTCGGTATAAAGTATTACACTTGATGGAGAAGTCATCAGATGGACGTAGGACTCAGCCACGATATAATTTATGAACTGGCCATCAAGCACAGCTTCATTCTGGTTGTAGGCTACTTAATGGTTTCACCAAATGAAGAAACGTTGCCTTTCCATGCTTCTCAGAGATGTTGCCTGAACTGCTGAGTTACTTCAGCAATTTGTGTCCTTTTTTCAGTAAAGCAGCATCTGCAGTTCCTTGTGTCTCCAGGACTAAACAAGACCATCTCGTCTGGCACACCAATGAGCAGATGTGTTCCTATTGTAAATATGTATTTCCATGGAACCACACATCTACACAGACTGCTAAAGTAAACAGTAATTATTACTATTAAACAAGTATTTACAAAAGGTACACAAAAATGCTGGAGAAACTCAGCGGGTGCAGCAGCATCTATGGGGCGAAGGAAATAGGCAATGTTTCGGGCCGAAACCCTTCTTCAGATTCTTAAGTATTTACCCACGTGCTGTTAATCTTTTTGCCTAAAGAGTATTAAACCTCTATGCTGAGAGTTCGGGGAGATCTTACTTTGTTTCGCCCCAGAGTTGGTTGTCTACCAGGTCTACTGCAAAATGCCTGCTTGTGGAGTGTATCAAGACTTTTACATCTACCAGCTTCTTCAGTCAAAATACCCACCATCAAGACAGATCTTAGCAATCTTCACTCTCACAAGGTAGAGGCACAGTGAACCAAAGTCTATTGATGAAGCTATAATATTGTAAATAGTTTTACCAATTGTTTGTCTAGCATCAGCACCAAGCTAGTTTATTTGTTCATTTGAAGTAAGTATTAATTGGGCAATCGCATCCTTAAGGGATTGTATATGCAGAGAATCAGTAGCAGTATTCACCAGAAGATGTATTTGGTATGTCTACACAAGAAACCCAGCACATCAACTACAATTGTATTACAAATATTTCCTTCAGAATGTTACATTTGGGCTAAATTTCCTTCTGATTTACTTTTGGTGGTTTGATGAATATAACATATAACAAAGCCTCTGGTTTAACTGGAATTGAGTATTTTCACCAATAAGTTGAAGACTTAAGATAAACACAAATAAATGTTCTCAACAGCAGGTTTAGTTTAGAGATACAGCATGAAAACAGGCCCTTCTGCCCACTGAGTCCGCACCAACCAGCGATCTCCGTACACTAACACTATCCTACACACACTAGGGATAATTTACACTTATAAAAAGCCAATTAACCTACAAACCTGTACGTCTTTGGAGGGTGGGAGAAAACAGGAAATCTCGAGAGAAAAAAAACAAGCAGTCACGGGGAGAACGTACAAACTCCGTGCAGACAGTACCCGTGGTCGGGATTGAACCCGGGTCTCCGGTACTGCAAGGGATGTAAGGCAGCAACTCTACCGCTGCGCCACTGTGCCGTGCAAACTATACACAAAAGCTAATGAACATTAAAGATGGCAAGAATAAAGATCACAAATCTGAATTAAAAACATGCAAAAGGACAGGGCAATAGAAAAAGACTATAACAGGTGAGACGAAATCCTGTTAAAACAGAAAAAAAAATGCTAAAGGCATTCATGACAATACGTACATGGGAGTGGGCAAAAGCAAATAATCATGAAAAACACAAAAATTGGAAGGCTACATAATGGTTTTATTGTCAAATATGTTTTACATTATCTTTAGCATACTGTAGTTGTATAAAACATGCATTTCAAGTTGATAGCCTTTATAAATACAATGGCCAAGCCAATATAAATTATGTATTTTTGTAAGATGACATGTAAAATATCTGTGCGAGTGCCCCATTTGCAAGGCCTCAGCTTCCCAGCTATTCAGAGTCCTCATAACAAACTACTGCAACCGTACTAGATTCTATACTACAGCTACAGTGTTAGAGAACTCCATTCAAACTTTAAAATACATCTACAGTATGACTTTAGTTAAATCATTTTAGAGTGTGAAAATCTTTATATGTACTGTGAGAATGTAGTAAAAATAACACAGATGCTCTTTTTTTTAGAAATAATGAAAATAAAACATCTAGACTGCTACACAAACCAAGGCAAATAAGGTTTCATAGCACTTAGTGACTCTAAAGGATTACGTTCCGTAAATTTTCTATTACAGTATTATCAAATGGGCCAAGAACATATCATTCCTTTTATAATTTTCAGTCTGCAATGGGTAGTAACAGTTTTACAATAACTAGTTGTTTTTTTTAAAGATTCCATACTTGAAATATTTTCTTCAATAATTTTATAGAAACATTCAAAATTGGCCAATGCAAATGCAAATGGTTACGTGTAAAAATAGTGCACTATTTTTCTTAACAATAAACTTTCATTTAATTCCCATTATGACAGTCATCAGTAAACTTCAATTTAACAAGGGCAAACATTTAGAAAAATGTTAAATTAAGGCGTTATTTCTGAAATGAAAATCATGGATTGCCCATCATAAAGTGTTTATTTATGACTGATAACATTCTCCAAAATTTCCTCAATCGAAAGGGCTGCAGTTTCCCCACAATCCTTTCAGATGCAGCTTCCTATAAAATGCTCATAAGCAAGTCTGTTAAACTCTATGGCTTTATACAAGTGCATAGATGCAACTGTGATAACAAAAGCTTCTTCTTTATACATACCATATGATGTATTGTGTGCCAAGACAACTGAAGGTTTCCTCTGACTAATTACTATTCTGCATAAAACTGTAAAGGTATGACTGACTTGGAAACTTCCAAAGCTCTCTTGGGCTGGTCGAACACAATTACTTCCACATGACCATTTGGTTTATTTGGTTTCGTATGTTGGTTGAACTGGTCACCACCTCTCAAATTCACCATTCTTTACAACACCCAAACTCTTGGACAGTGGTCTATTTACCCCAACCTATGTTCCAACCAATCTAGTGTGTATTTCACTTGGTTGCCAAGTAATATCACATCCAAGAAAGCTCTGCACAGTTCAGACATAAAAAGCAGCCTGGAGGTGTCTTTTACTCAACTTCTATTGCTGTCTGGGTCTGCAGCAGACCAATACTGTACCCAGGTTAAAATTCTACTTTGCTGCAAAGTGCTGTAAACCACTGTGATACTTTTGATACATAATCATTTTAGCTCACTCTTAAAAATAAATTGCAGCATTTTGTGCACCCTTGTTTGAATGTCAGAAAGTATATTACAGTCTCTTTTTTGTTTAACAATGAAACCCATTATCTTGAACCGTATGACTGCATTTCCCGAGAAGACAGGTTAGCTGAAAAAGAGAAAAGATAAATAGAATTAAAACATACCTAAATTAGAATACCAAAAGCAATTGCTTCTGTTAACAGCTATTTGAGTTAATGTATTTTTACGTTAACTTTTGTCAAGAGGACAAAAACAGTCGATCTACTTTTGGAAGATGCATCATGCTGGTAAGATACTGCAACTCCATCAAAATGTTCCTCACTAACGTCTTGTTAAAAAGCAAATGATGCAACGTTAACTAATTTGAGGAAGGACATTCTTGCTATTGAAGGGAGTGCAGCGTAGGTTCACGAGGCTAATTCCCGGGATGGCGGGACTGACATATGATGAAAGAATGGAGCGACTGGGCTTGTATTCACTAGAATTTAGAAGGATGAAAGGCTATCTTATAGTAACATATAAAATTATTAAGGGATTGGACACGCTAAATGCAGAAAACATGTTCCTGATGTTGGGGGAATCCAGAACCAGGGGCCACTGTTTAAGAATAAGGGGTAGGCCATTTAGAACTGAGAGGAGAAAAAAAAATTTCACCCAGAGAGTTGCAAATTTGTGGAATTCTCTGTCTCAGACGGCAGTGGGGGCCAATTCACTGGATGCATTCAAAAGAGAGTTAGATAGATCTCTAAGGGCTAGTGGAATAAAGGGATATGAGGAGAAGGCAGGAAAAGGGTACTGATTGTGAATGATCAGCCATGATCACATAGAAACACAGAAACATAGAAATTAGGTGCAGGAGTAGGCCATTCGGCCCTTCGAGCCTGCACCGCCATTCAATATGATCATGGCTGATCATCCAACTCAGTATCCCGTACCTGCCTTCTCTCCATACCCTCTGATCCCCTTAGCCACAAGGGCCACATCTAACTCTCTCTTAAATATAGCCAATGAACTGGCCTCAACTACCCTCTGTGGCAGAGAGTTCCAGAGATTCACCACTCTCTGTGTGAAAAAAGTTTTTCTCATCTCGGTTTTAAAGGATTTCCCCCTTATCCTTAAGCTGTGACCCCTTGTCCTGGACTTCCCCAACATCAGGAACAATCTTCCTGCATCTAGCCTGTCCAACCCCTTAAGAATTTTGTAAGTTTCTATAAGATCCCCTCTCAAACTCCTAAATTCTAGAGAGTATAAACCAAGCCTATCCAGTCTTTCTTCATAAGACAGTGCTGACATCCCAGGAATCAGTCTGGTGAACCTTCTCTGCACTCCCTCTATGGCAATAATGTTCTTCCTCAGATTTGGAGACCAAAACTGTACGCAATACTCCAGGTGTGGTCTCACCAAGACCCTGTACAACTGCAGTAGAACCTCCCTGCTCCTATACTCAAATCCTTTTGCTATGAAAGCTAACATACCATTCGCTTTCTTCACTGCCTGCTGCACCTGCATGCCTACTTTCAAAGACTGGTGTACCATGACACCCAGGTCTCGCTGCATCTCCCCTTTTCCTAATCGGCCACCATTTAGATAATAATCTGCTTTCCTGTTTTTGCCACCAAAATGGATAACCTCACATTTATCCACATTATACTGCATCTGCCAAACATTTGCCCACTCACCCAGCCTATCCAAGTCACCTTGCAGTCTCCTAGCATCCTCCTCACAGCTAACATTGCCCCTCAGCTTAGTGTCATCCGCAAACTTGGAGATATTGCCTTCAATTCCCTCATCCAGATCATTAATATATATTGTAAATAGCTGGGGTCCCAGCACTGAGCCTTGCGGTACCCCACTAGTCACTGCCCGCCATTGTGAAAAGGACCCATTTACTCCTACCCTTTGCTACTCTACCACATTGAATGGCAGTGCAGGCTCGAAAGGCCTAATGGCCTACTCGTGCAGCTATTGTCTATGTATCTATGTAACATAATACGATTGCCAGCAGACACATTTTAATACCTGCATCAGTGAAACTAAATTTACCCAATTTTCATCTTAGGGAACACAAAAACCATAATATAGCCTAAATTGTGATATAATAAGGAGCAATATAATGAGATTGTACTGTCAGCTAACTTCAGCATTGATTTTGAAGCTTTATCAAAGGATAAAGCACAGTCCCCCAAATTAGCAGCATGATGCTTCTGAAAAGCTCAATGAAAAAAAATCACCTTTATTGCCTTAAACTCTGCAAATCAAGAAAATACTGAGCGTGTGCAGGGAAGACAAAAAAAGCTTGTCATTCGCATGCTTATAATAAAACACACACGTATGTGATAATGGACTGTGCGGCCATAATTGAGAGCAATATTAGCTGCATATCCAGGCAAATTACTTTTACTTGGATAGGATTTATGACCGCTTAGAAAAACAGGGTTTATGAATTGGAGGTTTTTGCCAAACTGATTGTGAACTTTTTTTGAGGTGCTTAAGAAAACAGATGTTTGACATGCTGTATTTGAACTTTAGAGGTTTTTGCCAAGGTCCTGCATGGTAGGCTGGTCCAGAAAGTCAGGGAATATAAAGTCTAGAGTGTTTTGGCAAAATGGCTATCATTACCAAACCAAAATTGGCTTGGCGATAGGAACGAGGAGGAAGTGGTGGAGGTTTTTTTCCCCCCAACTAGAAGACTGTAACCAGTTGGGCACAGAAGGCATTGGTACAGGGTTGCTTATCACAAATATAAATAACTTGGAGAACAACGTCTGCGGCTGATAAGAAAGATTGCTGATGACGCATTCTGGTGGAGTTGTAGCTAGTGAGGATGGCTGCCCGAGGGCATAGGCTCAGATTATTGTCATATATACCCATGGGTGCAAAGAGATTCCTTGTTCACTTGAAACAGAGTGAACAGTATATGGCTAAGAAAGAACTGCAGATGCTGGAAAAATTGAAGGTGGACAAAAATGCTGGAGAAACCCAGCTGGTGAGGCAGCATCTATGGAACGAAGGAATAGGTGACGTTTCGGGTCGAGACCCTTCTTCAGACTGATATGGAGGGGCGGGAAGAAGAAAGGAAGAGGCGGAGACAGTACGCTGTGGGAGAACTGGGAAGGGGAGGGGAAGGAGGGAGAAAGCAAGGACTACCTGAAATTGGAGAAATCAATGTTCATACCGCTGGGGTGTAAACTGCCCAAGCGAAATATGAGGTGCTGCTCCTCCAATTTGCGGTGGGACTCACTCTGGCCATGGAGGAGGGCCAGGATAGAAAGGTCTGATTCGGAATGGGAGGGGGAGTTGAAGTGCTGGGCCACCGGGAGATCAGGTTGGTTAGTGCGAACCGAGCGGAGGTGTTGGGCGAAGCGATCGCCAAGCCTAACAGTATATGGTAATGACAGATATATAACAATAAATACGATAACAAATGCAAAACAACAGATTGGTGCAAAGATGTGTAATCTTTGCATGTAGTGCAAAAAGAAATACTAAAGTGCAAAAATTGAATCAGCAAATGAGGTGGAGCTACGAGTACATTGCAGCACCTCTGGGAAAGGGGCGTGAAACGGGTGATTTGTTCAGGAGTCTGATATCAAGCTGTTCATCAAGGTTTGAGGAACCTGTGCATCTAAGGCTTTGGTTCGCATAGATCCTAATTGTCATTGTCACACGGCAGTCATCAACGTGTTTCCTGATGAAATTGGTGACAAATGAGATATACTCATTCAGACACGAAGGAGCTTCAGATGCTGGTTTACAACAAAGACAAATTGTTAGAATAACTCAGCAGCAGATTCTCCAGAGATGTTGCCTAACCCTCTGATTTACTCCAACAGTGTCTACTCATTCAGACTGCATGGAGGCTTTGAACATGTTCCAGTCCACCGAGTCAACCCTCAACCTCCTCGAACTGTGCTGTATTAAACTTTGTTGATGCCTCACACTTCAATCTTTGCCTGTAGGCCAGCAGGAACAGCACTGACAGATGATCAAACCGGCTGAAATAAGGGTGCGGAATGAAGCAACAGGCTTGCTCAATGGTCGAGTAAACATCCTGCATGGGGAAAGGAAACATGCTGACAGTGTTGGGAGCATGTTCCTGAACCTCGTTTGATTGAAGTCAATGACAATGATGAATAAGAACATCATTGTTGTTGTCCAAAGGGAGTTGATCAGCTAAAGCTTGCTTGCCTCTATAGGCAGGGATATTGAGCTTTAAAGGTAAGAGAGTAAAATTTAAAAGAGATGTAAGGGTCAATTTTTTTTACACAAAGGGCGGTGAGTGCCTGGAACGCGCTGCCGGGGATGGTTGTTGAGGCAGATACGATGAGACTTTTGGAAAAACACATTGATATTGAGGGAATAGGGATATGAATTACGTGCAGACAAATAAGAGTTGGTCTTGGCATTGAATTCAGCAAAGACAATGTGGGCCTATGGGCCTATTCGTGCGCAGGACTGTTTCATGTTTTCTGTTCTATAATTTACAAAATCTATTGGCTTAAAGTATTGAACTCACCAGCCTACTTGTAAATAAAAAAAGCAACAAATTCAGACTGCATTGACGGAGAAAGAACAAAGCTCACTTTCTTTCAATTAATACTGATAGAGCACACGCCAAACCATGCTTCACTGAAAATACACTGCAAGACCTCAAACCCAATGCTTTTCAGATAGTTTACCCCATTCAGGTTAAAATAACTTCTTCAAAAATCAAAAACATCATCATCATCATCATCATCATCAAATGGCCAGTCCCAGTCTTTCAAGGCCATGTCAAGCAATCTGCAACAGTTCAGGGAAATGCACATCAATTCAGTGTCCACACTTTGCAGAAAATATTACTTTTCCTTCCTGTTGCACACTCCACTGTCTAGACTTTCAAACAGAAAACTGTATTTGGCAGGATACTGGAAGGCTGCTCAGCCTTGTAACCGAGTCTCGGCCGTACAGTGGCAGAAATAAAAAGCAATAGATCAAATGCAGAGGATAGCACGTGGTCAGTTACTTCCACCACTACAATTATTCAATCACATAGAAAAGTTGATTAAAATGCATAATTTTATTAACTGTATGAAAACAAGGCTGATGTTGTTTCTTTAGTTACAATTGTATAGTCTAATTTCAGTTTACTTGCAGATAAAGAAATTCATGCAAACATGCAGGACAAATGGTTAAGAGAAAATTGGTAAATTAATATTAATTACATGCTAAGCAAAATGAAAGTGAGTCTCTAAAACTTACTGATGCTATTAAAATATGTCAATGTAGGATGATTCGAAGAACAGGGCCAGAGTCAGAGCTATAAGAATAGCAACAAAGATGGAAATCGAGGCAAATATTTGCATGTTACAAATGTAACAAAATAAGCGAAAGTGAATATTAAACTTATTAATATTAAGGTTATGGAGAAATTATCACATGATCAAGGAGCATAATAAGGTACTACAGGTGCACAACCTTTTATCCGAAGATCCAAATAACTAAAACCTCCGAATAGCGGACATTTTTTCGGTCCTTGAAGAAAGGTCCTTGAAAACGTTCACCGAGGGCGGCCCGCAGAGGTGACAGCTGAACCTCCGGTCGGTCCTCGAAGAAAGGGGAACTAAATCCCCATTCATAAAAGAGAAGGTGAGGGTATATTGCGCGGGAGGGTTAATAATTGACAATATGCTGCTGCCTGCCCGCTGAGTTAAAAAGTTCCCACGGTAGACTCACGATACACAGTGTATCGTGAATCTTGCGTGGGAACTTTTTAACTCAGCGGGCAGGCAGCAGCAGATTGTCGCTCCCTTCAGTTTCACCCCACCTACACCCCTCTGCTTCCCGGCCATGTGTGTGACCCCTTCCCTCCCCTCTCCAGCTCCCCGCCCATTGCACCGGCGCGGGGGCTTTGCACTGTCTTCACGTCGGCAATGCCAGCAGGTCAGTGCCAGTCACCGGAGACGTCAGGACCAACGGGACACCGACCCCCAGGCCCACTGCAAGCACGGAGATCCCAGAGACCCACAGCCAGCAGCAGCCCAGCCCCGTTCCAACTCCAGAGGAAAACTGCAAACTGGCCGGAGACGTCAGGACCACCAGAAGCCGCTCCCCGATGGGCCGCTACGGCGACAAGTGGCAGTTCGCCCACAGCCCGAGCTGTGCCCCCTCATCGGGACACCGACCCCCAGGCCCACTGCAAGCACGGAGATCCCAGATCAGCAACTCCAGCCCAGCCCCGCTCCAGCTCCAGAGGAACACGCTCCCCGTATGGGCAGAAGCTGATGGTGTCCAAGGGAAGTCTTGTTCTTGGGGTCGCGCAGCTCGGGCTGTGGGCGAACTGCCACTTGTCGCCGTAGCGGCCCATCGGGGAGCGGATTCCTCTGGAGTTGGAGGGGGAGGGGGGTATTGTGCTGTTTGATCGCCCCCTACTATCCCAGGGACAGGGAGACAGGACGTTCACCGGGGGCGGCCCGCAGAGGTGACAGCGGAACCTCCGGTCGGTCCTCGAAGAAAGGGGAACTAAATCCACATTCATAAAAGAGAAGGTGAGGGTACATTGCGCGGGAGAGTAGGAATCCCAAGACAAAGTTGAGTGAGCGTTCACCGAGGGTGGCCCGCAGAGGTGACAGCGGAACCTCCGGTCGGTCCTGGAAGAAAGGGGAACTAAATCCCCTTCATAAAAGAGAAGTGGAGGGTATATTGCCCGGGAGGGTATATCGCCTACCTGGAAGAAACCGGACATTTTTTCTAGGATGTCGTCTGCACACCAAAGCTCACCAAAGCTCACGTTTGGCGCTAAACATGGCACGCCAAAGCTCACGTTAGGCGCCAAACGCACGTCGCCTCTACTGCACACGGATATAAGAGTGTGAAAATGTCGCCTTAGGCTGCCTAAGGGCATGTAGCCCCGCTAGGGTGACATGAGTGCGAGAGGTGATTCAATGCTGCGGTCACATTTACAAATTCAGGAATTCATTCAACACACTGCATTTCATACAGACATTTATTCTGCAAGAAAAAACTACATTGAAGACTCAAACTCGCGACCGAGGAACTGCCGGGATCAAGGCGCAAACTTGCGACCTTGCGGATATGAGCCGAGCACTCTACCACTGAGCCAGCCATTAAAATCTATGCTAAAAATGTTCCATTCCGAAGGCCGACAAATTCCGAATTACGAAAAGTGTCTGGTCCCAAGGCTTTCGGATAAAAGGTTGTGCACCTGTAGTTTCAATCGTTGGGCGGTAAGAATTTTGCTGATCTCAATCGATCCTTATTAGAAGCAGTATGGATGATTTCACACCGAGCTGGATTAACTCAGTTAAAGCTATTATTCCTTATTGTTACACAACAAACGAGAGCATTGTCAAATGGGACTGTGGTGCATTTTGATACCAATTTTTTGATTTATACTTAATCCCCAGCAAAATAATGCTCAGACTGTCAGTTCTTAATGAGTAATTAATAGAGTATAAGAATAAAAAGACTGCTTGGTGTTTAAATTGAGAAAGAAATAAAGAAAACCCAGGTATTTGGGCAACAAATAGAGATTAATGCAACAGTAGTTATTATATAAAATAAAAATGCAAAACAGTACATTTTAAAAACAGTTATCTTCCCCACTCTTTAAGAGCCATCGCAAGTATTGAACTATTTTCCAACCAAGGAAATACAAATGGTCCTCTTCAATTGAGAAATCAAGAAGTGTGGAGCCACGTACAGTTCTTGTAAACACATTACTGGGAAATGCAGACAATGGAACCACAGTTTAAAGGAGGCCGTGATTTGCAGAGTGCCTTATGATCAGAAATATTAAGAGTTTGAACTTTCTCGTCACATAAACCTCCCATGTTCCTTTCCCACCCTTACTAGGTGCAGCTATGTTCTCACTTCTTTTTTCGCCTTTTCCATTCACTCGCTTGCACCCTCCTCCCACAACTGTTATTTAGATTAATCACATTCCTCCACATGTCCATCATTCACACACCAACCCACCTGGGTTTCCTATCCCTTGGCCTAACTTGTACATCCTCGCCCCCACCTGGTTCCATCCGCCAGTTATCCCTCCCTCTCTGGTTCCACTTCCAACCTTCCAACGTCTATCTCAACCTTCCCCCTCCTCTCCCTAGCTTCATCTGCCTATTTAGTTTCTCAACTGTTTCCACCTATCAACTACTAGCTTCTGCCTCTCCCTCCCCTACCTGCATCCTTCAGCACATCCTCTCCCACCTCACCTGGTTCCATCTGTCATCTACCAGCCACCTTTTTCACCTCTCCTTCTCATCCCTTCATGTTGGCCACTTTCCCTCTGCACTCAGTACTGCTGTAGGATCTCCAACCAAAATATCAGCCGTCTCTGTTGATGCTGCTTGATCTAGTGTGCTCCACCAGTAACTTGTTTATTCCCTTATAATTTGTGCTGTTCACGATTTATATCAGTAATATGGATGAGAGAATCAAATGTAATATATTCAATGAAGCAGCAGTGTCATTTGAGAGAAAATATACGTGGGCTTCAGGGATGCAAAGTGAATCGGTACAAACATGGTAAATGTGGAAATCCACTTTGGTGCAATAAAATAGAATAATAATTTTATTGTTAAATGATGTGAGATTAAACGTGTCAGGCTGTTCAAAGGAGCCTGGTGATCTTAATACAAATTTTTTTTAAAGGTAGTGTGCAGGTGCAGTAGGTGATCAGGAAGGCAGATGGTGCATTCTCCTCTATAGCAAGAGGATAGGGTGTAAGAGTAAATGCTTCTCAATGAAAATATAGAGGACCCTGGTGGAATTGTATCTAGGATACTAATGAAGTTATTGAATTCAGCTACGCAAGTTGCCATGTTGAGATGTGAACTCTGAAGCTTGGGTATCTACAGCATTTATCTAAAACTAAAACTAAAATTTAAATTGTAAAGAGAATCTGCAGAGTGAGACACATTTGGGGAACACGGATTGTCTTCTGAGCATAAATGTCAGGGATGAATTAACTTTATGCAACTATGTCAAAAATCGCAAAATTAACACATCCTTAACTTACCTGGGTTTGGCTGCAGGAAGCTGTCGGCTTGGCCTTCTCATGGACTGGTTAGGTGGAACACGCATTGAGGACCGAGGTGAGGATCTATGGAAGTTGGGATCATGTGCAGGAGGTTTCTTTGGAATCTTTTTCACCAGTCGACTCACCCATTTCTGTTGATCCTCTGTTGAATTAGCTAATAACAGCAGGTCTTTTGCAGATGAAACATCATAATTTACTGCAAAAGATAAATATAGCTTAATGATTTTCGACTAAAGACAAATATAATTGTTGAATTTGCCACAGTAAACCGTTAAACCGTTCAAAGACTAAAGCATACGGAAGAAGAAATCAAAGGCCACAATCCCGTGACCAAAAGCAAAAATAGTTTCAAGTTATCCTTTCACTTTCTCCGTATTTTTAAAACGACGATGAAATTCCAGGTAATTCCTGTTTCCAAAACATCTTTGCAGGGAGACCTTTGAATTTCAAATTGTAAGCGAACTTGTAGTATATCTTTATGCTGCAATTGATACAATACAAAATGAAGATATATTTTGAATCTTACCTTTACAGGGCGCTATAAGATCCTCTTTTTTATCCATGTGATCTTTGTGGCATTTAATATGGCATCGGCGACACTCCAGAGCTGGTGGGGGTTTAAACATTTGCCACAATGGCTTTGGACAAGCCTCACAGTTAGTTGGGAAATGATAGAGGGTCGGTATAAATTCATGTCCTTTGTGAGGAATGTAGCTTGACTTTTCTCCCAAGGCAGGAGGCTCCACAGGAAACTCTTGTTCCTTCCTACTTTCCCCCTCATTAGCATAAAGGATCTAAGGATTATGCAACAGATATTTTAGTGCTAGTCAGTTATTACATTTAAAAGTATTGTAATCATGATCATTTTCAAGATTAATATCCTTTCATTGTACTTTAAATGGAGATATAATAGAGACGGAGATGCACTTACTTGAAATATTCTGGGAATCTCTTTGGCATCTGCTCTATATACATCACCCTGTGTAACCTGCCGAACATGGAAAAGTTTGCTGTGGAGAAAACAGCAAAATTAAAAATAATACACAACATTTCAGGTTTCTCTGGAACCAGCTCCTTACAATTTAAAAACCTACCTATTTAAAGACAAAAGAAAGTGAAAGTCACTTAAATCTGTGTCGGACAAATGCCCCTTTTAAAAAATCTCCTTCAGCCTTTGTCCTATCCCGAATTGATTTGGAGGGACTCGACCCGAAACGTCACCAATTCCTTCGCTCCATAGATGCTGCCTCACCCGCTGAGTTTCTCCAGCATTTTTGTCCACCTTTGGATTCTTTTCTCCGTAGTTTTGGATGGTGAAGGGAGTTTATAAAATGATATGCAGCATAAATAGGGAAGACAGGGTGGAAATGTCCAATACTTGAGCATGGTTTTAAGGAGAGGAGTAAATTTAAACAAGATTTGAGGGACGGTTTTTGATGCAGAATGATCAATGTCTGCAATGACTGAACTGACTAAATAACCCAAGTGTACTCTGAATTTATCATTTTCGCAATTAGGATAAGGAAAAGTAATGACAGATTTTAAGCGACCACTAAACAACAACATTTTATAGCAAAGAAGATTGTATCCATTCCCTCTGTACTTCAGTAAATGGCATACAAAGTAAACCACCATAAATTCAAGAAAACACTACAATTTTCAATACTAAATTGGCAGCAAGAGCCATTTTAGGTATGAAATGGCTGAAAAGCCCAATAGAAAGCTTATACAGCGCATTCAGAAAGCATTCAGACCTTCACTTTTTCCACATTTTGTTTACGTTACAGCCTTATTCTAAAATGGATTAAATTCTTTTTTTTTTAAATAAAAAAGTGAAAACAGGTGCTTAGAAATGTTTGCACAGTAATTAAAAAGAAATAACTGAAATATCACATTTACATAAGTATTCAGACCCTTTACTCAGTAGTTTGTTGAGGCAACTTTGGCAGTGATTACAGCCTCAAGTCTTCTTGGGCATGACGCTACAAGCTTGGCACACCTGTATTTGGGTCATTTCTTCCATTCTTCTCTGCAGATCCTCTCAAGCTATGTCAGTTTGGACGGGGAGCGTCGATGCACAACTTTTTTCAGGTCCCTCCAGAGATGTTCGATCGGGTTCAAGTCTGGACTCTGGCTGGGCCACTCAAGGACATTCACAGACTTGTCACGAAGCCACTCCTGCATTGTCTTGGCTGTGTGCTTAGGGTCGTTGTCCTGTTGGAAGATGAACCTCCGCCCCAGTCTGAGGTCCAGAACGCTCTGGAGCAGATTTTCATCGAGGATCTCTCTGAACTTTGCTCCGTTCATCTTTCCCTCAATCCTGACTAGTTTCCCAGTTCCTGCTGCTGAAAAACATCCCCAGCATGATGCTGCCACCACCATGCTTCACCATAGGTATGGTATTGGCCAGATGATGAGCGGTGCCTGGTTTCCTCCAGACGTGACGCTTGGCATTCAAGCCAAAGAGTTCAATCTTAGTTTCATCAGGCCAGAGAATGTTGTTTCTCAAGGTCTGAGTCTTTTAGGTGTCTTTTGGCAAACTCCAAGCAGGCTGTTGTGTGCCTTTTACTGAGGAGTGGCTTCCTTCTGGCCATTCTACCATTAAAGACCTGATTGGTGGAGTGCTGCAGATGTTGTTGTCCTTCTGGAAGGTTCTCCCATCTCCATAAAGGAACGCTGGAGCTCTGTCAGTGACCATCGGGTTCTTGGTCACCTCCCTGACCAAGGCCCTTCTCAGCCGATTACTCAGTTTGGCCGGGCGGCCAGCTCTATGAAGAGTCCTGGTGGTTCCAAAGTTCTTCCATTGTGCTCTTCGGGACCTGCAATGCTCAGAAATTGTTTGATACCCTTCCCCAGATCTGTGTCTCGACACAATCCTGTCTCGGAGGTCTACGGCCAATTCCTTTATCTTCATGGCTTGGTTTTTACTCTGACATGCACTGTCAACTGTGGGGCCATTATATAGACAGGTGTGTGCCTTTCCAAATCATGTAAAATCAATTTAATTTACAACTGGTGGACTCCAATCAAGTTGTAGAAACATCTCAAGGATAATCAATGGAAAGGGTCTGAATACTTGCATAAATGTGATATTTCAGTTATCCCTTTTTAATTACTTTAATTACGTGGGGCGGTGGTGTTCGGTGCAACAGTGATTTGAGGAGGTTGTGAAGTCTGTTCCCAGCTAGTTCTCCATGCTCCTAGTGTGTTGAAACCGGAGCTTAGAGGGTCGCTGCGTGACGGGAGAAGGGGCAGCGAGATGACAGGCGTTGAGGTCCCAGTTGCTGTGTTATATAGTTGGTGTTCGTGTAGCTGTTTGCACAAACTCTATCCAGGTAATCATAGAACATTGAACAGAACAGCACAGGAACAGGCCCTTTGGCCCATGTTGTCTATGTTGAACATGATGCCAAATTAAACGACTCCTGTCTGCCCACACAGGATCCATGTCCAGCCATCTATGCACATTCATGCGCCTATCCAAAAGCCTCTTTAATGCCACTATTGCATTTGCTTCCACCGCCTCCCCTGGCAGCATATTGCAGTTATCATTCTGCGTCAAAAATCTTCCCGCAAATCTCCTTTAAATTTACCTCCTCACCTTAAAACCATGCTCTCAAGTAATCGAAATTTCCACCGTCTTCCCTATTTATGCCACGTATCATTTTATAAACTCCCTTTACCATCCAAAGCTCCAGAGAAAACAATCCAAGTTTATCTAACCTCTCCTTGTATTCCAGTAAATCCTTTTTGCACCATCTCCAAACCCACCATATCCTTCCCTTAATGGGTGACCAGAACGTCAAACAATACTCCCTTTGTGATCACCGACTACCAAGCATAATGTGGATTCACCTCATGTGTCGAAGCCTTCTTTAATGTATCATTTACTCCCTTCATATTAAAACTTTGAATGAATAAAATTAGCTACTTACTCAATATCCAACACCATAGAAGGATTAGAAAACTCTTTGTCCTGCTCGCTGTCATAAAATAGGATCTTCTTACTGCTCACAATTACATACTGTAAAATAAAATAATAGTCATGTAGATAAATCCTGAATGGAACACTGAAATTTTGTAATATTAAAAATTTAAACCTATAAATTATCTAAGCCATATTTTTATTGAAGCACAACAACTTGTATTTATAAAATATCTTTTTCGTAGCAAAGACTGTCAATGGATATGATTCTTAAACAGACAGAAACAGATGGCAACATTTATAACCAGTGAAGAAAGCGAATGGTATGTTAGCATTCATAGCAAAAGGATTTGAGTATAGGAGCAGGGAGGTTCTACTGCAGTTGTACAGGGTATTGGTGAGACCACACCTGGAGTATTGTAAGTAAGTAAGTAAGTAAACTTTATTTATATAGCGCATTTTAAGCCAATTTGCATTGACCCCAAAGCGCTTTACATAATTTAAATAATAATAAGTTCCATTGCAAACCATAGAAAAAGGTTTTTAAAAAAAATGAATAAAAATGGACACAACATATTACAGGGTTCAACACAAACATCCCCCCACAGCAGAATCAAAACATTTCCACTGCGGGGGAAAGGCACCAGAAAGTTAAAACTGTGTACAGTTTTGGTCTCCAAATCTGAGGAAAGCCATTCTTGCCATAAAGGGAGTACAGAGAAAGTTCACCAGACTGATTCCTGGGATGTCAGGACTTTCATATGAAGAAAGACCGGATAGACTTGGCTTGTACTCGCTAGAATTTAGAAGATTGAGGGGGGATCTTATAGAAACGTACAAAATTCTTAAGGGGTTGGACAGGCTAGATGCAGGAAGATTGTTCCCGATGTTCGGGAAGTCCAGGACAAGGGGTCACAGTTTAAGGGATAAAGGGACCGAGATGAGAAAAACATTTTTCACACAGAGAGTGGTAAATCTCTGGAACTCTCTGCCACAGAAGGTAGTTGAGGCCAGTTCATTGGCTATATTTAAGAGGGAATTAGATGTGGCCCTTGTGGCTAAAGGGATCAGGGGGTATGGAGAGAAGGCAGGTACAGGATACTGAGTTGGATGATCAGCCATGATCATATTGAATGGCGGTGCAGGCTCGAAGGGCCGAATGGCCTACTCCTGCACCTATTTTCTATGTTTCTATAAGGAGGGCGGCTGGTCAAAAATAATAATAAATTGCCAAAGAGGATATTGTCATTTTAAAGCCAATTCAGGTGGATAAATTCCCAGAGTCTGATCAAATGCATCTTCAGTTGTGGAGGCCTTTGCAGAGGTAACTGCATAATCCTCAGCCACAGGTAGAGTCTGGAAGACTGGAGGGTGGTTAATGTTGTACCCTTATTCAAGAAGGTCAGGAAGGACAAGCCAGGGAACTAAAGGCAAGTGAACCTGATGCCAGTGGTGGGTAAGTTGTTGGAGGGGATTCTTACGAATAACATCTACGAGCATGTGGATAGGGAGGGATTAGGGATGGTCAGCATCTCACAAATCTGATAAGAGGTTTTTGGAGAGGTCACCAAGAGGATTGATGAACGCAGGGCAGTGGCAATTGTCTGTAGTAATTTAGCGAGGACTTTTGGCAACCGTATTTGTATACTTTGTCTTTCACAACAAATGCGATTAACCAAATTGGCTGGTTATTCTTTACAAAGTAAACTTACTGTAAAAATATTTCCATAGAGATTAAAAATAAGTTTTACTATTCCTGTTCCTGTTCAAGAGTCAAAACTTCCAAATAATATTTAGCAATCAGGTACCAAGATTATTTATCAAAGCTATAAGCAGGCATAGTATCCTCCCGTGTTGCAAACCACAAAAGATAGCTGGTACCATCTATTCTGTTACATGTACACTGCCACAATTTAAGAGATCTCTTTGTACGTAACACCCAATTAACATTCAAATAATATTTTAAATCAAGCTAAGGGCCAGCGTGCTGGGTAATTATTAATAGGGAACTTCTTTGCTCACCTGTTTCCTCCACAAAAACTTTTTTGTGTTATTTCTCATAGGCAAGGAAAGCCAGCCTTCGAGTCTAGATTCTAAAAAAAGAGAAAAGCAATTAAAACATTAACAGTTGACCAGAAATTCTGGGGATCAAAATGGGTGCCATCAGTAACTCTTACTCATATTTCTTTGGAGACAGGAGGCCAGTCAACTCAGTGAGTAAATGCCAGGTCTCAGAACACAAGCAACACTCCCCTCGTCACACATTTACCTCTCTACAAACATGCCCTCTCTCGCAGATTCTCCTTCCTGTATCTCATGTTGAAGTTATTTACTGCATGTCCTTGGGATGTGGGAGAAAGTTAAGACTTTCAAGGAAACCCCCACTCAGGGTAAATATGCAAGTTGCACACAATCAGCATTGAAAGTATTCAACCTAGTTGCCTGGAGCATTTTCAACAATAGATTTGTATATTCTGAAAATGTCAGATTTCACTTTGAATTTGGAAGAAAGCCGTGGAAAATATCTGCCAGAGTGAATGTCAGTCTCAAACTAAAGTTTGATACCTACAACCGATGGTATTAGAAGAGACTGGGAACAAGAACTAGCTATAAAAATTTCAAAAGAGAGCTGGGATAGACACTTACTATATGTGCATAAATGCTCGATCAACGTACGACATACTCTAATTCAATTCAAAACATTACATAGACTATATTATTCAAAAACGAAAATAAATAAACTTTTCCCCAATGTCTCACCCACTTGTGATAAATGTCAGTCACAAGAAGCTACCATAGCGCACTCTTTTGTTTTTTGTATAAAAATCCAAAAATTCTGGAACGAAATATTTGAAATCTTCACAAAATTAATTGAAATAAAACTTGTACCAAAAGCAGAATGGATCATTTTTGGAATATCAGACGGTAACCCCGAACTAAACGTGTTTCAAAAGAACTTACTTAATTACGGGCTAATAATGGGAAAAAAGCTTATACTCAAATTCTGGAAAAACACTCCAATATCAACAATAAAAATGTGGATTTCAAACATGTTCGAAACATTACACCTGGAAGAGATGAGACTCCTCCTAGCAGGCAAAGCAGACCACTTCCAAAAGTCGTGGTCTGCATTTATGGAACTATTACAAGCATAAGGTGCAATAGTAATTAAAAAAATAAATGGTACCAGGATCTGGTAACGGGGGTAATAAAAACACACAAAAAAAAAAACCCACGGTTGGTATATCCTTTTTTGCGGAGTTTTGTGTTATAATAGAGCGATTGTTTCTCCTTTTTTTTCTTTTCTTTCTAGGGTCTATTTCCTTTCTTTACTTCCTTCTCTAACTTCTTCTCTAAGGGGCTTTCTTTTCCCAACACTTTCCTGCACCTTCACGACTCTTGCTCACTTTCCTTACTTCTTTTATTTCTACCTTTTTTAAAGCTCGAAAAACGAAGTGGTACAACAAATGTAATAAGATATATGTGATGTGTATTACTGTAATTTACTGTACTTCTAATAAAAATAAATTTAAAAAAAAAACTAAAACTAAAGTTTGGAGGAAAACCACATAACTAAAACCTGCTAATGGATAAAAATTTGACATCCAAATTAGAATTGGAAATTGTGTAAGTAACTGCACCTCTCATTTTAACCCATTTCGAACAGAAAATAGCTTTACCAACCTGGAATTTGCATTTTAAGCCAAAACATAAAGCCATATAATTAACATTCAAGGTTAGGTTGATCAGCTAAGCCAATAATTTAAATAAAAGTTAATAAGGTTATATTTCAGCCCTTTCACCATCTCCTTTGGATGAAGATACAGATAGAAATGTAATTCCTACAGGTAGATCAATACCAGTAAGCACAATAGATATTTAAATTAGTTTTTGCAGCACATTAACTAAATTTTCTTCTGCATTTTCATTCATGCATTTTCCTCACACAACATTCAGTTTCAATCATTGTTACAAAGAACGTTAGACAAACTCTAATATCTGCGTTTTAATTAAAATAAAAACAAAAGGTGTTTGTCACATGCAGTACATCACCTGCGGAATCAGGTTCAGATTCAAGCTCAGGTTCAGAGTCAGACTGTGCGTGTACAATGGGCTCTGTGCCGTCGTCTGAGTCAGACTCAGAATCAAAACCATGGAGGTGAGAATAAGAGGGCTTAGTATCAATGGTGACGGAAGTGGAAGAACGCTTGTAGCTAAAAGACATGGACTCCGTGGTGTGAGATTGAGTGATACGAACTGAGAAAACCAAGGTGACAAGACAAGTAGAAAAGTGAAGATGATTATTTTTCACTATTTTAGTTAGTGCAGAAAAGAATAAAACATCAACTAAAGTGAACAGAAATAGTCAGGTAGTAGAGGAAGAACAAAAATAAGTTATTGCATACAACATTTCAGTTTGCAGAATGTACTTTATGGTTGGATGAAACTACCATTTTTCAAACTAAAATAATTATTTTGCATCTCTGAAAAAAATCTCAGTTCCACACTTACTGATGTAAGAGTGCCATAAGTTTTTTTTCATAGATGAAAAATTTGTACCTGTATATTGTTCTAAACAATGGATTTCTACTATCATTCGGTCAGCGTAAAGACATTTTGCTGTCTAACACTTCATTGAGAGCGCAATTTATTCTGCATTTTCATGCCTGCAGGAATAGATCAGGACTTGCTATATGAAATCAATAAAGTAATAATTTCAGTTTATTAATTTAATTTAAAACTAACATTAATTATTTTACGATAAACACGATTAATGAAGTAAACCAAATTTCAGAAAGGGTGGCGTTAAATAAACAGGATGTCGAGAATGTTGCTAAAAATTAGTTAGCAGTCAGGAAGAGGCAGACCACCTCAGTCCCATTGAGCACTCATCCAGTACGATACAAACTGCATTATGATTCTCATTCCAGCATTAAAAGTGCAGAATGTGTTGTTGGAGAGGGTTGGAGAGGAGATAGCAATTTGAAAGGATAGAGCAACTGTCTGTGAATGAAGACTGCAATGAAGAATGCAATGAAGACTGAGCTACTGTCATCAGTTTTAAGGAGTGGAATAATTGATTCCATTCCATATCACAAAGTATTATCACAAAATATCTTCACATAAGTCCAGGACAGGGGGTCACAGCTTAAGGATAGAGGGGAAATCCTTTAGGACCGAGATGAGAAAAACATTTTTCACACAGAGAGTGGTGAATCTTTGGAACTCTCTGCCACAGAAGGTAGTTGAGGCCAGTTCATTGGCTATATTTACGAGGGAGTTAGATGTGGCCCTTGTGGTTAAAGGGATCAGGGGGTATGGAGAAAAGGCAGGTACAGGATACTGAGTTGGATGATCAGCCATGATCATATTGAATGGCGGTGCAGGCTCGAAGGGCCGAATGGCCTACTCCTGCACCTATTTTCTATGTTTCTATGTATAAGATTAGTTGATATTATTAAAGATTATGTGGTGGTTTGACAGACAAAAACAGGAGGGGAGCTCAGGTAAGTGTGTATCAACAGCTTAAGATGTATATGGGGGCATTTCTTCAGAATTATAAAAGTATGGAATTCGCCGCACAGAGCTATGGATGAGCTAGCAGGTCTATTCAAGACTACGATTATTGAACAACAAAGAAATCAAGCATTAGGCGGATCAGACAGGAAATACTGAAGATCAGAGTATGGATGGCAAAACAATCTATGCCTGTTCCATTCTTTATATTCTGAAGAGATTAAAGAACAATAAATAACAATGACTTCAAGAGGACTGAGAGAAAGCAGAATAAAGATGAAGTTTGAAAACAGGGAGGAAAAGTGCCATTTAGTTGAGTATAAAACAGCCAAGTTATCTTGTCAAGAAAATATTCATGGCACTTGGACAGGTGGTGTAGAAACAAGGATTTTAACTGAAAGAGAATTTCACCAAACACAAATTTAAAAGACGAGCAAGCTCTCGGAATATAAAGGGCCAGATCACAGTATGATGTGACAGTAAAAGCCTATCTGCAACCACAATAGAAATAAAAGGGGAAATACTTAATTTACAAGTTTGATCAATTTCCACCATAACACAACGTTGAAGCAATTATTTATATTAAGTCCTACGGGATTTGTTAGGTACATTGTAACATTGGCTATCATGCTAAATCAATATTCAATAATTCTGCTGGAATATTACCACATTTTCAAAATTAATTACAAGGACATGTTTTTTATTTATTTCAGGGAGTAAGACATACGTACCAGGAAATCCATCATCTACTTCTGCATCGCCAGGACCACTGCCAATACTAGTAGTATCTAGACTAACATGAATTAATTGCAGTTGGGAACGTAGCTGTTCAATATCACTGTCTTTGCTGTCTAGTGCCATCTGCAGTTCAATTCGCACCTGGCTTTCATCTGCAATTTGCTGTGATAAGATTAAGTTTATCAATGAATTGTGCATATTTACACCAACTAATCCAGAAAACCCCACCATAAAACACCAGTTCAAATAGTTAAACATATGGCTCACCACTAACTTAAATCACATCTATGTTTCTGCTTCACTAAGAGATTTACTTTAGATTTATTTCAATATTTTTCTTGATTAAAGCTCTTCAGTTTGCTTTCATTTCTAGTCTTTCTACACAATGGATATTTTCTACATTTTAGTTGACGATAAACTGCTTCCTAATCTCTTCTTGTGACATCATTATCATTACTTCCATAAGAAATAAAGATGAACAATTTTATCATGATTGCTTCCCGATCACCAACTTTTTCACTACCCTAGCACAACTGATAGGATTGTTCAAATTGTTCCAAGACAAAACACGTCTTTCATTATTTGGAGAATAAAAAATAATTCCACCCATTAAACCTATTACTGCATCCTTGGCTGAATCACTGATTTATTTTTTTACCATTTCATATTCTTATTTCCACCACCCCATGCCACCTTGCACAAGCCATTATTATTTTTATTTTTTTAAATCCATTTGATAGACCCGGTCGAGACTCTTCATCACATTCTATTCAGAGATAAGGACAACTCTTTTTGAAGATTCTTTTTCCGATCCATTTAATAATCCTTAGTTCTTCCTCTAATAGGAATATAGTAAAAAGTTTCTACATCTCAGCAAGTTACGCACCCCCAAAACGTACTCTCCCATTAATACCTACTTGTCACCAAATGCTGCATGATCAAAGATCTAATTTTCAAGTAATCTTACTTCACACATATTTTAAGCACGTTAACAACTCAAAACTTCCACACTCTGTGGAAACTGTACTTCATTGCTCCATCACCAGATATTACTAAGGAAATTAACTGAAATAACTACTGTCCATATACTGAATATAAAATGTTATAGCCCACTTCTGCATTTGTGGTTATCTATAGAATTAGTCTACCGAAAATGAGAGGCACATGCGCTGTAACATCATTATACAGTGCCATCCATAATGTTTGAGACAAAGACCCATCATTTATTTATTAACCTCTGTACTCCACAATGATATATGTATTAGAAAAAAAAATCACATGTGGTTAAAGTGCACATTGTCAGTTTTTAGTAACGGATATTTTTATACATTTTGGTTTCACCATGTAGAAATTGCAGCTGTGTTTATACATAGTCCCCCCCCATTTCAGGGCACCATAATGTTTAGGACACATGGCTTCATGGGTGTTTGTAATTGCTCAGGTGGGTTTAATTGCCTCCTTCATGCAGGTATAAGAGAGCTCTCAGCATCTAGTCTCCTCCAGTCTTTCCATCACCTTTGGAAACTTTTATTGCTGTTCATCAACATAAGGACCAAAGACGTGCCAATGAAAGTCAAAGAAGTCATTATGAGACTGAGAAATAAGAATAAAACTATTAATGACATCAGCCAAACCATAGGCTTACCAAAATCAACTGTTTGGAACAACTGTTAAGAAGAAAGAGAACACTGGTGAGCTTACTAATCGCAAAGGGACTGGCAGGCCAAGGAAGACCTCCACAGCTGATGACAGAAGAATTATCTCTATAATAAAGACAAATCCCCAAACACCTGTCCGACAGATCAGAAACACTCCTCAGGAGTCAGTTGTGGGTTTGGCAATGACTACTGTTCGCAGAAGACTTCATGAACAGAAATACAGAAGCTACACTGTAAGATGCACTGGTTAGCCGAAAAAATAGGATGGCCAGGTTAGTTTGCCAAGAAGTAATTAAAAGAGCATACACAGTTCCGGAAAAAAGTATTGTGGACAGATGAGATGAAGATTAACTTATATCAGAGTGATGTCAAGAGCAAAGTTTGGAGGAGAGAAGGAACTGCCCAAGAGCCAAAGCATACCACCTCATCTGTGAAACACAGTGGTGGGGGTGTTATGACCTGGGCATGCATGGCTGTTGAAGGTACTGGTTCACTTATCTTCATTGATGATACAAATGCTGATGGTAGTAGCATAATTAATTCTGAAGTGTATAGACATATCCTATCTGCTCGAGATCAAACTAATGCCTCATAACTCATTGGCTGGCGGTTCATTCTACAGCAAGACAATGATCCCAAACATACTGCTAAAGCAACAAAGGAGTTTTTCAAAGCTAAAAAATGGGCAATTCTTGAGTGGCCAAGTCAATCATCCGAACTGAACCCAATTGAGCATGCCTTTTATATGTTGAAGAGAAAACTGAAGGGGACTAGCCCCACGAACAAGCATAAGCTAAAGATGGCTGCAATACAGGTCTGGCAGAGCATCACCAAAGAAGACACCCAACAACTGGTGATGTCCATGAATCGCAGACTTCAAGCAGTCATTGCATGCAAAGGATATGCAACAAAATACTAAACATGACTACTTTCAATTCTGCTATAATTTCTACATGATGAAAGGAAAATGGATAAAAATGGCCTTTATTAAAATCTGTGCACTTTAACCACATGTGATTTTTTCTATTACAAATCTCAAATTGTGGAGTACAGAGGCAAATAAATAAATAAATGATAGGTCTTTGTCGCAAACATTATGGAGGGCACTGTAGGTCGTTGTAACAAAACAAAGCATCAGAAATAGAATTACTGTGACATAATAACATGGACAGAATCTGTACATTTCACAACTGGGTCTTAATTTTTTTTAAATTCTGTCTATGCCTGCATAGCGAACTTCATGCATCATCTTACCGCTTGCATTTCATTGAGCTCTCTCTGGTATTTGATCATCATTTGTGTTAATTTTTCCCGCTCTGACCTTAGCTCCAATTGCAGTTTTCGATTTTCTTTTTCTTTTTTACGAACATCAGTGTCATTTCCTCGCCTCCCATGGTCCTTCTTCATATCCTTACGATTCATAATTTCAGCTAATTTATTGACAGCCTAAAAAACAAAACATAATTTCATGACAATCTCCATTTGAGAATGTAATCTCTTCAGTAAATAATTTGTCCACTGAGAAATCCTGGTGCATACCTAAAAAGATCTTTCACTTAGAGATGCAGTTATGAAATACATTTCTGAATAATTTAATGAACTTTGTCATCTCCAACCTTCAGCATTATCTAACGTAGCAGATTTGACTCGAGTATTCTTATATTATTTGCATCTCAAATAAAAATTTCTGTTACAAAGGTCTTTTAAAGATAAACATGTGTATATATGTGCTAACATAATCGATACATTCAAATTATTCACTCAGCTTTTTTATAAAATAGCTAGTTTATCATGCAAACAATGACAATGTCTGTGCGCTTATATTCCAATTCGTATGCAGTAGTTATAGGAGATGACACTGTTCTCTGTCACAAAGACAGAATTTCTCAAGACGGTATTGCTTGCATGGTGCTACGGTTAGGGAGACCTCTTCTGGGCTGGATATAAACCTGGAGTGAGAGGGCAGTATCCAGTTGTCATGGTCCACAGAAGTACTGACAACACAAGTAGGATGAGAAAAAGTGTTCTACTGTGCTCTATATATTGCACTTAAGTTTGACGATTGTATTTATGTATAGTGTTATATGACCAAATTGGATAACATGCAAAGCAAAGTTTTTCATTGCACCTCAGTACATGTGACAATAATAAACCTAAACCTGATAATTGGCAACAAGCAAAGAAGGATTAGAGAGGCACCCAAATGGCTCAAAGCATGGTATGGTAGAAATGGGGTCAGATTCACTGGTAACAGCACAGGGAAAGGTGAGAGCCGTTCCACTGGAATAAACTTTCCTTGAATTGCGCTGGGACCAGTGTCCCGGTAAATAAATCACATGAATAAGGTTGCGGACAGGAAGGGCTCAAAAAACAGGATGTTTAATAAATCAAGAGGAAGTGAGTGGGCAGTGGCACAGGATTCGGAGGGGGGTTTTTGACAAGCAAAGTGCCGGGACAGAAAATGTACACAAAAGTATGCAACACAGTGCAAATCGAGAGATAGTAAAAACAGAAAAAAAACAATGCATAACAGTCTATATGAATGCAAAACGGGACAGACAGCAACCTGCAAGTACCATCTGATAACCGAGATGCAGTTGCATGGTGCTGAATATTTTAGGTTACATCTTCCAGAAGAAAGGAAAAGGAGGCAGGATAGGATTATTAACCACAGAAGGTACAAGAGCAGCATTACGTCATGACAGAGAAAGTGCATGATAGCGTAGAATTGGTTTGGGTTGAAATCACGAATAACAGAAGATATATGGGAGGATAACGGGAACCCCCGTTCGTCACGGAGCTGGAGCTGCTGTCTGTGAAGCAATCCCCGTTCCAGCGCAGTTCCGCAGAAACAGTAGGTACAGCAAACACAGTACGTGGAAACAAAGAGGAAGCCTCCATTGTGTCTGGAAACGTGGCCGGCGGGCAGGACTTCAGGTCAGACTGAAGCGCAGGGGACTTCGGCCCCTCTCCCCTACTATCCTACTGGCAAATGCACAGTCCCTTGAAAACAAAGTGGAGGACTTAAGGCTACTTTATCAAAGGGAGCTGAGGGAATGCTCTGTGTTCTGTTTCACAGAGACATGGCTCACCCCCAGCTCCCCAGACTCAGCGGTCCAGCCTGAAGGGTTCTCCATCCACCGTATGGACCGTACACTGGCATCTGGGAAAGGGAGAGGAGGGGGCGTCTGCCTCATGGACAACTCTGCGTGGTGCTCAGACGTGGCAGTCCTGTCCAACTCCTGCTCTCCACACCTCGAACATCTGACGGTGAAGTGCCGTCCCTTCTACCTTCCGAGGGAATTCACCTCCATCATCCTGACCGCTGTCTACATCGCACCCCAGGCAGACATCCGTCTGGCACTGGAGGAGCTGCACGCCGTGGTCAACAAACACCAGACTTCTTACCCCTAGGCATTTACCATCATTGCTGGGGTCTTCAATAAGGCAAACATAACGAAATTACTCCCTAACTTCCACCAACATGTCTCCTGCTGCACCAGAGGACCAAACACCCTCGACCACTGCTACACCACCATCAAGAATGCCTATCGCTCTATCCCCCGCCCTCACTTCGGTAAATCCGCCCATACCGCGGTGCTGCTTCTTCCTGCCTACAGGCAGCAATTAAAGAGCGCACCCCCAGAGGTGAGGCCAGTACAGAGCTGGTCGGGGGGGGGGGGGGGGGGGGGGGGGGGGGGGGTGGGGTGGGGGGCAGAGGAACAACTCCAGGACTGTTTGGAGTCTGTAGACTGGGCAATGTTCAAGGACTCGGCAACGGACTTGAACGAATACGCCACAGTCGTTACAGACTTCATTAAGAAATGTGTGGAGGACTGCATCCCCACCAAAACCTTCCGAGTGTTTCCCAATCAGAAACCTTGGGTGAACTTTGAGATCTGCACTTCTGAAGACCAGACACCAGGCATTCATGTCTGATGTTACAGTGGTCTACAAGAAGTCCAGATATCTCTGAAGATCTTTCCTGGTCCGAGAACACTGATGCAATTATTAAGAAAGCACATCAGCGCCTCTACTTCCTGAAAAGATTACGGAGAGTCGGTTTGTCAAGGAGGACTCTCTCTAACTTCTACAGGTGCACAGTAGAGAGTATGCTGACCGGTTGCATCGTGGCTTGGGTCAGCAACTTGAGCGCCCTGGAGAAAAGACTACAAAAAGTAGTAAACACAGTCCATCATCGGCTCTGACCTCCCTTCCATCGAGGGGATCTACCACAGTTGCTGCCTCAAAAAGGCTGGCAGTATCATTAATGACCCACACCATCCTGGCCACACACTCATCTCCCTGCTACCTTCAGGTAGAAGGTACAGGAGCCTGAAGACTGCAACGACCAGGTTCAGGAATAGCTACTTCCCCATAGCCATCAGGCTATTAAACTTGGCTCGGACAAAACTCTGAACATTAATAGTAAGATTAAACGAGAACTTACCAGTTTGAAGTTTGATCTTGATTTTATGAGGAGTTACGATGAGCGATTACGTGAAGAAGGGCCGTCCGTCTGCGTGCGCGTCAATCTTCAAAGCAGCGGTGTTAAATCACAGATAAAAAGAAGACCTGAGAATAGTAAGATTGAAGAAACTAGAACTTCCATGTGACCTTGATAGTATGAGGGTGGGAGCGGTGGGCACGTAATCGCTCATCGTAACTCCTCGTAAAATCAAGATCAAACTTCAAACTGGTAAGTTCTCGTTTAATCTTACTATTTTACTTCGGAGTCACGTGAGTGACTACGTGAAGATTTCAAAGCTCTGTGATTTTACGCCGGTTACGAATCCAGGCGTCACACACTGAATGGATTGACCATGGATGCGTGTAATCATTAAAGCATTCAGACATTACGTAGTTAAGTAAGGACACTGATGCTTTAAATGAAAGAAAAGTTTTAAAAAAACTAGTTTCCCCTCCCAACCTTGGGGGTAAACTAAGGGACAGAACTTAAAATGGTACGTGCAAACACCCCCAGTCCGTTAATAGGTTTGTTATAAAACCGGTGGACCGTTATTTCATTCGTCCATCCTGCAGCCACTAGGATGTTGTCAAGAGGCACGTCCATTGCTCTTGCTGCCGACGTAGATGCAGCCCTGGTGGAGTGAGATTTAACCACCAGTTCACTCTGTTACTCTGTTACCGCCATTACCCCCTTTGACCATCTGGAGATGGTTTGTGTTGACACCTTCTGGTCTGTTCTGAGCTTCTGTGGTTCTCCGTAACTCTCAGATAGAGGTGTTAGTATGTTACCACACACACAACCGTAGGTCCTCTGGATATGCCAAGAACTGGATCTCCATCCCTGGCATTCCTGGCCTGCTATGTTTATATCAGGTTCCTGATTACGAATGTTGTGTTGTTCATATTGGTGGTCATGTAGTCCAACCGTAGCTTTTGCAGTGTCTGGACTCTTTGTCAGCATACCACCTTCAGGGTTAGTTATAGGCGGTCCCCACTGTCAAAGTAGGGTTAGTACCACGCTCACATCCCATGTGTCCGTGTACCTTGGTCTTAGTGTATTAGATTGTAAATTCTCTTCATGAATTTTGTTGTAAAGGGGTGCGTTCCTATCGACCCGTGCCCTGCTTGCAGCATCAGATAGGAGGAAAGTGCGCCTCTGGCACTATTGATTGCACTATAACTTTGTTTATAGTTATAGTGCAGAGTTGATAGGAAACTCCAAGACATCTGTTATCCGAACTGTGTTGTATTTGTTCGGACAGTCCTATGCCTTGAAAAGGCCTCCTCAGAATCTGCAGACCAACAAGTTAATACGTTCGTGTAGTGGATGATTACTCCCTGTAACTGGGTTCACTAGGTCCCTGCTCTTGGGTACAGCCATAACTGGCTGGACTATAGTTCCCAAAATTTTTGGGGACCAGGCTTGAGTAGGCCAATCTGGCACTACCAATATGCCTGTGGCTTAGTCTTGCTTGATTTTGGTCAAGCATCGGTTTGTGAGACAAATTTGCGGAAAGCATGCATAAACAATCCTCCCCAATTGAGGGAGAAAGCATCCACTGCCTTTGCTCCTGGATCCTGCTTGCAGGACACATATCTGGGTAACTGATGGTTTAGTCTAGATGCAAATAGATCAAAATCTGGTATGCCAAATCGTGTAGTTATTTCGTTAAATACTGCCTGATTCAACATCCATTCTGTGTTGTTATTAAACATCCGTGATCCAGCATCTGTCACCGTGTTATATCTACCTCGTAGATTTCCCAAATATTCCTCTTGATACACCAGTGCCAAATGAGGTTCGACAATCTATTGTAAGATACAGATTTTACACCACCCTTGTTAGTGGATATGTGCCACCGCAGTGGTGTTATCAATCTGAATTTGAACAAGCACCGGTTGCATATTGCTACAGAACCCCTTGAGTCCAAATTGTGCCCCCAACAATTCTGGGTAATTGATTCCATGTGTTGGGGAATTACAGACTCCAGCTCATTCCATCTGCCCCCACAGCTCTAGACTGTGTTAGTGGCTCCCCATCCTTAGCCGCTAGCATAGGTCTGAAGAACCCTCGATGGCTTTCAAGCAAATTTACTTTGAGCTTTCTCACGTTCGTTATCCACCGTTGTTATTCAACAATGGCCTCTGCTGGCAATCCATAGTTTTGCCAATTTTGCCTGCATGGAATCTGAGTGTTCGTTCCTTTGCTCGTTGTAATTCTGGTAATGCAAAGGCCCGTACGTACTGCTGGAAATGCGGCTACTATTTGCCAATTACACTCGCTGTTTGCCTGATAGATGGCTAGTATTTGACTATCAGGTCATAGCAGGCTTGATTAATATTTACTGTTTTTGATAGTAAATTCTAGGTAATCAATTACCCTTGTAGGTGTCAATTTTGATTTAACTGGATGGATGAGGTAACCAATTCTATCAAACAGGGTTTTGGTTTGCTTTGACTGATGCTTCTGCCAATTCTTGGTGACTCCAAAATGAAATTGTCCAAATATGCCATTACAATGTGGTTCTGAGACCTTTGTAGGCCCAGAATTGATTTCCGTAGTTTAGTCAATGGTCTAGGAGCTGATGTCAACCCATTTTGCAGATCCATACCATCCAGTTAAACTTCAAATATCTCCTGTTCTTAGTGAATAGACACCGAATAGTATGCATCTTTGAGGTCGATGCATGCCATGTGACCATTTTATAGGAAGCTCCTATAAAACAGTAGTTAAACCGTAACAAAATTACTGTTTCTAAAAGTCTATACTGCACAAATGAGTTACACCTGGATGAAGTGACATCCTCCATCTGTCACATGTCCTGAATGGCAATCCTGCCCAAAAATACTGGGCCTGCCTCGAAGACAATTCCAGTCCGAGTTCCAAGTCTGCTTGGAACCTGTGTATGTTGTGCAGTAAAATTATCACGTTATTATCTGTTTTTAAAAACCCCGTTCTGAAATTTCTTGTTATTGTCATTTTGAACAAGAACACAAGAGTAAATTACCAGCATGTAACTGGTCCACAATCCCTTGTTTCAGTAAACCCAGACCCACCTACCTCCATGGCTACTGGTGGTCTTGTGGTAAGCCCAAAGGCCCCTGATGCGGATTCCTTTTCTCTCCTTGATTGGGAGTAGGACTGGTAAGGAGGGTGGATTCCATGTTTCTCCCGACCTCTACTTGGGTCTGGTCTGAAACCTCATCATACTGAGCCTGCCTTCTAGGACAATTCTGGCCATTATTTTGAGTCTGCCTTGAAAGACGACTCTGATCATATTTCCGTGCCCAGCTTTCAAGCTATTACCGGATTCAGTGAACCGCTTATCCCCTATGGAGGTGTGGGGTGTGTTGTCGCCTACTGATGATTTGCTTATCGTTGTGCGGATATTCTCTTGAGGCCATATGCATGTGCTTCAGTATGTTCATACTTTAAATTCGAGATCAGTTACCTACTGATCATTCACACTCCCCTCCACTGAGAGTGAGGTTCGTAGGCAGCCCTGAAAACAGGTGCTGCCGCAGGCCCCTGAGGATACCTGTGCTGACATGGCCCTTCCAGTGGACCTAAGTGAGATTCTAGCTTTGGTCAGACTGAAAAGGACCATGAATGCTCCTCTCCTTAGAGCAGGAGACATTTGTGCAGCCCTGAAAACAGGTGCTGCTGCCTGCGGGTTCTCCATAATACCCGGGCTGTCAAGAGCTAGATTCCATCCAGGGAAGCACCCAGTGGAACCTGGATGATTGCAGAAGCACTTATTTTCTGTTTGTTTGTATGGAAGCTTATTATTCCTTTTATGTAAAGCATTTTGGTGTTGACTTAAACAGTGCAATATAAGTAAAACTTACTTACTTACTTCCTTTCTTCTGCTTGTCCCTGGGAAGGTTTCCACCCCTCTTCTTTGTACTCTGATTCAGAGTGGTTTCTTCCACATGTAGTTCCCCCTCCAATGGGGAAGACATGGGCTGCCCCATGTGCGAGGCTCCCGGCTCCGGCACTGCTGTAGGCCGTGCTGATACTGCTCCCTCCTTTGGAGCAGATTATTGTTGGAGCAACTTCTGCATAAGTTGCTCCATGTGGGAGAAGTCGTCCTCAGACCCTCTCTGTTGAGGGAGGGTATTCCTCTTCCCCGGACTCATCTGAGTCAACGGGTTAGTTTAGACTTGCGGGTGGCATTACGTCCCGCAGGACAACCATGGAGCTCCTGCTCCCGCGCAAAGTCTCCTGCCGATTCTGCTGTCGGCGCTAATGTCGGGAAGCAAGGCTCCCGCTGATGCTGCTCCCTCCTTTGGAGCAGATCATTGTTGGAGCAACTTCTGCGTAAGTTGCTCCATGTGGGAGAAGTCGTCCTCAGACGCTCTCCGTTGAGGGAGGGTATCCCTCTTCCCCGGACTCATCAGGACAACCATGGAGCTCCTGCTCCCGCGCAAAGTCTCCTGCCGATTATGCTGTCGGCGCTAATGTCGGGAACAAGACCGTCGCCCGCTATTTGGAAAGCTGCGGTCTTCGGCAGCCGACATCCCCGCGGGCCGTCTCCTCGACATCTGGGCTCTGAAAAAAACTTCAAGCCCGAAAGAATGCAGGTAAGTGATTTCAACTTCCCTTACCTGCTCATCCCGACGGCCTGGGAGGCTCAATGCCTACCAGTCCGTCGTGCGTGTTGCGTTCAGACGTAATGACGCGCACGCAGACGGACGGCCCTTCTTCACGTAGTCACTCACGTGACTCCGAAGTAAAATAGCCCATTATCTGTTATTTGCACTTTATCAGTTTATTTATTCATATGTGTATTTACGTATATAATGGTATATGGACACACTGATCTGTTTTGTAGTCAATGTCTACTATGTTCTGTTGTGCTGAAGCAAAGCAAGAATTTCATTGTCCTATCAGGGATACATGACAATAAACTCTCTTGACTTGACTTGATATCGGTGAATATAGACATGCCAAATGTCTGCTCTTGGTGGAGCATAATTGGGGAAATATCTAGGCCATGTTTGAGAGAAATGCAATTGTCATGGGAGATTTTAATCTACATACATATTGGATGAATCAAACTGGTAAAGATAAAAACCAGCTAAAGACTGCACCATTACAGCAGTACACAACTAGCCACCGTCTTCCAACCACTACCTCCTGCCTCCTATCCTAAGCCAGTTTTGGATCTAGTTTTACCAGTTCGTCATGGACCCAATATGCCTTTTTATCTAGATCAACATACCGTGCAAGACCTCGTCAAATGGTATACAGATATCCACAGATATCTAGCACCCCATCTTAAATCAATCTTCTTGGTTACCTAAAAAAAACCTCAAATTAGTGAGGCTGCATCAAAGTAATTGATTCCAATTACTTAAGCAGATGAGAAGATTTCTTGTAGATATCATGGAAAGTTCAAGAGTACAATGCAAATTGGATTAAAGGGTATATATGGATCCTGGGACTGGCACCATTGACTGAAGATTCATAGTAAGAATTAAAACTTGCAGAAATATAACTGGGAATGTTTTTTGGGTCTGTTCATCACATTAAGGCCAAATCACATTAAAGCCAAATTAACTTGGATAGGTGAGAACTATCCAGTGCCTTTTAAATATGAAGCACAAACAAATTTAAACAATGTTCAATAGATATGCCAGCCACCACAATTGCACTGTCACCAATTAAGATTTGATTCCTCTAGGCTTACTTGTGTTTTGAGCGTCCTCTCATTCAGCAACTGTTTGTCATATTGGATTTTAATAATGATTAGATTTGCATCTTCTTCTTTCAGTCTGTTAACCTCTGAAACAAAAATGCAAAACGAGTTTAGATTAGCATTGGAGAACAATTTAGTTGTTGTCATTGACCTGAAGCATAGATTATCTCTCATTTTAGCCTGACCTGCTGAACATATTCAGCATTTTCTGTTTTTACTTCAGCTCCTAGTATGCCAAGATTGTTTCTCAGGCCTTGATAAGTTTAATTTATACAAAATGCCAAACTAAAACACAATTGGTGACAATGCAGATCCACAAGCAATAACTGCTATGTGGCTGAATAAGGCTAATTTATTGAGAACGTTAGATTATATACTCATTTGAATTTGAGATATTAAACACTTTACCTCTCATGAGGATTTGATGCAGTTTAAAAGGAATAGTCAACTATTTAGGTTTAAACAAGTTTTGACCTTTAATGTTACTTTTCCCCCTTCCAGATCACAATTTATACCAATAGTATATAAAAGAGGATTCAGCATCCATCGAGATAGTGGCCATTTTTCCACCTCAGAGACCATCCTTCTAGCCTAGCCCCAAAACACTTGATTTCTCTAAAATAATGCTTATTGATGTGTTCGAATTGTAATTCATGATTGAGCCTCCAATCCTACAGGAGTTATAGAATTCCATTAAAAAATCACAACTTATAAGTGAAATAACATCTTATTCCAGTCCTAAACAGCCTCTCTCTATTTTGTCTGTGACTCTGGGTATTGCCAATGGATCAATGTCCTGTTGGCAGGGCAAATGTTATCTTGGTTTCTTGCCAATGCTGAACTCCCTCAAAAAAGTATAAAAATGTCTGCCATATAGTCATACTAATTTACATTAATTTTATAGCCTCACTACACTGAAACACATCACAAGCAGCAAATATTTTAGAAAGTGGCAATTATGTAAGCAAAGGGCAATATTTCACCACAACTTTACGTGCTTTTAATTCTTATTCAATTGCCAAATTAACAGCTCATGGAAAGCTCATTGGATTGTAAATAAATATGTGCTAAATAGGTCTTATTTGATCTAATTTTGTTTGCACTCACGGTCCAGAAGCCCTTTTACTTTGTTGTTCAGTTCCTCCTTCTCACTTGCAAGATTTGCTACATCAGCAGTCAGTGTTCTATTGGTCTCCTCCAGCTAAAAAACAAGTTAGAATATACAATTCAAACAATTTCTAAAGTACACAAATGTTACTCTGTTAAATTTGGTATTTCTATTGTGCAATATTTTCAGTATGCACATAATCGTTGTTTCCTAATTGTAAATTTTAATTAAAGATTCTGCTGAAGAAAGTGTCAACCCAAATTTGCTTTGTCAACAGATAAAACACCTTAAATGCTTAAGATCTTGCCAAATAAAACTGGCAAATTTGTACGTTTAAGAAGGAACTGCAGATGCTGGAAAATCGATGGTAGACAAAAATGCTGGAGAAACTCAGTGGGTGAGGCAGCATCTATGGTGCGAAGGAAATAGGTAACATTTTGGGTCGAAACCCTTCTTCAGACTGATGTGAGGTTGGGAAGAAGAAAGGAAGAGGTGGAGCCAGTCGGCTTAGGGAGAGCTGAGAAGGGGAGGAGAAAGTAGGGACTTCCTTAAATTAGAGGTCAATGTTCATACCGTTGGGATGAAAACTGCCCAAGCGAAATATGAGGTGCTGCTCCTCCAATTTATGGTAGTCCTCACTCTGGCCATGGAGGAGGCCCAGGACAGAACGGTCAGATTGGGGAATTGAAGTGCTGAGCCACTGGGAGATCAGCTTGGTTATTGTGAAGCGAGCTGAGGTGTTTGGCGAAGCGATCGCCAAGCCTACGCTTGATCTCACCGATGTAGAACAGCTGACAACTAGAGCAGCGGATGCAACAGATGAGGTTGGAGGAGATGCAGGTGAACCTCTGCCACACCTGGAACGACTGCTTGGGTCCTTGAATGAAGTCAAGGGGGGAGGTAAAGCGACAAGTGTAGCATTTCCTGCGGTTGCAAGGGAAAGTGCCCGGAGAGGGGGTGGTTCGGTTGGGAAGGGACGAATTGACCAGGGAGTTACGGAGGGAGCGGTCTCTGCGGAAAGCAGACAGGGGAGGAGATGGGAAGATATGGCAAGTGGTGGGATCACGTTGGAGGTGGCGAAAATGTCGGAGGATTATTTGTTGTATGTGACGGCTGGTAGGGTGGAAGGTGAGGACAAGGGGGACTCTGCCCTTGTTACGAGTGGGGGGGGGGGGGGGATTGAGAGCAGAGTTACGGGGTATAGAAGAGACCCTGGTGAGAGCCTCATCTATAGTAGAAGAGGGGAACCCTTGTTCACTGAAGAATGAGGACATCTCCGATGCCCTGGAGTGGAACACCTCCTCCTGGGTGCAGATGCGGCGTAGACGGAGAAATTGAGAGTCCTTACTGGAAGCAGGGTGGGAAGAAGTGTAGTCCAGATAGCCATGGGAGTCAGTGGGTTTATTTCAGGTGTATTTGAGTGGCGGATGGAAGGAAGTGGTGAATTTGTAATTTGTATCATCCTTGCATTAAATGACATGGTGCTTACATAGCAGGCAATGACAATTGTATCCCAAACTAACAAGGTGTTCTAATGAAACAGAATATCACAATGCAAAAACTCATAAGGCCCTTGAATTAGGTATCACCATTGAAGACCAAGCGTTTTTATCTCATACACCCACTCTTTTCCAACCTTCTTACATTTTTAAAATATAAGTTTTCTTTTAAATTCACATTTGAAGGTTGCTTTTGAATCAGTATGAATCATCATTTTAGGTTGCCCAGTCCAAATTCATTGCATGAAAGTGTTTCTGGTTCTTTTGCCAATCAACTTAAATGCTTCGGCAAATGTAATTAGCTGATATACTTTTATCAAATTGCCTCTAAACCTTTCCAATTGGAAGGACAACCATGCTATTCTTTCCAGTCTATACATGTAACTATATAATTTCAAGAAAGTCAGAGATGTAAACTATCCCATAATATGGATATTATATATGCACTATGTATACTGGCCCCATATTATGAATCTCTTATTCCTTATAATATTCAAGCTTTCAGTGAATAGTATAACATTTGCAAATCAAGATTTAACTTTTATCCATGTAACTTTAAAATCTGTATTTTGAATCCTATACCAACACATCAATTCTGAACCTTTGAACCACTTAAATTATCTTACATTTCGGTGGAAATTACAGAAGATTGGTGTGTGCAACAGGTAGATGTTTTTACAGGACTGCTGTAACCTACTCCCCTTCCCTTCATGCTACTTGGTTATCTTGTCAATTATCAAACGACCCCTCAGTCTACTCAATACTCCCACGGTGCCCTTCGGAATTTGTAGTCTTATACCAGATCACGATATTCCTTTCAAGCCTACCATTGATCACCTCCATGTTACCCATCCTACCCTGAAATGTCCTCCCAATCTCTGTGTCGACCATCTTCCTCTTTCCCAAGCTCTTTGTATCCCACCCCAACGCAACTTCTCAACTCTCCACCAAACCCAAGTAGTAACAAATCCCTCCGCTAGAATGTTTGAGCATTCCACTCATGTCTTTCCAGATTTCTGAACATCTATGCCCTCCACTGATGTGCTGCTCAAACTCAACTTCACTCTCCACCTGTACGCACTCCCTCTCCACACTAACCAATCATTGACGTTTCTTGCCACTAATCACACTTCCTTTTCCATAACTTGCCTCAAAGAACTACCACCCAGTGATCAACTGGCTATTTAAATTTAAAAAAATGATTATTTGGTTCTGCTATTACATTTTTGACGACATGAGCAAACTGAGTTATTATGAATTTTCTGACAATGTCTTCCAACTATTTCCTTGTAAAAGCCCAAGCAACGAAAGTTCCACCTCAGATGTTAGCATTAGCACTGACAATGCATAGTATGTACTCAATCTTTGGGTACAAGGGAGGAAGGATTGAAATACTTTGGACAAAATAGAACATTTCAGTCCTGCCACATATACTACATATAGATTTCACTTTTTAATCACGACTCACAGATGCAATAGTAGCATCCTTTTCCGCCAATTCTTGCTTGTGCCTTGCCATCATCTCTTTAATTTCAAGCTCCTTCATGATTTTTTCTTTTTCTAGGTCAGAATATTGTTCTTCTGCAATTGAGCGTGCAAGCTGCTCAGAATCAGCTTTCGTTAGTGTGATCTCAAGCTGTGCGGCCAAAGAATCTCTGCACAGAAACAAATAGGTTCAATCAAATGAAGATGTATACTCACAAAAAGCAATTTTTAAAAAAAAAGCATAATTGGACTTCAACGTATGACTTGGTTCATAAAAACCTATTCTGAAGCTTTTCAATTTCTTATTCCTCACCAAATACTTGGATAAGCAATCATTTCTCAAAGTTTCAGATGCAGTTCATATTGACATTATATTTCCTGCAGTTGTTCTTCCAAGCTTTATTTTGGACAAATACAAATATTTCCTGGAAACTCGGAGCTTTGTTTTAAACCATTTCTAATTAGAATTGTTAAATACTCTCCCAGATCTCATGGCAAATGTAGCCGTTTAATCAGCTCCAAGACTGGGACTTCAAGATGCATAATTAAGTACGAAAGTCTTAAGCTTGTTGTATGACAACTGCACTGCCAACTGTCAATGTAATTTATGGCTGAACTCCAGACTGGCGAATGAAACATAACCTTACTGAGATTCCCCAGCATTTCTGATGGGATCTCCTTAAATTAAATGGCTATTGTACGTTTATGAATATCAAGGAAAGCAGGATTTGGATCATTTATATCTTAAATTATTTCTGTTTAGTTTGCTTTCAAGTAGTCACGATTTTAATTTGTAACTGCTTACTTCTTGGAAAAAAAAGTCATTCGAGTTAAAGAAAACGATTACAAATATCTATATCCAGCAAAGCCCAGGGGTGATGGTGATGGGGGTGGGCAGCAAGGCTTGTTTACGATGTTTTCAGGACAGTTCAGATGTTGTGTGTCTGAGAAGCCTTTACCAGGACTTGCCCTGGAGTCTGGGATGCTTTTTGGTCAAAAAGATAAGCCCTGACCATCTTTAAATGTAGAATGGTAATAATAATTTAGATTGGCTTTAAAGTATTTTGAAGTATGGTTTTGAGATGATTTAACAATTAATTTCCCACCTCTCATCCTGCAATTCCTGCATTTTCTGTTGCAAATCTTTACAAAGTTTGTTTTTCTCTTCACATTCTTCCTTCAGTTCTCTTACTTGAGTCTTGTACAAAGTCTGCAAAATTAAAAAGCAGCAAAATTTTTAAATAACCATCTAAAATAATCTGTTTATTTTACATTGTTAAAACTGGATCACTATTATATTGTAGGAATGCGAGTAAACGTTTAATTCGAACTACATTTGTCTAATGGCTGTGTGCATTATCTCTTTCTGCTTCAGCATCAATAAATGTAGCCATTATTTGGTGTGGACAATTATGAACAGTTGTTGTCTCACTTGCACCTTTCCACATGTAGTAACTAATTTTAACATCAGGGCACATTATTTGCCCAAATAATTGACAAATTATTTAACATCCATTGTAAAAAATTAGCCTTATTTAATCATGCCAAGATTTCTTATCCATGAAGTAGAAAATAGCAGACATACTGAAAAATACTGTTCTGCTTCCAACTGGTCCTGAAGCTCTTTCATTTGACCATCAGCATCCTGGCGCTCTCTGTAACAGTAGATATTATTAGGAAAAAAAAAATCACTTAACAAATTCAAGAATAGTAAAAAGAAACATGGGCTAGAAATTCACTTCTCTTCCAGCTTTTAAACTTCGCTTGGTACTTTAAAGAAACATATCACCCAAACCACAAATGGATACGTTTTCAGTGTTCTCAGAAGCAAAAACATGAACCAGTCTTTAACCACAGGTTCATTAGAAAGAACATTAGTTCAAAATGTAACTAAATTGAGGTCTTCTCTTACTTTAAAAAAAAAACTTTTCCCCGCGAGAAAACCCTGGTTTGATCACTTTACAACATATTATGGTATATTGGAAGATAATAAACATGAAAGATGGCATTTCAATTATAATCTGGAAACCAAACCAGTCAGTTATGAAACTAATCAGAACATTCAAATATATTGCCATAATTTGAAAGAATTGTGGTCAAATATGTGGTTACTGAAGGTGGGAAGGTGAGGGAGAATATTTTTTTCTTTGATATACAATGGAAACTTGCAAAATTCCTTGGAAGCATTTTTGAGATAAAATTCACCAATCAAATTCAAACATAGCCATTTCATTTTGCAAGTATTTCTAAAATAAAGCAGTTGTCTACCTTGTAGGAAATCTTACTTTCTTCAATTTTATCAAAAGTATTTAGCTAGGGGTAGCATCTCTTTTTCCTATTTGTCTCATTACTGAGATAAGCTAAAAAAAAAGCAGTATAACTTAACTAGAATATCATATTTTGCCAGCAGTTGACAGTTTTAATCACAGATCTGATGGTGAAAGGACGGATTGGCAAGCAGATCGCACAGATAATTTGTTTATCTGCATCTGGTGGTTGTCGTTTTCAACGGTACACCTTTCCCATCACAAAATATCAAAGCTGTGGCCTCTAAAGCAGTTTCATTGTTAGATTCCTAAACTGCTATTTATATGGAACTAGGAGGAAAACAATGCAGTGAAGGTAAAACGTACTTTCGCAACTCTCCTATCTGCTTTTCCAGACTCAGTTTAGTCTCCACCAAATGATTTATCTCCTGTTTCAGCTGTTTCTCTGACATTTTCAGTGAATTTACTTGTTGTGTCTGCATCTTCAAGTCATTCTGATTTAAACTACGTTTCTGTGTCTCCTGTTCAATCTTTAATGACAAATTTTTGACCTGAAAATGAAAATAGGGATGTTACTCCAAAAATGTCAAACTAGTATTTTAAGTACAAAAATAATATATACTTTTCACTCCTTGCAAACTATGTCATGACCGATTTAACCAGCATTCAGCAAACCATATTAGTTATCCACATGTCAAAATAAAGTGTTCAATTCACACCAAGTAATATAAAGAAAGAGTTTGGTATTATTCCTGCATGCATGCACATATTGAATAATTTGAATAATCTTCAAGCAACATTCTGTGGTGACACTTACCTCCTCATTTAAATTTTCCTTTCGATTAAATAATTCTTCTATTTGTTGTTGTGCTTGTTTAATATCACAGTCTAACATTGAACATTGCTTTTCAGCTTCCAGAAGACGATTTTCAACTTTTTGTTTTGTACATCTTTCTTCCTGCAGCTTCTTTTCCATTTCTGATTTAAAAAAAAAGAAAATTATTATCGTCACTAAATGCACTGATATATCCCAAGCATCCCGGATTTGCAACAACAGAAATTCCCCTACGCAGAGTTGCAAGGTTTCAAGATAGTCTTAGGAAGTGCTGGGTGAGTGGAGGTCAAGGGCAGGAGAGTGTCGATAGTGCAGAATCACCTCTTCAAAGGTAACAAAGAAAGTGAAGAATAAGTCAATTTGAGAATAAAACTGTGGTCAACCTGGAAACAGAATTTTAGTTATTTTGGATGGAAATTTGCATACAACATAAAGAAGGGGAGGACAATGTCTTACAAGTCCAAAGTGCAGACAATGTTTTTATTCAGAATAATTTTAACTATTGAGGATAATTATAATATAAAGCCAAAATTACATACAGAAATAAATAAATTTCAGTAGACTTGAAGTTTTAAAGCAAACAAGTCATGTGATACTCAGTGTTGTGGAGTAATAGACATGGGCCATCTTTCAAGAGTTATCGTATAGGGGTTGCAGCCAATTAATACAAAAGGTAACCAGTTTTCAATGAGACAAGGATAGCTGCCTGAATTTCGACCATCATTTACAGAAAACCATCTTTCAATGCAATGGCAAAATAAGGATGTTCTTCAAAAATCGTACCTTCGCAAATATCATTCTTGTTTGTGCAAGAGATTAGGTACTACATCAGGAACTTATTAATTTTCCTGTTATAAGATTTCAAAACATTAATCAGAAGTAAACAATTTCAGGGTAGAAAGTGAGGTAAATAGGGGGTATCCCTCAAACTTGGAAAGAGCTCAAAAGGTTTAACGGAAGAACTGCAAAATTAAAAAGTGTATATTGACTTTTTAACATCATATTATGCTTAATATGAAAGGTTTCAATTTCAAAAAACTTGAATTTCTCGTCTTGTAACATGCTGGTTTAATTTAATTTGTTGAAGAAAGAACTGCAGATGCTGGAAAAATCAAATAACAAAAATGCTGGAAAAACTCAGCGGGTGAGGCAGCATCTATGGAGCGAAGGAATAAAGGAGTTAAAGAAATCAATATTCATACCACTGGGCTGTAAGCTGCAAAAGCAAAATATGAGATGCTGTTCCTCCAATTTGCATTTAGCCTCACTCTGCGATGGAGGAGACCTAGGACAGAAAGGTCAGTGTGGGAATGGGAAGGAGAATTAAAGTGTTTAGCAACCAGGAGATCAGATTGGTTCAGGCCGACTGAGCGAAGGTGTTCAGGAAAACGATTGCCCAGTCTTCGTTTGGTCTCACCAATGTATAAGAGTCCACATCTTGAACAACTGATACAGTAGAAGAGGTTGGAGGAGGTGCATGTGAACCTCTGCCTAACCTGAAAGGGCTGCCTGGACACAGCCGAGGGAGGAGGTACAGGGACAGGTGTTGCATCTTCTGCAGTTGCAGGTGAAGGTACCTGGTTGGTTTGGGTGGGAAGGGATGAGTTAACCAGGGAGTTGCAGAGGGAACGGTCTCTACGGAAGGCGGAAAGGGGTGGATGTAACTAGTGTTGGGATCCCGTTGGAGATGGCAGAAATTTCGGAGGATTATGTGTCGTATGTGAGGGCTGATGGGGTGAAAGGCAAGGACTAGGGGGACTCTGTCTCTTTTGTGACTCACGAGAGGGGGAGCAAGGGTGGAGCTGCGGGGTATCGAGGAGGCACAAGTGAGGGCCTCATCCATGATGGGAGATGGGAAACCCTGTTCCCTAAAGGATTAGGCCATCTCGGATGTCCTGGTATGGACCACCTCATCCTGGGCACAGATGCGGCGTAGACAGAGGAATTGGGATAGAAAAGAATCTTTGCAGGAAGCAGGGTGGGAAGAAGTGTCGTTGTGGGAGTCAGTCGGTTTGTGATAGACGTCAGTCGATGGTCTATTTCCTGTGATGAAGATTTTGAGATCAAGAAAGGGGAGGGAGGTGTCGGAGGTGGTCTAAGTAAATTTGAGTGCAGGATGGAAATTGGTGGTGAAGTTGGTGAAGTCCATGAGTTCTGCATGGGTGCAGGAGGTAGCACCGATGCAGTCATCAATGTAACGGAGATAGAGTTCGGGCATAGGTTCAGTGTACGCCTGTAACTGGGAATGTTCAACGTACCCTGCAAAGAGGCAGACATAGCTGGGACCCATGTGGGTGCCCATTGCTATGCATTGGGCTTGGAGGAAGTGGGAGGAGTCAAAGGAGAAGTTGGTGAGGGTGAGGAACAGCTTCGCTATGCGGAGTAGTGTTAGTAGAGGGAAATTGGATGGTTCTGCGGTAATGGAAGAAACGGAGGGCTTTAAGGCCTTCCTGGTGGGGGAATGGTGTAGAGTGATCAAGAGCGGAACTCACTATCAAAACATGGAGGGGACGGGGGACACATTTTTTTGGCGGCCACGTGCGCATGCGCACACTCACGCGAGAGGCTTCGGAGGCTCAATCCAGCGCTAAATGCAGCTCAACTCTGCCTGTCTCACCGGGTTAACTACAGCCCTGTCTGGACTGACGGGATACCAGCGCTGCTTCTCCGCGCTGGCTGTGGGCCTGGGGGCACAGGTCGCGTCTGACTCCTGACCTCTCTGGCCGCCCGTGGGGGGGCACTCGGGTGGGGACAGGTCTGTGCCACGTCTCCCTCCTCCAATCACCGCACTCTATCCTCAGTCCCACACCCCCTCCCCCCACTCCTCTAATCATCGCACCCTCGATCATCAGTCCCACCCCCACTGTCTCGCGGAAAGCGGTGATTTTAAAATACGGATCACAAAAACTTGGGGGGGGGGGGGAAGCCCCCCACCTCTCAAAACATGGGGGGTACGTGTCCCCTCTGCCCCCCCCCCCGGGTTTTCCGCCCCTGAGAGTGATTGAACGTCCATAGTAGAGATGAGGGAGTGGGGGCTCGGAAAGAAGAAGTAATTAAAGAGACGAAGGTCATGTGAGGTATCTTGGAGGTCGGGAGAGATTGGACCAGGGGGGGATAGGATGGAGTCGAGATACATGGAAATCATTCCAATGGGACAGGAGCAGGCAGAAACAATGGGTCTGCCACAGCAGTTGTGTTTATAGATTTTGGGGAGAAGACAATACTGTGCAGGGCTGGGAAACGATAAGGTTGGAGGCTGTGGAAGGCAGACAGCCAGAAGTGATGAAATCCAAAATGAGATTATAGCCTTGTGCTCATCTGCGGGATGATGGTCCAAGGGTGAGTAGGAGATGTCCAAAAGATGGCGCCTGGCCTCAATGCAGTAGAGGTCAGCTCGCCAGACTGCCACACCATCTCCCTTGTCGGTGGGTTTGATGATAATGTCGAGGTTGCTGCGCATCAGTGGGATCATGGACCAAGAACAAAATACTCAGTTATTGAAATAGGAATGCTAAAGTTAAATATATGGCTAACGGTGGAAGTCCCTATCTTGACTGAATGATGCAAGGACCTAAAGAGAATTTCAGCAACCTGGAAGGATGCGGGTACAAAGGTAAAAACACTATTCAAGCAGAACATACTGCACACTGCTGAAGATTAATGCTGACAGCAAGACCAGATAGATACACTGAATCAGCTGCAGCTGGCGATGAATACTTACAGAAACGGTAAAGTATCTATTTCTTTGTTAGTCATACCTTGCTGAAACAAGCCCTTCGGCCCAACTTGACCATACTGACCAAGATGCCTCTTCTATACTAGTTTAATTTCTGCAGGTTTGGCCCATGTGTTTCAAAACTTTGCCAATCCATGTACCTGTCCAAATGTCTTTTAAATATTGTTTAACTACTTCCTCTGGCAGCTCGTTCAATATACATACCACTCTCTATGTGAAAAAGTTGCCCCTCACATTCCTATTAAATCATTCCTCTCACAAAGGCCTGCCCTCTAGTTCTTGATTCCTCTCACTATGCAAAAATATTATGTGCATTCATCCTATCTATTCCCTTCATGATTTCATACACCTCTAAGATCACCACTCAGTCTCCTGTGCTCCCAGGAATAATGTCCTAGCCTGTCCAATCACTTCCTACAGCTCACGCCCTTGAGTCCTGGCAACATCCTTGTAAATCGTCTCTACACTCTTTCCAGTTTAATGGCTCAATTAAATGATTATGTTCATGAGAAAGGTATGTTTACATTTGTTGCATAATAAAATCACTATGAACTTTATTGATTCTAGCCTTCCAAAGTATTTGCGTATATCAATCCAAGTAAATTTCAGTGCTTAGTCGAAAGAGTGTGCAGCGGTACAAGTAGGTGCACACTTGAATAAATAAATAACGAAAGCAAACCAAAATGAGTGCTACTAGATTCCAAATAAATTAGTTTCAATTCAAAAGCTCCCATGCAGTCAAATATCTTGTTATTAATTATCTCAGAAAGAATTTCATCTCCCCCTCAAAAAAGTTAGGTTAACATTTTGTCAAGTCCAAGCAATTTCCTATAGCAATAACTCACCCTTCATTGCTTCCGATTTTGCTTCTTCTATAGACTCGTAGATCTTATTCTTATCTGCAAGCCGCGCCTTGGTAGCTTTGTGTTCAGCTTCCTCCTGCTCTAGATGCTGCTGTAATACTTTTTGCTTGTATGTCATGTCTATTTCCATGTTAATTTTTTCCTGCAAATAAATCAGCACAAGAAATGAGAAAACAAGCTACAAGCAGCATTTATGGATCGCATGAAATTCCTTTCACAAAGTAAATTTGATGCATTTTGATTTTTAAATGTCTCAAATGAGGAATGGAATTTTTTACTTTAAATAGCGGAGATATAATAGATTCAGATAAAATTACAGAATATATCAGCATATAGCCAACACAACTTATGTGCCATATATCTCGGTCAATAATCTACATTAAGGACGCTTTCTTATTTATAAGATGTTTCTATCAGGTCAAGAACCAAATCATGTGCATTGGAGTCTGATACCTGTTCAAGTACTCCTGTGCCTTAGGCCATAAATTGGTCAGTTAATTTAACTGAAGAAAAATAATGCATCTGATTAAACCTCAATGGGTGGCATTAAGTTCCTGATTTCAAAGCAAAATCTGCCCCACCTTTTCCAAGTCAGTTAGTTTATCTTGCAGCTGTCTTTTCTCCATTTCAGTTTTGGACAATGTGCTCTTAGTGTTTTTCAGATCGTCTCCAATTGAGGAAATCCGCCCTGCAAATAACTTTCATTAGTAAAATTTAAACAAAGTATTGGTGCACCAGCAAAGTGAACAACTACTCCTGGGAATAATGTTTTTCCAACTGAAATTCCTATTTCAACTACATTCAATGTTTTACCCTTAACCGCTGCCTCATCTTCACTGAAGATGATGTGAATTTAATTTATATGCAGCAACATTGTCAGTATTTTTATTAATGGGGAAAAATAGTTACAAAAATGTTATAAAATTAAAATAAACCATCAGAAGTTACTATGAGAGGGTGGGCGAGAACCACATTCTTGTGAAATGCAAGATTTTATAAATTGCATATACAGTGCCCTACGTTATGTTTGGGACAAAGACCCATCATTTATTTATTTGCCTCTGTACTCCACAATTTGAGATCTGTAATAGAAAAAAATCACATGTGGTTAAAGTGCACATTGCCAGATTTTATTAAAGGCCATTTTTATACATTTTGGTTTCACCGTGTAGAAATTACAGCTGTGTTTATCCCCCCCCCCCCCCCCCCCCCCAATTTCAGGGCAGCATAATGTTTGGGACACATGGAGGTAATTGGAGGTAATAAGAGAGCTCTCAGCACCTAGTCTTTCCTCCAGTCTTTCCATCACCGTTGGAAAGTTTTATTGTTGTTTATCAATATGTTTATCAAAGTTGTGCCAATGAAAGTCAAAGAAGCCATTATGAGACTGAGAAACAAGAATAAAACTGTTAGAGACATCAGCCAAACCTTAAGCTTACCAAAATCAACTGTTTGGAACATGATTAAGAAGAAAGAGAGCATTGGTGAGCTTGCTAATCGCAAAGAGACTGGCAGACCAAGGAAGATCTCCACAGCTGATAATAAAGAAAAATCCCCAAACATCTGTCCGACAGATCAGAAACACTCTTCAAGAGTCAGGTGTGGATTTGTCAGTGATCACTGTCCACAAAAGACTTCATGAACAGAAATAGAGGCTACACTGCAAGATGCAAACCACTGGTTCACCGCAAAAATAGTTTGGCCAGGTTACAGTTTGCCAAGAAGTACTTAAAAAAGCAACCACAGTTCTGGAAAAAGGTCTTGTGGACAGATGAGACGAAGATTAACATATCAGAGTGATGGCAAGAGCAAAGTATGGAGGAGGGAAGGAACTGCCCAAGATCCAAAACATACCACCTCACCTGTGAAACACGGTGGTGGGGGTGTTATGGCCTGGGCATGTATGGCTGCTGAAGGTACTGGCTAACTTATCGTCATTGATGATACAACTGCTGCTGGTAGTAGCATAATGAATTCTGAAGTGTATAGACACATCCTATCTGCTCAAGTTCAAACAAATGCCTCAAAACTCATTGGCCGGCGGTATATTCCACAGCAAGACAATGATCCCAAACATACTGCTAAAGCAACAAAGGAGTTTTTCAAAGCTAAAAAATAGTCAATTCTTGAGTGGCCAAGTTAATCACCCGATCTGAACCCAATTGAGCATGCCTTTTATATGCTGAAGAGTAAACTAAAGGGGACTTGCCCCCTAACCAAGCATAAGCTAAAGATGGCTGCAATACAGGCCTGGCAGAGCATCACCAGAGAAGACACCCCGCAACTGGTGATGTCCATGAATCGCAGATTTTAAGCAGTCATTGCATGCAAAGGATATGCAACAAAATTTTAAACACAACGACTTCATTTACATGACATTGCTGTGTCCCAAACATTATGGTGCCCTGAAATATGGGGACTATGTATAAACACTGCTGTAATTTCTACACGGTGAAACCAAAATGTATAAAAATGGCCGTTATTAAAATCTGACAATGTGTACTTTAACTACATGTGATTTTTTTTCTATTACAAATCTCAAATTGTGGAGTACAGAGGCACATAAATAAATGATGGGTCTTTGTCTCAATCATTATGGAGGGCACTGTATTTCCTATGTTTCCCCAGATAAATTCTGTAATTTGATTTTTTTGAACTTGCTCTTCGATTGCAAATAAGTTAACTAATTTTTAAAGTTGCAAGCCCTCAAAGACAAATTGTAATTAATTTGTAATGACTCCGATTAACTTTTGGTGAACTTTTGATGAGTTACGGAAACAGTTTTAATTAGATGTCATCGACTTGAAACATGTTCTCGGTCTCCCCCTATACATACCTGCATTTGAACACTTGTCACATTTTCAGTTTTCATTCTGTTTAAGGAACGTAATTAACTTCCAAATTAAGTGGAAATTTATACGGAACATCCTCTCAGTGCTTTCACAGGAAGAATGGATAAATGGAAAAAGTCTGATAGCACAGTAGAACTGTTTCTTTGCGATAGGCAGATTAAAAGGAAGGAGCGAATTTTTAGGAGATAAAAGTTCATTCTGCACTAAATACCTTACTAGAATTTATATTTATTGCATGTATATAACAAAAATGTTGGTAGCCAAGGTCTCATACTTTCAATTAGTGATGCAATTTTAAGCTGTAGGCGAGACGCCAATTCTGCGCCAAACTAAAGCTTGCCTGTTTACACCTTACCTTGCAAGTCACTGATAATCTCTGAACCATGAGAGCGATCTCTTCTTTCACCTTCCAGTGCTGACTGTAAACCTATATAGTCCTTTTCAAGCTTGAGCTTGGTGTTATCCAATGCAGCATTTTTGTCTTGCAACTCCCTATTGTTGATCTCCAGTTGTCCTAATTGCTTTGATAATTCTGTTTGGTTCTTTCGTAGTCTCACTGTTGTCTCAGATTCTGTCCTTAATAAGGCGTTAGCTTCATCCAACTAATTTATATGCAGGTAAAAGGGAGGCATAATAAACATCAATAATTAGAACTTTAAATGTAACATTTAGTCATTGCACATGGAAATGCATACAAAATCTGCACACAAAATGTCATTTATGATTTTATATATATATATATATATATATTAACTAAGGAAAAAAAAAGTAATAAAAAAATTAATAATCTGGAAAAATGTCCTGTTTGTGCAGTTTATAAAAAATAGATGAAAATAGTCAGTGTTCTGTGATGGTTTTTATACCCACCTGCATGCATGTGCAAGGTTTTGTACAGTTAATTAGTAAATTAATTGGAATCAGTTTCAACTTTGGTAGCTACTGCATATCAAACAGGGCAAATGAATAGCAAATCTATAAAGTTGCAATATAGCCTGTAAACCTGTCACCAAAATTCAAATAACCAATCAACATTTAATTGTGGCTTAAAAGTGAACAATCTTTCAAACAAGCTTTCAGAGGGAAATTGTAATCAGATAGTACACATTAGCAAGTTGGAGAACAAAATTTGCAACCATAATTGTTGCACATCTGCAAAGATGAATTGGGTGACCAACCGTACAAGAATCTAACATTCAATACATTTAAACCAAAGAACAGGATTCATACTTGATGAATCCACATAAATGCATCAATGCCAATGGTCCGGTTGAAAGCTGCTAGAAAAATGCTCTGCAAATAATTTTGTCTAACTTCCGTTCCTGCACTCTAGAGCGAGAGAGGCAGAGACAAGCCAGAATTTAGTTGCCATTGCGTGATCTTCCACTCCTTTGTTGGACTTGGCACAGGGCAGGGCGAGTGTTTAGTCCTTCTGAACTGGAGAGTTCACATATGGTCATTTAGCTTGATGTACAATTTAATTTTTTAACATGATCTTTTGTTTTAATTATTTACTTCATACAAGTGTTTTAAGTTAAATATAATTATTTTTAATATATTTAAAATAACTGGATTGTAGTGCGATACTTAAAAGCAATTTAATGACCTTCAAAAGATTGTTAGGGAAATACAGGGCAAGGCATTAGGATCGACCATCTGAGGCACAGATGTCACGAATGGACTGTTTCACTGCCAGGAATAGGTATGGCAGTTTGGAACAATGGAGCACAGAGGCCAGAGAATAAGATCAAAGAGAAATCCCATCAAGCATTACCTATACCACGGAATTTTATTTCCTATATTTTTAGGAACATGGTATCTGACCTATTAACTTCATGTACCAGGTTGTAATGATATTATCTCATTAAAAATAAACCAAATAGAAATATGTTTTGAAGGATCATCCAAATTCATGATAATTAATGCTACAGAATATTGTGCAGTTAGACATGGAACTGTTTGAGTATCAGGGATGCTAGGAACAAACATAAGGAATACATCACGATTTAGTAAAAAGCTAACATTTGATAGGAAGCAGACAAAATAAAAATAGTTGTGCCCAGGGAGTGACCATTTCTGATGGAAAACAAAGACAATGGTTAACAGCTTATTTATAAATAATTATTGCCTGAAAACAATGGCAGATCTGCTTTGCTGCAGATTAAGAAAATACTGTTCAACAATCAGCATCATTGGATCAGCCATGTTTTTCTGTAGATAGTCCATTAGAATACATTTTTCTACATTAAGAAGATGTCAATGTTGCATTGCTACACTTGAACAATCTAGGTAGGACCTGACCAATTTTAGTTTAGTTAAGATATACAATTTGGAAAGAGGCTCTTCAGCCATTGGGTCTGCACCGACCAGCAATTCCCTGTACAGTAGTTCTATCCTACACTTTAGGGACAATTTATAGAAGTCAATTAACCTACAAACCTGCACCTTTGGAAAGTAGGAGGAAACTTGAGCACCTAGAGGAAACCCACACGGCCACAGGGAGAATGTTCAAACTCCATACATACAGCACCCACAGTCAGGATCAAATCCAGGTCTTTGGCTCTACAAGGCAACAACTTTACAACTGTACCACTGTGCCGCCCCAAATCTAGAGACCTTCATTGCCAAGGTGAATTGAAACATAGAAAATAGGTGCAGGAGTAGGCCATTCAAGCATATACAGTGGCTTGCAAAAGTAACACTGCACATCACCCTGAACACACCATCCCCACTGTGAAACATGGTGGTGGCAGCATCATGCTGTGGGGATGCTTTTCTTCAGCAGGGACAGGGAAGCTGGTCAGAGTTGATGGGAAGATGGATGGAGCCAAATACAGGGAAATCTTGGAAGAAAACCTGTTAGAGTCGGCAAAAGACTTGAGACTGGGGCGGAGGTTCACCTTCCAGCAGGACAACGACCCTAAACATACAGCCAGAGCTACAATAGAATGGTTTAGATCAAAGCATATTCATGTGTTAGAATGGCCCAGTCAAAGTCCAGACCTAAATCCAATTGAGAATCTCCGGCAAGACTTGAAAATTGCTGTTCACAGACGCTCTCCATCCAATCTGACTGAGCTTGAGCTATTTTGCAAAGAAGAATGGGCAAAAATTTCCGTCTCTAGATGTGCAAAGCTGGTAGAGACATACCCCAAAAGACTTGCAGCTGCAATTGCAGCGAAAGGTGGTTCTACAAAGTATTGACTCAGGGGGGCTGAATACTTTTGCACGCCACACTTTTCAGTTTTTTATTTGTAAAAAAATTTGAAAACCATGTATCATTTTCCTTCCACTTCACAATTATGCACCACTTTGTGTTGGTCTATCACATACAATCCCAATAAAATACATTTACGTTTGTGGTTGTAACGTGACAAAATGTGGAAAAGTTCAAGGGGTATGAATACTTTTGCAAGCCACTGTATGTTCAATATGATTATGGCTGATCATCCAAAATCAGTACCCCGTTCCTGCTTTCTCTCCATATCCCTTGATTCCGTTAGCCCTAAGAGCTATATCTAACTCTCTCTTGAAAACATTCAGTGAATTGACGTACACTTCCTTCTGTGGCAGAGAATTCCAGATTCCCAACTCTCTGGGTGAAAAGGTTTTTCCTCATCTCAGTCCTAAATGACCAACCCCTTATTTTTAAACCGCGACCCCTGTCCAATCCTTTAAGAATTTTAAATGTTTCTATAAGAACCCCTCTTATCCTAAATTCCAGTGAATAGCCCAGTCGACCGATTCTTTCATCATACGTCAGTCCCGCAATCCCAGGAATTAACCTGGTGAACCTACGCTGCACTCCCTCAATAGCAAGAATGTCCTTCCTCAAATTAAGAGTCCAAAATTACACACAAAACTCCAGTTGTGGTCTCACCAGGGTCCTGTACAACATCAGTAGGACCACCTTGCTCCTACACTCAAATCATCTCGTAATGAAGGCCAACATGTCATTAGCTTTCTTCACTGCCTGCTGTACCTGCATGTTTACTTTCAGTGACTGATGTATAAGGCGATCCAGGTCTCATTGCACCTCCCCTTTTCCTAATTTGACACCATTCAGATAATAATCTGCCTGCTTGTTCTTGCCACCAAAGTGGAAAACCTCACATTTATCCACATTATACTGCATCTACCATGCATCTGCGCACTCACTCAACCTCTCCAAGTCACCCTGCTGCTTCATAGCATCCTCCTCGTAGCTCACACTGCCACCCAGCTTGGTGTCATTCGCAAACTTGAAGATGTTACATTTAATTCCCTCGTCTAAATCGTTATATATATTGTAAAAAACTGGGGTCCCAGCACTGAGTCTTGCGGCACCCCACTAAACACTGCCTGCCATTCTGAAAAGAACCCGTTAATTCCTATTCTTTGCTTCCTGTCTGCCAACCAGTTCTCTAACCATGTCAATACCCTACCCCCAATACCATGTGCTCTAATTTTGCACACTAATCTCTTGTGTGGGACCTTGTTAAAGGCTTTTTGAAAATCCAGATACACCACATCCACTGGCTCTCCCTTATCCATTCTACTTGTTACATCTTCAAAAAACTCCAGAAGATTAATCAAGCATGATTTCCCCTTTATAAATCCACGCTGACTTTGACCGATCCTGTCACCGCTTTCCAAATGCGTTGCTTTAAACATCTTAGATAATCGACTCAAGCACCTTCCCCACTACCGATGTCAGCTTAACTGGTCCATAATATCTTGTTTTCTCTCTCCCTCCTTTCTTAAAAAGTGGGGTTACATTAGCTACCCTCCAGTCTACAGAAACTGCTCCAGAGTCTATAGAACATTGGAAAATGATCACCAATGCATCCACGATTTCTAGGGCCACCTTCCTGAGTACTCTGAGATGCAGACCATCTGGCCCTAGTGATTTATCTGCCTTTATAGTCCCAACAGTGTACCTAACGCCATTTCCTGATTAATGTGGATTCCCTTCAGTTCCTACCTCCCACTAGATCCTCAGTCCCCTAGTATTTCTGGGAGATTGTTTGTCTTCCTTAGTGATGACAGAACCAAAGTACTTGTTTAACTGGTCAGCCATTACCCTGTTTCCCCATTATAAATTCACCTGTTTCTGTTAGTAAGGGACCTATATTTGTCTTCACTAATCCTTTCCTCTTCACATATCATAGAAGCCTTTAGTCAGTTTTTATAGTCCCCGCAAGCTTTCTTTCATGCTCTATTTTCCACCTCTTAATTAACCCCTTTGTCCTCCTCTGTTGAATTCTAAATTTTTCCGTCCTCCAGTTTGCTGCTTCCTCTGGCCAATTTATATGCATCTTCCTTGGATTTAACATTATCCCTAATTTCCCTCGTTAGCCACGGTCAAGCCGCCCTTCCCCATTTTAATTTTTATGCCAGACGGGGAGGAACAATTGTTGTAATTCATCCATGCGATCTTTAAATCTTTGCCATTGCATTTCCATCTTCAACCCTTTAAGTATCATTTGCCAGCCTATCCTGGCCAATTCCCATCTCATACCATCAAAGTTACCTTTCTTTACGTTCAGGACTCCAGTCTCTGAATTAACCATGTCACTCTCCATCTAAATGCAGAATTCTACCATATTATGGTCAGTGTTGCCCATGGGGCTTTGCACAACTAGATTGATAACTAATCCTTCCTCATTGTGCAATACCCAGTGTAGGATGGCCTGCCCTCTAGTTGGTTCCTCTACATTTTGGCTTGGACAATCATCCCGTAATTGAAGTCTATAGTCTTTGCTTTGACAAGTTCACTCAAAAATTTCTACATATCAGATGAAGCAAGTACAAATGGCTGTTGGTGATGAGCACCTGCATTGGCGGAATCTTCAGGGGGCAGCCAAGGAGGATAATCATTTGGCTGAAATAGATCATTAACAAGTTATACCTGTCTTTTGAACTCTGTCATTGGAGAATGTTCAGAGGGTCTCTTTGTTCTGCTCTTTAACAACACCATGTATACTCAGTCAGGACTGTTGATTACACATCACAAGCTAAACTAAAAGACGAGCATTTAAATTCTAGTTCAGGGAATGCTATAAACAGTGAACAAAAGATTAAAGGACTTAAGGTGCCAAGCAAATTTTAAAGAAAATTCAAATAATTCCTCTTCAGTAGGGCTTGTGAACGCAGTCTATGTGACAGTGTTTCCATTCCAATATGCTAAACGGAGACAAAATGAAACTTTGCAGATGCTGCAATCTTGAACATAAATCAAAATGCCAGAGGAACACAGCAGGCCAGGCAGCAGCTGTGAAGGGAAATGAACATACCAAGTTTCAGGTTGGGATCCTTCTTCAAACTGATGACATTGTCTGTCCATTTCCAAGCACAGATGTTGCATGGCCTGCTGAGTTCATCCAGTACACTTTTTTTGCTCATTATGCTGAACCAACTTTAAAGAACAATATTTGCATAAAAATGTCTACAACTTACCTGTCTCCGTATTTGAGCCATTTTCTCATTTGAGATTTGGGAGTTCTGATTCCTTTTCTTCAGATCGTCAAGTTGATCCTTCAGACTATTAACTGTGTAGAAAAAGAACTGTTCTGAATATCCTGCCTTGTACTCCTGCCTTGCTAATTATTTGAAAAGTAAAAACAACACAAACATTCTACTCATACACATCTGTTGATAACTTTAGTGTATGCCTTTTGGTAAAAGTATTAAGCGTGTTTTGCATTCTCCAGAAATCTCAGCAATTCAAACTATTCCTAATACTCTTCGAAACAATCTTGCACCATTTCTGAAATGGTAGGTCGTTATTAAAGACCTTGAATGAATAAAGACCTTGAATCTCTGTCCTCATTTCCAAGAAAGTGACCCAAGAAACCATGTTCAAAGTCCACACCACTGTGCCACAAATATTTTATTTTATATAACCAAAAACAGACAGATTGCCCAGCACTGATCTAAGTAACACATTCTGAAAAGACAAAGGTACTCCAGTCTAACAACTTAAAATTGTTTTTCTCCTAAATCTGGGTACTTGCACCAAAACGTTAAGAACTGTCCCACAGCTGATTTAAAAAGCTCCATGAAAATGTTTATAAAAATAAAAAAATTGCCTTTGCAGATCATTAACACCCCCACCCCACTTCAAATTTCATAAATACTCAAGAGGTCCTTCAGCATGTGGAGAGAGAAACAGAGTTAATTTGTCACGGTGACGACTATTTATCTTGTCAGAACTTGTTCTGAGGAAAAGAACATTGACCTGAAACGTTAACTCTGTTTTGATCTCCAGAGGTGCTGCCTGATCTGCTGAAAAGCTCAATCATGGACAATAAAATCTTCTGATGGTTACTAACAAAACCTTCCATCATCTTATAAATCAGTACCTCTCTACATTGAAAACAACTTCAATTAATTATTAAAAAAATAAAGGGCACAATACATGCTCTGTCTGGATAGCATCACTATTGATTGAGTGGGACAAACTCTGAAAACCATAAATGCAATCTAGGCCTGCACCAAATTGTTGCAGTAACATTTGAGGTTGAAACCTATTTGACGTTCCCCTCATCAACCTATTTGTCACAGAGGCACATGAGAGACCACAAATACTATCCTTCTTTCTATGCCAGCTTGACCTTTACCAAAATGCCATCTTTACTTCCAATCAGAAGTAATAGCTTTGCAATCTCATCGTACAAAATGTTGCTTAAGCATTGTTGTGCTTCATTATAATAGAACATGTTGACATACTAGCGAGACAAAAAATTAAAACAGATTTATGACTGAACCATTATACATGTGGATTGAACAGATGTGACAAAATTGTATGAGGGCTTTGCATTTTTTAGGACACACCGAGCTTAATAGTGAATGAAATTGCAGAAAACGTATACTAAATTGAAAAGGGTACATAAATAAACAAACATTCTGGAAATACTCAGATTAGATGGCATCTGTGGGGAGAGAAACATCATTCAATTCATATCTAGGGTCAATGACCTTTGATTAGAACTGGAAATATTCCAAAAGAGCAAGTTGTAAAATGCAAAGAATGAGGTGGGTAAGAAAGGGGGTGCAATTAGATGGATTGCTGCAGACATTCATGTCAAAAGGAAAAGAAAATGGTGATGGATTGATTGAAATATCTAGACAATATTTTTTAAAAGGCAGCAGTTAAATGTCATCTTTATTCTTTATTGATCCACACATTCCCTTTTGTTTGGTACCATCATCCCTTTGTTAATTCTTATCTCTTGTGTCATCCAATCCATTGCAGACCTTCCCTCTGTACATTCCTCCCCTCCAACCAGCAATGTTCACTCCTCTCGTACCATGACCAATTTCTCTTCCGCAGGTACACTTGTTAAAGTAGATAATTATTTCAGTTGCCATAAAGGTCATCAGCCTGAAAGATTTACTGTTTTTGTTTCCACAGATGCTGACTGGCCTTCAAAGTATTTTCAACAATTTCAGAGTTCCAGCATAAATTGTATTTTCTTTTGTACACACAATTTATTTTTGCATTTTGTGTCTACCTTCGATTTAAACCAGCATCTATAGTTCTCTCCTACACATACTGTATTTTATTTTGTTGTACACAGGGTGTGTACTTGCCCGATGTTTTGGGGTGAGTTATGTGATTTTCTTTGTTTAAACTGAAGTACAAGGTATATTGACCCTACCCTCATGTTCCAAGCCACGTTTTTTATCTGCTTCCATTTCAGCTTTCCGATGATATTCTGCATTCTTGTGCTGGAGTAGTGCTTTTTCACGTTCCAAATGCCTTAAAGCCGATTCCACATCCTTCCTGCATGTTATCTAGAAAGCAGCTTTAATTAGTAATCAAAATCTTTTGTGTATGTTGGCAACACAATATAAAACAACTTTACTTCTCAATTACTTCTTATCGAGTATATTTTGATTTTTTTCTGTGCGCTTGCTATTTTTCAGCAAAATTTAAATTTCTACACTGCATTGATAGGATTTAAACATTGCTTCAATTGAATTATCAGTCCTGTAACATAAGTATAATCTTATAGCATCCTCAAAATGTCATATGAAGAAAGACTGGATAGACTCGGCTTGTACTCGCTAGAATTTAGAAGATTGAGGGGGGATCTTATAGAAACGTACAAAATTCTTAAGGGGTTGGACAGGCTGGATGCAGGAAGATTGTTCCCGATGTTGGGGAACTCCAGAACAAGGGGTCACAGTTTAAGGATAAGGGGGAAATCTTTTAGGACCGAGATGAGAAAAACATTTTTCACACAGAGTGGTGAATCTCTGGAATTCTCTGCCACAGAAGGTAGTTGAGGCCAGTTCATTGGCTATATTTAAGAGGGAGTTAGATGTGGCCCATGTGGCTAAAGGGATCAGTGGGTATGGAGAGAAGGCAGGTACAGGATACTGAGTTGGATCATATTTGAGCCATGATCGTATTGAATGGCGGTGCAGGCTCAAAGGGCCGAATGGCCTACTCCTGCACCTATTTTCTATGTTTCTATGTCCCAAGTTTATGTATGTGGTGCCAATTGTTTCCTTCACAAAATTCAGTATTTTCTCTATTTTTAATTCTGAAAGGATAGCTGAAAGGAAAGTCCTCTGTTTAGAGCAAAAAGAGAGCTGAAATGGGAAATTGATTATAAAGATTTTTTTTGTGAAATGTCAGCAATTCCAATGTCTGGAGCTCACATCAGAATATCTTTCAAACATTCCCTTTAGAATTCCTATTTTATTATTTTGACACAACCTTCAAAAGCAACGATATTCATAGTTCTTCAAGGAACTGAAATAACAAAGAATCATAGAATCATACAGCGTGGAACCAGGCCCTTCGGCCCAACTTGCCCACACTGACCAAAATGTCCCTTCTACACTAGTCCCACCTGCCTGCTTGGCCCATATGTCTCTAAACCTGCTCGATGCATGCATCGGGCGAATTATTTCTTGAACGTTGTGATAGTCCCTGCCTCAACTACCTTCTCTAGCAGCTCGTTCCATACACCCATACTTTGTGTGATAAATGTATCCGTCAGAATCTTATAATCTTTCCTCTTTTACCTTAAACCTATGCCCATGAAAATAAATAATTGAGATATTTAAATCCCAAATTGTTCAGACCTTTCAATTTAATACATCACCTCAGCTTGAAGCAGCAGTGAGAGGATTCAAATGCATTTTCCATGTATTTCCATTCTACCCTTAGTTACAAACCTAAACAGCTCCTTTTTTAGCTACATTAACTTTTTGTTCCATATTCGAGGACATTCCTAGAAGGACATCAAGGTGTCCCTTCTCAGAAATCAGTAAATCCCCCTCATTGGCATGCTATCCATTAGCAAAATCAACATAAATCCTGAATTATTTCTACCAAAGTATATGACTTCACAGTTTGACACTGAATTCAAAATTTGTATTGCGTTGTATTGTTTCACACCATTTCAAACTTTTTGGCACTAAAAACCTACAACTTTCTTCAGCACAGTAAGAACCTTTTTACTAGGATGTTGCCACGACTTGAGGGCCTGAGCTATAGTGAGAAGTTGGGCAAGCTACTTAGTACAGGTGCACAACCTTTTATCCGAAGATCCAAATAACGAAAACCTCCGAATAGCGGCCATTTTTTCGGTCCTTGAAGAAAGGTCCTTGAAAACGTTCACCGAGGGCGGCCCGCAGAGGTGACAGCGGAACCTCCGGTCGGTCCTCGAAGAAAGAGGAACTAAATCCCTATTCATAAAAGAGAAGGTGAGGGTATATTGCGCGGGAAGGTTAATAATTGATCGTGTATCGTGAGTCTTGCGTGGGAACTTTTTAACTCAGCGGGCAGGCAGCAGCATATTGTCAATTATTAACCTTCCCGCGCAATATACCCTCACCTTCTCTTTTATGAATGGGGATTTAGTTCCCCTTTCTTCGAGGACCGACCGGAGGTTCCGCTGTCACCTCTGCGGGCCGCCCTCGGTGAACGTTTTCAAGCGCAAGCATGGAGATCCCAGAGACCCACAGCCAGCAGCAGCCCAGCTCCAACTACAGAGGAAAACTGCAAACTGGCCGGAGACGTCAGGACCACCAGAAGCCGTTCCCCGAGCTGCGCCCCCTCATCGGGACACCGACCCCCAGGCCCACTGCAAGCACGGAGATCCCAGAGACCCACAGCCAGCAGCAGTCCAGCCCCGTTCCAACCAAAGATCTTTGGTTCCAACTACAGAGGAACCTGGGTTGCGGATGACGGGGCGCAGCTCGGGGCGTCGTAGGGGCACATCGGGGAGCGGGTTCCTGTTGGTCCTGACGTCGCCGGCCACCTGCCATCCTCCGGGAACTGTACCGCCCTTGCAGGAGAGTGGGGTTGTTTGCAGTTGCAGAGGGAGGGGGCAAGGGCGGTACAGTTCCCAGTCTCAGCTCCAGTCCAGGGGGGTGGCCGGAGACGTCAGGACCAACGGGACACCGACCCCCAGGCCCACTGCAAGCACGGAGATCCCAGAGACCCACAGCCAGCAGCAACTCCAGCCCAGCCCCGCTCCAACTCCAGAGGAACACGTAGGGGAAGAAGCTGATGGTGTGCAAGGTACGTCTTGTTCTTGGGGTGGCGGATGAGGGGGCGCAGCTCGGGCTGTGGGCAAACTGCCACTTGTCGCCGTAGCGGCCCATCGGGGAGCGGATTCCTCTGGAGTTGGAGGGGGAGGGGGTATTGTGCTGTTTGATCGCCCCCTGCTATCCCAGGGACAGGGAGACACCGCGGCGTTTTAGACTGGTGGGCAATCACTTCCAAAGTTCTGCCCACACAGTCAGTACACCTCTCCTACACTGCATTTCATACAAACATTTATTCTGCAAGAAAAAACTACATTGAAGACACAAACTCGCGACCGAGGAACTGCCAGGATCGAGGCGCAAACTCGCGACCTAGCTCGGGGATTCAAGAATCCCCGAGCTAGGCCGCCTAAGGGCATGTAGCCCCGCTAGGGTGACATGAGTGCGAGAGGTGATTCAATGCTGCGGGCACATTTACAAATTCAGGAATTCATTCAACACACTGCATTTCATACAGACATTTATTCTGCAAGAAAAAACGACATTGAAGACTAAAACTCGCGACCGAGTAACTGCCGGGATCAAGGCGCAAACTCGCGACCTTTCGGATATGAGCCGAGCACTCTACCACTGAGCCAGCCATGAAAATCTACGCTAAAAAAATTCCATTCCGAAGACCGACAAATTCTGAATTACGAAAAGTGTCTGGTCCCAAGGCTTTCGGATAAAAGGTTGTGCACCTGTACTATCATTGGGCAAGCTACTTAGTGCTCCCCAGCGGCATGAACATTGACTTCTCCAATTTCCGGTAGCCCTTATTGCCTCCTCCCCTTCTCAGCTCTCCCTCAGCCCTCTGGCTCCTCCTCTTCCTTTCTCCCCCCCCCTCCCCCCCCCACCCTACATCAGTCTGAAGAAGGGTTTTGGCCCGAAACATTGCCTATTTCCTTCGCTCCATAGATGCTGCCGCACCCGCTGAGTTTCTCCAGTACTTTTGTCTACCTTAGTACTTTCATAAAGCTCTTTCTTTTTAAAACTCATGCTCTTATACCTTTATATACTTCTTTTCTTAACCTCTGACATTTCACAGAAAAAAACCCCAAGTTTCTCCAGCCTCCCCTTAAGGGTATATACTCTCTAATCCAATCAACATTCTGAAAAACAACTTCTGTACCTGTCTCAAAGCCTCTACGGCCTTCCTGTAATAGAGTGACTAGAACTGCACAAAATACTCCAAACATGGTCTAGCCAAAGACCTAAAAAGCAGCATGACTTCCTGATTCTTACACTCAATGCACTGACCAATGAAGGCAACTTTCCCAGTGTAGATAAAACTAACCTTTCTATAACATCTGTTTCAGTTACTATCCTATTTATAATTCCATCTTCTCTCCCAGCGTAATCTTTTATTTAATTTGCTTATTCATACATCGGGGAGACATAGATGTGTATTCTTCTGGCCAAACAAATCATCAGAAATACAGGACACAATATTTAAGAATAAACCAAGTTGTTTTTTTAATCTAATAAAATTAAATATTTAAATTATAGACAAAAATTAAAGAGCACGTGACCCAGTATATATTTAAAACATAAAGCTGTACCTCATCTTCCAAATCTTTGGATATCTTCTCCAGACGACTGCTTGTGGTTCTAAAAATGAAATTGTAAATGTCAAGTAAAGATCAAATCCTGAAACAGAATGTTTTGAAACAAAATAGGTAAAGATAGATCTAAATTCTATTTTTTCCAGTTACTGTATTTCTCGGCAATGAAAACACACCCCCATTTTGAGTTGCTAAATTTTGAAAAAAGGCTGGCGGGACATTGAATTTCTCACGCTCAAAAAAATAAAAATAAAGAAAGTAACAAATCAATTTGTTCAAGGCTTCCAGATCTCCTCCATTCTGAATGACTGAATGGGTGGGGGGGGGGGGGGGGGGAGGGTGACAGCAGGTGGAGAGATGGTGGGGAAAAACGGGAGCACACCGGGACAAGTTGAATCAGTAGTGATCTTATTGAATGGCAATACTAGTTCATGGGACCAATTGGGGGAGAGTTCCTTTCACAGCCTGTGGGGAGTCTGGCACGGGTCAGCACGGGCAGGAGCGTTGAGAAGGACGGGGTCGGGAATCATGCCAGTAACTCACTCACTAACTACTGCCGCGGCGCTCCGGGCACGGAGCCAACGCATTGTGGTCGGGGAGTTTAGTAGCTTGGGTGGTTGCGAGCGGCCGCCGGGACCGGAGCAGCGGTGAGTTAGTGAGTTGCTGGCATGATCCCCCACCCCCTCCTTCTCAACGCTCCTGCCCGTGCTGACACGGGTCAGACTCCCCACACGCTGTGAAAGGAACTCTTCCCCTCCCCCAGCGGTGCTGTCCTTTTACAGCCTCCCACTTTACAGCCGCTTCCCATCAGCTGCCAGCAATGAGGGATAGACTTGGCTATCCCTCAGTACAGCACCATCATTCTTGATGTTGCTGTACTGAGGGATAGCCAAGTCTATCTTTCTTGGTTAACAACCTAACCTTCGGCCTCCAAGACGCAGGTAAATTTTCGTGCCTTATTTTTGGGTAAAAAAATGCGTCTTCATTGCCAGGAAATACAGTACCTGAACTCAAAACCTGCTCAACGGAGTATATGCCCTTACATTAACAGGGTGGTTTAGAAACATAGAAAATAGGTGCAGGAGGCCATTCGGCCCTTCGAGCCAACACCGCCATTCATTGTGATCATGGCTGATCGTTCCCTATCAATAACCCGTGCCTGCCTTCTCCGCATATCCCTTGACTCCACTAGCCCCTAGAGCTCTATTTAACTCTCTCTTAAATCCATCCAGTGACTTGGCCTCCACTGCCCTCTGTGGCAGGGAATTCCATAAATTCACAAGTCTCTGGGTGAAAAAGTTTTTCTCACCTCAGTCTTAAATGACCTCCCCTTTATTCTAAGACTGTGGCCCCTGGTTCTGGACTCGCCCAACATTGGGAACATTTTTCCTGTATCTAGCTTGTCCAGTCCTTTTATAATTTTATATGTTTCTATAAGATCCCCCCTTATCCTTCTAAACTCTAGTGAATACAAGCCTAGTCTTTTCAATCTTTCCTCATATGACAGTCACCACCTCATATAATTTTAGTCACCAGTCTCCTGTGCGGGACCTTATCAAAGGCTTTCTGAAAGTCTAGATACACTACATCCACTGGCACCCCTTCATCCATTTTACTTGTCACATCCTCAAAAATTTCCAGAAGATTAATCAAGCATGATTTCCCTTTCATAAATCCAAGTCAGGCTAACTGGTCTGTATTTCGCCGTTTTCTCTCTGGCTCCTTTCTTGAATGTGGGATAACATTAGCTATCCTCCAATCCACAGGAACTGATCCTGAATCTATTGAACATTGGAAAATGATCACCAATGCTTCCACTATTTCTAGAGCCACCTCCCTGAGGATCCTGGGATGCAGACCATCCGGTCCAGGGGATTTATCATCCTTCAGTCCCATTAGCCTACCCAATACTATTTCTCGCCTAATGAAAATTTATTTCAGTTCCTCGACCCCCTTAGATCCTCTGTCCTCCAGTACATCTGGGAGATTGTTTGTGTCTTCCTTAGTGAAGACAGATCCGAAGTACCTATTCAACTCTTCTGCCATTTCCTTGTTGCCCATAATAATTTCACCCGTGTCTGCCTTCAAGGGACCCACATTTGACTTTACTCTTTTTCCCTTAACATATCTAAAGAAGCTTTGACTGTCCTTCTTTATATTCCTGGCCAGCTTCCCTTCGTACTTCATCTTTTCAGCCCGTATTGTTTCCTTCTGTTGTCCTATGAAAGTTTCCCAATCCTCTGGCTTCTGGCTACTCTTTGCTGTGTTATACATCTTTTCTTTTAGTTTTATTCTATCCCTAACTTCTCTTGTCAGCCACGGTTGCCTCCTACTCCCCTTAGAATCTTTCTTCCTTTTTGGAATGAAATGATCCTGCGTCTTCCGGATTATGCCCAGAAATTCCTGCCATTGCTGTTCCACCGTCATTCCTGCTAGGATCCCTTTCCAGTCTACATTGGCCAGCTCATGCCTTCATAATCCCCTTTGTTCAACTGCATCACTGACACTTCCGATTTAACCTTCTCCTTCTCAAATTGCAGATTAAACTAATTATATTGTTTCATTACATATGTTTCATTACATAACCGATCCATACACTGCAGTACAGTGCAACCTGGCTTCTACCCCGATCTAAACTGTCATCCATGCAGAATACATGGGTTCCCCAGTGTGCTTTGCCTTTTTCCTGCCTCCCACAATCCCAAAACATGCAGGGTGATGGGCCGCTGCAAATTGCTTCTACTGTATAGGTGAGTGGCAAAATGTGGGTGGCGGGGAGGGGGGGGGGGGAGGTGGTTAAAGAATGAGATGGAGAGAATAAGATGGGATTGTTTTTGTATACTCATGGGTGCTGGATGGTCATCATGGATTCAATAAATGATCAACATTGAGATGGCTAGGGATTTAAAGCTCACCCAAGGCCTACAAGATCTCCTGGTTGCTAACCATTCCTTTTCACATTCTGGCACTGACCCACTGTACTGGGCCCCCTGCATTTCCAGATTGAGGCCACACACAAACTGGAGGAATAGCACATCATATTCCGCTTGGGTGTCTTAAAACCAGACGCAATAAACACTGAATTCTCTAACAGCTGTCACTTCGACCCCAACTACAGAATCATAGAAAATAGGTGCTGGATAGGCCATTGGGCCCCTTCGAGCCAGTACCGCCATTCAATATTATTATGGTTTATCATCTTAATCAGTACCCAGTTCCTGCTTTCTCCCCGTATCCCTTGATTCTGTTAACCATTAGAGCTATATCTACCTCTCTTGAAAACATCCAGTGAATTGGCCCCCATTGCCTTCGGTGGCAGAGAATTCCACAGATTCAAAACTCTCTGGGTGAAAAAGCTTTTCCTCATCTCAGTCCTAAATGGCCGACCCCTTATTCTTAAACTGTGACCCCCTGGTTCTGGACTCCCCCAACATCGGAAACATTTTTCCTGCATCTAGTGTGTCTAATCCATTCAAAATTTTATATGTTTCTACAAGATCCCCACTCATGCTTCTATATTCCAGTGAATACAAGCCCAGTCAATCCATTTTTTTAAATATGTCATTTCTGCAAATTTCTCCCCTCTACTCACAACCGCCCCCACACCCGTCACTTTCCTCCTTCTGGCTTAATCCACAACTCCAAACCTGTCTCACACCTTCCTTCCTTATCTCTGGCCTTTGTTCCAAACATCGGCCTCTCAAAAAATCTCACCTATTACCTGTTGTGCTCTGTCCCGCCCCTCTCCTTATCCAGCTTTCTTCTCCCCCCCTACAATCAGTCTGAAGAAGGGTCGCGACCTGAAACTTCACCTATCCATGTTCTCCAGGGATGCGATCTGAAGATTCTGAATAAAATCTTTTAGAAATTATGTCCTTTAATAAAAATGATCACAATAAATTTTGCAAAGAAAAAGTACAAACAATGCATTACAAGAAGTTGTTCTTAGTCTGGCATACCTAAATTTTTGATCCATTTCATCTTTGGCTTGCATTTCATTACTCAATTGTTCTTCAAGCTGGTGCATTTTTTTCTGTAGTTTTGCAGACTATAATAAAATATGATAATATTCCAAATAACTTAAATAATAATTTTCTAAGGTTTTAAAAAAAACAAATGGAAAGCACTTGATAATTTTTTATTTCAGCTCAATGTAAAACATCTGTGTTTAATAAGCTAGGTCATGCTGGCTAGTTCCTGTGTTAAGTTGGTAATGTATTGACACTTGTGTAATCACTAACAGCATAACAAGGCAGGACATTTCTCTTCCCATCCTCTCCAAAACAAAACTGTCAACACACATTTTCTTTTAGCCTCCTTTGCTTCAGGAAGAAACACCCAGCATCCATAATCTAATAGATGAAAATCATTCACCCCTGGAATTATTCTGATAAATCTCCTTGACCCTCTCAAGACCATTGCATGAAACTTAAACTTACATTTGTCTTGTTGACTAATCTATCAATCACACACACACACATACATAAACTAACCACAACAGTGCTAGACTGCGTGTCTTTGACCATCCCTCATGCCAGAATACAAACCTCAACACTTACATCTCTACATAACCAGCTCAAGTCCCTCCATAATGTTTGGGACAAAGATCCATTATTTATTTATTTGCCTTTGTACTCCACAATTTGAGATTTGTAATAGAAAAAAAAAAATCACGTGGTTAAAGTGGACAATGCTGCCTCAAAAAGGCTGCCAGCATCATCAAGGACCCACACCATTCTGGCCACACACTCATCTATCCGCTGCCATCAGGAAGAAGATACAGGAGCCTGAAATCTGGTACATGAACAGCTACTTCCCCACAGCCATCAGGCTATTAAACTCGCCATCATACAAACTCTGAACTATAACAGCCTATTGCACTTTATCTGCTTATTTTATGTGTATATATATGGTCTATGCTATATAGACACACTGAACTTGTTGACAATGTTCTGTTGTGCTGCAGCAAGCAAGAATGTCATTGTCCTATCTGGGACACATGACAATAAACTCTCTTGACAACTTGACTTGAGACTGAGAAACAGGAATAAAACTGTTAGATACATCAACTAAACCTTAGGCTTACCAAAATCAACTGTTTGGAACAACTGTTAAGAAGAAAGAGAGCACTGGTGAGCTTACTAATCGCAAAGGGACTGGCAGGCCAAGGAAGATCTCCGCAGCTGATGACAGAAGAATTCTCTCTACAATAAAGACAAATCCCCAAACACCTGTCCGACAGATCAGAAACACTCTTCAGGTGTGGATTTGTCAATGACCACTGTCCGCAGAAGACTTCATGAACAGAAATACAGAAGCTACACTGCAAGATGCAAACCACTGGTTAGCCGCAAAAATAGGATGGCCAGGTTACAGTTTGCCAAGAAGTACTTAAAGAGCAACCACAGTTCTGGAAAAAAGATCTTGTGGACAGATGAGGCGAAGATTAATATATCAGAGTGATGGCAAGAGCAAAGTATGCCCAAGATCCAAAGCATACCACCTCACCTGTGAAACACAGTGGTGGGGGTGTTAAGGCCTGGGCATATACAGGTGCACAACCTTTTATCCGAAAGCCTTGGGACCAGACACTTTTCGTAATTCGGAATTTTTCGGCTTTCGGAATGGACGATTTTTAGCGTAGATTTTAACGGCTGGCTCAGTGGTAGAGTGCTCGGCTCATATCTGCAAGGTCGCGAGTTTGCGCCTCGATCCTGGCAGTCTTCAATGTAGTTTTTTCTTGCAGAATAGGAGAGAATAGGGAGGGTTAGGCTGGGATCATTCTCTGCGAGATGATCTTAGTGCGGGAGACAAGTGTAGGAGAGGTGTACTGACTGTGGGCAGAACTTTGGAAGTGATTGCCCACCATTCTCAAAAGCCGCTGTGTCTCCCTGTCTCTCCAACTCCAGAGGAATCCGCTCCCCGATGGGCCGCTACGGCGACAAGTGGCAGTTCGCCCACAGCCCGAGCTGCGCCACCCCAAGAACAAGACGTACCTTGCACACCATCAGCTTCTGCCCCTACGGGGAGCGCGTTCCTCTGGAGTTGGAGCGGGGCTGGGCTGGAGTTGCTGATCTGGGATCTCCGTGCTTGCAGTGGGCCTGGGGGTCGGTGTCCCGATGAGGGGGCGCAGCTCGGGCTGTGGGAGAAACTGCCATTTGTCGCCGTAGCGGCCCATTGGGGAGCGGCTTCTGGTGGTCCTGACATCTCTCAGCTCCTGTCCAGGGGGGTGGCCAGAGACGTCAGGACCAACAGGAACCCGCTCCTCGATGGGCCGCTACAGCGACAAGTGGCAGTTCGCCCACAGCCCGAGCTGCGCACCCTCATCCACACCCCGGGTTCCTCTGGAGTTGGAGCGGGGCTGGGCTAGAGTTGCTGCTGGCTGTGGGTCTCTGGGATCTCCGTGCTTGCAGTGGGCCTGGGGGTCGGTGTCCAGTTGGTCCTGACGTCTCCGGTGACTGGCACTGACCTGCTGGCATCGCCGACGTGAAGACAGTGCAAAGCCCCCGCGCCGGTGCAATGGGCGGGGAGCTGGAGAGGGGAGGGAAGGGGTCACACACATGGCCGGGAAGCAGAGGGGTCTAGGTGGGGTGAAACTGAAGGGAGCGACAATCTGCTGCTGCCTGCCCGCAGAGTTAAAAAGTTCTCACGCAAGACTCACGGTATCGTGAGTCTACCATGGGAACTTTTTAACTCAGCGGGCAGGCAGCAGCAGATTGTCAATTATTAACCCTCCCGCGCAATATACCCTCACCTTCTCTTTTATGAATGGGGATTTAGTTCCCCTTTCTTCGAGGACCGACCGGAGGTTCTGCTGTCACCTCTGCGGGCCGCCCTCGGTGAACGTCTTCAAGGACCTTTCTTCAAGGACCGAAAAAATGTCCGCTATTCGGAGCTTTTCGTTATTTGGAATTTCGGATAAAAGGTTGTGCACCTGTATGCTGAACGTGCTGGCTCATTTATCGTCATTGATGATACACCTGCTGATGGTAGTAGCACAATTAATTCTGAAGTGTATAGACACATCCTATCTGCTCAAGTTCAAACAAATGCCTCAAAATATTGGCTGGTGGCTCATTCTACAGCAAGACAATGATCTCAAACATACTGTTAAAGCAACAAAGGAGTTTTTCAAAGCTAAAAAGGTAAATTCTTGAGTGGCCAAGTCAATCACCCGATCTGAACCCAATTGAGCATGCCTTTTATATGCTGAAGAGAAAACTGAAGGGGACTAGCCCCCAAAACAAGCATAAGCTAAAGATGGCTGCAATTCAGGGCTGGAAGAGCATCATCAGAGAAGCCATCCAACAACTGGTGATGTCCATGAATCGCAGTCTTCAAGCAGTCATTGCATGCAAAGGGTATGCAACAAAATGCTAAACATGACTACTTTTATTTATATGACATTGCTGTATACCAAACATTATGGTGCCCTGAAATGGGGGGGACTATGTATAAACACTGTTGAAATTTCTACACGGTGAAACCAAAATGTATAAAAAGGGCCGCTATTAAAATCTGACAATGTGCACTTTAACCACATGTGATTTTTTCTATTACAAATCTCAAATTGTGGAGTATAGAGGCAAATAAATAAATGATGGGTCTTTGTTCCAAACATTATGGAGTGCCTGCCTGTTCTGCTAGTTTATGAGCTGTTGTAGTTATTTGGTGTCTTCATTTTTTTCCATTTCTGCAAGTTCATTATTATTGAAAAAAAGTTTTACTCGGCATTCCAATATCAAAGTGATTCAAAGGTTAAAAAAAAATAAAGAATTTAAACATTTTTCCACAAAACACTAATTGCCAAGTACAACATGTCTGAAATACAAAAGTTTAAATAAGATCAATAATTAAAGCAAAAAAAACAAATATTTGCTTTATGTGATCATTATAAATCATGCCAGCACTCACCTCAATTTTATTGGGTAAATTAGGCTCATTTTCTTTATAGGATGCCGGCAAGTCACTGAGCAACCTGAGGGAGAATACAACTTAAATATTGGATAACTTTTGAGGACATGACAACACATTCATCTTCAATGTATTTGGATAATTTCACATTCTTTCTTCAATTATCAGCTTACTCTCAGAGAACATTAATGTTCCAGCTATGATATGGGTTGAGTGAGAAAACTGTGGTTTAAGCCCCAGATATTCTTGGTTATTGAAGACAAAAAATTATTCAATCCAAATTGTTGTCCAATGGCACCCAATGGAGGTGAACAATTACTACAGACAAATTTGATTGTAGTTATTCAGTAGTAACATTCAGTTCAGTTTAGTTTATTGTCACTTTTAAAATTTAAACAATCGACAGATCAGCTAATCACATGAAGTTAACAAAAATATCCACACAACTCAACAGTGAATTGATGGGTTGTATTACCTACATGTACCACTGAAAAGACAATAGCTCACAAGTTAATATTACCATCATGACATTAAATTCAACAACTTAAAAATTGAAACATCACAAACCCCAACATCTTTCATATACTGTTTTGAACAGTCACACACTGATTTACAGCAAGTTTCATTAAATTTCTTTATCCCCATTGACCACGAGAAAACAAAATCAATCCTTCATATCCAAATCCCAAATGTTGTGCATCACCGTATTTCTGTAAACTCTTCCAATCCCATGTTTTTCTATGTTCCCAACATCTGTCTGCTTCTCACTTGCTCACCACTGCTACTGCAGTTATCTGGAATTTCCAAATATTCTTCCACTTACCCTCCCAAACAGCTCTGTTCAGAGGTTTCCTTGAAATTCCTCCTTTTCATTATATCTCACTTGGAAATATATTTTATAATGAAATGTATTTTTGTTTCTATAGACAAAGCACTATAGAGATGCTCACAGTTATAATGCATTAACAATTTTAAATAACTGTTGGTTAAATGGGACAAGTAGAACAGTGTGCACTGAACACTAAACCACAATGTGAAGAAACAATGACAAAATGTATGCAAAGTTAACGTTTTAATTATGGTATTAAACTTTTGTTACATAGTGACAGAATGTGTTCAACTGTCATAGAAATGTGACATTTATTCTTTTAGTGTTATATCATGGATTATCCATCATTTGGTGTTGTTCGCATAAATACAATGCATTATGGCACCCACATTTTTCCAACTTTCAGCCACAAAGTTATGAGTGTGAATTTATAAGGGATTTTTCTACAGAGATTCTATATGCTAATTTACTCCACTGAGAAAAGTAATGTATAAAACAAAGTTGATGTGTTGCACACTAGCAAATATGATTTCTACTGTATTTAAGGTACAAGTATTAAAAACTTACTGGCTATCTCGAAAATATGTAAATCCTACGAAAGGTAACTGGTTCCCGGCGAAGGCTTTTGGGGTAGGAAATGTTTCCACTTCTCCTTTATCGTCTTCAATATCGTCAAAGTTACTTGTGTCTATGTCACTGCTCAATTCTGGCACGACAGGGGCTGCAGCTATGTGTTACACACCAGAGAAAAGAGATTAGTTTTTGCTTCCTTTCCACCATCCAAGCTCTAGGCCTTGTATATATCTGAAAAGCTGACATCTTAGTGCAGTGCTCAATGTTTGTTAATTGTAAAACATGGGATAGAATACTATACAGCTAAATTTAGCCAGTGACACCACTTTATGTTAGTTAAAAATGCAGCTTTAGCATACCAAATACTATTCATGGAATTAATTTCAACAAAATAATTTATTGATGTGACGCTACAAAAATACATCTTCATTCATTCAACTATAAATTCACAGTCTATGAATGTTTTTTGGAGACAGAGTCGACAACCAAAAGAAACTGTCAATCTTTCAAGGTTTTCTTATTACAGTAGGACTTTGATAATCTACTCTTTGATTGTCTGGAAATCAGATGGCTCAGTGTCTGTCTCATCTGGGGGTATTTCCCTCACTCCTTTTTAAACTCAGAGGTTCCATTCCCAAGTTCCTTAAACTTAACTGGCCCCATTTCCAGCCCTCCTTAATAATTCACCACATTTCACAAACTCTTTTTTACGGCTCTGGTTCCAACACCACTTTGAATCGCACCAGGGCCTGTTTCCCACGTTAAACTCACAGACACTACATTTCCTGCTTTACTTTTCACTGGGTTCATTTATTTTCAACGAAATATAATAGTGTAATTAAAATATTACAAAATTAAAACTGTTATGCTCCCAGTATTTGTCCTCGACATCACACGATTAAATGCCTACTGATTTCTTTTAAACTTTCCGCTCATACATTCCCTGAAAAGTCACCACTTTGGGTCTTTGAATAAATAGATTCTGCAGGTCAGTTAGTGCATGGGGTGGTCACATGATTACTTCAGTAATTTATTGAATGGCCAGATTAAAAACATTTTATTAACCTCAATTACAGAGAATGCTAACCAACACCATTTTATTGAACCTTCACTTATGGTACCCTTTAAGTTCCAACTCACATTGGTGCACAATGTGTGAAAACTTTAAAAATAATATATGAACAATTTCTTAACAACTCAGAATGTAGCAAGTGAAGAATAGTTAGTTTTCTCCCTTCACTGTTGTGGTACTGAAGACCTACAGACTTTCTTGTTTAAAGGCATGAAACATCTGGTGTGGAGCAGCTTCTACTGAATGCATTCAATACAGGGGAATGTGGCTGAGCCAAACCGTACACATTTGAAGCAGTGTTTAAAGGCCATTCAGGGAATAACCTTTTAATAGATCATTGAAAATAGAAAATAGGTGCAGGAGTAGGCCATGCGGCCCTTCGAGCCGAATGGCCTATGCTGGTGGTCTTCATAGGAATCAATGCAAACTACACTTTTTGAACCAGCAGTATATGTGCAATCATTAAAATCACGCTACTGGACAGTATTATTCTATGTTCAAAAAGTTGTTGCCTTAAATTATACATTAAAAAAGTCAATTTTTCCTCCTATCTCATTGGACACAAGTGTTGCCATTTTATTTTGCTATCAAAACCAAGAACACGGATTGATTTTGTGCTATTTTACCCAAATGATTTTTAATAGCCAATATTTCCACCTTGTCTATCATAAACATCTTGAATTGGTATTGTAATCAAAACCCGTATTTGCATTAACATTTCAATGTCATCTTTATAGGCTTTTTAGTCTGATAACAATCAATAAACACTTTTCACGGAAGAAAAAAATTAATTTATTTTAGATTAGAGATAACGTGGAAACAGGCTCTTCGGACCACCGAGTCCGCACCGACCAGCGATCCCCGCACATTAACACTATCTACACACACTACGGACAATTTACATTTATATCAAGCCAATTCCAATTAACCTACAAACCTGTATGCCTTTAGAGTGTGGAAGGGAACCAAAGATCTTGGAGAAAACCCAGGCAGGTCACAGGGAGAACGCACAAACTCCATACAGACAGAACCCATAGTCAGGATCAAACCCGTGACCGGGCTCTGGCACTGTAAGGCAGCAACTCTACAGCTACAACATCAAGCTGCCCTTATTCAAGTAATATATTCAAAGTAGTCTGAAGTGGCAAAATGTGAAGACGAACAGCATTTTATCATATACCATTCTCTGAAGACATGGCGGCTTCTTGCTCAGTTCACTAAATTTTGTAAGTTGCAAATGAAAGTTTAGTTCAAATTTATGATACACAAATTAGTTATGTGTTTTTTTTTAAACTCAAAATTGCCTGAAGCTATTTCAAAACAGATTGAAGGTTGGACCTACAAAAATAGAATCAATAAATGTCAGGAACCTTTGAAGGATTCCCTGCCGATCCCAAATCATAAGAATATCATCTCAGATTTCTATATATTTTGCTTTACCAGATATTGTCAATTGATATAAAAATAATAAAATTACTGTATTCTGCTGTTTTTCATGGATGTTACTGCCATTGAATAGTTAGTACACAGATGCCTTGGTCTTCAACACATATTTGAAATTTAATGGACCGAAGTGAGAATTTTTATTACTGAATACAAGTTATCTTAGTTCATAATTGGTGGCTTAAAAATGCTTTCAATTTCAATTAAACATTTTCAAAAGACAAGTTATTCAAGCCAATTTCAAATATGTCACAGATATTTGAAATTACACGTATTCTGTAATTCGTGTTAAATATACTCTTATCATATTCATTACTCACCCTCACGAATATTATCCCACGTCCACTGATCATTTTCGAAGAAAGAGTGTCGCTTGATTTCTGCAACTCCATTTTTCCCTAATCGAACCTCCCTGAACATTACAATAAATTGGAATCATAAGGTAAATAAAGATAAATCACACACTCATCAGTGATCGTGCTTAACTGCTTTTTAATATGCTTGATAAGTTCTACATCTTAGCCAAGTACCAACCTGGCTAAAATGCTGCATTCTGCCACGTGTGGAGCAGCCCCACTTAAACACTGAAACACTGTGAGCCCTTTGGGGAGGGACTCTGTGCATTGCGAAAAAAAAGCTACCAGAGCTCAAATGGTGCCAAACTGTTGCAAGAACTTAGACTACAAACAACTACTAGCATGATATTTAAATTTAATTCACTGCAAATTAATACCATATGGGAAAATATTTATTTTAATTCTGAACTACTAATTATTTACTTTCTACATTTTAATTCTGATGTCAAAATTAAATTACATCCAAAGAAAGATTGTTGCAGCACATTATCCAACAATTCCAGTCTGAGCTAATTATATAGAAAGAACACTTCATAAAATATACATTAAACATATATTTTTTTAAATGTTAGATAAACTTCCTAGAATATATTCAGGCCCAAGAGATTAAAATTTGAATTACCATCTTGTTGAAGTAATGTAGTTCAACTATTTCCAGTCCTAAATTTAGTATAAACAGGAAATTATCTGCACGTGCTAAAAGCATTTTTTTAAAAATAAGAACGATAGCATTCAAATGAAAGTATTCAAGTAAGGGAAAAACACGCGGATACTTAAAACTATTTAGTAAAATCTTTGTTCATACACATTTTAGAAAATGACACCTGCAGAATTAATACCTTTTATAATTAATAGTAATTTCAGTTCTTTGGTTTTCAGTTGCATGCAATAAACAGTAATTCCTTCATATACTGCAAAACGTTTTACAAAAAAATGTTTATTTTTCCTCAGTGTATTAGAATCCCAAGCTGTTAGAAAATTTTGCTCCAAGCAGCTGTAAACAGACACAGAAAGTAAGTTATGCAACTAGAAGGGAAATGTTAAAGGAAGATACATTAGTTTAGATTGCTTAGGAGCTGGACATAGGCATCTCAGAAGTGTCTTTGGACATTAAACAATGACAGAACTACCAATGCTGCAGCCAATTACTGTGACCTTGTCTCCAGCCAGTCTGAGATTTACTGATTGAGCATAGGCCATGGATCAAATCTAGGAAATCATTCTTGCTGGATAGTACTTGCATGCACTTGGAGATGTTATTTAGTTGGGGGTGGGGGGTGAGCAGAACCAGTGGTAAGTGAGCATAGATAGGAGGGAAGGAGGAGGCAAAGTGAGTGGAATTTTGCTTTAATAAAAGAGTGAAGGTGCTGATATCACTTAATCAAATTAAGATAATTTGCAATACTTTGCAAATTTCCCAGGTTAGCTCCTTGGGAACAAGACCACATTCCCAAGCATGCCAACAGTGGACATATCCAAGATATGTCCAAGTTTACCTGAATGCCCCGCAAGGAGCTTTGCAAGAGGAAATGTGTTTGCACACAAGGTTGACTTACAATAGGAAGTGCCTAATAATTTTCTGAGTAACATGAAACAATTGTTTTAAGAGGGGAAAAAAATCCAATTGCATAATACAAAATAAGACCAAGCAATTACATTTCCAGGCAATACCTCAGTAATACACCACACAGTAAATACAGTCATACAAGGAGCCATGGCATAATGAATTCACTGATGTATGGCATTTCAGTTTCCCTGCATACATCAAATTAAATTATTGCCAGTTATTGCAGTGCAAGCTAATAGCAATCTAGAAATATGAACGGACAAGTTAATCTCGCTGATCATGGCGATTTGAACACAAAAATAATGAGAGAGAGAAAAATTTGCGTTTGAGGAATTCAGTGTTTTTGATCCTATATCCAATTTTACAATAAAAGAAAGGAACAAAAGTGAACTGCTGGGAATATGCACCATTTGTGGAAGTAAAGGAAAATTAAAGTTTAAGGATCATTTCCTTTCATTAGAAAATTAAAAAAATATTTTAAGCACAAGTCTTAAGCAGGTACAGAGGCTGGATCGCCTCAGCGCAGAGGGAGAACAAGGAGGGAAGAGACAAAGACTTTAAGACTTTTGCCTTCCATCACAGTGAGGAGGTGCCTGGTGAACTCACTCTGGTGGATGTTAAATTTGTGTTTATTGTGTGTTTTTGTTATTTTTATTATATGTATTCAATTCAATTCAATTCAACTTTAATGTCATTGCACAGATACAAGTATGGGTACAACGAAATGCAGTTTAGCGTCAGTCCGTAGTAATAGTGCAATATAGAAATAAAAATACAGAATAAGCAAACAATGTGGATGGAGAGACTGGAGAAATCTATCGGCGGGGCTCCGAGTTCAGCAATGTGATAGTGTTGTTGTAGAAGCTGTTCCTCATCCTACTAGTACGAGACCTGAGGCTCCTGTACCGCCTCCCTGATGGGAGGAGGGCAAACAGTCCATGGTTGGGGTGGGAGGGGTCTTGCAGTATAACTGCAGGCACGAACTTTCGTTCAGACCGAAAGGTCTGACTGACAATCAAGGCTACTTTGACTTTGATAAATCAGCCATCAACAATGGAAGTAAGGAAGATTAAAATAATGCTTCGTCATTGGACGAGGTTGTTTCAAACGCACAATTTTTAATTTGCACATTTTGGGAGGGCAGAAAGATAACAGTGAGATTGAGGCCTTCAAATTAAGAAGAAATAAAAGCCCTGTGGTCAAGCGTGCAAACTAAACAGAGGTATTCTTCAATGCATTAATGCAATTTATAATTGGTCTCCTAAAGCTGAAAATAAAACATCGAGCAGTGAATACTAAATTGAAATGCATTAGATTAAGGGAAAACAAGAGAAAATTTGTTTTCAATATTAGAATTTGTTAAAAATATTCCTGCAAAATGCACGCAATTGCACTACAAAAGTTTTATTATGTTACCTCAAAGTTGCTCAATGTTTTAAAAAAAGAGCTCTCTTTGCACGATTTGAAGCATACAATGAGGCATAATGAGGCATACCTGAAGCATTTGGCTTATTATAAACTTGGAGAATAAATAACAGTTGATGTCAAACTCTTCAGGCTTAGATTGAGCTACAAGAGAAATGCTGTGAGCACTTGATCGATTGGCCAGGTGGGCTGAGGAGTGGTTGATGGAATTTAATAGAGAAATGCAAGCACTAACATTTTGTGAGCATTAACATGGGCAGGACCGACACAGTGAATAGTAGGTCTCTGGGAAATGTTGTAGAGCAAATGGATCTAGGCGTGCAGGTACATAGTTATTTGAAGGTTCATTCGCAGGTACAGTGCCCTGCATAATGTTTGGGACAAAGACCCATCATTTATTTATTTGCCTCTGTACTCCACAATTTAAGATTTGTAATAGAAAAAAAATCATGTGGTTAAAGTGCACATTGTCATATTTTAATAAAGGTCCTTTTTATACATTTTGGTTTCACCATGTAGAAATTACAGCAGCGTTTATACATAGTCCCCCCATTTCAGGGCACCATAATGTTTTGGACACAGCAATGTCATGTAAATGAAAGTAGTCATGTTTAGTATTTTGTTGCATATCCTTTGCATGACATGACTGCTTGAAGTCTGTGATTCATGGACATCACCAGTTGCTGGGTTGTCTTCTCTGGTGATGCTCTGCCAGGCCTGTCTTGCAGCCATCTTTAGCTTATGCTTGTTTTGGGGGCTAGTCCCCTTCAGTTTTTTTCTTCAGCATATAAAAGGCATGCTCAATTGGGTTCAGATTGGGTGATTGACTTGGCCACTGAAGAATTGTTCATTTTTTAGCTTTGAAAAACTCCTTTGTTGCTTTAGCAGTATGTTTGGGATCGTTGTCTTGCTGTAGAATGAACCGCCGGCCAAATGTGTTTTGAGGCATTTGTTTGAACTTGAGCAGATTGGTTGTGTCTATGCACCTCAGAATTCATTATGCTATTACCATCAGCAGTTGTATCATCAATAAGTGAGCCAGTACCTTCAGCAGTCAAACATGCCCCGACCGTTTTTCACAGATGAGGTGGTATGCTTTGGATCTTGGGCAGTTCCTTCTCTCCTTCATACTTTGCTCTTGCCATCACTCTGATATGTTAATCTTCGTCTCTTCTGTCCACAAGACCTTTTTCCAGAACTGTGGTTGCTCTTTTAAGTACTTCCGGGCAAACTGTAACCTAGACATCCTATTTTAGTGGCTAACCAGTGGTTTGCATCTTGCAGTGTAACCTCTGTATTTCTGTTCATGAAGTCTTCTGTGGACAGTGGTTATTGACAAATCCACACCTGACTCCTGAGGAGTGTTTTTGATCTGTCAGACAGGTTTGGGAATTTTTCTTCATTATGGAGAGAATTCTTCTGTCATCACCTGTGGGGTGTTCCTTGGCCTGCCAGTCCCTTAGCTCATCAGTGCTCTCTTTCTTCTTAATGATGTTCCAAACAGTTCATTTTGATAAGCCTAATGTTTGGCTGAAGTCTCTAACAGTTTTATTCTTGTTTCTCAGTCTCATAATAGCTTCTTTTGACTTTCATTGGCACAACCTTGGTCCTCATGTTGATAAACAGCAATAAAAGTTTCATAAGGTGATGGAAAGACTGGAGGAAAGACTAGGTGCTGAGAGCTCTCTTATACCTACATTAAGGAGGCAATTAAACACACCTGAGCAATTACAAACACCTGTGAAGCCATGTGCCCCAAACATCATAGTGCCCTGAAATGGGGGGACTATGTATAAACACAGCTGTAATTTCCACATGGTGAAACCAAAATGTATAAAAATGGCCTTTAATATGACGTTTCCTGAGGGGACCTGGCCAGAACCTCGGCTTTGGCGGCGGCACAGCGCTGGAGCGCTATTGCGGAGCGGGCGATGCCTTTCCTGGGTCGCCGCGCTGGAACTCCAGTATGCTGGGACCGCTGATGAAAACATTGTGGAGCCGCGGTTCTGTGGAGCGGCCAGCTGCGGTGCTGAACTTTACATCCCGGAGCCTGGGATCTCTCGCTGAGATCGCCAGTGTGTGGAGCTCCGTCAAACGCGGTCTGTTGGCTTGGAAGCCGCGGTCTCCAGTAAGAAGGCGGCCGTTCCTGGCACCCCAAGCCGCTGAGGGTTCTCCCGACGCCGGACCACCATCACCCTGCGAGAACATTGGGCGCCGTGGCGGCGACTGTGGAGGCCTCAATAGGCCCGACTCTGGGTGGACAAGAGGATGGGGACTGGACTTTGTGCCTTCCCCCAGTGGGAACCACTATGGGGGGATGTTTTTGTGTTTTGGTGTTGAACTTCTTGAATGCTATGTTGTATTTTTATTAGTGTGCTGCAAGGACATCTGAATTTCCCCTGAATAAGGGGATTAATAAAGTAAATCTAATCTAATCTAATTAATAAAGTAAATCTAATCTAATAAAATCTGACAATGTGCACTTTAAGCACGTGTGATTTTTTTTTTCTAATACAAATCTCAAATTGTGGAGTACAGAGGCAAATAAATAAATGATGGGTCTTTGTCCCAAACATTATGTAGAATACTGTATTTCCAACAATTATCAGGCTCTTGAACACTACTAACACTAATCTACAAACAACCAAGTTGCTTTGGTTACATTAAGTTCAGGTTTCTTTTAAATAATGTTAAATATTAGTACTGTGTTTACTGACCTGTTATGCTGCTGCACACAATAATTTTATTGTTCTGTTTTTGGTACATATGACAATTAAACACTTGACTCCCTTGAGCTTCTGTTGCAAACTTAGTAAATATTTTGATTTATCTTATCTTTGTTAATTCAAACTTTATTTATTATATTTATTAAATAATTCCTTGTCATTTTTTAAAAGGCCACTGTTGTTAAACCAGATGGCATCTACTGCCAGGAAAATCTTTGCATATTTATTGCCAAGAATATACTACATATTTTTAAACAAGGATATCATATGTGCTATTTTCCATTCGCTTGACTCTATATCCGTATTCATTGTGGATTGGAAGATTACGCCAAGCACTTGTGCAAATACGATCCTCACTTCCCTTTACAAAATTGGATATATCCAATCACATTTATTTTAAGCATGGTCAATTCTCATACATTCTCCTGCCACCCACCATCATATTTCACCACATTCCCCTTCTCCTGAGATAAAGGCAGTAAATTTTGCATGGTCAAGACCAATATTGTTTTCAATTATACCCCATGGCTCCATTCTTGATCGATAATTGCTCGTATCTCCCTTCTTAATGCTTGCTGACGATTTACATTCTTAAAGATCCTTTTTTAGTTCTTTCATGTTAACTACAATGCTACTTTCACGTTAGTGCCCCACTGGTGTAATTTATTCTGCACTCTTACAAGGTTTTCTCCAATCAATAAATTGCATTCATATGACGTTCAACATATATCGACTTTAAAGAAAATTATTAATTAGCAGGAATAAAAATTCAAGACCTAAGATTGATACATCTTGTAAGACATTGAAGCAGGTTGAGTAGTTACAGCTATAGATATTTGTGCTTTGAATTGATTTTAAGCTAAACAAATTGGAGATTATAAAAGGCTTTAGATTTAAACTCAATTTATGATGTAAATGATGCCTTAACAGATGATTCAACATACTTTTGCTGATATTTAATAAACTTAGTTAAAATTTGTGGAAAAATACCTGTCAGTCAAGAAGGCACAGATGAGGTCTTTGGCATGCTTTGAGATTTCAACATCATCAGGAAAGTTAAGCGAATTTTTGTGATCCATAATTTTACTGTATGTACCAACAAGGGAGTCTGCATAAAACGGTGTGTCACCTGATAAGTACAAGAGGAATTCATGTAAGATGAACAAACTTCACTTCTGTGATCTTCTAAAAAAAAGTTAAACATCTCAGCTATGTCGAATCCTTCAACATAAAAAATACATTTCAGTTTACATATTTTCCAGCTACTCTGGACATGGCAGTTATAAATGTGGAATCATGAACTATGAGAGAGAAACTGATTAATTAAATTGCTGACTTGAGACATAAGTCAAGATAAAAAATATATAATCTGAGCTATTCCGACATTCTGTCTCAAGATTGCAAAGATGTGTGCCAAAATAGACTTCCCATCAATGAAATCAATACCTGTATAAATTATATTTTGTAAAGCCCAATTTGTTGAAGGGAAATAAATGACAAAGAAAATTTCTAGAAATCCAACTTGTTAAAATGTAATAGCTGCCCATCCCTTCAAATCGGGTCATAGACCTACATAGGTGAAGGGAATAACATTGCATGGTTCTCTTATTATCTGAAGAAGCATTTTCTGAACACAGCATGTTCCGTCTCAGTTATGCAATCCATTTCAGATCATTCCAATTTTAAAATAGACAGATGGTATTATCTACTTGTCAAACTAAGGGAGAGAAAGATAAAACAAAAACCCTGAATTATATACAATGTGTTATCAGAAAATTACTTATAATAGAGAAATGAACCCATAAACACATTTACAATTTTCAGTTGATGAGAAGAGCCAGTGTGGATCATGTACTGTGATATCAATTATTTTTTTGTTTTGAAGAAGTGACTGTCATGGCCAGCAGAATCGTTGAATTTGACTTGGATAATTTCCTGAGGTACGTACAAAATTCCTTCATAAGTAACAGTAAAGTAAAATGACAGTTAATGAAACTGAAGCAATGGTAGAATATAAAGAATGAGGACAATGGAAGCTACTGAGATTTTGATGCGAAGGATAATCACATGTCTACCTGCGGTTGTAAAAACTCAAGACAAGGATTGTGGCAAACTATGGTAGGCTGATTTCATAGAAGCCTTTGCTCCATCCTTTAATGCACTGTACAAATTTTTAGATTAAAAATATGAATCATTAGACTTGAAGGTAAAATGCCATTCTTTGTTCAGAAAATAGACAAAACATGTTGATGCTAGTTAGAGGTTAGAAATGCAGAGGGTAGAAGTTATGCCACAATTGCAGTTGAACTGCATGTGGAAACAGAGCTGAGCACAACACAAAGTAGCTATTAACCCTGTAGGGAATTAATATTTTTCAGGATGCTAAGTGGAGACAAGGGAAATTATAAATTCCTGTAACAATGTACACAATTTCAGAAGCTAACACATAATTAAATTATGAGAATGAAGCATTGTCTAAACAATAAAGTCAGACCCTTCAGATGTGAAGTTTTGACATTCTTCCACAAGCAAAGAACAGTAGAAGCTCTTTTGTAATTGATAACTGATGCCAATTTCCAACTGATGAAAATTTCATTTTCTGCAACCCTAGATATCAGGGAAGTTAAAAAAAGAAAGGTACACTGAATGATTGAATTAGGTCAAAGATCAGCAATGATCTAAAAGGGGAACAGATTTGTGTAGTGTAATCACCTGTTACTGCAACTTTGTGTCATCTGTATATTTAGGCCTTGAATTTAAATTCCTGATTCATTACTTGTATTTCATAAAAGAGAAAATGACAGAATGAAGGAAAGTCATGAATCATTTTCAAAAGTGACTGTGGATGGAATGATGTGACATTATTGACTATATAAGTAATGAGTGGGGAAACAAGAATTATTAACTACCCCTTAACCTAAAACATAAATAACTTCTAATCTTATGCAGTTCTGACAAAAGGTCAACAACATAATACATTAGTTGTTTCCCTGTTTACAGATGGGCCCCGAGCTGCCGACTATTTCCAGCATTTTTTTTGCTTTTATTAACTAGAATTCTGATGGGGTAATTTGACAGGAAGCTGGAAAGCTATGGAATTGGATATATAGAGTGATACAGTGTGGAAACAGGCCCTTCGGTCCAACTTGCCCACACCGGCCAACATGTCCCAGCTACATTAGTCTCACTTGCCAGCATTTGGTCCATATCCTTCCAAACCTGTCCTATTCATGTACCTGTCTAACTGCTTCTTAAATGTTGGGGTCGTCCCTGCCTCAATTACCTCCTTTGTCAGCTTGTTCCATACATCCATCATCCTTTGTGTGAAACGTTACCCCTCAGATTCCTATTAAATCTTTTCCCCTTCACCTGTCCTCTGGTCCTCGATTCACCTACTCTGGGCAAGAGACTCTGTGCATCTACCAGATCTATTCCTCTCATGATCTTATACAACTCTATAAGATCGCCCCTAATCCTCCTGCACTCCGAGAAATAGTGTCCCAGCCTACTTAACCTCTGCCTATACATCAGATCCTCTAGTCCTGGCAACATCCTCATAAGTCTTCTCTGTACCCTTTCCAACTTGACAACATATTTTCTATAACACGGTGCCCAGAACTGAATACAATACTCTAAATGTGGCCTCACCAACATCTTATACAACTGCAACATGACCTCCCAACTTCTATACTCAATACTCTGGCTGATGAAGATCAATGTACCAAACACTTTGACCAGATGGATTAGAATTAATTCAACATCTCAAAACTGGTTACTATGATCAAAAACAATAGCACTGTATCATACCACCCATCGTTAATTTCAACCTACCATATCTCTCATTCTTGAATGAGTAGGTTAATCTCTGATAAGCCTTTTACGGCACTGGGCCTGTACTCGCTGGAGTTTAGAAGAATGAGGGGAACATTAAAATGCGCAGAATAGTGAAAGGCTTGGATAGAGTGGATGTGGAAAGGATGTTTCCAGTCGTAGAAGAGTCTAGGACTAGAGGTCATAGCGTCAGAATTAAAGGACTTATTTTAGGAAGGAGAAGAGGCGATATTTCTTTAGCAGAGGGTAATGAATCTGTGGAACTCTTTGCCACAGAAGGCAAAGTCTTCCGTGGAGACCAAGACAGTGGATATTTTGAAGGTAGAGATAGATAGATTCTTGATCAGTACAGGTGTCACAGGTTATGGGGCGAAGGTAGGAGAATGGGGTTAGGAGGGAGAAATAGATCAGCCATGATTGAATGGCAGAGTAGACTTGATGGGCCGAATGGCCTATTCCTACCACTTATGACCTCATGACCGGATACCATGATGTTAGGGGCTTGATTTTGGTTCAATGATATGTGCAGTCCCCACAAACAAGGTGCCAGAGTGGTAAATCTGCAGTATAAAGGGGCTGTCCGACTTGGGCGACCTAATCCACGAGTTCTGGCGAGTTTGCCCTCGACTCGTACTCGCAGCATGGTCGACACGAGGTTGTAGGTCTTTATAACTCTCCTTCATGCTCGAGAGTAGTCCCCGTGTACTCGAGGCCTCAGGTAGGTCGCGGCATATTTTTCAACATGTTTAAAAATGCCCGCAAGTAAAAAAGGTCGCCATGGAAAAAAATCGATACTTTTTTTACTTGTAGGTTTAGTCATAGTAGGTCGAAGGAAGTCGTGGTAGGTCGGCATGTTAGTCGTAGGTAATCGAGAGTAGTCGAAGGTAGTCGTAGATAGTCTCCATCATGGTCGGAGGCAGGTCGAAGGCGATCGAAGGAGGTCGTCTTCACTCTCCATTATACGGTGTCCAATTTCCCGAAGTTAGTCGTAGCTAGTCGAAGCTAGTCTTCAACATAGTCGAAGGAGGTCTTCTGCATAGTCGAAGGATGTCTTCAACATGACATTACACTATAGTCATGGTGAACGATAAAAGCCGCAGGGAACAGACAAAAATACACCAATTCACAAATCAGATCCAAAGCTCAGTTATGAATGGTGGATAATTCACAATTTGTATTGGTTCAACCAAATGGATTGCATATTATTCAAATGATACCCGTTTACCATCTTCTCAAGGGCATTTAGAGATGGAGAATAAGCATTACCCTTGTCAAAGATACCTACATATTGTGAATGGACAATTAACAAAATGATATGCAATGTATCATTTTTGTAACAGCTACCTTGTCAATTAGCTTATGAGAATATAAGAAACAAGAGCAGTCTGGGCAATATGGTCGAGCTTGCTTTGCATTCAATAAGAACAAAGCTAAATCTTAACGTCAGCACCCTTTTCCTGCCTGTTCTCCCATAAACCATCAACCCTATAAGTCCAAAATATGTCTATCAGCAGAAAAGGCAGATTTAACTATTGCGAAATAATATAAACCAACCATGAAAAATTAAAACCCACAAAAAAACAATTTTAATCATCACCACCTATTTACTTTATAGATTAAACATTTTTTTAGCATGTTTCTAAACTTACCAACCAACATTTCATATAAGAAAACTCCTACAGACCACCAATCACACTCTCGTCCATAATATCCATCTCCACCCTGCGATTTTAGTACTTCAGGAGAAATGTAATCAGGAGTTCCAACTGCTGTATCACATCGAACCATTCCAGTCTGTGAAATAAGATGGGATCATGGACAAGAACATTGTTTATGAAATAAAACAAAACTGCAAATAAAGGAGTTGTAATCTAGTTTATGTTTTAAACTGAATTGGAAAATAGTACATGACCCAAACAGTTAGCATTTTTCAAATTATCTGCAGTTTGATGTGCTCAGATCTGCCCTGTTCTTACTGCCAAGTGTTGTCTGAAATGTGGAAGCTAATAAACAGCAATTTTGAGGTAACAGGGACAACTGTACACTAAATTCAGACAAGTATTGCCAATTGATCAGTCAATCAAATATGAAAAAACAAATCACCTGATTTATCTACATTTATTGGTCTTTATTGTTTATGAAGCAAGAATGACCGCAATAACCATATAACAATTACAGCACGGAAAACAGGCCATCTCGGCCCTTCAAGTCCGTGCCGAACACTTATTTTCCCCTAGTCCCATCTACCTGCATTCAGACCATAACCATCCATTCCTTTCCCATCCATATACCTATCCAATTTATTTTTAAATGATAAAATCGAACCTGCCTCCACGGATGACTTGAAATGAGAAATGATCTGTATGCCATTGCTAGAAATTCAAAAAATTCAAAAAAGATTGCAGATAGGGTGGGCAATTCTGGTTACGCTATTCCCGGAAGGATGTGGTGGCTGTGGAGAGGGTACAGCTGAAGTTTATAAAAGTTAGATTGTATTCTCTGGAGAATCAGAAGCTGAGTGGGGACCTTATGGAAGTATATAAAATGATGTGGCTAGGTTGGAAAAAACATTCCACCTCTCCATCAATTCCAATATTGGTGGCCGGGGGGGGTTTCTGGAGCGCTAGTATGGGTGTTGTGGGCTGAAGGGACTGGTTTTCAGAGGGCTAGTATGAACATTATGGTCAGAATGGATTCTTGGGCTGGCGGCTCAGTCACTCAAGCTGTTGTGCTGGCAGCTCACTCACTCACGGCTGGTGGGCTGGCAGTTGACTCACGGCTAATCCTTGAAATTCCATTTCAAGCAGGGTGCAAGGCCACCAAATTTGTCCAGTTTCATACCATTTCAAGCAGGGTGCAAGGCCACTAAAGACAGCGAGTCGTGACCTCTCCCTCCTCCATCTTGCAGAGACTGAGTCACACCCACACTTCTGGGTTTTATAGTCCCTCCCTCCCTCCCACCAGCATGGCCTTCATGGCGTGATTGACAGGAGAGAGAATCTCAACATTTTTTAAACACGTATAACTCTTTTATTTTTCATCGATGGGAAAACTCCTCGGCACCTGATGAGCGGAGGGGGACTCCGAATAAGATGGCCAAAAATCACAGCCGTACATGGTAGCATTTTTTTTCTAAAATCCATATAAAGCGCAAACAGGAAGTGCTCAAGATTAGACTTTTAATTATATAGAAGGCAAGGCAACTTTAATTAGGCAAGGCAACTTTAATTAGGCTGGGGAACTTTATTTAGGCAACACAGCTTTAGCATTTCCAAACCAAAGGCAACACAGCTTTAGCATTTCCAAACCAAAGGCAACACTTCTTTAGCATTTCCAAACTATATTTTCAAACCACATTAAGGGCACCGACAGGTCAGTAAAACCACTCACAGTTTAGTAGACATGTGTTCAGTGTTATTCACAGCTCAGACTGAGAGATGTGACCCTCTCGCTCCCCCATCTTGCAGAGACTGACTGAGACACTCAACACTTCCGGGTTTTATAGTCCCTCCGGAAGGGGCGTGGCCTTCAGGAGAGAGAGAATCTCAACATTTTTTAAACACTAATAACTCTTTTATTTTTCATCGATGGGAAAATCCTCTTGTCCTGCGCAGCGTAGGGGGACTCTGAGTGAGATGGTCAGAAATCACAGCTGTAAGTGGCAGCGTTTTTTCTAAAATCAATATACAGAACAACAGGAAGTGGTCAAGATCAGACTTTTAGTAATATAGATAGATGCAAGGATGGGTAAATATGGATCATGTGCAGGGAGTAGGAACTAGTTTTATGTTGGCATCATTCGGCACTGGCATCGTGGGCCAAAGGTCCTGTTGTACTTCTCTCAGTTCTATGAATTTGCTTCCATGTGCAAAGATTGAAATGAAAGCATGCTTCATTGAAATCCAAATTTAAACCCAGTTAGCAATACTAGATTTCTCGATTTGCACAAAACAGTTTCCAAGCAGAATTAAACATCTGACACAACTATTGCTTTAATATTGAAATTCTATAATACGGCACGCCAAAAAAATTTAGCCAAAATTATAAAAGCAAAACAAAAGCCAAATGTTTCTTCACAATGACTGTTGCAAAATGGAAATTTTGGTTACAAAGGGCACTTTTAAAGGGCACGACAGATAGATAAAATGAAACATAAATGCCAACATACAGTACCCTCCTTAATGTTTGGGACAAAGACCCATCATTTATTTATTTGCCTCTGTACTCCACAATTTGAGATTTGTAATAGAAAAAAATCACATGTGGTTAAAGTGCACATTGTCAGATTTTATTAAATGGTATTTTTAAACATTTTGGTTTCACCATGTCGAGATTACAGTAGTGTTTATACATAGTCCCCCATTTCAGTCCACCACAATGTTTGGGGCACAGCAATGTCATGTAAATGAAAGTAGGCATGTTTAGTATTTTGTTGCATATCCTATGCATGCAATGACTGCTTGAAGTCTGCGATTCATGGACATCACCAGTTGCTGGGTGTCTTCTCCAGGCATGTATTGCAGCCATCTTTAGCTTTTGCTTGTTTTGGGGGGTTGTCCCCTTCAGTTTTCTCTTCAGCAAAAAAAAGGCATGCTCAATTGGGTTCAGATCAGGTGATTGACGGCCACTCAAGAATTGAAAATAGATTTGAAAAACTCCTTTGTTGCTTTAGCAGTATGTTTGGGATCATTGTTTTGCTGTTGAATGAACCGGCCAATGAGTTTTGAGACATTTGTTTGAACTTGAGCAGATAAGATACAGTGGCTTGCAAAAGTTTTCATACCCCTTGAACTTTTCCACATTTTGTCACGTTACAACCACAAACGTAAATGTATTTTATTGGGATTTTATGTGATAGACCAACACAAAGTGGTGCATAATTGTGAAGTGGAAAGAAAATGATACATGGTTTTCAAATTTTTTTACAAATAAAAAACTGAAAAGTGTGGCGTGCAAAAGTATTCAGCCCCCCTGAGTCAATACTTTGTAGAACCACCTTTCGCTGCAATTACAGTTGCAAGTCTTTTGGGGTATGTCTCTACCAGCTTTGCGCATCTAGAGACTGAAATTTTTGCCCATTCATCTTTGCAAAATAGCTCAAGCTCAGTCAGATTGGATGGAGAGCGTCTGTGAACAGCAATTTTCAAGTCTTGCCAGAGATTCTCAATTGGATTTAGGTCTGAACTTTGACTGGGCCATTCTAACACATGAATATGCTTTGATCTAAACCGTTCCATTGTAGCTCTGGCTGTATGTTTAGGGTCGTTGTCCTGCTGGAAGGTGAACCTCCGCCCCAGTCTCAAGTCTTTTGCAGACTCTAACAGGTTTTCTTCCAAGATTGCCCTGTATTTGGCTCCATCCATCTTCCCATCAACTCTGACCAGCTTCCCTGTCCCTGCTGAAGAAAAGCATCCCCACGGCATGATGCTGCCACCACCATGTTTCACAGTGGGGATGGTGTGTTCAGGGTGATGTGCAGTGTTAGTTTTCCGCCACACATAGGGTTTTGCATTTAGGCCAAAAACTTCAATGTTGGTCTCATCTGTCCAGAGCACCTTCCTCCACATGTTTGCTGTGTCCCCCACATGGCTTGTGGCAAACTGAAAACGGGACTTCTTATGTCTTTTTTTCAACAATGGCTTTCTTCTTGCCACTCTTCCATAAAGGCCCGATTTGTGGAGTGCACGGCTAATAGTTGTCCTGTGGACAGATTCTCCCACCTGAGCTGTGGATCTCTGCAGCTCCTCCAGAGTTACCATGGGCCTCTTGGCTGCTTCTCTGATCAATGCTCTCCTTGCCCGGCCTGTCAGTTTAGGTGGACAGCCATGTCTTGGTAGGTTTGCAGTTGTGCCATACTCTTTCCATTTTCGGATGATGGATTGAACAGTGCTCCGTGAGATGTTCAAAGCTTGGGATATTTTTTTATAACCTAACCCTCCACAACTTTATCCCTGACCTGTCTGGTGTGTTCCTTGGGCTTCATGATGCTGTTTGTTCACTAATGTTCTCTAACAAACCTCTGAGGCCTTCACAGAACAGCTGTATTTATACTGAGATTAGAATACACACAAGTTGACTCTATATACTAATTAGGTGACTTCTGAAGGCAATTGGTTGCACTGGATTTTATTTAGGGTTATCAGAGTAAAGGGGGCTGAATACTTTTGCACGCCACACTTTTCAGTTTTTTATTTGTAAAAAAATTTGAAAACCATGTATCATTTTCCTTCCACTTCACAATTATGCGCCACTTTGTGTTGGTCTATCACATAAAATCCCAATAAAATACATTTACGTTTGTGGTTGTAACGTGACAAAATGTGGAAAAGTTCAAGGGGTATGAATACTTTTGCAAGCCACTGTATGTCTATACACTTCAGAATTCATTAAGCTACTGCCATCAGGGGTTGTATCATCAATGAAGATAAGTGAGCCAGTATCTTCAACAGCCATACATGCCCAGGCCATAACACCCCCACCACTGTGTTTCACAGATGAGGTGGTATGCTTTGGATTTTGGGCAGTTCCTTCTCTCCGCCATACTGTGCTCTTGCCATCACTCTGATACAAGTTAATCTTAGTCTCATCTGTCCACAAGACCTTTTTCCAGAACTGTGGTTGCTCTTTTAAATATTTCTTGGGAAACTGTAACCCGACCATTCTATTTTTGTGGCTAACCAGTGGTTTGCATCTTGCAGTGTAGCTTCCGTATTTCTGTTCATGAAGTCTTTTGTGGACAGTGGTCATTTGCAAATCCACACCTGACTCTTGAAGAGTGTTTCTGATCTGTCGGACAGATGTTTGGGGATTTTTCTTTATTATAGAGAGAATTCTTCTATCATCAGCTGTGGAGGTCTTCCTTGGCCTACCAGTCCCTTTGCGATTAGTAAGCTCACCAATGCTCTCTTTCTTCTTAATGATTTTCCAAACAGTTGAGTTTGGTAAGCCAAAGGTTTGGCTGATGTCTCTAACAGTTTTATTCTTGTTTCCCAGTCTCATAATGGCTTCTTTGACTTTCATTGGCACAACTTTGGTCCTCATGTTGATAAACAGCAATAACATATTCCAAAAGTGATGGAAAGACTGGAGGAAAGACTAGGTGCTGAGAGCTCTCTTGTACCTGCATTAAGGAGGCATTTGAACACACCTGAGCAATTACAAACACCTGTGAAGCTATGTGTCCCAAACATTATGGTGAATATGGGAATGGGGGGACTATGTATAAACACAGCTGTAATTTCTACATGGTGAAACCAAAATGTAAAAAAATATCCTTCTAAAAATCTGACAAGGTGCACTTTAACCACATTTGATTTTCCTATTACAAATCTCAAATTGTGGAGTACAGAGGCAAATAAATAAATGATGGTTGTTTGGCTCAAACATTATGTAGGACACTGTACATAACAAAAACCTAAAGTCGTGGAACTACCATTTCAAGAAAAAATGCAAATTCACACATAGATTGTCCAGTTACATTCTTGAGTCAAAGAAAGAAACTATTTTAATCATTACAAAGAAAAAAACATGAATGCTGCTTTTCTATAACCATTAAAATATGGGCAGTTTATGCAACCAAATTATTTGCATATCATAAAGCAACCAAATTAAGATTTCAATAGAACAAATCAAAATCTTCAATGCACAATGGCAACAATCTTGAGAGCACATTCAGAAGTTGCCAAAATCTTAACAAGCAGACAAAAGATATCAATTGTGTTTTAACTTACCAAATCCATTTTCATGCAAGTTCCAAAATCTGCCAACTTTAAATGTCCAAATTTGTCTAAAAGCATATTATCAGGCTTAACGTCTCTGTGAATAAAACCCATTGAGTGAATGCCGTCCAAGGCAAGCACTACTTCAGCAGTGTAAAACTTGGCCCATCTTTCTGGCACATCATAGTTGCTCATGAGATTTACAAGGTCACCACCAGGCATATATTCCATCACCATGTAGAGGTACCTGTCATCTTGAAAGGCATAAAATAGCTGCAAACAACAAGCAACAACAATTAGAATTCTTATTTTTTTCATAATAGTAAATGTGTGCATTGTTGAATAAAAATGCCACTAAACAAACAAAGTTATTTTTTAGCACATGGTCTGAGATATGTTATCTGAAAAACATAGATTAATTATTACCCATCAGTAAACTGGTTACTATTTTGTGCTTGTGCCCATCATCCCCAAAAACCTTATTTGCAAACCATATAATTAACTTTATAGTGCCAGTGGTACTTTGTAGGGAATGGCTTATTATTAGAACATGATCTTATTCAATTCAAAAGGTGCATCAAGCTGTTATCAACCAGGGATGCTGCAAGATGAACTGCTGGACTTCACTGCAGAGCACAAATTTGGCTCAATTGCTAAACCTACCCATGATTGAACTGTCAATTGAAACCTAATAGAGTGTAGTGTTGGAAAATTAGTTAGAATCTACAAGCCATGACAGAGGGGAAAATACTTTCTCTGGCTGAACATTCAATGAAGACGGGAACTAGAGGTTAAATAATTTTGTGTATTGAAAAAGGAACTAGATGTCATTATTTGAGTTTGAGTGCTTTCCTCCAGGGAACGATTGAGGCATGAAGAAAGGATCTTCAGTATATTACGTGCTACAACTCCCCCTCCCATGGAAATCTAGAAATAAATTAAAATCATACATAGAAACAGGATTGGTCCAACATATGACTTTTAAACATTGTAATTGTATCAGCTCATTCTTGTATGTTAAAAAAGGAATTGCAGATGCTGGAAAATCAAAGGTAGACAAAAATGCTGGAGAAACTCAGTGGGTGAGGCAGCATTGCCTATTTCCTTCACTCCATAGATGCTGCCTCACCCGCTGAGTTTCTCCAGAATTTTTGTCTGCCAGCTCATTCTAGTAGCTCATTCCAGGAAAGCATCTCACCATGTGGAAAAAGGCAGATCTCCTTTCAATTTCTCACCTCACCTTAAACGTCTGCCCTCTGGTTCTGCAGTATCGTGACTCCATTGTACGCCTGCATTTACATAGTGCAATTTAAATTTACAAATTGGTATATTATGATGCTAACTGAGCCCAGTTTTATCCAAATAACAAGGAGAAAAATGTTGTGGGTTGATGCACTATTTTGCCGTTTGTTGCATATAGCATCAGCAATATCCAACAATGATGAACTATGTTTCATATTAACATTTAACCTCTTGGTCTATGGTTAACTGAAACTTCACTCTAAAAATACTGAAAATCAAATTAGCAATTTATTCTTTAAAAAAACCATCCTCACCTGGACAACCCAGGCACTGTTTGCAAAGGCCATGATATCTCGTTCCTCCCAGAAAAATGCTGAATCAGATCTCTTGATCATTTCAAATTTACTTAAAAGCTTCATTGCATATACTTTTTGAGACGCTTTATGTCGAACCTATAAAGAAACAAATTCAAAGTATTCTGAATTCAAATTTCAACATCTCAGCCCCTTATAGCATCGTTGTGACTTTGAGCATTTTAACTTTCAGCAATCGCGTTCAGGCTGCATTCACGTGGTTTCATTTAAATTCATCTAGTTATAAAGAGGATTTGTCCATGACAACTTATTATTCCTGCACCATTGATTACCTCAATAATTTATCCTCATCTCCAACATTTTCCCATCCATCTGTCATCTTGTGCCATGTCATTTGCAATAGTGTCAATTTACATATGAACACAGATGTCAACCAGCTCAATTCTACCACTTTCTCTTGAATTCTCAACATTCTTTTCTGACTTGCCTGAAATTCAATTGTAGATTCCAACAAAACAAATCCTCAACTAATTATCAAAGCCATCCCCTTTAATCCCTGCTTTAGACACCCGTCTCTGCCACATTCACTGTCCTTTGAGCACCAACATTATCCTGGCATGTGTCTGAAGTCACATTAGAATCCAAATTTGCCTTCTAATTTGCCTCAGAAATGAAGTTTGCAGAGCTTATCCATTTCATTAGCTAGATCAGCTTTTACTATTAAAGTCTTTGATCCAACACTATTTCTAATACACTCGCAGTCAACCTTTTTCTACCCCAGTTCCAACTTCCACTCTGTCCTGCTGTACTCTGACCTATATTGGCTTCAAGATACGCAATGCTTCAATTTTAAAACCATCATCCTTGTCACTTTCTTCCCATTACTGCTAAACTCATTAATCATTTAAATTTAAGTTGTTAGCACTGGTCTCAAAGTGATCATGACTATGTTATCAGCTAGCAGTTTTTATAAGCATTTAAGTTATAATGGACCAGAGATGCATGATCAGTGTGCCTGCCAAAAGTATAGATATCCTCAATGTTTGAAAATATGAATTCTTTAACGAGTCATAATGGAATATGCTGAAAAGAAATTTGCTGTATTTTCCATACGAGGATGTGGAAATGACATAAAATTATACCACAGGCATTAAAGATAAAAATTGAAGGGAGTCCAACCACAACTTATTAAATACCACAGCCAATCAAGTAACAAGAAATATCATGGGATCAGAGGGGCTTCTAAATTATTTTATGAAAATAAATGCCAACTGAAATGCAATGAAAACATGTTTTCCTCAGTTTTGAAAGGATTATAAATCTAGTATATTCTGATAAATCAACAGGACTGCATAAAACACTGTAGAAATTAGAATTGTTGCCTCAATATGATACTAAAAAACGTTTGCTCTTGTCCTAAACAATTGCAGACTTCTTACCAGCTGAACTTCACCAAATGCACCACGTCCTATTACTTTTACGACCTCGTAGTCTTCCGCTTTCATTTGCATTTCTCGAACCTTACCCATAACTTTATCATCTGGTTGGTTGGTTGGTTGGTTGGCAGGGAGGAAGGGTTCGGGCAAGAAAACACAGTTAATATTTGCTTTTCATTTGGAGATAATCTTGCTAAATACAGAATATTAACAATTATCGATTTAAGAATGTGTTAAATCATTTAGTGCAGCATGATGACATAAACTTTTAATAGTTCAAATGAAGTTAAACAGAGTGTCTCAAGAACAAATTCATGAAGAATATTCTACACGTTTGAGAATAAACTGGGAAGCAATATTTTGGGATTACTTCCAAATTTTCAAAAGTCATTTATCTACATCACTATTTTCAATATTAAATTGAGGCTTTTAACTCATCTCTTTCCTCTTTTTTTTTTAAATTGTTTACCATGTATCCTGCAATATTGTTTTAACTTAGTATCAAGAGGACAGTATTTTATTTGGTATATCTGATTGCATTAAACACAAGAACATACATATGTATAATTAAAGAATAATCCTCTGTTACCAGAATCCCATTTTTATTGAATTCATGTTTCTCACAGAGAAGTCCCCTGCTTCCCGGTGTTGCAAAATCACCTCCCTTTCAATCATTTTCAGTGTTCACTTTATACTTAAAGATAGAATGCATCTATTGAACAGTTAATAACTTATTTTCATTAAAACTGCGGCTTGTTCTTTGGTATTTTTAAAAAACAAAATATATATATATATTTTTTTTTTCCCAAAGACAACCACAAATTAAGCTTCGTATAAAAATAATGATAGTCACTGGATTTCTTGCATTAACAAAACGATACACTTAATCTCCAAGATCCAGGCCAAAGAAAGAAAATCAACGTACACCTATTTAAGAAGTTTTCAATGTTTTTGTTCTTCCTGAGGGCAGGGAAGTCCAAATCTTGAACCAGAGCATTGAGTCCATCCTGAAAACAAAATTAGATTTGTGATCAATATAATAGGGGTAAACGGGACACATCCAAAACTATACAACCACTTTCTATCCATCCATCCATCTATCTATATCCATCAATATCTATCCATATCCATCTATATCTATCCATATCCATCTCCATCTATCCATCTCCATCTCCATCTATCCATATCTATCCATATCTATCTATTATTAAAAGTCTCGACTTGTTTGTCTGTCTGTGATCTCAGGAGCTATGCCAAAACGGTACACAATAGCGCAAACATTTTTTGCAGAATCTTACTCCGCTTTTTCCCATGGTCGTTTGTATCAGGTTTCTTCACATTTTATGTTGTATTTCACATTATTGATATTTAAAGTTTAAAAAAAAGCCAACTTTGAGAATAATAACTGACTGTGAGAATGAGACCTTTCTAGCAGCTTCCAGTGATGATGTCACACTCCTCCAATCATAACGGGATCTAATTTACACAAGCTGCCGTGAACAATCCGACAACCGAAAATGACATCAGAATGTGATCTTTGCTGCCAATACACAAGCTATGATAGTTGACTGAGTGGGGGATGGGAGACGAAATCTATAATTTAAGAGTGTGAGTGTGTGTGTGTGTGTGTGTGTGTGTGTGTGTGTGTGTGTGTGTGTGTGTGTGTGTGTGTGTGTGTGTGTGTGTGTGTGTGTGTGTGTGTGTGTGTGTGTGTGTGTGTGTGTGTGTGTGTGTGTGTGTGTGTGTGTGTGTGTGTGTGTGTGTGTGTGTGTGTGTGTCATTCAGCCTTTGAAATGTATTTCCTTGAAAAACAGATGCAAAAAGGCGTAGTTTTTTACATATTTCGGCAGGGATTTAACATATGATTTCAGAAATCCACTGCTCTCTAAATTCGGTCGATTATTTCCCAAGATTTTGAATAAAGTTGTTCACAAAACTAACTTTTTCCGAAAAATAATCGCCGCTTGCCAGCTGCTGACGTCACAATGCCCACATACCCACCAATCGAGGCCCACCTGCCTCCTGGCCCCGCCCCTGTGGATTAATGCAGCTGCTGTCAACGCGCATGCGCAGTTTTCCACGAGGTACCTTCGCACACCAATCCCCCCGTTCTTCAAAAGGCCCAGAAAGATCGAGAAAGTTCTGCAGAACAAAGATTCTACAGTTCCACTGTAGGATCTTTGTTCTGCAAATCTCAGGACCAGCTGGCGCAGCTCGTGAAGCCTCGCCCCTCCCATCCCCCTGCCCGCCTGCCCGTTCATTCCAGCTGTGGGTTTCCGGAGAGTCAGAAGCCGCTTCTGTCTCTCTCCTCATTTGGCAACCCACTCACTCGCCTGGCTCCCCTCCACCCCCCCCCCCCCCCCCACCCTCCTCTTCTCACCTTCTCCCCTCTCCTTACCTCCTCCCCTCTCCCTCTCCCAAAGATCCTATACCGCCATAGGATCTTTGCTCTCTACCCGTCACAGGGGACGACCTCCTCTCTGGGGAGGCCCGATCGAATGACTCCCCCCGGCCCGGCTCTGTCATGCTGGCGGAAGCCACGATCGGCTGGTCCCCCCGCTGCTTTTCACCGTCCTCAGATCGCTATGTGCCTCACTGTCGCCCTGCCCCTCTCTCTCTCTCCCTCTCTCTGCCCCCCCCTTCTCTTCTCTATCTCTCTCTCCTCTCTTCCTCCCCTCTCTCTCTCTCCCCCACCCTCCCTCTCCTAAACCCCCTCCACACCCCTCTTCCCCCTCTCCCCCCTTCCCTTCCCCCCCCTCTCAGCCCCCCTTGCCCCCCCCTCTCTCCTCCCATCTCTCGTTCCCCTCCTCTCCCACCGTCCCCCCCTCACCCACCCTCCCTCTGAATACTGAAAGTTGATAAAAAATGATAGCCAGACATATAATAGTCTGTGTAGAAAGGAACTGCAGATGCTGGTTTAAACTGAAGATAGACGCAAAAAGCTGGAGTAGCTCAGCAGGTCAGACAGCATTCCGGAGAAAAGGAATACAGCCTGATCGTTTGCCCAGTTTCGAGAGGGAGAGAGGGGGAGATGGGGAGGGGGAGAGAGGGAGGGGGAGAGAGGGAGGGGGAGGGGAGAGGGATTATGGAGGAAGGGAGTGACTGAGGGTAGGGGAAAAGAGAGGGAGGGAGATTTGAGGGAGGGAGTGGGGGTGTGGAGGAGGAGAGGGGAAATGAGAGGGAGGGTCAAGAGGAGGGGGAGGGAGTGCTTGGGGATGAGGGGGAATGGAGAGGTGGGAGATTGCAACCTTCACTTGGTCTGCCCTGTTTCGACGAATGCAATCAACCTGGTGTGCACAATCAAATAAGATCAAATAGTAAAAGTTGTCCTACAACTTTAGGCGGGAATGGAGAGGTGGGAGATTGCAACCTTCACTTGGTCTGCCCTGTTTCGACGAATGCAATCAACTTGGTGTGCACAATCAAATAAGATCAAATAGAAAAAGTTGACCTACAACTTTAGGCTGTGCACGCCATAGGCAAGAAGAAGGGGGAATGGAGGATAGGGGTAGGAAGAGGGATGGCGAGACGCAGTTGGGGAGGGTTGTCGTGGCTCGCGTCACAACGGGGATCTCTGGTGTCACAACGGGAACCCGTCAGACACGCCTGCGCAGTTGGGGGCTATGGGTGAGTGGTGGAATATTGCGTTCGGGGACCAGCCCTCCCGTGTGACAGGGACCCCCACTTGGTCTAGTATATATCTATATCTATCTATTATATAAAACTCTCGCCCCATCCGTCCGACTGCCTTTCTGCCTTTCGATTCGTTCCCGCCGTGCGATGTCACAATGCCCGATGCTCGCAGATGTCCAATCGCGATGCCCGAGGCTCGCAGACGTCCAATCGGAATGGATCCATTTACATGTACGGCTTCCGGCCGCATTTCCTCCTTTGATTCCCTGCAACTCCGAAACCAGACGCAGAATCGCCGACGTCTTTTCCATTTCGGTAGAGATTTCACTTTTCTTTCTAAGTACAGGTGCACAACCTTTTATCCGAAAGCCTTGGGACCAGACACTTTTCGTAATTCAGAATTTGTCGGTCTTCGGAATGGAAATTTTTTAGCGTAGATTTTAATGGCTGGCTCAGTGGTAGAGTGCTCGGCTCATATCCGCAATGTCGCGAGTTTGCGCCTTGATCCTGGCAGTTACTCGATCGCGAGTTTGAGTCTTCAATGTCGTTTTTTCTTGCAGAATAAATGTTTGTATGAAATACAGTGTAGGAGAAGTGTACTGACTGTGTGGGCAGAACTTTGGAAGTGATTGCCCACCAGTCTAAAAATCCGCTGTGTCTCCCTGTCCCTGGGATAGCAGGGGGCGATCAAACAGCACAATACCCCCCTCCCCCTCCAACTCCAGAGGAATCCGCTCCCCGATGGGCCGCTACCAAAGATCATAGAGGAGCTCCTCTATGATCTTTGGCCGCTACAGCGACAAGTGGCAGTTCGCCCACAGCCCGAGCTGCGCCCCCTCATCCGCCACCCCAAGAACAAGACGTACCTTGCACACCATCAGCTTCTGCCCCTACGTGTTCCTCTGGAGTTGGAGCGGGGCTGGGCTGGAGTTGCTGCTGGCTGTGGGTCTCTGGGATCTCCGTGCTTGCAGTGGGCCTGGGGGTCGGTGGGCGGCGGTGGGAGCTGTGGACCTACGGACCTACCTCCGTGGAGCTAGCCAGCTTCGGAGCGTGGAGAGCTGCGGGGGCGAGCTGCTGCGACCCGACTCCGGTGGATGGTGACACTGGGAGCTCGCGGGTCTCCGGTGGGAGACTGCTTTGCGGGGCACCGGCAGTGGCGACTTCTCCCGCCCGAATTACGGGGTTGAGAGCAAACATCATAGAGGTTGAGAGTGACCTGGAGGGGGGCCTTACAACGCCCGGCGCGGCTGTAAATTGCCGCGGACTTGCTAGCGCCCGCCGGGGGCTCCAACATCAAGACCGGGGCAGGGCCCTACATCTCCCAGCGTGGCTTTGAGTGGCCGCTCCCCGATGGGCCCCTACGACGCCCCGAGCTGCGCCCCGTCATCCGCAACCCAGGTTCCTCTGTAGTTGGCTGTGGGTCTCTGGGATCTCCGTGCTTGCGGTGGGCCTGGTGGTCGGTGTCCAATTGGTCCTGACACGGTCCTGCTGCAATCGCCGACGTGAAGACAGTGCAAAGCCCCCGCGCCGGTGCAATGGGCGGGGAGCTGGAGAGGGGAGGGAAGGGGTCACACACATGGCCGGGAAGCAGAGGGGTGTAGGTGGGGTGATACTGAAGCGAGCGACAATCTGCTGCTGCCTGCCCGCTGAGTTAAAAAGTTCCCACGCAAGACTCACGAAACACTGTATATCGTGAGTCTACCGTGGGAACTTTTTAATTCAGCAGGCAGGCAGCAACATATTGTCAATTATTAACCCTCCCGCGCAATATACCCTCATCTTCTCTTTTATGAATGGGGATTTAGTTCCCCTTTCTTCGAGGACCCACCGAAGGTTCCGCTGTCACCTCTGCGGGCTGCCCTCGGTGAACGTTTTCAAGGACCTTTCTTCAAGGACCGAAAAAATGGCCGCTATTCGGAGGTTTTCGTTATTTGGATCTTCGGATAAAAGGTTGTGCACTGTATCCGCACCTCATTACATTCCGTCGTGTTTAAGTACACGTTTATAATCAAATCCTTCCCCCCCCCCCAATATTTCAAAAATAAACTGGCTTCGCACCCATAGAAGCAGCGCCAGCCCCAGCCCCTGCTGAACGTTCCATCGTGTGATGTCACAATGCCCGATGCTCACAGATGTCCAATCGGAATGGATTCATTTACATATGCCTTTGCAGGAGCCCCAGCCAATGGTGAACGTTCCATTGTGTGATGTCACAATGCCCAATGTTCACATATGTCCAATCGGAATGGATTCATTTACATATGCCTTTGCAGGAGCCCCAGCCCATGGTGAACGTTCCATCGTGTGATGTCACAATGCCCAATGCTCAAATACATTGTTGCCATAGAGGGAGTACAGAGAAGGTTCACCAGTGATTCCTGGAATGTCAGGATTTTCAAATGATGAAAGACTGGATAGACTCGCCTTGTACGCGCTAGATTTTAGAAGATTGAGGGGGTATCTTATAGAAACGTATAAAATTCTTAAGGGGTTGGACAGGCTAGATGCAGGAAGATTGCTCCCGATGTTGGGGAAGTCCAGGACAAGGGGTCACAGTTTAAGGATAAGGGGGAAATCCTTTAGGACAGAGATGAGAAAAACATTTTTCACACAGAGAGTGGTGAATCTCTGGAATTCTCTGCCACAAAAGGTAGTTGAGGCCAGTTCATTGGCTATATTTAAGAGGGAGTTAGATGTGGCCCTTGTGGCTAAAGGGATCAGGGGGTATGGAGAGAAGGCAGGTACAGGATACTGAGTTGGATGATCAGCCATGATCATATTGAATGGTGGTGCAGGCTAGAAGGGCCGAATGGCCAATTCCTGCACTTAATTTCTATGTTTCTATGTTTCCCTCTCCCTCTCCCACCCATCCCTCTCTCCCCCACCCCCCTTCCCTCTCTACCACCACCACCTTACCCCTTCCCCTCTTTCACCACTCCCCCTACCCCTCCCTCCCCACTCTTCCACTTCTATCCCCTTACCCGACGCCTCTCCCTCCCCCACCCCTCTCTCTTCCGCTCCCTTCCCCTCTCTCCCCCACCCCTTCCCCTCTGTCCCTCTTCCACCACTCCCCCGTCCCTCTACTACCACTCCCGCTACCCCTCCCTCCGCACTCTTCCACTTCTCTCCCACTCTCCTCCCCCTCTCCTCACCCCTCTCCCATCCCTCTCTCCCCCACCCCTCTTCCCTCTCTCCCCCCACCCCCTTCCCCCTATCCCTCTTCCATCACTCCCGCTACCCCTCTCCTCCTCCCTCCCCACTCTTCCACTTCTCTCCCCCTTCCCCTCCACTCTCCCTCCCCACTCTTTCTCCTCTCCCCCCCCACCCCTCTCCCCATCCCTCCCTCATCCCCTCCCTCCCCATCCCCCCTCCCCCACATCTCTCTCCCCATCTCTCACCCCCTACCCTGCTCTCCTTTCCCTCCCAAATCTATCCCGTTTCCTCCTCCTCCTCTCCCCTCCCTCCCCTCTTCTCAACACCCCCCCCCCCGCAAACGGCGTTGGGGAAACAGACCCAACGGGTCTGCACTTGGTCTAGTATACTTTTAAAACTGTGTGTGTGTGTGTGTGTGTGTGTGTGTGTGTGTGTGTGTGTGTGTGTGTGTGTGTGCGTGCGTGTGTATGTCAGATTAGATTTTTGGCCTTTGATTCCTTGGTCCGCCAAAACCACACACAAAAAATCCGAGATTTTTTCCATTTCGCTAGCGATTTCACTTTTACATTCGCATATCCACTCATTACATTTAGACATTTTTCTGAACACATTTTTTACAAAATCCCCCCCCCCCCCCACTCACTCATTTTTCCACCTCCTGCTGGCCAGCCACCATAACGGCTGCTGCCACCCGGCTCTCCTCCAAAAACGCCGAAATTTTTCACATTTCGCAAGCGATTTTCGCTGCTGCCGCCCGGCTCTCATCCACCCCCCCCCGTGCATTTGGCCCATATCATTCGAAACCTTTCCTATCTATGTACCTTTCCAAATGTTTTCCATATATTGTGATAGTACCTGCATCAACTACCTCCTCTGGGAGCATGTTCTATATACCTACCACCTTATGTGTGAAAAAGCTGTTCCTCATATTACTATTAAATCTTTCCCCTCTAAATTAAATGAGTGGGTGACTGATGCCAAATGAAAAATAATTAAGAGTTTTTAAGTTCAGGGGGAAAATAGCAGCAAAAACAATTGCATTTTGTTTTTTATTTTATTTATGACTCTTTTCAAACACGTAAACAAATGCACCCTTACAGAGCTTTCAATGTTCTGCTGTTTTTGGTCAAAATTATGTCTTTCATTTCCCAATTAGCTTCGCAACATTGTGCCCATTGTGCCCATGTTGCGTACTACAGATAAAAACTCATTCGTATGTAGGTTATGTTTTGAAATGTATTGAAATTGAAAGCAAACTTCATAGAAAATGCTTAAGTATTTTTCAAAAAACTTGATTCTCTGATTACAAACTTTATTTGGGATTATAAAACACATAGAATTTAGAAACGGCATCTATGTAAACCCAAAGAAACTGGTGGATTTGCTCTCACCAACTTCTTATACTATTACTGAGCAACGAATATTAAAAATGTAATCTACTGGCTGGACAATACAGGCCAACAGGTAGATTGGTCAATAATGGAGAGGATTGTTCGCCGATTAATATAGGCGCGATTCTCCTCTCTCCAATAAATTTGAAGAACACATTATATGATAAAAATACGATTATTCACAGTACTCTACGAATCTGGAGACAAGTGAAATCAACCTTTAAACTAAGAAATGTATCTCTTCTTTCACCAATTGCCAATAACCCTTTGTTCAAACCATCTATTATAGATAAAACGTTTACATATTGGGAAATGTTAGGAATCAAAAAACTCGGAGATCTTTATGAGATGGGAACTCTTCTCTCATTTCAAGAATTACAGTCGAAATATCAACTGAAAGGTAATCAATATTTCGGATACCTTCAAATTCGAGACTAAAAGAAAGAGATTAGTTAAAACAAATGTAGGTCCCTTGCAGTCAGAAACAGGTGAGTTGATCATGGGGAACAAGGATATGGCGGACCAATTGAATAACTACTTTGGTTCCGTCTTCACTAAGGAAGACATAAATAATCTGCCGGAAATAGCAGGGGACCGCGGGTCAAAGGAGTTGGAGGAATTGAGTGAAATCCAGGTTAGCCGGGAAGTGGTGTTGGGTAAATTGAATGGATTAAAGGCCGATAAATCCCCAGGGCCAGATAGGCTGCATCCCAGAGTACTTAAGGAAGTAGCTCCAGAAATAGTGGATGCATTAGTAATAATCTTTCAAAACTCTTTAGATTCTGGAGTAGTTCCTGAGGATTGGCGGGTAGCAAACGTAACCCCACTTTTTAAGAAGGGAGGGAGAGAGAAAACGGGGAATTACAGACCAGTTAGTCTAACATCGGTAGTGGGGAAACTACTAGAGTCAGTTATTAAAGATGGGATAGCAGCACATTTGGAAAGTGGTGAAATCATTGGACAAAGTCAGCATGGATTTACAAAAGGTAAATCATGTCTGACGAATCTTATAGAATTTTTCGAGGATGTAACTAGTAGCGTGGATAGGGGAGAACCAGTGGATGTGGTGTATCTGGACTTCCAGAAGGCTTTCGACAAGGTCCCACATAAGAGATTAGTTTACAAACTTAAAGCACACGGCATTGGGGGTTCAGTATTGATGTGGATAGAGAACTGGCTGGCAAACAGGAAGCAAAGAGTAGGAGTAAACGGGTCCTTTTCACAATGGCAGGCAGTGACTAGTGGGGTACCGCAAGGCTCAGTGCTGGGACCCCAGCTATTTACAATATATATTAATGATCTGGATGAGGGAATTGAAGGCAATATCTCCAAGTTTGCAGATGACACTAAGCTGGGGGGCAGTGTTAGCTGTGAGGAGGATGCTAGGAGACTGCAAGGTGACTTGGATAGGCTGGGTGAGTGGGCAAATGTTTGGCAGATGCAGTATAATGTGGATAAATGTGAGGTTATCCATTTTGGTGGCAAAAACAGGAAAGCAGACTATTATCTAAATGGTGGCCGACTAGGAAAAGGGGAGATGCAGCGAGACCTGGGTGTCATGGTACACCAGTCATTGAAAGTGGGCATGCAGGTGCAGCAGGCAGTGAAGAAAGCGAATGGTATGTTAGCTTTCATAGCAAAAGGATTTGAGTATAGGAGCAGGGAGGTTCTACTGCAGTTGTACAGGGTCTTGGTGAGACCACACCTGGAGTATTGCGTACAGTTTTGGTCTCCAAATCTGAGGAAGGACATTATTGCCATAGAGGGAGTGCAGAGAAGGTTCACCAGACTGATTCCTGGGATGTCAGGACTGTCTTATGAAGAAAGACTGGATAGACTTGGTTTATACTCTCTAGAATTTAGGAGATTGAGAGGGGATCTTATAGAAACTTACAAAATTCTTAAGGGGTTGGACAGGCTAGATGCAGGAAGATTGCTCCCGATGTTGGGGAGTCCAGGACAAGGGGTCACAGCTTAAGGATAAGGGGGAAATCCTTTAAAACCGAGATGAGAAGAACTTTTTTCACACAGAGAGTGGTGAATCTCTGGAACTCCCTGCCACAGAGGGTAGTCGAGGCCAGTTCATTGGCTATATTTAAGAGGGAGTTAGATGTGGCCCTTGTGGCTAAGGGGATCAGAGGGTGTGGAGAGAAGGCAGGTACGGGATACTGAGTTGGACGATCAGCCATGATCATATTGAATGGCGGTGCAGGCTCGAAGGGCCGAATGGCCTACTCCTGCACCTAATTTCTATGTTTCTATGTTTCTATGAGACTATCTGAAAACATATACCCAAGACTACCAAACTTTGCTGCCAGATATACTAGACGAATGTATGAATAGAAATTCGGAGTCAAACAAGTTAATATCATATCTGTATAACACCCTTTTAAATAGAGAATCCCATCGTCAGAAGTAATTAGAAGAGCCTGGGAAGAGGAACTTGGCCTAAAAATTCTAAAAGACAGATGGGAAGAAAACCTTTTAGTTCGATTTAGTTCGAAACACAATTGTTCGATTAACATTAGACATTCGTTAATTCAATTTAAAATACTGTATAGACTCTACTATTCAAAGTCTAAACTGAATAAGATCTTTCCAAATGTATCTCCTACTTTTGATAAATGTCTCCTTCAGGAAGCAACTATAACACATTCCTTCGCCTCTTGCATAAAATTACATAATTTTTTTAGAGGAATTTTTGAAATTCTCTCAAAAATACTAAAAACAAAATTGGACCCCGACACGAAATTGATTATTCTAGATACGTCAGAAGCCTGCTCTGAGCTAACATTATTTCAAAGATGCTTCCTTAATTATGGCCTGATAACGGCAAAAAAACGAATACTCAGATTTTGGAAACATACATCTGTCCCTACTCTTAAAATGTGGATTACAAACATGTCTGAGACGCTACATCTTGAAAATATTAGACTTGTCTTAGCAGAAAAACCAGAGCATTTTTCGAAGACATGGACACCATTCATTGATTTATTACAAGGATAGTATGGTACAACACAATTTTGGAGTTAAATCTAATTACGGGTTGGGTGATGAGTGGGGTGGGATACGAGGCAAGTATATCATCACTTCTTTGTTTCTTTCTTTTTTGCTTTTTATTTCTCTATTCCTTCCTTATTTCTTTTACTTACTCACTCTTTGGCTACACCATTTTGGTAGTCTAGGGGTTCTATCCTTGCACATTCCACTTTTTCCCTCTTCTTTTCTCTTAACTATAGCTAAAAGTTAAAATTGAAGCTGTACAATAACTGTATTATGTCATATGCCGCTGGTTATATTTTTGTACACTTGCTTCTAATAGATTAAAGAAAATAAAAAAAGCGCTTTATTATACGAAAACACTGCAGATGCTGGTTTAATGCGAAGGTAGACACAAAATGCTGGAGTAACTCAGCGGGACAGGCAGCATCTCTGGAGAGAAGGAATGGGTGACATTTCTGGTCGAGAACCTGCTTCAGTCTTCAGTCTGAAGAAGAGTCTCGACCCGAAACGTCACCCATTCCTTCTCTCCAGAGATGCTGCCTGTCCCATTGAGTTACTCCAGCATTTTATGTCTACCTTAGAAAATGCTTTAATTGTTTTAGGGAATTTTAGCATGACAAATATTCATTTTCCATCCCAAGATGTCTCCCAGTCTGATTGCAATTTTGCTGCCGCTTTTCCTTGAATAAAATGCACAAAAATAAATTATTTCATATTGAAATTCGTATACCATAACCAAGTATGGGTCACCTTACAAACACAAATATTGTTTTTTTGGAATCCATTGGGGATTATAGTATTTTACAACTGGGCAACCTAATCAGCAACATTGCAAATTCTAACATTGCTGCTCAGAGTGGCAAGTAAAAGGGTCAATACTGAAAGTTGGAGAAAAAAAAGATAGCCAAACATATAATAGTCTGTGTAGGAAGGAACTGCAGATGCTGGTTTAAACTGAAGATAGACGCAAAAAGCTGGAGTAACTCAGCGGGTCAGACAGCATCTCCGGAGAAAAGGAATACAGCCTGATCGTTTGCCCAGTTTCAAGTGTCATTGTAATTAGTTTAATATGTTGTACATAACCACAATGTTAAACAAACAAAATATTTCCCTTGAAGGCTCAATCAGACCATGGAATGCTTTGAGTGGTAGTGAGTCAGTTTACCCCAAGTTAAATATCTGGATTGTCCAATGTTAATTGATCTGTGCCAGGCAGGTAATAAATAAGTGAACGTTATCCACAGATGGGGAGAAACAGGGTGAAAACAAGTCAAAGTGTCAGAGGAACTCAAGGGGTCAGACCAAATCTGTGAAGGGAATGGACAGGCAATGTTTCAGGTTAGAGACCCTACTTCCAACTCAACTTTCCAGCATTTGGCAAGTATGGTTTTTATGATGCATCTATAAAAATTGTTAGGAGTCATTGGAGACATGCCAAATTTCCTCATTCTTCTGAGCAACAGGACAAATTGTTGGTGATATTCACATGCACCATTGATTTAGACTAACATGTACTCCACTCTGCTTTCAGAAATTGATGGAAGAAAACAAAAAGTGCTGGAGTAAATCAGCAGGTCCGGCAACATCTCTGGAGAACATGATTAGGTGATGTTTCGGGTGTGACACTTCTTCAGAATGATTGTGATGGAAGGTGGAGAGCGGGGGAAGAAAGGAGGGCAAGTGACAGGTGAATACACATGACATATGTTTTGGATACGCAGGCAGTCATAATCAGAATCGTACAGCACGGAAACTAGCCAGGCTCTGGAGACTATTGTAGAGCAGTGCGATCTATGAGTGCAGGTACATAGTTCCTTGAAAGTAGTATCAAAGGTAGATAAGGTGGTCAAAGGGGCTTTCAGCACACCAGCCATCATCAGACAGAGTATTGAGTATGGTACACAAAATTGCTGGAGGAACTCAGCGGGTGCAGCAGCATCTATGGAGCGAAGGAAATAGGCGACGTTTCGGGCCGAAACCCTTCTTCAGACTGATGGGGGGTGGGGAAAGAAAGAAGGAAAAAGGGAGGAGGAGGAGGAGCCTGAGGGCGGGCGGATGGGAGGGTGGGAGGAGACAGCTAGAGGGTGAAGGAAGGGGAGGGGACAGCACAGGCTAGCCAAATTGGGGGAATTCAATGTTGATGCCATAAGGGCGCAAGGACCCCAGACGGAATATGAGGTGCTGTTCCTCCAATTTCCGCTGTTGCTCACTCTGGCAATGGAGGAGACCCAGGACAGAGAGGTCGGATTGGGAATGGGAGGGGGAGTTGAAGTGCTGAGCCACCGGGAGGTCAGGTAGGTTATTGCGGACTGAGCGGAGGTGTTCGGCGAAACGGTCGCCCAACCTACGCTTGGTCTCACCGATGTAAATTAGCTGACATCTAGAGCAGCGGATGCAGTAGATGAGGTTGGAGGAGATACAGGTGAACCTTTGTCGCACCTGGAACGACTGCTTGGGACCTTGAATGGAGTCGAGGGGGGAGGTGAAGGGACAGGTGTTGCATTTCTTGCGGTTGCAACCGAAAGTGCCCGGGGAGGGGGTGGTGCGGGAGGGAAGGGAAGAATTGACGAGGGAGTTGCGGAGGGAGCGGTCTTTGCGGAAGGCAGACATGGGGGGAGATGGGAAGATGTGGCGAGTGGTGGGGTCACGTTGGAGGTGGCGGAAATGGCGGAGGATTATGTGTTGTATTTGCCGGCTGGTGGGGTGAAAGGTGAGGACCAGAGGGACTCTGCCCTTGTTGCGTGTGCGGGGATGGGGAGAGAGAGCAGTGTTACGGGGTATGGATGAGACCCTGGTGTGAGCCTCATCTATGGTGGCGGAGGGGAATCCCCGTTCCCTGAAGAACGAGGACATTTCCGATGCTCTGGTGTGAAATGTCTCATCCTGGGAACAGATGCGGCGTAGGCGGAGGAATTGGGAGTAGGGGATGGAGTCTTTACAGGGGGCAGGGTGGGAAGACGTGTAGTCCAGATAGCCATGTGAGTCAGTGGGTTTGTAATGTATGTCGGTCAGGAGTCTGTCCCCTGCGATGGAGATGGTGAGGTCAAGGAATGGTAGGGAAGTGTCGGAAATCGTCCAGGTGTATTGGAGTGCCGGATGGAAGTTGGTGGTGAAGTGGATGAAGTCAGTCAGTTGTGTGTGGGTGCAGGAGGTGGCACCAAAGCAGTCGTCAATGTAGCGGAGGTAGAGGTCGGGGATGGGGCCCTGGTACGCATCGAACAAGGATTGTTCAACGTACCCGACAAAGAGGCAGGCGTAGCTGGGGCCCATGCGTGTGCCCATAGCTACGCCTTGTGTTTGGAGGAAATGGGAGGAGTCAAATGTAAAGTTATTGAGGGTGAGGACCAACTCCGCTAAGCGGAGGAGAGTGTCAGTGGCTGGGTAAAGGTTGCTCCTCTGGTCGAGGAAGAACCGGAGGGCTCTGAGGCCATCCTGGTGGGGGATGGAGGTGTAGAGTGACCGGACATCCATGGTGAAGATGAGGGGGTGAGGGCCCAGAGAGTGGAATGCGTGGAGGCGGCGGAGAGTGTCTGAGGTGTCTAGAACATAGGTGGGGAGGGATTTGACCAAGGGGGATAGGATGGAGTCAAGGTATGTGGAGATGAGTTCGGTGGGGCACGAACACGCAGAGACAATGGGTCTGCCGGGAGAGCCGGGTTTGTGGATTTTGGGGAGAAGGTAAAAACGGGCCGTGCGGGGCTGGGGAACGATGAGTTTGGAGGCTTGGTCAGGTAGGGCGTGGGAATTGATGAAGTCGGTGATGGTGCTAGAAATGGTGGCCTGGTGCTCGTCAGTGGGGTCATGGTCCAAGGGTAAGTAGGAGGAGGTGTCCGAGAGTTGGCGCGTGGCCTCAGCTTTGTAGAGATCGACGCGCCAGACTACCACGGCACCTCCGTTGTCGGCTGGTTTGATGACCCAGTCTGGGTTTTTGCGGAGAGATTCGATGGCAGTGCATTCAGAGGGGGAAAGATTGGAGTGAGACAGGGGAGTGGAGAAGTTGAGGCGGTTGACGTCGCGGCGGCAGTTCTGAATGAAGAGTTCCAGAGCCGGGACTTTCTGAGGGGGGTTCCACGAGGAGGGGGTGCGTTGGAGACGGGAAAAGGGGTCATCATTAGGGGGCGAGGACTCCTTCCCATGGAAGTGCGCTGTGTTGAGTATGTCAGTTGGGAGGTCATGTTAGAGTTGTACAAGACATTGGTGAGGTCACATATAGAGTATTGTGTTCAGTTCTGGTCACTGGGTTTTCGGAAAATTGTTGTCAAGCTGGAAAGAGTGCATAGAAAATTTACGAGGATGTTGCCAGGATTCGATTGCCTGAGCTATAAGGAGAAGTGCAGGAGGATGAGGAGGGTTCTCAGAGGTATGTAAGATAATGAGAGGAATAGATAGGGTAAATATACAAGAGTCTTTTACCCAGAATTGGGGAATTAAGAATCGGCAGACGTTGGTATATTGGGGGGGGGGGGGGGGGGGGGGGGGTGAATAAGATTTAATGGGAACTAGATGAACAACTTTTTTTCTGCACAAAGGCCGGTGGGTATGTGAAACGAGCTGCCAGAGGAGGTATCTGAGGAAGGTACTTATCAAAACGGTGAGACTAATGCATCTGGGGCATGTTGGTCGGTGAGGGCAAGTTGGACTGAAGGACTTGTTTCCACGCTATATGACTCTATGACTTGACTTTCACCAGTGAGTGGATCTCATGGCTCATCCACAAGTTCCAGTCAGGGGTCGCTTGGATTGACTTCTTTGGCACTTAATGATGAAGTTTGTGACAGCAGTGGCATATTCATTTAGTTTGGGTGCAGTTCTTAAAAATGGACCCGTCAAAGCAGTCACAAAGGATCTCAGCTGTTTCCTCATCCTGTGTCAGTAAGGGAATGGCAGTTAGGGGCTAGAGTTTGTTTCAGAATAACCAGTTTTCAAAAATAATGTTTTTTTCAATAGCAATAACTTCACTTTTGTTACTACGTTAAAAATACTAAAAGTTGAGTGTTACATTGTTTAATAAAGTATCGTTGCACAAGTGTCAATTAAATACATTGCTTGTCAAGTACAATGTGTTCTTAAGAGACAACGGTGACTGATTTCTGTGGTGAGGTTACATAGAAACATTCCCCACTCCCTCCCTCGCAATGTTTGAATCCAAGTCAGCCTTTTTTCTGTTTGCCAATTTCCAAAGTTACTTAAAGTGCTCCCCTCGTTCCTGATCAATAGACATTAGAACCAATTTGACCCGCTTATTGCAAATAGTGTTCCCTAATTCATCACTCGCATTATATCTAATTCAGGTTTTGGAAACATGCATGATAGCTGTCTGCATTTAACATAAATGCAATTGAATCATATAGAGTTTGTCGAGCCCACTGAGTCAACACCAACCAGCGATCACTCCGTACTCCAGCAGTATCCTACACGCTAGGTACAATTTACAGAAGCCAATTCATTTACCAACTTGCACATCTTTGGAGTGTGTGAGGAAATCAGAGAACCTGGAGGAAACCCACGTGGTCAGAGAACATACAAACTAAGACAGAGAGCATCAGTGGTCAGGATTGAACCCAGGTGTCTGGAGATGTAAGGCGCTATGAGGCAGCCACACTACTGCTACACCATTGTGCCGCCCTAGTTCTTTCCCATCCACTTCCTACAAACTAGAGTCGATATACAGAGCGAAACCCACACGATTTGTGGATTTGGGAGGAAACCCGAGCACCCAAAGAAACCCACGCAGTTACTGTGAAAAAGTGCAAACTCTGCACCCAAGACAGCATACGTGGATCTGACAGGTGACCTGATTGGGATGAACGAGGTCATGAGGTGCATATGTAAAGTGACCATGATTTTTGGTGATCAGCCATGATCATATTGAATGGCTTGAAGGGCCGAATGTGAGGGACATCTTAGGCAACTTTTGCACTCAAAAGGTAGTACGTATCTGGAAAGTTAAAAATAGGAAAATACAGGAGCGGATACAATTGTGCCTTTTACAAAGACACTAGACCAAGTGGGACCCGTTGTGTCTCGGGGGGAGGGGTTGGTCCCCGAACGAATATTCCACCACTCACCCATAGCTCCCAACTGAGCAAGCGCGGTTGACGGATTCCCATTGCGACATAGAAGATGGAGGCATTATTGTGCAGGCTAAGTGTAGACACGTTGGCTCAGCTCCCGAAAGCAATATTCCACCACTTACCCATTCCCCCCCAACGCAAACCTTTCCCCCAACAAAATATTGCACCACTCACGCATAGCCCCCAACTGCGCAAGCGTGGCTCATTTCTCCTCATCCCCCAGCACCCTCTTCTCCTCTTCACTCCCCCTCTTCAATCCCTAGAGAGGGAGGGGGGGGGGCAGAGAGGGAGGGGGGGGGCAGAGAGGGAGGGCAGAGAGGGAGGGGGGGGGGCAGAGAGGGATGGGGGGGGGGGGCAGAGAAGGATGGGGGGGAGGCAGAGATGGATGGGGGGGAGGCAGAGGGGGGGGCAGAGAGGGCAGGGTCGGCAGAGAGGGAGGGCGGGGGGGACAGAGAGGGAGGGCGGGGGGGACAGAGAGGGAGGGCGGGGGGGACAGAGAGGGAGGGCGGGGGGACAGAGAGGGGGGCGGGGGGACAGAGAGGGGGGCGGGGGAGACAGAGAAGGAGGGCGGGGGGGACAGAGAGGGAGGGCGGGGGGGACAGAGAGGGAGGGCGGGGGGACAGAGAGGGGGGCGGGGGGACAGAGAGGGGGGCGGGGGAGACAGAGAAGGAGGGCGGGGGGACAGAGAGGGAGGCCGGGGGGACAGAGAGGGAGGGCGGGGGGACAGAGGGGGAGGGCGGGGGGGGGGGATAGAGAGGGAGGGTGGGGGGACAGAAAGGGGATTTAATTAAATTTCAACCTCTTTTAATGTGAGATGAGATCTTGAGGCTGAAGTTGAGGACTTGACCTTTGTCTTTCCTGAACAAATTAAAAGTTGTCACTAATGTCAGCTTGTTGAAGTCAAAGAAGAATCTTCTTTACCATCTAATCGCGGAGCTGCCTGCGATCATTTGCTGAGAAGAAGTGCTCCGACCGCGGGCGGGGCTTATGCATGGGTGTAAATCCTGGGGGGGGGGGGGCACGACCTATTCCCCTCCCCCCCCACCCCCCCATGTTTTGAGAGGTGGGGGACAATCTCCCCCCCATGTTTTGTGAAACATGTTGCAGCAAAACCGCCCGGGAATGGCTGTCGCACCCAGGTCAGCTCGCCTGCCCCGCACTCCAAAAGCGTGCAGGTTTGTGGGTTAAGTGCTTCAGTAAATTGTAAATTGTCCCTAGTGTGTCGGATGATGCTAGTGTAGGTGGCGATTGCTGGTCGGCGCGGACACGGTGGGGCAAAGGGCCTGCAGTTCCCAGGTCGCCTGCGCGCCCAGGTCCGCTCGTCTGCCCCAGGATTGGCTGTAGCACCCAGGTCAGCTGACAGGTCTGGCTGTAGCGCCCAGGTCTCCTGCGTGCCCCCGGGACTGGCTGCAGTTCCAAGGTTCCCAGAATTGAAAAATAATAATAAATTGTCCCTGGTGTGTCGGATGATGCTAGTTAGGGCCAGATCCAGCCCTTGGACCGTAGGTTGCCGACCCCTGTCCTGGATGTTCGGCCTCAATGTGTCTCCGGTAAGAAGCGGCCGATTCGGGAACCCGGAACCGCAGAGTGTGTTTGAATCATCTCGATGGGAGGGGGGGGGGGGGGGGGGGGGGGGGGCAGGCCTGTACATCGTGCCGTCCGTAGCGGCGACTGCGGAGGGTTAGGGTTTGGGAACACACAGGATCTACCCATACCCATTATTTAGGCGGGTTCAGGAGCCGGTGAAACCCGGAACCTCTGCGGCAGTCTCATTCAACATACACCTCCAGTCGGACTCACAATTATACTCATTATATTTTTATATAATATAATTATATATAACTCCAGTTGCGCGCGCACGCGTGCATGCGTGCGTGTGTGTGTGTGTGCATATATATATTTAACTTTCGTGACCCATGTCTGGTATCTACTTGAAATTTGGCACAGATTTAGATAAAATATAATTGAGAAGGAATTCATAACTCGTCAGTATTAAAAGTTGCATACTAATTAATTAAGCTAATTAGAAAATTAAATCAAAAAAGTAACAGCGCCATCTAGTACTCAATGCTCACATTACTCTATGGGGAGCCTAATTCCGTGCTGCGGTTTATTTAAACCATATTATTATACCATATATATACATATTTTATATATGGTACGCTGTTATGGTATGTCTGTGTGTGTGACAATAAAGGATATTTGATACATATATATATATACACATTCTCTTTATTTATTTATATATATATATATATATATATATATATATATATATATATATATATATATATATATATATATATAAATAAAGAGAATTATAAAGAGGTCCATTAAAACGAGGAGTTACAGTATTGCAATAAATTAATAATCAGTGACACACGATCACCAGACAAACATAGAAAGTAGGTGCAGCAGTAGGCCATTCGGCCATTTGAGCCAGCACCACCATTCAATATGATCATGACTGATCATCCAGAATCAGTACTAATCCTGCTTTTTCCCCACATCCCTTGATTCCGTTAGCCCCAAGAGCTTAATCGAACTCTCTCTTGAATACATACAGTGAATTGGCCTCCACTGCCTTCTGTGGCAGAGAATTCCACAGATTCACAATTCTCTGGGTGAAAAGGTTTTTCGTCATCTCAGGCCTAAATGGCCTACCCCTTATTCTTAAACTGTGATCCCTGGTTCTGGACTACCCCAACATCAGGAACATTTTTCCTGCATCTAGCCTGTCCAATCCCTTAAGAATGTTATAAATTCCAGTGAATATAAGCCCAGTCGATCCTTTCTTTCATCGTATGTCAGTCCCGCCATCCCGGGAATTAACCTGGTGAACCTACACATTGCACTCCCTCAGTAGCACAACCGAAGTACACAGTGCAACAAAATTTAATCCCACAGTTGGTCATGGTTACCGAGATAGAATTGTGGTTAATTGTGCAGTATTGTTCGTGTCCAATAATTGCTTGGAAAAAAAGTTCTTTCTCTGGAGCCCAACTGGACCAGTTCTTTCTCCTTCCTGGAGGTCATGGTTTTCAGGCTCCTGTGCCTTCTTCTCGATGGTAGTAGCGAGACGAGAGTATGGCCAGGGTGTTATGGGTCTTTGATGTTATTCGCTGCCTTTTTGAGTCAGCGTCTCTTGCAGATCTCTTCAAAGGTGAGGAAATCAGACCAGTGCTGGACGAGGTAATGAAAACCCCTTTCTGCCGTCCCCTTGAATTCTGGCAATTCAAGTTACCATCAGGCACGGTGGCAAAGCGGTAAAGATGCTGCCTTGCAGCGCCAGAGATCTGGGTTCGATCCTGACAACGGATGCTGTCTGAACGGAGTCTGTACGTTCTCCCTGTGATCTGTGTGGGTTTTCTGCGAGATCTTCGGTTTCCTCACACACTCCAAAGACGTACAGGTTTGTAGGTTAATTGGAGTGGTATAAATGTAAAATTGTTCCTAGTGTGCCTAGGATAGTGTTAATGTGCGGGGATCGCTGGTCAATGTGGACTTGGTGGGCCGAACGGCCTGTTTCCACACTGTATCTATAAACTAAACTAAATCAGGCCATGATGCAAAGTCAGTATGTTCTCTACTATACACCCATAAATGCCGATAGAGTATGTGGGGACTTACTAATGTTTGATAACTTGTACAACAACCAAGAATCTATTTTACTTTTATACAAAAAGTAGTAAACACTGCCCAGTCCATCATTGGCTCTGACCTTCCTTCCATCAAGGGGATTTATCGCAGTCGCTGCCTCAAAAAGGCTGGCAGTATCATCAAAGACCCACACCATCCTGGCCACACACTCATCTCCCTGCTACCTTCAGGTAGAAGGTACAGGAGCCTGAAGACTGCAACAACCAGGTTCAGGAATACCTACTTCCCCACAGCCATCAAGCTATTAAACCTGGCTCGGACAAAACTCTGATTATTAATAACCACTTTCTGCTATTTGCACTTTATCAGTTTATTTATTCATGTGTGTATATATTTATATCATGGTATATGGACACATTTATCTGTTTTGTAGTAAATGCCTACTATTTTCTGTGTGCTCAAGCAAAGCAAGAATTTCATTGTCCTATACAGGGACACATGACAATAAACTCACGAACTTGAACTATTTTTCAAGGTCAAATTTGCCTAATTTGCCTTCAATGTTCTGCTGTTTTTAAACCTACTCATCATTATAATCACAAAACATTCTTAGCAAAGGGGGAGATCACTGATTAAGTGGGATATTCAATTTTTAAACAGCGAGGAAAATCAAGAAGAGGAAAGAATTATGAAAACATTTCCCTTCCAAAGATAAGCCCACCCTTTTATCAGATTCAACAGCATAACAAATAACATTTGTTTGCTCATTTCCAAGCCATTAAATAATTCTGGTGATATCTGAAGAAGTGTCTTGACCCGAAACGTCACCTATTCCTTTTCTCCAGAGATGCTTCCTGACCCGCTGAGTTACTCCAGATTTAGGTGTTTGTCCTAAGCAGTAGACTGGCTTGGGCATTCCATTTCATATACGTGTTGAACAGTAATTCCATCCAACTACTCAACACTTTCACTGATTTTTTTTCCCCCGCTAATTATCCACTACTTTACAAGTAAATGCATACTCAAATCCACTAATAAATCAATATGACAACATGCATCATGGATCAAACATGCCAAGTTAACCAATATCAACAGGGTTATTAACCAATAATGTAGGCACTGCAATTGCTTTCCTCAGTTCAAATGAAGAAAGTGACAGCTAATGAGGGGTTAGGATTTGGGTGTGGGAGGTAAAGGTCTAGCTACCTTTCTCATTATGAAATATTTTTGTGCACATATGTTAGATGAGCTGCAAATTGAGGTCTTTTGAGAAAGCGCCATTTAATTAATAAGCTCAAGAAGTTAATAATAGCCATCTACAGTTTACACAAGCATTGGATGCAATGAAACTATACTGCAGCAAGGTGTAGAAGAGAAGGATTTTTTTTTTGGAAGACTGCAGAAGTAGGGCAAAATGATAGTTTAGTTCAACAATACTCTCATTATTAAATTATAGATTGCTATTGGTTTTTACGTGTTGATAAGAAATTTATGCAGCAGCATTATTTACAAAAAACAAAGGCCCAACAGAAAGATATTCAGATAAAAGTGGACATCAGCCAAAGGAAAAATTGTCAGCAAATATAACCAAAGGTTGGACTAGGAAGTAGGTTTTGAGCAGGATGATAAGTGAAGAGCAGTTTAAACTCCAGCAGAAATTTGTGATGCACGCAGACAAAATAACTAAAGGCACAGCCACCAACGACAAAGCTACCAAAAAAGATATGAGAGGGGCAATATTGTGCTTAACTGCTCACGCAGGCTTGCCAACAGGATGAAGTCAGCCGAGTTGGACATATAAAAACCGAGGATGGTATCTCTGGGCTTACTACTAGTCAAGGACATTCTGACAGAAAAAAAACAAGGGCTCTACCGCGTTTCGAATTACATGATTTATGAAAATCCAACTGGATGTTAATTCTCTCAAACACTTTTAAAGCATTTCTCAAGCTAATAATAACAACATTTCCATGGGATTCACGAATGACTTGGATATAGTATAAATATCACCTTGTGGCGGCTCCCAAGGGTCGCGCCATCATTGCTGTCGAACCCCTCGGCGCGGGAGTGGTTCAGTCCGGAGGCGGCCCTTAACCAGAGGGTTTAAAGGCAGGGGTTCGGGTGCTATCTTTCTCTCGTTTGGACTTCCCTACAACCGGGAGGAACATAATTAAAGGTGCCTCTCAAAATACTTGACTCCTCTCTTCCTTTTTGAGACCCACGCACCACATTGGTGACCCCGACACTCCATTGTCGTCATGATGGAGAAAGAAGAACGCCCTACCTCCTCACAGGCCGGCCAGGCCGTGTCTCTGGACGCGGTCTCAGTGAAATTGCCCAACTTCTGGACCACCCGGCCGCACATCTGGTTCCAGCAGGCGGAGGCCCAATTCAACCTGCGGGGCATCACGGTCGATGCCACCCGCTTCTATTACCTGGTGGGGGCCCTCGACCAGGACACGGTCGAGGAGGTCACGGACTTCCTCGCAGCCCCCCCGGACACCGATAAATATCTCGGCCTTAAGGAGCTCCTAAGTAGGATGGAGCGTGCTGCTAGCCTCCTTCATATGGAGGGCCTAGGCGACCGACGGCCATCTAGCCTCCTAAAGGAGATGGTGGCTCTCCTGGATGGGCACACGCCGTGCCTGATGTTAGAGTACACCTACCTCCATCTGCTGCCGGCCTACATCCGTCTTCAGCTAACGGACGCCTCCTTCGCCGACATCAGGGCCCTCGGAGGCGCGCCGACGCGCTGTGGATGGCGCGCCCTGATGACGTCAACGCGCTGGCCGTCAGTAGCCATGGGGACGCACTGAGGACGACGCGCCCTGATGACGTCAACGCGCTGGCCGTCGGCAGGCGCGCCGATGACGTCACCCCGGCAGCACCCGATTTCCTCCGGTGGGGCGGGGGAGCTGTGGAAGGAGTGACAGCTCCAGCCCGAGTGCCCGTAAGATCGCCCCCCTGCGGCCGTGACGGGTACTGCTCCTGCAGTCCAGCGCCAGCAAGCGGCAGGCACCACCAACAGGAGCCGGCAAGCTCCAAGTACCACCAACATGAGGCGCAGGTGCTACTACCATCAGCGCTGGGGTGCTGCAGCACGACAATGCCGCCAGTCGTGCACGTTCCCGGGAAATGCCTGGGCCGGTTGCCAATAGTCCCCTCGGCGGCCGACCAAATTCACCGCCTCTTCGCCTGGGATCGGCGTTCCGGGACCCGCTTCCTCGTTGATACTGGAGCGGAGCTCAGCGTCCTGCCCCCTTCGCTGGCCGACATTCATTCCGGTAAGCGGGGGCCCGTCCTCACCGCGGCGAATGGCAGCCCCATCCGCACATATGGAGTGCGCATGGTTCCGATCGTGTTCGGCTCCTGCCATTTCTCGTGGCGGTTCACCATTGCTGATGTCTCCCAGCCATTGCTCGGGGCCAACTTCCTCCGGGCACATTCCCTCATGGTGGACGTCAGGCGTCAGCGCTTGGCCAACGCCGCTACGATGGAGCCGATCACGTTGCGTTTGGATCAGCCGGTGGGACGGCCCCTGTCGTCCGTGGACTCCCGCTTAGCACGGATCTTGGCCGCGTTCCCGGACATCCTGACCCCACAGTTTCGGTCATCGACCCCCAGTCACGGAGTGGTACATTTTATCCAGACTACCGGCCCACCTCTCCACGCACGAGCACGTCGACTGCCGCCGGATAAACTGCGTCTGGCACGGCAGGAATTCCGCACGATGGAGGCCTTGGGGATCGTCCGCCCTTCAAGCAGCCCATGGGCGTCCCCACTCCACATGGTCCCTAAGGCAAGCGGGGGCTGGCGACCTTGCGGGGATTACCGACGGCTGAACGCCGCAACAACAGTGGATCGATACCCCGTACCCCACATCCAGGACTTCACCGCCCATTTGGCTGGGGCCACAATATTTTCAAAAGTGGATCTGGTATGGGGTTATAACCAGATCCCGGTCCACCCGGATGATGCACCCAAGACGGCGATCGTCACGCCACTCGGACTTTATGAGTTCACGCGGATGCCGTTCGGCCTCAAAAACGCTGCGCAGGCTTTTCAACGCCTAATGGACGGGGTTTGGCGCGACCTCGATTTCGTATTTGTTTACCTGGACGACATCCTGGTGGCCAGCCGCTCGCAGCAGGAGCACTGTGCCCACTTTCGGCAGCTCTGTCAGCGGCTCAGCGAACATGGTTTGGCCAACCACCTCGACAAGTGCCGTTTTGGGGTAACCGAGATTGACTTCCTCGGCCACCGCGTGACTGCGCAAGGCGCGGTTCCCTTGCCTGACAGGGTCGACGACATCCGTCGGTTTCCCTGCCCACGCACGGTGCGCGGCCTGCAGGAGTTTGTCGGTATGGTGGCGTTTTACCATCGTTTCGTGCCATCCGCGGCCAACATCATGCTGCCGCTGTATCAACTCCTGGCGGGTGGGCAGAACAAGAACGTCGAATGGGCCCACGAGGCAGTGGCAGCATTTGGCGGCGCGAAGGAGGCCCTTGCTCGGGCCGTACTGCTGGTGCACCCGCGGGAAGATGCCCCGACTGCTCTCACGGTGGACGCCTCGGAGTCGGCGGTTGGTGCCGTGCTGGAGCAACTGACGGGCGGAGGTTGGCGGCCCCTGGCCTTCTTCAGCCGGCACCACAACCGCGCGCAGACGAAATACAGCGCGTTCGATCGCGAGCTCCTGGCTCTGTACCTGGCAGTGCGCCACTTCCGCTACTTCCTGGAGGGCCGCCCGTTCACCGCCTACACGGACCACAAGCCGCTCACTTTCGCCCTGGCAAAGGTTTCCGACCCCTGGTCCGTACGACAGCAGCGGCATTTGGCCTACATTTCGGAGTATACTACTTCTATCCGCTACGTCGAGGGGAAGGAGAACCGGGTGGCCGACGCATTGTTCCGCCCCGCTATCAATGCCGTTTTCGAGGTGGCGCCCGGAATTGACTATTCTGCTCTGGCAGAGGCACAGCTCACGGACGATGAGATGCCCGCCTACCGGACTGCCATCTCTGGCCTCCGCCTTGAGGATGTCCCTCTCGGTCCTGGAGATGTTTCGTCCATTCAACCGCGCCGCATCGTCCCTGCCGCCTGGCACCGGAGGGTGTTCGAAGTCATCCACAGACCGTCTCACCCATCAATCCGGGCGACAACGGCACTAGTGGCCGCTCGTTTCATGTGGCATGGTCTGCGCAAGCAGGTTGGCAATTGGGCTCGCACCTGCATTCCGTGCCAGACGGCAAAAATCCAGCGCCATGTCCGTGCGCCTCTCCAGGAGTTTGGTCGACCTCACCGGCGATTTGACCATCTCCACGTGGACATTGTGGGGCCTCTCCCGCCGTCCTGGGGCATCACCCACCTTCTCACAATGGTGGACCGCTTCACGCGGTGGCCGGAGGCCATTCCGCTGGCCGATACTTCAACGGCTACGTGCGCTCGTGTGTTGTCCGCGCACTGGATTGCTCGCTTCGGGGTGCCGGCGCACATCTCCTCAGATCGGGGGCCACAGTTCACCTCCGAGCTGTGGTCAGCCATGGCTCGCTTGCTGGGGGTGCGGCTACACCACACCACGGCTTACCACCCGCAAGCTAACGGTCTGGTGGAGAGGTTCCACCGGCAGCTAAAGGCAGCGCTGAAGGCGCGACTCTCCGGCCTGGACGAGATGGACGAGTTGCCGTGGGTCATGCTGGGCATTCGGACTGCTCCTAAAGAGGACTTGGCCTCATCATCGGCGGAGCTCGTGTATGGGTCGCCACTCACGGTGCCCGGGGAGTTCGTGCCGTCGGCGCCGGGAACGCCCTCATCCACCCTAAAGTAGGTATGTTGCAAAGCCTTCCTGAAGCGTCGTTGAAAATCTTCCGCTGCGGTTGTGCGCGATTTTGGTGCCGTTTAGAGGGGGCGGGCTTAAAACGCGATTTTCTCTAGGCTGTTCAAATCGAAGATGTTCAGCCTAGTTAATTATTAACGAAAAATCGCTGGAAGGCCCCGTCGCAAAAGCTATTATTAGTTTTAAAGGCCTCGTATAATAGTTATAGTAGTTTAAAAATCAATCTCTAAACCCGCGACCGCCAGCAACCGCAGGGTCTCATAGAGCAAACCACAGAGGGTATGTAGCTTATTTTTACATTAAAAAGGGCTTCTAAAGATCCCTTTATACAAAGTTTAATATTGCGAGTAGCTCATTTTGGGCCCATTATATCCCGCAGTATTTTTCTGGGCATTTGGGGCACAAATCTACCGCAATGTGAACGTTCTAAACCAGCGCGTTCCACGGGGACCCACTGGAAAGCTGATTTAAATGGGCATTTATTTACAGCAATTGAACACTAAATTTCTTCCATTTGGTCTATAAATTAATGTGAATGAGATTTAAAAATCATGTTTTATTGTGAATTATTTGTGAATATTATTTGGACATTTAGGCTATTTAAAAATGTTAATCATTTATTAAGAAATGGATAGATGTTTAGATCTAGTAATTGAAGTCTGAAATTAGCTACAATTAGGTAACTAACTAATTATATGCTTTAATTTCAGGTCATCCAAGTAAGATTATTTTATATTTGTTTCAGAATGCTTCAATCTATGATAACTGAAAATTTCATTCAGTTCTCTTAATTTTTAAGAAAGTGATGAGCTTTTGACTGTTCACGATCACAGCTTTTTTGTTATGTCCATAGAAAATCAATAGGGAACAAGATGCTCATTTCCGAGTATGAAAATGGCCATAACTTTTTAAATACTTGAGATATTAAAGTGAATTAGGTGTCAAATTAAACTTATTTTTATGCTTTATCTGATGGGATAAATTACAGACTTGATTTTTAAAATCTCAAAATTTTGTAACATTGCTACCTAAAGCGCCTTCGCGAGCGAGTTGGCAGGCTCGCACCCGTCCCGACATTGGACATTTCGCCCGCATGTGCCATCAGCCCTCAGGAACTGCCCATACGTTTTCCTGCGCCGTGATGCCCACCGGACGCCACTCCAGAGGCCGTACGAGGGCCCGTTCCGGGTGCTGGAACATGGGCAGATGACTTTTGTGCTGGACATGGGGGGCCGGCCAGAGGCCGTGTCGATTGACCGGTTGAAGCCGGCGCACCTGGACATTGACCAGCCGGTGCTGGTTGCCCAACCTCGGCCTCGAGGGCGCCCCCCTTCACTGCTCCCTCCGCCTGTCACTCCACCTGTCCTCCCGCCGGTCCCTCGACCATTCCCTCGACCTGTCCCTCCACCTATGCCTCCGCCAGCCCCACGATCTGCTGACTTCCGCATGCAGGCCAGCCGGATCGTGCGCCCACCGGTGCGTTTCGTGCCTCGGGTTCTGGGGGGGGGGGTCCTGTGGCGGCTCCCAAGGGTCGCGCCATCATAGCTGTTGAACCCCTCGGCACGGGAGTGGTTCAGTCCGGAGGCGGCCCTTAACCAGAGGGTTTGAAGGCAGGGGTTCGGGTGCCATCTTTCTCTCGTTTGGACTTCCCTACAACCGGGAGGAACATAATTAAAGGTGCCTCTCAAAATACTTGACTCCTCTCTTCCTTTTTGAGACCCACGCATCACAACCTTGTATAACTTGGGGACTACATTTACACCAAACACTGTTAATTTGGAACTTTCAGGACTTAAGTGGTACCAGGCATTTTCCTAACTATTGGATACCATTTCTATTGAGAAGGTCCTACCGAGTTGAAAGCTGGTCCAGAAGGTTAGATCACATGAATTCAGGGTGAGCCCACTAATTGGATATAAAATTGGCTCAGTGGAAAGAGTCAGAGACTAGTCGCAGAGAGTTGTTCATTAGATTGAAGGCCTGTGTGCTGCAGGGATCAGTGCTGAATCTGCTCTCATTTGTCATGTATATTAAAATTTTGGATGCAAACATAGGTGGAACGATTAACAAATTTACCAATGACACCGCGAAATGTATACTGTAGACAGAAAAACAGGTTTGAACAGTTGCCAATTTGCATGCAACAAGCTCTCATATAGAACTCGCAAATTCTGTTTTTAAAGATGCTCTGCTCTTCAAAATAGTGTCATGGAATCTTGCACATTCTGTTGAAAAAATACAATCACTGGTTTAGTTTCTCACCCTAATTTTGTCATCTGAAACAGTGCAGAACTCCCTGAAAATTGCACTGGCCATCCTAGATTGTTGTGCCCAAATTCCTGGAGAGGAACTTGTGCACAACCTACCTACTGAAGAACTAATCAAAGAACTATGGCTATGGCAGACAATCAAAACACGCAAATTTTAATTTGGTTTGTCGGTAGCATGCACCACAAAACCAGGACCAATGTAACAAAATAGGAACGTTGATGTAAACTAGCATCTGCAGTTCCTTGCTACACAACATACAAATCTTCTGAATCTGTAGTTGGCACGGCAGTACTCTGCATATTGCCAACTTGGATGTGCTGTGCACACTAACGTGCTGTTAGTGCCCCTTTAAAACTGTCTAGTGGTAAACAGAGTGGTGAATCTCTGGAATTCTCTGCCACAGAAGATAGTTGAGGCCAGTTCATTGGCTATATTTAAGAGGGAGTTAGATGTGGCCCTTGTGGCTAAGGGGATCAGGGGGTATGGAGAGAAGGCAGGTACGGGATACTGAGTTGGATGATCAGCCATGATCATATTGAATGGCGGTGCAGGCTCGAAGGGCCGAATGGCCTACTCCTGCACCTATTTTCTACGTTTCTAGTGAAGGTGATTTGACTAGAGAGGAGGGAGAAGAGGAGGGAAGGAGAAGAGATGGAGGGAGAAGAGGAGGGAAGAGACAGTAACTCTAAGACTTTTGCCTCCATCACAGTGAGGAGGTGTTTGGTGAACTCACTGTGGTGGATGTTAATTTGTGTTTATTGTGTTTTGTTATTATTACATGTATGGCTGCAGGCAACAGCATTTCGTTCAGACCGAAAGGTCTGAATGACAAATAAAGGATTCAATTCAATTCAATTCTATATTGTTGTCTAGTTTATTCCATTCCCTTAAGGTTCTTACAAAGAATGAGTTCTTATAAATATCTGTCCTGGCGAATGGGATTGCTGTTGGTAATAGAAATAATACATAATTAATGACCAATGCTGTTGGTATAGAAGTAATACATAATTAATGACCAATTTTATAAAAGTTGCCTTAAGTAATTTCAAATTAAAACAGGATAGAATGGTTGTCCTACAAAATAAAGCTGAACTCTTTCATAACATTCCTGCAGGAAACAAAGAGATCCAAGGCTGTATGAACATGCATCTTTGGATACCTATAGAGTGATACAGCGTGGAAACAGGCCCTCCGGCCGAACTTGCCACTCCGGCCAAAATGTCCCAACTGCACTCGTCCCACTTGCCTGCATTTGGCCCATCTTGTAACGGTTCTAACAGGATAAGCTAAAAAGGTTGTAAAAATAGCATTCAGAATTCTTGTCTTTATTAATGGAAGCACAGAGCAAAAAGCAAAGAAATTATGCTCACACATCATAAACTTTTGGCTACCGCTCCACTGCAATATTATGTCTTATTCTAAACATTACACTTTAAGGAGGATGTCAGGAGCTCAAAATCTAATTAGAAACTTTACGAAAATGCACACCAAGATTGAAGACAGGCGCCCAAGATTTATATATTTTGAGATCTGGAAGAGATTTTTAAAAGTTGTCTAAAATCTTGAAGGATTTAACAAAATGATGTGAACGTTTTTAGTGGCAAATATGCCAGCACCAGACTATGTCCAGGGAGCATTTTTCCTACCTGTGTCCCATTTGTGTAATACCGTAGATCAAGTATAATTAAAATTAAGCAAGTAAATGCTATTAGTACTAGAACACTATTCAATGTTTTTTAAATTATATTTTGTTTCTAAAGCCACAGTAAAGATGGAATCTGCAAGAAAGCCCATGTGCCTGAGCAAATAACATTCGATCAATTATAGTCTCTTTGGTGAAACATTCCAATGACATAATTCTTGTACATAACAATGCAATTGTTTCCCATTCAAATAATTATCCAAATTCCGTTTGTAAGTTATACCTTAATTAACATACTCCAACCTGTACACCAGTTTACATCTGTTTATTGTCACGTGAACAGTGAAGTTTTTTTGTTGCGTGCTATGCAACAAAAAAGCAGCGGAACTACTATACGTTGTTACAATCAAGCCGCCCGCAGTGTACAGATGCAGGATAAAGGGAATAACGCAGTGAAGGATAAGTCCATTACAGTCCAATGAAAGATAGTCCAAGGGTCTCCAATGAGGTAGATGACAGGTCAGGACCACTTTCTAGTTGGTGGTAGGATGACTCAGTTCCCTGATAACAGCTGGGAGAAAAAATTGTCCTTGAACCTGCAGGTTCATACTATATACCTCTTGGCTGATGGGAGAGGGGAGAAGAGGGAGTGGACCAGGCAGACTCATTGATATGGTGGTGGCCTCGCCAAGACAGTGTGTGTAGATGGAGTCAATGCAAGAGAGGTTAGTTTGAGTGACTGTCTGGGATGTGCCCACTATTCTCTGCAATTTTTGTGGTCTTCAATGATGTTGTTGCCAAACTACGCTGTGATGCATCCTGATAAAATGTTTTCTACGGCCTATCTGGAGATGTTGGTGAGAGCAGTTGTGTACATGCAGAACTTTCTAAGCCTTCTAAGCAAGTAGGAGGCGTTGGTGCGCTTTCTTGGCTGTTGCTTTGATATGATATGCTTTGACTAGACCAGGACAAGTTGTTAGCAATATTTCGTGATATTTACTCCTAGAAACTTGAAGTTTTCAACCATCTCGACTTCAACACCGTCAATGTATATATGCACCACTTCTCTTCCTGAAGTTGATCACAATCTCCTTTGCCTTGCTGGAAATGAGGGAAAGGTTGTGTCAGAAGGAACTGCAGATAGGAGAACTTGAAATGGCAGCATAATTTGTTGGAGGGAGTGGCGGGGTGGAGGGGAGGAGAGCAGAGTAATTCACCGACTCTTCTCAGATCTACTCACGCAGCGTTTCTTCTACATAAGCTATAGTAAGGAAGAGTGCATGAGATATCTGCACTTCAGAGAGGATATTCAATGGAAGAAAGGGATTTGGTTAATTTCATATTATCCATGTTTTTTGGAGATTTTCAATTTATCCTTCTTTCTCTGCTCAACCCAGGCACAATCATTTAAAGGTGAAAGGTGAGAAATGGACATGGTGATATGTAAATGACCACTCACCTTCAGAAGCACACCCTAACCAATGCTACCTCACAAAAGGTAGACACAAAATGCTGGAGTAACTCAGCGTGACAGATAGTATCTCTGCAGAGAAGGAATGGGTGACGTTTTGGGTTGATACCATTCTTCAGACTGAAGCTTCCTCACAAAATATACTCAATTGTCCCCACGGAGTTTATATATCCCATCATTTGAAACTTTCAACATTGAAGTTATCCAAATAGTTAAAGGCTCTCTTGGACTGCAAGCTTGATGTGGAGGAGAGGCTTGTGTACTCCAGTGATCCTGAAAACTATCCCTGACAGGCTCAACCAAACCGGACAGGTCTCGGGTGAGGAGGCAGACGAAGCAGTCCCTGGTCGTCCAGGTTGGGGGTAGGGCGTGGAGTTAACCACCCCACCCTGGAAAAAAGTGTGAGTTACAGAAACTTTGACGAATGAAAACCAAATTACACACTTGGTTGAAGAAGGTGCCCCAGCGATGGGGAACATGACGCTTCCCAGCCAAACCCGCAAGGGCGCTGGGAAGCTGACACATCTTCTGACGCCAAAGAAATCCATCCTTGTGGGGACATGGAACATCCGAACCATGTTCCAGGCTGGCAAGGCTGCCACAATTGCCAACAAAATCTCTTAGTCCTGGGCTTGGCTGAAACAAGATGGACACAGTCAGGGGAGATCAAATTGGTCAGCAGACAGTCCATCATCTACTCCGGACAGGAAGAGGAGGGAGCGAAGCATACAGAGGGAGTGGCCATCATGACGACGAAGGACGCGAGAAAGGCTCCAACCAAAGATCTAACCAAAGATCTAACAAGATGGCCTACTCCTACGCTAAACACGTAGTACGGTCATGGGCAGGTTCATGGGTGATTTATAGGACCCATTTTAGCAACCAGCCTCCGCCATCTTGTTCCGCCATCTTGCTTCCGGCCAAAGATCGGATCTTTGCTTCCGCCTCCGCTCTCGTATCTTCACTTTGGTCTTTGACTTTAACCATGCCGTCCACATCTACCAGTGTTGCCTACTGCTCTGCGGTAAATTGTTCCAATCGCCAATGTAGGCAACCCGAATTGTCTTTCTTCAGGTTCCCCATTAAGGAGGAAAGGTAAGAAAAGACAAATAAATCACAATAAAAGCGAAAATATGCCTATGTTCCTTCCACAGCATGCGGGAGCCTGGCCCGGATCAGCACGGCCAAGACACCAGAGTGAAGTTGCGGGGAGGTTTACAATGTTTATTATTTAATGTCCCTTGTCTAGTCTGAAATAAAGTTCATCATTGGATATAAAAATCAGAAGAAATATAATTGTGTGTGTTATATGATTATATACATCTATATCACATTCATGTATGTGTGTTCTTTCCAGAACAATCTAGACAGTTGTATGCTCGCTGAATAAAACCATCCTTAAGTTATACATCTTTTGTAAATCTTGCACAAAACAAATTTAATTTTGTGAAATTCTTCAATTAGATAACCCCACCATTACAGGCAGATCTCATTTCACTCTCTGGCTATTGGGAAGACCAGACCCTTTTTATTTGTGGAGAAACAACTCCATAGAAAATAGAAAATAAGCACAAAAACATTAAGTAACATTCCAGGGCTAGAGCAACTGGAATCTTCATATTGTTATTATTTTCCCAAATACTGCAATTGTGAACAGTGTGATTACATTAGTGTGATTAGATGAATGAATTACAGAGTGCAAGTGTAATACAAAATCAACTCAAACACAGCATATGAGCCATTTAAAAAGAAATGATTTAAAAAACATTAAAAAATAAAATTACCAGTCAAAATTTATAAACATTTTATTCTTTAACAAGAATTAACAGAATTATGAACTAACAGAATTATGAATCTAACCCTATATCACGCACAAAAACTGTTTCCCCGCAACGTTGATTACACTGCGAGTCGGGTCGGGTCGAGTAGGATCCGGTTACTAAAATGGGCGGAAAAAATGCCCAGGCTCCGCTCCGTAGCGTACTGCACGTCAGCCCATTGCATTTCGCAGGAGTGGCCTATCTTGCTCCGCTATAAGATCTTTGGCTCTAACAGCATGGGAACCCATCAGCTCTCGCCTCATTAACACCTGCCTTAGGAGAATACTTAACATCTGGTGGAGAGACAAAGTAAGCAATGTGGACCTGTGGAAAAGAAGCCAGGAGCCCATTGACTTACAAATTCGAAAGAGAAAATGGAGTTGGATTGGACATCCTCAGGAAACCTGTCACAAACAACACCCGGCAAGCCCTGAAATGGAACCACCAAGGAAAAAGGAAAAGAGGTCGCCCCGGGAACAACTGGAGAAGAGGTGTCCAACCAGAAATGTCTGAGAGTGGGCTCAACTGGGGAGATCTCGAATGAACTGCCAACGACCGAATGAGGTGGAGGACATTTGTCAATGGCCTATGCTCCCTAGAGGAGCAAAGGGCTGAAGAAGAAGAAGAAGAAGAAGAAGAAGAAGAAGAAGAAGAAGAAGAAGAAGGAGAAGAAGTTAGAAGATTCCAATTAATTATTTAAAATTGTCTCAACCGCTGTCACTCACAGATGGGTCTGGCTTTACCATTTAAGTTTATAGATCAGCATTTTGAAGATTAATCGTCAAAATTAACATATCTTTCAACAGTAACAAGGCAGCAGAAGGAAGATGTATGCCTGGATAAATCATTCAACATTAACTTTAAAATGGATTAGGTCACAGCTACAGATAAAATCTAATCAACAAGCGTAGAGGGGAAGAATACTATATGGCAAACAGCCCGAAGGAAAAAAATAAGAACAAGCAAAGGGAGACTGGACATTTGGGGGGGAGGGGGGGGGGGTGCAATATATGCTTTATTGTCTGAAATAATGTGTTTCACACACATACTGCAATGATTAACACAGCAATAACCCACTAAAAGGCACATAAAATGTAATTGTAAACCTTACCACATCCTGCATAATTTACTCAATGTAAATCCTGGGGCCTATTTATCAATACCAAGAGGCACAACCTGTCCCACAAAGATAAAATTGACACCAGCATACAGACAACACCACACTGTAGGGTGGGTTGCTTTTCTAGAAAATGATCCATGACACAGTTTTTCCTGGAGAAAAAAACAAAGTAATCTGCACATGCATCAAGAAATGAGAATTGTAAAGAAATGTTGGCACAAATAATTTCTAAGAGTAATTCCATATTCTAATTCTAAGATATTCCATATCCCAGATTTTTAAGTTCATGATTTGTAAATTGCATAAGGGTGAATTTCCATTACCTTGAGTTGGGGCGAGTGATCAATGATAATCAATTCATAATTTCAACAAGGGTCACTAAAACAGTGGGATCACAATCCACCTGTCACATTCATCCCATTATGCCTCATCAGACTTTAGACCTGCCACTGCCTGGAAAATGACGTACAATCCCAATTTGCTCTCAGCACCCACTTGCCATGAGGCAATTGCTGCCAGGCCTTTGGTGATAGGCTCCTAATTGGTTCTGCTGGACAAAGACCCCTCAAGATGCAGTGTATAACAAGTTAATAGTAGAGTATGAAAGGACAACTAAGTGGAAAACAACCTTACAGAATTTACTCCAGTATATGCTTGAATTCCTCACCCCAAATAGGACAAAAAAGTGGGGTAAGCACGAGTGTTTCAAAATCAGCACATGAGGGTTTCGAAAATCAGTTGCCATTTCATGGATAATGAAAGTGGATCAAAACAGCAGCCTTTAAAATTCTCTGCCCAGTGAAAATTATTAACCATATGTTCAAAAAAAAAATAACTGCTGGAACGTAGCAAGTCAGACAGCATATGAAGAAGGAAATTGACAGATGACATTCCAGGTTGGGACCAGTCCTATGACAGTCTGAAGCTTCTTTGGGTTTTTTTGTGTTCACCAAAATGAACTGGAAGGTTTTCCAAATACTAAAATCTCTCCAGGAGCAAGGAACTAAGCAGCTCAGATTTATAAATCATTAAAAATTAACAGAACCAGCAAATGGAGTGCTGGCATGTTCTTCCAAGAGTTGAAATACACAGGATTAACAAGTCGTAAAAGAGGGGTGTTGGTGGTGACAAAAGACGTGGTTCCGTTGTACTTGGCAGCAGTTTAAGCCAGACATAATACACACCAGATTCCACAGAAATGGACTGTCATTAGATACATCGAAACATAGAAAATAGGTGCAGGAGTAGGCCATTCGGCCCTTCGAGCGAACACACCGCCATTCAATGTGATCATTGCTGATCATCCACAATCTGTACCCCGTTCCTGCCTTCTCCCCATATCCTTTCATTCTCTTAGCCCTTAGAGCTCTATCTAGCTCTCTCTTGAATGCATCCAGTGAATTGGTCTCCACTGCCTTCTGAGGCAGAGAATTCCACAAATTCACAACTTTCAGAATTTCCTCACCTCAGTTCTAAATGGCCTACCCCTTATTCTTAAACTGTGGACCCTGCTTCTGGACTCCCCCAACATCGGGCACATGTTTCCTGCATGTTTCCTGCATCTAGCATGTCCAATCCCTTAATAATTTTATATATTTCTATATGATCCCCTCTCATCCTAAATTCCAGTGAATACAAGGCCAGTCGTTCCATTCTTTCTTCATATGACAGCCCCGCCATCCCGGGAATTAACCTGGTGGACCTAAGCTGCACTCCCTCAATAGAAAGAATGTCCTTCCTCAAATTAGGAGACCAAAATTGCACACAATACTCCAGGTGTGGTCTCACCAGGGCCCTGTACAACTGCAGAAGGACCACCTTGCTCCAATACTCAAATCCTCTCGTTATGTAGGCCAACATGCCATTAGCTTTCCTCACTGCCTGCTGTACCCGCAAAGGGTAATTTAGCCCATCAAGTCCATGATGGCGTTTAAGAAGGAACTGCAGATGCTGGAAAATTGAAGGAAGACCAAAGTGCTGGAGAAACTCAGCGGGTGCAGCAGCATGTATGGAGTGAAGGAAATAGGCAACGTTTTGGGCCGAAACCCTTTTTCAGACTGATGGAAGGGGGGAGGGGGGAGAAGAAAGGAAAAAGAAAGAGGAGGAGTCCGAGGGCTGAGGGAGAGCTGAGAAGGGGAGGAGACAGCAAGGGCTACCGGAAATTGGATAATTCAATATTTATGCCGCTAGGGTGCAGACTGCCCCATTGTCTCTGCCTGGTCGTGCCCTACCAAACTCATTTCCACATACCTTGACTCCATCCTATCCCCCTTGGTTAAGTCCCTCCCTACCTATGTTCAAGACACCTCAGACACTCTCCGTCGTCTCCGGTCATTCCATTCTCTAGGCCCCCATCCCCTCATCTTCATCATGGGCGTCCAGTCACTCTACACCTCCATCCCCCACCAGGATGGTCTCAAAGCCCTCCGGTTCTTCCTAGACCGGAGAATCAACCTATACCCGTCCACTGATACTCTCCTCCGCCTAGCGGAGCTGGTCCTTACCCTCAATAACTTCTCGTTTGACTCCTCCCATTTCTTCCAAATACAAGGCGTAGTTATGGGCACGCGCATGGGCCCCAGCTATGCCTGCCTCTTTGTCGGGTACGTCGAACAATCCTTGTTCGAGGCATACCAGGGCCCCATCCCCGACCTCTACCTCTGCTACATCGACGATTGCTTTGGTGCTACCTCCTGCACCAACACACAACTGACTGGCTTCATCCACTTCACCACTAACTTCCATCACTCAAATACACCTGGACCATCACTCAAATACACCTGGATTTTATAGAAACGTACAAAATTCTTCAGGGGTTGGACAGGCTAGATGCAGGAAGGTTGTTCCCGATGTTGGGGAAGTCCAGAACAAGGGGTCACAGTTTAAGGATAAGGGGGAAGTCTTTTAGGACAGAGATGAGAAAAACATTTTTCACATAGAGAGTGGTGAATCTGTGGAATTCTCTGCCACAGAAGGTAGTTGAGGCCAGTTCATTGGCTATATTTAAGAGGGAGTTAGATGTCGCCCTTGTGGCTAAAGGGATCAGGGGATATGGAGAGAAGACAGGTACAGGCTACTGAGTTGGATGATCAGCCATGATCATATTGAATGGCGGTGCAGGCTCGAAGGGCCAAATGGCCTACTCCTGCACCTATTTTCTATGTTTCTAGCAGCTGAACAGCCTTAGAAAGATCGACTCCGACAGGCAGGAGAAAACGGTATTTTAATCCTGCACCCCCTCACAAAGGCGCCAAAGTCGCGCACACGGCCAGTGGCAGAACTGCAGCGCCGCTGAAGGTAAGTTTTGTAACATACCTATAATTTGTGTCCAGGCGGTGGACCAGGTCGAGGAAGTGTAGGAGGAGGAGCCCGTTCATATTCTGCTTGGGTAGGTTACAACTAAACGCTATAAACAATGAATTGTACAATTTGTAGTGACTAGCCAACAATAACGCCTTCCCTTACCTTGTCCCATTCCATTTGTATCCCTTCCTCTGACCTGACATTTCAAGACTCTTCTCTCCTTATCTTGCAGCCCTTTTGTCTTCTTTTCTTCGCTGGCCTTTGTCCACCCATCTAAACTCCCCCTCACCTGCGCCACCTATCACTTGCCAGGCTTTGTCGTGCCAAATCCCTCTTCGAGATTTCTCCTCCCAGAGTACAATCAGTCCCAAGAAGGGCCCTAACCCTGAACTTCATAGAAACATAGAAAATAGATGCAGGAGTAGGCTATTCGGCCCTTCGAGCCTGCACCGCCATTCAATATGATCATGGCTGATCATCCAACTCAGTATCCCGTACCTGCCTTCTCTCCATACCCCCTGATCCCTCTAGTCACAAGGGCCACATCTAACTCCCTCTTAAATATAGCCAATGAACTGGCCTCAACTACCTTCTGTGGCAGAGAGTTCCAGAGATTCACCACTCTCTGCGTGAAAAATGTTTTTCTCATCTCGGTTCTAAAGGATTTCCCCTCTATCCTTAAGCTGTGACCCTTTGTCCTGGACTTCCCCAACATCGGGAACAATCTTCCTGCATCTAGCCTGTCCAATCCCTTAAGTTTCTATAAGATCCCCCCTCAATCTCCTAAATTCTAGCGAGTACAATCCGAGTCTATCCAGTCTTTCTTCATAAGAAAGTCTTGACATCCCAGGAATCAGTCTGGTGAACCTTCTCTGCACTCCCTCTATGGCAATAATGTCCTTCCTCAGATTTGGAGACCAAAACTGTACGCAATACTCCAGGTGTGGTCTCACCAAGACCCTGTACAACTGCAGCAGAACCTCCCTGCTCATATACTCAAATAATTTTGCTATGAATGCCAACATGCCATTCGCTTTCTTTACTGCATGCTGCACCTGCATGCCTACTTTCAATGACTGGTGTATCATGACACCCAGGTCTCGTTGCATCTCCCCTTTTCCTAATCGGCCATGATTTAGATAATAGTCAGCTTTCCTGTTTTTGCCACCAAAGTGGATAACCTCACATTTATCCACATTATACTGCATCTGCCATGCATTTGCCCACTCACCCAGCCTATCCAAGTCACCTTGCAGCCTCCTAGTATCCTCCTCACAGCTAACACTGCCCCCCAGCTTCGTGTCATCCGCAAACTTGGAGATGTTGCATTCAATTCCCTCGTCCAAATCAGTTATATATTACAATATATATTGTAAATAGCTGGGGTCCCAGCACTGAGCCTTGCGGTACTCCACTAGTCACTGCCTGCCATTCTGAAAAGGACCCGTTTATTCATACTCTTTGCTTCCTGTTTGCCAGCCAGTTCTCTATCCACATCAATACTGAACCCCCAATACCGTGTGCTTTAAGTTTGTATACTAATCTCTTATGTGGGACCTTGTCGAAAGCCTTCTGAAAGTCCAGATATAACACATCCACTGGTTCTCCCCTATCCACTCTACTAGTTACATCCTCGAAAGTTCTATAAGATTTGTCAGACATGATTTACCTTTCGTAAATCTATGCTGACTTTGTCCAATGATTTCACCACTTTCCAAATGTGCTGCTATCCCATCTTTAATAACTGACTCTAGCAGTTTCCCCACTACCGATGTTAGACTAACTGGTCTGTAATTCCCCGTTTTCTCTCATTTGACCCGCGGTCTCCTGCCATTTCCGGCAGATTATTTATGTCTTCCTTGGTGAAGACGGAACCAAAGTAGTTATTCAATTGGTCCGCCATGTCCTTGTTCCATCTACCCATCTACCAAATCATCTACCCATGTTCTCCAGAAATGCTGTCTGACCTGCTGAGTCAGTGTCTTATTAAATAAACCAGCATCTACATTACCTTATGCCTATGTTCCATAATTCATTTCTCGCATTAAATTCAGTTTGAATTTTACAGCAGAATTATCTGTGAATGCATGCTTCTGGAGTTCAAAGGTAACTATCTGCAAATGCATGCTTCTGGAGTTCAAAGTCAGCAACAGGGCGAGTAATATGTAGCAGGTGGCAGCAGTAATAGTAGTAGGTATAGTGATCGGGAGGAGTATGCAGAGAGATGTGAGGGGATACTGACAAGCTAAGTGAATAGGCAAGGATATGCCAGATGGAACAATGGGAAAAAAGCAAGGTTATCTGAGTTTTTTTCGTACTGAGATTAAAAGATAGTATTTAGAGGGATTGGCGTATCTTTGTACATGAATCACAGAATGTCAACATATATCCAGCAGGCAATTAGAAAGGCAAATACTGCACTTCGCATTATTGCAAGAGGATTTGAGGAAGAGTAAAAAGGTCTCCCTGCAATTATATAGAAACTTAGTTGAAACCACACCAGGAATACACTGAGCAGGTTGAGTTTCTCGACCCAGGAAGCATAAGCAGAGCAAATTAAGCAAAGTGTACCAGAGTGCTTCTTAACAAACGGATTTTTGGAAAACTGCTGTAGTTCGAAGACGGGTCCCAACTTGAAATATTACCTATCCATGTCCTGCAGAGATGCTGCCTGACCCACTGAACATCCAGTCCCTTGGACCCCTTCAAAATAATTGGTAATATTTTCCTCCCGTGACTCAGCCATCCCTCCAGCTAAGAGTATTTCAGTCAATGAAGAAATACAGGAATCCGTTAATGTAGATATATTTCTTCCTCTTGCAACACAAATCAGAAACATTGTTCTTGCATCCAGACAGAGACTATCCCCCTACCATCAAGCCTTCTTAAGATCCATTATGTTTTAACAAGCTGCCCCTCAATTTTCAAAACTCCAGCCTAGCTTGACAAACCAATATTCTTGTAAATATCAATTATTCTTCCCATATCAGAAATCAATCCAATGAATCGAGTCGGAACTGTTTTTACAACTTTTCTCAAATAATCTCAAATAAGCTGCATATACATAGTGCTCCAGATAATCCCTTATATAACTGAAGCGTAACTTCACTAATTGGATCCTCCTGCTCTTAATTTCACAATTTCCACATTCCTTTGTCTATGTTCCCATCCTCTAATTGCTCCATCCATTAACTGTCCAGATAATTTTGTTTACAACTTACCCTATGGCCACCACAATTCTACCCAATCAGAGACATCCCCCCCCCCCCCATAAGCTCATTTGGTCTCCTTTTTAGTTCTGACGAAAGTTCTGACGGTAGTGAATCTGTGGAATTCTTTGCCACATTAGGCTGTGGGAGGCAAGTCAATTGATATTTTTAAGGCGGAGATAGATAGATTCTTGATTAGTACAGGTGCCAGGGGATGTGGGGAGAAGGCGAGAGAATGGGGGTTCGGAGGGAGAGATAGATTAGCCATGATTGAATGGCAGAGTAGACTAGATGGGCCGAATGCCCTAATTCTGCTCCTAACACTTGTGTCCGAAAGGTCTCCAACCCAAAACATTAACTTTTTTTAATTAAAAGTACCTCTGCACTTGCAACTAAATCATTTATTTACATTATAAAAGTTGAAGATTCAGCACCTATTCCTAAAACATATCACTTTTTACACCATTCCAACCATAAAACATAATTTATTTACACCTGTTCACCAACTAATCTTTTCTATTGATCTCCTCGTTCCACAAATAGGTGCAGGAGGAGGCCATTCGGCCCTTCGGGCCAGCACCGCCATTCATTGTGATCATGGCTGATCGTCCCCTATCAATAACCCGTGCCTGCTTTCTCCCCATATCCCTTGACTCCACTAGCCCCTAGAGCTCTATCTAACTCTCTCTTAAATCCATCCAGTGAATTGGCCTCCACTGCCCTCTGTGGCAGGGAATTCCATAAATTCACAACTCTCTGGGTGAAAAAGTTTTTTCTCACCTCAGTCTTAAATGACCTCCCTTTTATTCTATGTCGCATCTGCGCCCAAGATGAGGTGTTCCATACTAGAACATCCGAGATGTCCTCATTCTTTAGGGAACGGGGGTTCCCCTCTCCCATCATATGCGAGGCCCTCACTCGTGTCTCCTCGGCACCTTGCAGCGCTGCCCTTGCTCCCCATCCCCCTAGTTGCAACAGAGACAGAGTCCCCCTAGTCTTTACCTTCCACGCCATCAACCGTCGCATACAACACATAATCCTCCAAAATTTCCGCCACCTCCAACGGGATCCCACCACTACCCACATTTTCCAATCTCCATCTCTTTCCACCTTCCGCAAAGAACGTTCCCTCCACAACTCCCTGGTTAACTCATCCCTTCCCACCCAAACCACCCCCTCCACAGGTACCTTCTCCAGCAACCGCAGAAGATGCAACACCTGTCGATATACCTCCTCCCTCGACTGTGTCTAGGGACCCCGACAGTCCTTTCAGGTTATGTAGAGGTTCACTTGCACTTCCTCCAGCCTCATCTATTGTATCCGTTGTTCAAGATGTGGACTCTTATATATCGGCGAGACCAAACGCGGACTGGGCGATCGGTTCGGAACAAACCTGATCTCCCAGATGCTGGAATTTTCCTTCCCATTCCAACACAGACCTTTCTGTCCTCGGTCTCTTCCATTGTCAGAGTGAGGCTAAACGCAAATTGGAGGAACAGCATTTCAGATTTCGCTTGGGCAGCTTAAAGCCCAGTGGTATGAATATTGATTTCTCTAACTTCAAGTATCCCTGCATTCCCTCTCTCTCCATCCCTCCCCCACCCAAGTCGCACCAGCTTCTCGTTCTCACCTAGCAAAGAGCCAACAATGGCCGGTTTCCTTTATCATCGTTACTTTTTTGCATATCTTTCATCCATTGGTGTTTATCTCTCCACATCATCATCTGCATCTCTCATTTCCCTTATCCCGAACTAGTCTGAAGAAGGGTCTCGACCCGAAACATCACCCATTCCTCCTCTCCAGAGATGCTGCCAATATTTAATCAAAAAATTTGCTTGTGCTAAGTTTAGTAAAGTGTTATTAAAGATATTTTGATCCAAGTGCTTCAATAAATACAGTTTTTCCTGCAGCAACGGAGAAGGAATGCTTCGTTAGTACGGCCTGAAGAAAGCTAAGAGGCAGAAAGTTGATTCAAATTGTTCTTTTCACAACTACTCATAATGATTTCATTTTAAATGTGCAAATTCACACACACTATGTATTTCAATAAAAAGTACAGTACCTCCATTATCTTTGCACGAGAGATGAAAATGTGATTCCAATTTAAATTTAACATAAGAGATTTCAAATTGTAAATGTAATATCCCTTCTCATTATCTATTGGGCATTTTTCTCCAAGACTAGCGAGTCTTAATTTAGAATGTTATGTTGAAAATGTATTTGTGATCTATAAGTGACTAAGAATCTTCTCATACACAAGCTTTCAACACAACTTTTCTCCCCTATCAAGTTGAAGTTAAGCAGCTGGGCCGTCTTCTGATTTTATGTTGATAAATTAGAACATACTGGAACAGACATTTTTGAAATATTTTCAATTGTGCCACTCTTCACGCATTTCTCAATGTGTGGAAATTTAATTGACAACTGTGCAAATTCTTTCAATTGTAACTCAACATGTTCTGAGCAGGAACCAGAAGCTGAAACAAGTAATGGTTTGAAGACAACATTTTCTTTCTTCTTTTTTTTTTTAATGTTTGCAGTTGTTCTAGCTAAAACACTCCAAATACAGATAAATAAAAAATCATGCTAAATCTTCTCTTGACGAAATTAAATTATATAATCATTACTGTGCATTTGCACAGAGCAGGAAGTGATAGTATTTTACCTAAGCAGTTTGCTTAATAGAATGCCAACTTATTACAACTTTATTACAAAAATATTACAATGACCGTTTTTGGGAATACAAGATTCATGTTCTATCTCTGACATTCTATTTCAATGCATTGAATCTATGTGTTGATCTGCTATGTGTCTTTAGGATACAAATATTTTTGGTCAACAAATATAACAAATATAACAAAAGCACTCTTAAAAGCAAATACATTAATGAACAGTTTACCTCTGAGAGAGCACTTTTCTCATGGAATTGAAGTTGGGGTCTCATGTACAATCTGAATTGGGGTTTGAGCAATTTGTGTATACTGTTCCTACACAAAGTCACTCCATTGAGGCACGGAACCAAAGACGATCTCGGATAAATATTTAATATCTTATGGTATCAAAAAGATCAGAGAAAATCTCTTTGAATGCTGATCAATATTTAATCTTCAAAAAACATTCTGAAAACAGATTATCTGGCTATTATCGAGCCAGATGATATCTATTATCATAAACATTGCCTTCAATTCTTTGCATTACATGTGTACTTTAAATAAAGTGCTTAGTTGTTTTGGAAGACTCATCAGTCAATAAAAGTTTTGTATAAACCCAAATTTCTTTAACAAGTCCAATTTAAAATAGCATGCTTGAAAATACTGCAAATCACGCTTCGGTCGTTGCAACAACACTAAAAAACTCCTATCCAAAATTACAAGTAATCATCTTTGATTATGAATGTCATGTTTTCTCCAGTCTCTTCTGCGGTTTATAAATTACACTATCTTCCTGACCATGTCTTTCCTCCTTTAGATTAGTACTAAGAAAATTTGCTGAACTTTCAAATGGCAAAAGTTCAAATAATCCTTATTTTTCCATGGTTATATATTAAACACTGGAAAGACCATCAAATGTTCTAACTTATTTCATATTAAATGAATTTACAATGCTCTAATATTCACTTTGAGCTTGCATTTCTAATATTTTTAGTATTGCAAAAATACTAATAATGATAATGACAAACAATGCCAAATTCTCACTCAATACAAAATGTTGTAGCGGCACCAAACGTGGTGATTAAAGGTGAGACGTCAGGCCAGTTCAAACAGTCGTCTATTCAGGTTCGACACGTTAGGTTGGTGCTCTAACTATATTAACATTGTTGCTGTAGCTGAGCGAGGTTGTTCTCTCGGGCCTTAAGGTCTCGAGGTGAGATAACCTTAAGCACCAGGACACTCACTCTAGCCCATGACGACGCGTGCCCGCCCTTGTACCTCTGGCGAGATTAGTTAAAACAAATGTAGGTCCCTTGCAGTCAGAAACAGGTGAGTTGATCATGGGGAACAAGGATATGGCGGACCAATTGAATAACTACTTTGGTTCTGTCTTCACTAAGGAAGACATAAATAATCTGCCGGAAATAGCAGGGGACCGCGGGTCAAAGGAGTTGGAGGAATTGAGTGAAATCCAGGTTAGCTGGAAGTGGTGTTGGGTAAATTGAATGGATTAAAGGCCGATAAATCCCCAGGGCCAGATAGGCTGCATCGTTAGTCTAACATCGGTAGTGGGGAAACTGCTAGAGTCAGTTATTAAAGATGGGATAGCAGCACATTTGGAAAGTGGTGAAATCATTGGACAAAGTCAGCATGGATTTACAAAAGGTAAATCATGTCTGACGAATCTTATAGAATTTTTCGAGTATGTAACTATTAGCGTGGATAGGGGAGACCCAGTGGATGTGGTGTATCTGGACTTCCAGAAGGCTTTCGACAAGGTCCCACATAAGAGATTAGTTTACAAACTTAAAGCACACGGCATTGGGGGTTCAGTATTGATGTGGATAGAGAACTGGCTGGCAAACAGGAAGCAAAGAGTAGGAGTAAACGGGTCCTTTTCACAATGGCAGGCAGTGACTAGTGGGGTACCGCAAGGCTCAGTGCTGGGACCCCAGCTATTTACAATATATATTAATGATCTGGATGAGGGAATTGAAGGCAATATCTCCAAGTTTGCGGATGACACTAAGCTGGGGGGCAGTGTTAGCTGTGAGGAGGATGCTAGGAGACTGCAAGGTGACTTGGATAGGCTGGGTGAGTGGGCAAATGTTTGGCAGATGCAGTATAATGTGGATAAATGTGAGATTATCCATTTTGGTGGCAAAAACAGGAAAGCAGACTATTATCTAAATGGTGGCCGACTAGGAAAAGGGGAGATGCAGCGAGACCTGGGTGTCATGGTACACCAGTCATTGAAAGTGGGCATGCAGGTGCAGCAGGCAGTGAAGAAAGCGAATGGTATGTTAGCTTTCATAGCAAAAGGATTTGAGTATAGGAGCAGGGAGGTTCTACTGCAGTTGTACAGGGTCTTGGTGAGACCACACCTGGAGTATTGCGTACAGTTTTGGTCTCCAAATCTGAGGAAGGACATTATTGCCATAGAGGGAGTGCAGAGAAGGTTCACCATACTGATTCCTGGGATGTCAGGACTGTCTTATGAAGAAAGACTGGATAGACTTGGTTTATACTCTCTAGAATTTAGGAGATTGAGAGGGGATCTTATAGAAACTTACAAAATTCTTAAGGGGTTGGACAGGCTAGATGCGGGAAGATTGCTCCCGATGTTGGGGAAGTCCAGGACAAGGGGTCACAGCTTAAGGATAAGGGGGAAATCCTTTAAAACCGAGATGAGAAGAACTTTTTTCACACAGAGAGTGGTGAATCTCTGGAACTCCCTGCCACAGAGGGTAGTCGAGGCCAGTTCATTGGCTATATTTAAGAGGGAGTTAGATGTGGCCCTTGTGGCTAAGGGGATCAGAGGGTATGGAGAGAAGGCAGGTACGGGATACTGAGTTGGATGATCAGCCATGATCATATTGAATGGCGGTGCAGGCTCGAAGGGCCGAATGGCCTACTCCTGCACCTAATTTATATGTTTCTATGTTTCTATGAACAAGAGTGGCCCGTGTATAGGCTGACGCCACAATGTTATGATAAATCAGTCTGAAGGAGGGTCCTGACCCAAAACAGCACCTATCCATTTTCCCCAGAGTTGCTGCCTGACCCACTGAGTTACTCCAGTATTGTGCTTCTATCTTTGGTATGAACCAGCATCTACAGTTCCTTTTTATTGCAAGATTTCATGAAACTGACGCAAACCACCAACCTCAAACTGATTGCATTGGGCTCAATTCAAATGTCCACCTTCCAACATGTTTGAATTATCGTATAGTTAGGCTTAACCATGACTCGACTACGTAATACATTAACAATTCAGCAAAACTCCTACGTTAACATTTTTAATGCTGCAAAGAAAAGCTCCTTGAGGACGAAGGCTTTCCTGCAATACTGTCAGAATGATTCCTGAAAAACTGAATCATAAAATAATTAATCCGAAGTAGAAACAGAAACTGCCAGATACACTAAGTTCAGCCTGTATCTGCTGAGACAGAAATAAAATTAATGTTTAAGGTCAATGGCTCATCATCAGAAGCAACAAGTTATAATTAAGTATTGAATCCAAGGCAAGCCTATTCCCCAAATTAAATAAGACTAGTTAGTTTCTGACTGGTGTGGCTCTTATTTAACCACCATCAGGGACAATGAGTAACATACATGTCCATTACTCACACAACTGTTAATCAAATAACAATTGACTAAAATAAAAATAAAAGTTGTAAATACCCAGCTGGTCAGGCAGCTTCCATGATAAGAGAAACACAGTTAATCATAATAATTGGAAAAAAATAAGAATGAAATAAGTTTAAAGTTGCAGAGAAAATGGAGAAGGCAAATAAATAATGGGAAGGTTTGTGATATGGTGGAGACGTGGAGAGAATAACTGACATTAGTTGGGGTAGAAGGTAGTGAATAACGCAAGTTTTGTCTGAAGAAAATAAATCTGAAATATCATGAGAAGAAGTTGAATGCTGGACATATGAGAACGAGATAGTTACAACTTATCTAAAGTAACTGCACGGGCTGAAGGCTGTAACATGTCAAGTGTTCAAGGAGACCACATCATGAGGCCCACATCATGAGGCCCAAAGAAAAGCTCCTTAACGATGAAGGCTTTCCTGCAATACTGTCAGAATGATTCCTGAAAAACGAGATAGTTACAACTTATCTAAAGTAACTGCACGGACTGAAGGCTGTAACATGTCAAGTGTTCAAGGAGACCACATCATGAGGCCCAAATGCAGCATTTCGAACTGGAAGAAATAGAAGTAAACCACTACTTCCTGCTCAAGTGTGTTTGTGTCCATGCATGACAAGGGATGAAAAGGGCAATATCTTCTGCAGTTTGTAAAATAATTTAAGTGGATGTTGGTTGAGATGGAAGAATGGACTTGTATGGTGGAATAAACGTCACTTTTAAAATTAGAAAAAGGGAGACATGCTGATGATAGAATCTCATGTTGGATGTGGAACAATCCCTTTGTATGCAAAAGGTTAGGAGAGTGAAATATGTGTCTCCTAACCTTCATTTTAAATATTAAATGAATTTAATACAACATTGGATAAATCAGACAAATGTGGAGAGTCACTTTAAATTACTATTACTATATACTATAGTTATCCAATAAAGATAACTAAACAAGCAGACCGTGGCTATTAATGAGGACGTTGGTGCAATTGATTGATTGAGTGTGGAAACAGGCCAACCGAGTCCACACCGACCATCAATCATCCATTTACACCAATACTCAGTTATCCAACTTTCCCCATCCACTTCATACACTTACCAATTAACCTGCAACCTTTGGGATGTGGGATAAAAAACCCAAGTTCCCGGAGGAAACCCAAGCAGTCACAGTGAGAATGTGCAAAACTCCAGTCAGCACCCAAGATCAGGATCGAGCCTGGGTCGCTGATGCTGTGAAGCAGCAGCTTTACCAGCTTCGTTGCCTAAAGCAAGACATTTCTGTAAAACATGCAAAAAAATGTCTTCCCTCCATAAATTGTGTTTTGCATTAAAATTGATGTTTATATCTGATAGTAGTAAACCCATTCCCCCACTGCACTATCAGGTTTAAATACAATGATACATTTTTTTTTGATAACATTTAAATTGCATTTGAAAACAGGCTAGCCAAAACCAGAAAAGTTTAATGCCACAAAGCATTGGCTGTGCCTAAAGAATCACCCATAATCAGCAACCTTCTAACTATCAGTTCCAATGGGACAACTTCTCTCGCTGCAGAGTGGAAAATAAATTTGGCACATATCCAACTTGCTAACTATTCAGGTTTCTAACAGTTCTCTGTAACGAAACCTGCGTAATCCAGGGAAAAATTGAACCGGAAACACTGACCAGGTTAGGTAACTGCAAGCACTAGTTAATTGTCGTGGATTCATTCCAACACAGTCTGAAGAAGGGTCTCGACCTGAAACGTCACCCATTCCTTCTCTCCAGAGATGTTGCCTGGCCCGTTGAGTTACTCCACATTTTTGTGTCTATATTCAGACTCTTCAAATCAGTCACAATTCCATCAACGTTTGTGCACCAAACTTAGGAGACTCATTTATCACCATCACAATATCTGTTTGCTATCTTCCCATAACGTTTATCACTAACACTTTCACCACCTCTTGATTTGGCTGCTCCAACAGTCTCCCGGCAGCTTATCTTGGGCAATACTTGCTCTCTGATCTTCTCACCACATACACCCTGAGAAACATGAAGCTCACCCAGCTTTCATAGTAAACTTAAGTTTTCTTCATCACCAAACCTAGTTGTGGCCTTGTCCCACATGATCCTTAACAATCAAATCCCCTTTACTTCTGTCCCAAAAGTGACATCATAGTCCCTTATATTATACCCCTCCACTTCCACTTAAACCATAAGGCACAAATCCTAATCAGTTCTTGCTTGCTTTGTACCGATGATGCAAGGAAAACCTATGTTTGCAGTGAACATCTACAATATACTACAACTTTAAAAATGGATCTTAAGTAAATTCTTCAGGGCAAACATTTGAAGGGATATTGGGAAAGAGCAGAAACCAGGACTAATAGGATGCCTCTTCCTGTGTTTTATTTTCTGAATAACATTTCAAGTGCTATTAGATGTACTTTGCTTTAAAGTTATCACTGACCACTTTTGGCAGATTGCCCACCCCAGCTCTGAGTTTCCAGATCAAGCATAGGCCCTTTGCTGAGTCAGTGGACACTAAATTCATTCCACTAAATTCAACCTACTATAGATTTCACTGCTTTTTTTAGCATTAAAATGAAATCAGGTGGAATGAAGCATATTTTATTATTTTCAATTATTCTTAGTTTCTCAATTAAAAAGTATATATTTTACATGTTTTAGTAACTTTTATTTTAATATTTTATTTAAACTTGTCGCAACTATTTCTGAACATTTATAAATGTTAAAGACAAATATTGAATGGTCCTGGGTGCAATTACAGCTTCGTCATAACCATGAGCATGGAAGCCGAGAACCGCCAGTCCTCAAAATACTGCCATTTAATGAGGAAATGCAGCATCAGCTCTCTTATCCAGGAAAAAGCAAACACATCGCACTGTCAAGCTAACACTGACAAGCTTAAAATAGAAATGAAGATGACTGGGGAACAAACAAGTGCCACTCTGGAGACCCCGAGCTAGTAAATAGGTCTTTTTACTGGATGGATCTCAGTTGCGCAAGAAAAATGTTAGTAATAATAACAAGCATCTACTAATTTTTTGCCCACCAAGTTAAATCCCAACTCAAAAACATAATGCTTATGATACCTTGAAGGAAATCAGAATGTATGTAAAAAACTGCTGTTTGACAAGCAATAGAGAATTTAAAAAACATTGCTGAGTGATACCAGGAGCTCATCTCAATTTCTACTTGCACGTGACATCATTTACAATATTCAATTGAATAATTTTCAATGTTCTACTTCTTCATTCATCTGGAGTCAACCAGAAAGGCATTTAAAGCTAATGGCCGGTTCTCACGGTGCGACCTGACGCAAGATGTCACCAGAGTGAAGTGGTCGTGGTCCAGCACGAGTTCCGCACGATATAACGGGGGGTAGATAAAGAGTTCCCACGGTACTCGGCAATCTGTCATTTGTGCGAGTGACTTGTTCGTCTCCCGATCTTTCCCGTTAATCGTGAATGAACATCGTGGACTGTAGTGTAGTTAATCACGTGGCACAAATGATGTCACTTTTTTTCACACACTATATAAATATCCTCCGTTCGTAGAATTGGCTCATTTGCAGACATGCCTATACAAAGTTGGTTCGAGTACAGGCTGGTTGTTATTTTCATTGACGCGCTGTATGCATTAGCGCAACATGTGCATCGAAAACGCTTGCGTGAAGGCAGAAGGGTGAGATTAATTAAAAAGAGAATTAAGAAGAAGTCTCACTGGGTTAAGCCCATGTTTCAACGGAGACCTCAATTTGGACAATATGAGCAACTGCTTAATGTGCTGTGCGAAGAGGATAAAAGTGCATTCAAAAACTTTGTCAGAATTTCACCCGAGCTCTTTAATGAGTTAAAGAATAATTTGGGACCTCTGCTGAAGAAGGTTGCGCTTTCTCTCCCTATTTCTATAATCCTCTCTGGATTTGTCATAGAGAATCTCATTGCATTGGTACCACTCCACCAGTTCCCCCTCTTGTTCCCTGTTGAAGTTATATGGCCTTACCTTCTGCCATCTTTCCTTTATGTTATCGTCTGCTGAGGCTATTGGGGAGGCAACAGCTACTGGGGAGGCAATCTCAAATCCACCTTGATCACCCTCTCCCTGCTCCAAGGAGCCCACAGGCAGTGGTATCTCTGGCATCTCCTCTTGCCTCTCCACCTGTCTCTCTTGCTGAGTCTCCTCCTCATTTACCTGCATGGCTAAAAACTTTCTGACTTTCTTTGACCCCTTTCTTTGCGCTTTTCTGAGAGGCATCTCTGCAAGTCTTACTGTGAAAAAGATTCTCAAACAATGACAATTAGGTGGGACGTCCTCGATGGACACATGGTCCATTGGCGATATTGAGACCACCTTTTTTACTCACCTTATGTCCCCTCTGTCAAGCTTCCGGGTTTACCGTTCGCAGGAGTTCCCACGGTACCCGCAAGTCATTACGGATATCGCACGGATATCGCACTGGCATCTGCGTTCATACAATGTTGCAACGCTCACCAAAAAGTGCTCAAGTCACTCTTGGAGAAATTCAAAAATATTTGAATTTTCTCCCAACCTTACAAAGTTACACGACTACCTGCCGTTAGCGCCACGGAGGTCCTCGGTGGTCCACGAATGCCGTACTGTTATCGCAGGAGGTTCCCACGATGTTAAACTCTGTTCCCACGATGTTAAGTCTTGCGTCAGGAAGGGGAGATGCAGCGAGACCTGGGTGTCATGGTACACCAGTCATTGAAAGTGGGCATGCAGGTGCAGCAGGCAGTGAAGAAAGCGAATGGTATGTTAGCTTTCATAGCAAAAGGATTTGAGTATAGGAGCAGGGAGGTTCTACTGCAGTTGTACAGGGTCTTGGTGAGACCACACCTGGAGTATTGCGTACAGTTTTGGTCTCCAAATCTGAGGAAGGACATTATTGCCATAGAGGGAGTGCAGAGAAGGTTCACCAGACTGATTCCTGGGATGTCAGGACTGTCTTATGAAGAAAGACTGGATAGACTTGGTTTATACTCTCTAGAATTTAGGAGATTGAGAGGGGATCTTATAGAAACTTACAAAATTCTTAAGGGGTTGGACAGGCTAGATGCAGGAAGATTGCTCCCGATGTTGGGGAAGTCCAGGACAAGGGGTCACAGCTTAAGGATAAGGGGGAAATCCTTTAAAACCGAGATGAGAAGAACTTTTTTCACACAGAGAGTGGTGAATCTCTGGAACTCCCTGCCACAGAGGGTAGTCGAGGCCAGTTCATTGGCTATATTTAAGAGGGAGTTAGATGTGGCCCTTGTGGCTAAGGGGGTCAGAGGGTATGGAGAGAAGGCAGGTACGGGATACTGAGTTGGATGATCAGCCATGATCATATTGAATGGCGGTGCAGGCTCGAAGGGCCGAATGGCCTACTCCTGCACCTAATTTCTATGTTTCTATGTCAGGTCGCACCGTGAGAAAGCCCTTTAACCATTCCACAGAACTGCTTTAAATTATTCCGATTCAACAACCAAACGTTCCCCAACTTCACCAAAGTAGATTTGCAATAGTGTTTTATTATAAACTAGACCAACTGAGACCCGTTGGGTCCCCGTCAGACGGGAGACCTGGTCCCCCAAGGCAATATTGGACCACTCACCCATAGCACCCACTGGAGGACTGGTCCCCCAACACAACCTCTTCCCCAAGGCAATATTGCACACTACTCACCCGTTTCCCCAACGCAACCTGTTCTTCCAACGCAAGATTCCAGCACTCACCCATAGCCCCCAACTGCGCTGGGGCTGCTCAGTTCGCCTTATTCAAAATGCAGTGTACTGTGACTTTAAAACCCTCCCTCCATGCTGCCAGGATTTTAACAAAAAAGGATCGCAACATTTCTAGTGCTGTCAGCCTGGCTGGACTGAGTGTGCCAGGATTGCAACAATGTAAGAATTGAGACATCATAGCTGCATAGTGAAATTAGTTCTAGTTATAGTGTTCTACTTACTAGTATTACCCAGTATCCCCCAGCATTGGACTTTAAAAACAATTCCAATTGCACTTCCCCCGCCTGCCAATTGCTATTGCATTTCACCCTCCACCTCCTGTTGAAGCACCTGTTGTCCAGAGCTGGAGTATGTGTCGTATGATGGCAACATTGTTGCAAACGTCAGGTGGAGGACTGTGATATACCATTCAGGTGAAAACTTGGTGAGAAGCACAGTGTTCCTGTATTGCAACTTTGTATCAAAGTCTGTTGGAAGCTGGTGCAGCAATGATTTTAACAGTACAAAGGAAAGATCATAGAGATACTCCACTCCTTTGTAATCCAACGCACTGAGGTGTAGTATGTAACGGAGCGTCACGGCCGCCATTTTTCAATGCAAAACGCGGCTTCGGTTATGCTTCTCGCAGTGTAATCCGTTCTATCATTTTTGGTGTAATCAGTGTTGTTGGAGGGAGAGAGGGGGGAGAGGGGGGGGGGGGAGAGGGAGAGGGGGGGGAGAGAGAGAGAGAAGGGAGAGAGGAATGATGGCACGTTATAACGTGCAACCGTCCCATTCTGACCGCACCATTGCACCCTTCATCACGGCGGCCCTGTGATGTCTCGGCTCTGACAATTCGAGGGATCTAACCGGTAACAACACTAAGAGCAGCCCCGGGCCACCGCATTCCCCGACTCGAATCTGAGCTTGAAAAATCTCGTGATGGGCCCGATGTGTACCGCGGGCCATATTTTGGAGACTCCTGCCTTACAAGAATAAAAACAAAAATGTACAGAAGAACCAAAAGTGATGACTTTATTATTGTGGTAAGTATACATCTATTTTTTTTTAAATCTAATAACTTTCTAATATACCGACAAACCTAGTTTCCCAATGACCGTTGATGGGGGAACAGAAAATAACATTTTCAGGCTAGAATAACATCGACAGAAAACAATAATATTTCCTCACCTTTCTTTGTTATCGGGGAACCTGAAGAAAGGCAGGTAGGGTCGTCAACATTGGCGATCAGAGCAATTTATAGCAGAACAGTGAGCTGTAGATGTGGACGCCATGACAGTATTGAGGCAGCCCAGTAAAATGGCGCGAACAATCACCCATGATGTACTACGCTTTTTCACCATTTCACCATTGCCATTCTATCAGCCAGCAAAGCTTAAAGTTTGTAAGCAAAAACCTGGACACAACAGTGCATTCACTCATGAATTTGCAACAACAACAAAGAAACAAATCAAAAAGCTGGCAGGTTCATTATTTTCCAAGCAATCCTATTTTGGGACATATACCTGCAAAAATAACAACGCTTGCACATTTGCAACATCACTATAACCACACTATATAATCAGGACTATTCCATTCAATCTGATTTAAATGTGTACCAATATTAACAATTCACTATATATTCATTATGGTTGTCAAGTCAAGTCAGATTTATTTATATAGCACATTTAAAAAACAACTCTCGTTGGCCAAAGTGCTTTACATTTGTTATAAGAATAGCACAACAAAACAAACTACAGACATATATACATGTAGCCCTCACTCAGAGGATGTCAGGAAAGGCTTGGTCTTGATAAGTCTTTAGTCTTGACTTAAAAGAGTCGATGGAGGGGGCAGATCTGATGGGAATGGGGATGCTGTTCCAGTCTAGGGCAAAGATTATAGAGGAGCAAGATAGACCACTCCTCGAAAAACGCGTAGTATGACGTGTGTGATTGTCGACGCCATTTTATTGAGCATTTTATTGGGCTGTCATGGCGTCCTCATCTAAATCTTCATCTCACTGCTCCGCTATCAATTGTTCTAATCGTAAATCTAAACGACCAGACCTGTCATTCTTTAGATTCCCCGATAAAAAAGAAAGGAGAGAAAATATTATTATTATTTTTTGTCGATATTCTGTCGTGAAAATGTTATTTTCTGTACTCCCATCAACGGCCATTGTGAAACTAGGTTTGTCGGTACATTAGAAAGTTAGTAGACTTATTTTTAATAGATCTTTACTTACCACTATAATAAAGACAATTTTAACACTTCTGTACGTTTTTGGTTTTGTTCTTGTAAGGGATTGGTCTCCAAAATATGGCCCGCGGGACACATTAGGCCCAGTGACCACGAGATTTTTCGAGCTCAGATTCAAGTCCGAGAACGCGGCGGCTGTTACCCGTTATATCCCTCGAATTGTCGAGACATCACAAGCAAAGATCACAAGCCCGCCGTGAAGAAGGGTGCAATCAAAGATTATACAACTCTGCTCTATCATCTTTGGGTCCAATCGTGGGCCGTGGCGTTCGGCGGCGGTTGCAATCAAAGATACTAGAGGAGCTCTGCTCTATAATCTTCGGTCGGAATGGGACGGCTGAACGTTATAACATGCTATCGTTCCACCCTCCCTCTCCCCCTTCTCCCTCTCGATCCCTCTCCCCTCTCGATCTCTCTCTCCCTCTCTTCTCTCGATCTCTCTCTCCCCTCTCGATCTCTCTCTCTCCCTCCCTTACGCTTAACGAAATTGCGGCCGTGACGTTCCGTCACGTACTACACGTCAGTCCATTGGATTTCGGAGGAGTGGTCTATCTTGCTCTGCTATAAGATCTTTGGTCTAGGGGCTGCAACCGCAAAGGCGCGGTCGCCCCTGAGCTTATGCCTAGACCGTGGGATATTCAGCAACCCCAAGTCGACCAATCTGAGAGGCCTGGAGGTGGAGTGGTGGGTGAGAACACTTTTTATGTAGGTGGGGGCAAGCCCATTGAGGGCTTTGTAGACATGGAGGAGGATCTTGAAGTTTATACGAAACCGCACAGGGAGCCAGTGGAGAGAGGCCAGGATCGGGGTGATGTGCTCCCTTTTTCGTCAGGAGTCCCGCTGCGGCGTTTTGGAACAGTTGCAGGCGGGACTGGGAAGATTGGCTGATGCCAGTGTAAAGGGAGTTGCAGTAATCTAGGCGGGAGGAGATGAATGTGTGGATGATCTTTTCCAGGTCATCAAACTGGAGGAATTGTTTTATTTTAGCTATCGTCCGAAGCTGAAAGAAGTTGTGAAATCGTTTTTGTTGAATGGGATTTGTAAATTTGACTTTTATAATTTGGATTATTGTTTGCATATCTCCCTCCCTCAGAGGGGAGAGCCCCACCTCAAAAAGGATTCTGCAAAACTTTTAAAAAATATTAATTTAAAAGCAATTAATTAATCATGTTAAACACATCTCATAAGATTAGGTGGTTTACCCCAAAATACTCCAAGTCCAGAAAGAAATGTCAAATGAAATTCCATTTCCCCACTAATTATTAGTCAAAAAAGGCTTTCTTACATAATAGCTCCATTGAGAAAAGATCGAGGGCATCAGTCCCTGCACCACATCCCCCTTCTTACACTCAGACGCATCTATGCATCCCACCAAATTTCTTCAGAGGAATTGCACTTAGAACTTGAAACACACTCAGATCACATCTACTCGGATTTTTCTGAAATTTGTAATAAGATAAGCATCAACAACCATCCTACCATACTATCCAAAAAACAATACATTCAGCATGCAGAATTCCCTCAGTGCTTCAGTGTTTGCCCAATATCTCGTGTGAATCGCCGTCAGGGCACTTATTGACTCAGTCATGATAACACTTGAATAAACAGAACTCCCAGCACAACAAAATATTGATTTCTCTGCATTGGCGATAATTTCAACAAACTGCATAAATTAGATGTATTCTACATACTATAGCAACAGAATTGATAAGAATACGTAGCAGTCAGAATTTTAGGAGCAAATATCTTGGAGATCTTAGAGGCAGGGATTATATTGGTTATCATGGTCATTTTAAATCACAGGCCTTCCACCACCAATCTACAACCTGCAAAATAACAGAAATTCAAAACAAAATAATTGGTAAGGAAAATTAAATAAATGCACAGATAGATTAATTTAGAGTTTCTAAATCATCTTGCATAGGTCAGGGTTATAAAGAATGAATTATGAAGATCACCTTGAGTAAAGATCATAACATGATCATATTTTATAGGAAGTAGAAACAAACTGACCCAATATCGTAATCTACCAAATTCATTGATTTTAATAGTAGGGTTGTGGGGTGGGGGGGGATGTCAAAGTTCAGCAAATATCTATGCCAGGATAACCTACTCAGCTTTTTTCTCTAAGGAACTTGAGCATCATGTACATTATCCAATACTTTCTGGTACAATACAGGTCTCATCTCAGGATTTTTACCTGTGCCACAAGTTAGTGAGAAAAGGAGCAGGTAGATCATATTAAAAAAAAAAAATAAAAAAAATGCATGGCTCAGAGAGTTGGTGCAGGGAAGGGTGGGAGGGCTGCACCTAAACTGGAGGGGCACAAATATCCTGATAGCGAGATTTTCTGATGCTACTCAGGAGGGTTTAAACAAGTCTGGCAGGGGCTGTGACCCAAAACGAATAAATGTGAGAGATGGGAACAGAGAGTCTCATATACATGTTATTGTGACTAACTTCAATAGATGTGACAGTCAATGAGAAGTTTGGGAGCAAGGGGGGTCTGATCAACTAAAATGTGATTATGCTAATGAAAGAAGCCCAAAGGGAAAGCAGAAGTGAAGATTGGTACTGGGACATTATAAAAACGTGGCCGGGAGAGAGGCAGGATAACTCAATGTTCCAGAGTACAGATGCTACAAGCATGATGGAGGTACAGAAGAGAGGAGAGGGAATTGCATGTTTGAGAAGGAGTGGCATCACAGCAATACTCACCAGAGTATATTCTTGGGGATAGTCCAGTAAAGCAATTAATGGCAATCCTTAGAAACAAGATGATGATCACTCTTATAAGCACCCCAATAGTCAGCAGGAATTAGAGGAATAAATATATAGGCAGATGGCAGAGCTGCAAAAATAGGGCCGCAATAGTAAGTTATTTTAACTTTCCTTATGTTGACTTGGAACCTCATATCGCAAAGGGATTTGGACAGGGTGGAATTTCTTAAGGGTGTCCAGCAAAGTTTTCACAAAGTTAAAATAGAGGACTCTACCCGTGAGCATGCAACACTGTACACCCTAGTGGGGGACAAAGCAAGGCATGTGACTGAAGTGCCAGTAAGTGAACAATTTGGGACCAGTGACCATAACTCTATTAGTTTTAAGATCGTTGTGGAAAAATGTATGATTGGTCTCCGTTAATGTCCTGTAGGGCGAAGCCAATTTTCAAGGTTTTAAACAGAAACCCATGGCAGTTTCTTGGGATATATTGTTAACAACAAAGGAATTGAGGGAACCAAATAGTGATAATCTGGACCATATCCAAATTACAATGAGGCACGAGAACTCTGAAAGAATATCATGTGAATTAATCCTCAGGGTACCAGAAAACAGGAATCCCTCTGAACTATACTCATTTGCAGTATCTCTCCATTTAGAAAGTATAATCCACTCTTACCAAAGTGCATGACCTCACACACATCCACTCTTCCCCCCCCCCCCCCAAATCAAACTCCAGTCAACAAGACTGTCAGTCTGCCTTAAGATATGTTAGTTTAAATATCGCAGGTTCAAGGGGTACTTGAAATACTAACCTTTATTTTGACAGCCTTTTATCTTTGGTATTGGAAAAGCAAGTGGTGAAACATTATATGTATGTATATGTAGATTAGTAATCTATTTAAAAGGTTTGAAGAAGCATAAGGTTTGAAGATGCTTAACATCATTACTTATTGCAAAGGCATATAATGGACACAGTTGGTTAGTTACATAAAATACAGCTTATTCTCAAACAGACAATTCTTCCATTAGTGAAGGAGGCTGCGCTGGTTTGTTACTCGATTTAAATTACCGCTTTCCTGGCACTGAAGGCGCGATTTTTTACCCAAATATAAGACACGAAAATTTACCTGCGTCTTGGAGGCCGAAGGTTAGGTTGTTAGCCAAGAAAGATAGACTTGGCTATCCCTCATTGCTGGCAGCTGATGGGAAGCGGCTGTAAAAGGACAGCGCCGCTGGGGGGGGGGGGGGGGGGGGGGGGGGAAAGAGTTCCTTTCACAGCTTGTGGGGAATCTGGCCCAAGTCAGCACGGGCAGGAGCGTTGAGAAGGAGGGGGTCAGGGATCATGCCAGCAACTCACTCACCGCTGCCACGGCGTTCCGGGAGCGGAGCCACCGCATTGTGGCCGGGGAGGAAAGTAGCTCTGGTGGCTGCGAGCGGCCACTGGGATCAGACTGTGGAACCGGCCGCCACCTCAGCGTCTTCTGCAGGGCTCGAAATTAGCGGTTGTCCGGGTGCCATTGATCACTCAAAGTGCAGCCGGGCAACCTAAATGCCGACTCATTTTGCCCGGCTTGGCAATCAAATACTGGTTTATACCGATAGACACAAAAAACTGGAGTAACTCCGCGGGTCAGGCAGCATCTCTGGAGAATAGGAACGTGACGTTTCGTGTCGGCGGCGGCTGCTGTATTCGTCTAGTATCTTTGATGGTGGGGTAAAGATATTAGGTGCGTGGTGACGAAGGGTCGGAGCGAATGACGGGCCCCGAACAGCGGCAGCAGCGGCTCCATCGCCTCCTCCTCCCGTCTGGCGGAAGGAACCTTCCTCTCCCTCCTCCCGGCCTCGGCGTGCGAGAGGGGCTGTGAAAGCACCGTTGGCGGATTTGCAAGCAGCGGCCGCTATCGCCCTGATAACACGCCGAGGCCGGGAGGAGGGAGGGGGAAGCGGAGACCTCCTTCCGCCGTCTGAAGCAGCTGCACGACAGATCCTATAGCTATAGGATCTTTGAGCTGCTCCGCTCGGCCCCGCACCTTCCTGTCGGCTGGCGGAGGAGGGGGGGGCGGTGGCGGCGGCACTTTGGCGTTGGACAAGGACGGCCAAGGCAGCAGGGCGATGTTGTCCGAGGAGCGCTGACCTTCCTTCCTCCTCTGCACCTTCCACCCCACCCTCTCCCTCTCTCTTGTATGCCCCCCCCCCCCTCCACTCCTCTTATTCTGGGCCCCCTCCTCTCCATCCCGCACTGATCCCCATTCCCTCTTCTATTCAGTCCTCACTGACATCCCCTGTGCTCCCCTCCCCATCTACCCCCCCCCCCCAAAATCTATTCATCACATTACCCACCTCGCATTGATTCTCCTGCCGCCACCCCCCCATCCATCCTACACTGGTCCCCCAATTCATCCTGTACTGACCCCCCTTCCCATCCATCCTGCACTTCTCCCCCCATTCATACTGCACTGATCCGCCCATTCATCCCGTACTGACCCACCCTCTATTTACCCTGCACCAACCCCCCATACATCCTGTAGTGATCTTCCCATTCATCTTTTACTGATCACCCATTCATCCTGTACTGATGCCCTCATGCATCTTGTACTGATCCCCTCATGCATCCTGTACTGATCCCCTCATTCATCCCGTACTGATCTCCCATTCATCCTATACTGATCCCCTCATTCATCCTGTAGTGATCATGCAGGGTCATTCATCCTGCACAGACCCTCTGATCCTCACTGTCCTGACCCCCCCCCCCAATTCATCCTGTACTGATTCACCCATTCATCCTGTGCTAAACCCCCCCCCAATCCATCCTGTACTGAACCCCCCCATTCAAGAAGAGTGGGAGGAACAGTTTGAAGGGTCTCGACCCGAAACGTTGCATATTTCCTTAGCTCCATAGATGCTGCCTCACCCGCTGAATTTCTCCAGCATTTTAGTCTACCCCCATTCATCCTGTACTGATCCCCCCCCATCCTTCCCGTACTGATCCCCCCATTCAACACCACTGACATCTCCCCTCACAATTTTACCTACTCCAACCAACACGTACTAATTCACCTGCCTCAATCCATCCATTCCACACCGATTGCCTTCTCAAACCCCCCACCGCCATCTATCCACCCCACACTGATTCACACACACCCCCTGACCCTATTGTGCTTCATAGTCTTCAGAGCAAACATTGACTATGTTTGATAACAGAATGCAATCAAATGTGTTTCAATTCCCAATGTTATTATTTGTTTTGACACCTTTAAACATATTCCCAAAAGAACATTTGCTGCAGTTATGTCCTTTGGCCATCTCTTGTCAGTTAATGTAATGTTTAACCTGTCAGATGAGTATAGTCAGCTTTAACAGCTATTATCATAAAATGCCTTTAGAAATTTCCTTGCAACCTGTATATTTTGTTACGGATAAATTATGTGGAAAGCCAGAGTGTTTCTGTGCCAATGGCAATAACAACCCATGCTATGGCCATGTTATGGTAATTTTCGGTCCTTCACAGAAAACATGCTTGCATCAATTGCAATATGTAAAAAGAGTTGAAATATCGTATTATAATTTTGCTGCATGTCATTGTGGTATATATAATGTCTTGATTGGTGAATATGTTTAGTTTGTGACTTTATTTGAAGCAGAAATAATATGTGAATGTAGACAAAAGTGCTGGAGAAACTCAGCGGATGCGGCAGCATCTATGGAGCGAAGGAAATGGGCAACGTTTCGGGGCGAAACCCTTCTTCAGACTGATGGGTTTCGGCCTGAAACGTTGACTATTTCCTTCGCTCCATAGATGCTGCTGCACCTGCTGAGTTTCTCCAGCACTTTTGTCTACCTTCAATTTTCCAACATCTGCAGTTCCTTCTTGAACATAATATGTGAATGCTTCATTGAGCATAATTCCAACTGGTAACTACGCACTTCGTCCAAGCACATTATCACACGCTTCATGCAAATCGTCTTAAATGACCACCTAAACTGTCATTTGGCAACCTAAAAAGCTGTCAAGGTTGCCTGGCTGGCAACAGGGAAAAAAGTTAAGCGAGAGCCCTGCTTCTGCCGGCCCGCTCACCTCTGGCAATGCTCTCCATCTGAACACCTCTATCCTGCCGCTCACCGGCCTCGCTCATGTCAGCCGCTTCCCACAAATCCTTAAATTCCCACTGCAGCCGGGAGCAGGACATGGCCTCACTTTCTGCGCTGGGTGACATTGCATGGCATTCCCTGCAGCTTTCAATGCAGACCGAATAGTGAGGAGACCAGCACAAGAGCAAAAATCATAGAGCGGAGCCGGTCAGCGGGCGAGGGATAACAGGACAGCAGGCGGTGGAGCTTACTCCTGTGTCAGTGCGAGTAACCTCAATTGGTATTGTCATTCAATAAGATCACAACTGATTCAACTTGTCCTGATATGCTCCCGTCTTTCCCACCATCTCTCCACCTGCCGTCACCCTCCACCCATCCCCACCCATTCAGTCATTCAGAATGGAGATCTGGAAGCCTTGGGCAAATTGAATTGTTACTTTCTTTATTACTTTTTGAGTTCATTTTTGAGCATGAGAAATTCTATGTCCCGCCACCCTTTTTTCAAAATTTAGCAATACAAAATGGGAGTGCGTCTTCGACCCAGGTGCGTCTTCATTGTCGGGAAACACGGTATGTGCAAAGTGAAACCGATTCCTATGTCGGGCTTAAAATTACTTGCTTACATGAGGTTGCAGATATCTAGTTTGGTCTATACCACATAGGAATAATAGAAGTATTCCAGTACAGGTCAATAGGTTTAGAGAACATAATAAGGTCTCGACCCGAAACGTCACCCATCCCTTCTCTGCAGTAACCTCTGTCTGAGTTACTCCAATATTTTGTGTCTACCTTATAATTTACATCCTTATGTATTGACGTTCGCCATTATCTGATAGTACACTTAGAACAGAGGCACATCATGGCTATCGCCCAAGTGTGGAATCCTGGAGGCAAATGCAAGCATGGCTGTAGTGTGGTGTAAAGTGTGTCACTAATTATTTTTAATACACGTTGATTTTATGCAAACCATATCAGATTAATGAGGGGTTCTACTGCTGATAGATCCAATGCTTAGATCAACATCAAGAAATCAACCACCATTTTCCCCATGCTGTTCCGACAAAGTTGGATAAAGTTCATGAGGAACATGATATTCTTGCCAAAAAGTTACAATGCTGGTGATAGCAGAAATTCACATCCATTCAACTTCCCAAAATTCTTTAGCTTTTGAAATACATGAGAAGAATGACAGAATCCTGCATTGAGAGATCCTGTGAGTTCATGTAGAACGTGCAGACTAAAATATTTTCTTCATTGACTTCTAATAGAGATTGAACTTGACACCGCCCTTCAACATAGGCTATCTTTAAGTACCTGTTCTTGTGTTCTGTATCATTGCATTTCCACAATCTGCTCACATGGACATCATTGGTTTCAAGATTAAAAAAGGCTTGATGCCAGAGCACAGCATCTGCTGGCAGTTTTAGTCCAAGTGTCATTTTAGCTTTTATATCAATTATAATCCTTGTAGAAATCATCAATTAGATTTTAAATCACGATACATCATTGTAAGCTAATATAGACTTACCAGAACTGTAACAAGACAGGAATAGGATATTCAAATGAAAAAGTCCATGTCAGCAAGTACCCTCCTTACAGCCAGACAGTTTTAATTTTATCCACTGTTCTCCAAATACCTACATACAGTTGCCTTAATAAACCTTGCATGTTGACAGAATTTCCTTCCCAACCACAACCTCATTATCCAAGTTAAACAGCATCTACAAGTTTTTATTTAAATGTATTACATTTATTAATCTAGGAGTTAGACAGATCCCTGATTTCTTACAACCCAAAGTAACCATTTCTTACCACCCAAAGTAACCATTTCTTACCACCCAGCTCCGGCCTTTCATAATTTCAAACAGATAGTTTAAAAAGTTCCATTATTTGCACTTTCACGAAATGAACCGTCTAATTTTTCAAATCATCGCCATTTTATTTCCCCAATACCAGCTGACAGTGAATGTCGCATAAAACTTAAATTTCTTTGTTAGTGTGAACAATGAGAGAATATTCTGATTTCAAACGATGATCAAAAGCATGATAAACAGAATTAACTTCAAATCCTTTGTATATTGATACTAAATGAACCCTTACCACTTACAGTGCCCTCCATAATGTTTGGAACAGAGACCCATCATTTATTTATTTGCCTCTGTACTCCATAATTTGTGATTTGTAATAGAAAAAAAATCACATGTGGTTAAAGTGCACATTGTCAGATTTTAATAAAGGCCGTTTTTATACATTTTGGTTTCACCATGTAGAAATTACAGTTATGTTTATACATAGTCCCCCCATTTCAGGGCACCATAATGTTTGGGACACATGGTTTCACATTGCTCAGGTATGTTTAATTGCCTCCTTAATGCAGGTATAAGAGAGCTCTCAGCACCTGGTCTTTCCATCACGTTTGGAAACCTTTATTGCCGTTTATCAACACGAGGACCAAAGTTGTGCCAATGAAAGTCAAAGAAGCCATTATGAGACTGAGAAACAAGAATAAAACTGTTAGAGACATCATCCAAACCTTGGGCTTATCAAAATCAACTGTTTGGAACATCATTACAAAGAAAGAGAGCACTGGTGAACTTATTAATCGCAAAGGGACTGGCAGGCCAAGGAATACCTTATCAGCTGACGACAGAAGAATTCCTTCTATAATAAAAAAAATAAAGGGTTAATAATTGGAAAGAAATTGATAATTAAATTTTGGAAAAATACAACCATACCAACTGTTAAAATGTGGATTAGGAATATGATGGACAGCACGCCTTGAAGAAATGAGACTCCGATTAATAGATAAATATGACCAATTCTTAAGGAGTTGGTCTCCTTTCATCGACTTTTTGGAATCATGTGATGCAGCGGTACCGTAAAGATTGCTGATTTCAGTTCATGCCGTGGATAGATCTACATCTCCGAATAAAGATTTGAAAATTTCTCTTTTAAGGGGCCTCCTCTCCTATTTCTACTTTCCACTTTTTCTTTTTCTTTTTTATATACACACTTCATGTTTTTCTATTCTCTACCATCTATTTTTCCTCTTTTTCCCCTTTCTATTGTTTTCTTTTTCTTGTCTTGTTTACTTCTTTCTCAAAACATACAATTAGAGGTTGTACATAGAATGGATTACGGTATGACATAGTTGGCACCTAAAATTAAGTTCCACTGTACTGTTTTGTACTGTATTAACTTCTAATAAAATAAACAAAAACAAAAAAAAAACAAAAAAAAAGGGGGGGAAAAAGAATGACGAAAAATCCCCAAACACCTGTCCGACAGATCAGAGACACTCTTCAGGAGTCAGGTGCAGATTTGTCAATGACCACTGTCCACAGAAGACTTCATGAACAGAAATACAGATGCAAACCACTGGTTAGCTGCAAACATAGGATGGCTGGATTACAGTTTCCCAAGAAGTCCTCCGTCTGCGCTGAGGCCTAATGGCGGAGCTGGCGACCTCGAGACTCCGGAGGCAGAGCCAGTCAGGACTTGCCCTGGGCTCGCTCCCGTGAGGGCGGTCCGGCTCGGGGCTGGAACGGCGCTCCCGTGAAGGGCTGTGACGCTCCCGTGAGGGCGGCCTGGCGCAGGGCTGAGACTCTCCCGTGAGGGGCTGTGGCGCTCCCGTTGGGGCGGCACAGCCCGAGGGTGGAACGGCGCTCCCATCGGGGCGGCCCAGCTCGAGGGAGGTACGGCGCTCCCATCGGGGCGGCCCAGCTCGAGGGAGGTACGGCGCTCCCGTCGGGGCGGCCCAGCTCGAGGGTGGAACGGCACTCCCGTCGGGGCGGCCCAGCTCGAGGGAGGAACGGCACTCACGTGAGGGCGATCCGGTTCGGGGCTGGAACGGTGCTCTGGTGGCTGGGACGGCGTTCCGCGGGCCAGCGACTGCGTCCGCTGGACTGGAGGGCGGCAGCTTCGACCACCCCGGGCCGCGATGTTTGAGCCGGCCCGTTTGCGGGGTTCAGTGAGCCGCGGGACTGTTTGTACCATCGCCCGGTGGGGTATCGCCTCAGCGCAGAGGGAGAAGAGGAGGGAAGAGACTGCAGCCCTAAGATTTTTGCCTCCACCACAGTGAGGTGGTGCTTGGAGGACTCACTGTGGTGGATGTTAATTTGTTTTTATTGTTGTTTATTATTGTATGTATGACTGCAGGCACGAAATTTCGCCCCCCCACCCCTCCCGACATCAGTCTGAAGAAGGGTCTCGACCCGAAACGTTGCCTATTTCCTTCGCTCCATAGATCTGCCTCACCTGCTGAGTTTCTCCAGCATTTTTGTCTACCCCATTCATCCTGTACTGATCAGTGTGGGATGGAGAGGAGGGGTTGCAGGATAAGGGGGGTGGAGTGGGACACACAAGAGATAGATAGAGAGAGAGAGAGAGAGAGAGAGGGGGGGGGGGGGGGGGAGGAAGGAAGGTCAGCGCTCCTCGGACAACACCGGTATCATCTTGCAGGTGCTTCAGACGGCGGAAGGGGGCCTCCGGCGGAAGAGTATCTTTGCCACGCACTACAGCCGTCGCCGCCGCCGACACAAAATGTCACGTTCCTTTTCTTCAGAGATGCTGCCTGACCCGCAGAGTTACTCCAGTTTTTTGTATCTATCTTCGGTATAAACCAGTATCTGCAGTACCAAACCAGGCAAAATGACTCGGCATTTAGGTTGCCCGGCGGCACTTTAGGTGGACATTGGCACCCGGGAAACCGCTTATTTCGAGCCCTGACAATGATCCCAAACATAATGCTGAAGCAATAAAGGAGTTTTTCCAAAGCTAAAAAATGGACAATTCTTGAGTGGCCAATTGAGCATGCCTTTTATATGCTGAAGAGAAAACTTAAGGGGACTAGCCCCACAAACAAGCATAAGCTAAAGATGGCTGCAATACAGGCCTGGCAGAGCATCACCAGATACTCCACCAAGCAACTGGTGATGTCCATGAATCGCAGACTGCAAGCAATTGTATGCAAAGGATGTGCAACAAAATACTACACTTGACTACTTTCATTTACATGTCATTGCTGTGTCCCAAACATTATGGTGCCCTGAAATGAGGGGACTATGTATAAACACTGCTGTAATTGCTACATGGTTAAACCAAAATGTATAAAAATTGCCTTTATTAAAATCTGACAATGTGCACTTTAACCACATGTGATTTTTTCTATTACAAATCTCAAATAGTGAAGGACAGAGGCAAATAAATAAATGACGGGTCTGATCCAAACATTCTGGAGGGCACTGTATACTTCAATGTAATCAAAGCAATGAATACAAGTAAAACACAAAAAATAGACACAAGGAAGCAATCTCCAAAACACAGTAATAATATGGATAATGCAATATCAGCTAAATATTAAGCAGGCACAACACAATTCCTCCCAGCAAATTGGAAGTTTTCTTATCGTTTCTTTCCCATCTCTGAGACACACCGTAAAGGAAAAAGATAATTTCCTTAATCATAAGCGATCCATGAAGTGGAAGTAAAGTTATCAATGAATAATTTAAATAAAAATGCACAGCATCCCACGTTTTACCAAACTGGCCTAAATTTAATAAATTTTAAATTTGTTTTGAGTGAAATAATAATATATTAACGTCTGCAATGGCAAATTAATGGTTTTTTTCAAAATAGCAGAATCCGAGCAAACCTGCTGCTCACAGAACACAGAGGAAAGTCAAGTAGGACAACCTCATCATTGCAAAATGCCATTGCAAGTGAAAAACAAAGTTATCATGTCTGAGGAGGTATGGTGTTAAATAAAAATTCCATCACCAGGAACATTTCCATTCCCCACTGTTAACTTCAATCTTCCTGATGACACGTGCATGTGCTAATAGATATTTATATCTGACACATAAATAGATCAAGATATAGATATCACCTCACATTTGGCTCAGACTCAATTATGATTGAACTCTTATAATCATTCTCTCAAATAGAACTGTAACTGACCTACGATCAATTTAATTCCTAATACGACATGTAATTATGTATTAAAAAGGCATGTCAACTTGCACTTTTCCCAATAACATTCTGAACTTCACCATTACAATCTGGGATGCCCAAAACAATTTATTGCAAAAAAATGCTCAAAATCAGCTACTGATCAAAATAAGGGTTTCACTTTGAAATATAATAAATTTCAATCCAAAGAAATAGATTGCAATCCAACAAAGATATCTTTGTTAAATATTTAACAACTGTTAATACTTAGATTGGAGTTTTTCTAAATACCATGCCATCATATCAAGCTATTTCAAAGCAGCATATATGGGAATCCCATTCGTTCACGGCAGGTATGAAAATAAAGAGTCCACTACAATTTACCAGAAAACATTTACTATCCTGTTGATGCACAACTTCAAAATTGCTATTACTTCCAAAGGAAAAGTGATCGGACTACTTGCTGACATGCGCAAAATAACTTTTTCCTAGCTTTCAGGAGTTAATATTACAACACAGTGGCACAGCTGTTAGAGTTCCTGCCTCACGCGATAGAACCTTGGGTGCTATCTGCATGAAGTTTGCATGTTTTCCATGACAGAACATCACGCTGCCCGCTGAGTGCTCTGGTTTCCTCACACATCGCAAAAACATGTGGGTTTGTAGGTTAGTTGACCGTTGCGAATTGCCCTTCGTATGTAGGGGAGAGTGGATGCAAAAGTGGGATAATATAGAACTCATGTGAATGGGTGATCGATGGTCAGCATAGACTCAGTGAGCTAAAAGATCATACGTGATAGGAGCAGAATTAGGCCATTCGGCTCATCAAGTCTACTCTGCCATTCAATCACGGCTGATCTATCTCTCCCTCCTGAACCCATTCTCCCCATAACCTCTGACAAAGGTCCGTTTCCTTGCTGTATCTCCAAAAGAAACTGCGAGTCCCCATACTTGCAAGTACATTCATGCCAGGTTTTTAAATAATTTACATTAAATTTTCACAATCCACTTTTTAAGACTTCTTCAAACAAGCTATATTAGGTTTTAATACATGGGTTTGTCTGGAGCAGGTCATGTCTTACATATCTGAATTTTTGAAGTGGTGACAAAGGTAATTGATGACATTCGTGCAGTGGATGGTGTGTAAATGGACTTCAGTGAAGCATTTGACATGATCCTTCATGGTAGGCTGCTCCAGAAGATTAAGGAGTCCTGGGGTGGTGATGGAAACAGATATGAGATAGTAGCATATGGATATGCAGGGAATGGGAGGATATTGATCACATGCAGCAGAAGAGATTTACAATATACATCAATGATTTGGATGAAGGGAATCAAAGTAACATTAGCAAATTTGCAGACACAAAGCTAGGTGGCAGTGTGAACTGTGAGGAGGATGCTATGAGAATGCAGGGTGACTTGGACAGGTTGGGGGAGTGGGCAGATGAAGTTTAATCAGGATAAATGTGAGGTTATCCACTTTGGTAGCAAAAACAGGAAGGCAGATTACTATCTAAATGGCGTCAAGTTGGGAAAAGAGGAAGTACAACGGGATCTGGGGGTCCTTGTATATCAATCTATGAAAGTAAGCATACAGGTACAGCAGGCAGTGAAGAAAGCGAATGGCATGTTGGCCTTTATAACAAGAGGAATCGAATATAGGAGCAAAATTGCTGCTGTTACACCAATCTTAAAGAAACCTGGTCTTGATCCCTCCTCTCTCATTAACTACCGCCCAATCTCAAACCTCCCCTTTCTTTCAAAAACCCTGGAGCATATCGTTGCGTCGCAACTTCATTCCCACCTCCTTGCGTATAACCTACTTGAACCCCTCCAATCTGGCTTTCTCCAACCTACTTGAACCCCTCCAATCTCCATAGCACAGAAACTGCTCTCCTCAAAGTCCTCAACGACCTCCTCACCTCTGCTGACACTGGTTCCCTCAACATCCTCATCCTCCTCGACCTGAGCGCAGCCTTCGATACAGTGAACCATAACATCCTGCTCACCAGACTCAAAGACCTCGGCATTGAAGGCTCTGCACTCAGCTGGCTCCATTCCTACCTTTCCAACAGATCCCACTTCATCTCTCTCCACAACCACACCTCTGCTACAGCCACAGTCACTCAAGGCGTTCCCCAAGGCTCCGTACTCGGCCCCCTCCTCTTCACCATCTACATCCTCCCCCTTGGTCAGATACTCCGCCACTTCAACCTGGACTTCCACTGTTACGCTGATGACACCCAGATCTACCTCGGCACCAAATCCCCCCCCAACCTCCCCCCCCCTCTCCCATATCAACTCCTGTTTGTCAGCTATAAAAACCTGGATGCAACATAATTTCCTCAAACTCAACAGTGATAAGACAGAATTCCTCCTCATAGGCTCCAAAGCCACTCAGCAAAATCAATAACCCCACTCTCACCATCGACGGCACCACTGTCTCCCCATCTCCCCAGGCCCGCAACCTTGGCGTGATCTTTGATTCCACCCTCTCCCTTGAGCCTCACATCCGCCATGTCATTAAAACCTCCTTCTTTCATCTCCGCAACATCGCCAATCTCAGACCCTCTCTCACACCTCCCGCTGCTGAAAGACTCATCCATGCCTTCATCTCCTCCCGAACTGGATTACTGCAACTCACTTCTCCTTGGCATCAGCTCCACCTACATCAACCGACTCCAACTGGTCCAGAACGCAGCCGCCCGACTCATCACCCACACCAAATCCTGGCATCACATCACTCCAGTCCTCAAACAACTTCACTGGCTTCCCATCTCCCGACCGGATCACCTACAAAATCCTGGTCCTCACCTACAAAGCCCTCCACCATCTGGCCCCCCCATATCTCACTGACCTCCTCTCCCACCAACCCTCACGGTCCCTCAGATCCACATCAGCCGGTCTCCTCTCCATCCACAAGTCCAACCTCCGCAGTTTTGGGGACAGAGCCTTCTCCAGGGCAGCTCCCAGGCTCTGGAACTCCCTCCCCTAACTGATCCGCAATTCCGTGTCCCTCACCATCTTCCAGCCCTGCCTCAAGACCCACCTCTTCACCTCTGCCTATCCTTAGCCCCACGTCCCCCTCCCTTTTCATCTGTGCATTAATTGCCTCATATTGTGTTTTGTATTGAATTCTGTCTTTACTTTGTGTACTAGTCATGTCTCTACTATTTATTTCATTCCCCTTACATGTTTTTCCTCTACCTGCTAAATTTTTGTAAGGTGTCCTTGAGACTCTTGAAAGGCGCCCATAAATAAAATGTATTATTATTATTATTAAAGAGGTCCTTCTGCAGTTGTACAGAGCCCTCGTGAGACCACACCTGGAGTATTGTGTGCAGTTTTGGTCCCCTAATTTGAGGAAGGACATTCTTGCTATTGGGGGTGTGCAGCGTAGGTTTACAAGGTTAATTCCCGGGATGGCAGGACTGTCATATGCTGAGAGAATGGAGCAGCTGGGCGTGTACACTCTGGAGTTTAGAAGGATGAGAGGGTATCTCATTGAAACATATAAGATTGTTAAGGGTTTGGACACACTAAGGGCAGGAAACATGTTCCCGATGTTGGGGGAGTCCAGAATCCGGGGCCACAGTTTAAGAATAAGGAATAAGCCATTTAGAACGGAGATGAGGAAACACTTTTTCTCACAGAGAGTGGTGAGTCTGTGGAATTCTCTGCCTCAGAGGGCGGTGGAGGCAGGTTCTCTGGATGCTTTCAAGAGAGAGCTATATAGGGTTCTTAAAAATAGCGGAGTCAGGGGATATGGGAAGAAGGCAGGAACGGGGTACTGATTGGGGATGATCAGCCATGATCACATTGAATGGCGGTGCTGGCTCGAAGGGCCGAATGGCCTACTCCTGCACCTATTGTTTATTGTCTATTTGTTTAATTTAACATGTCCGGCACAAACTTTGTGGACCAAAGGGCCTGTTCCTGTGCTGCTCTATACCAGAGGTTCCCAGTACAGGCAAAGATGTCCAGAGGTGAATGAATGAAATCGGAGATAGACAATAGGTGCAGGAGTAGGCCATTTGGCCCTTCGAGCCAGCACCGCCATTCAATGTGATCATGGCTGAGGCAGAGAATTCCACACTCTCTGGGAGAAAAAGTGTTTCCTCGTCTCCGTTCTAAATGGCTTACTCCTTATTCTTAAAAAAGATTCATCTGATTATACAAGACTGATTCGGTCCAAAGTAATGAAATAATTCAGAAGTTTTATGATGCTGTAAATATAAAAGACATATCAGATAGGATAAATGTTATGAAACCTTACCTCTAAATAAAGTTGTGTATAACCAGAGGACATAAGTTTGAAACGAATATGCAAATTGAGGGAATTTGAGGAAGAATTACTTTTACACCCCAATAGTTGAAATCTGAAACACATACACTCTGAAATCTGAAACAGGTACACTCACAGCTTTTAAGCATGCAGAAGGGCACTTGAAATGCAATGGCATAAAAAGCTCCAAATCAGGTGACAGGCACAGTGGGCAGAAAGCAATGTTATTAAATTGTATGTAGTGTCAAAACAGTGGCTGTATGCAAATGGTCATAATTGAAATATCTCAGACACAAAGAACAGCATTACGAAAAAGTGTAGGAAGATGCCGGTTTACACCGAAGATTGACACTAAATTTTATTGTGTGTCTTCCTTCAGCATTACAAAAAAAAGTGATTAAAAATGAAAATAATAAAATTTTTAAAATGCATCCACTACATTGTCATTCCTATGGAAGTAAATAATCCATCTGGACCTCAAGCAACTGTTATATTCTATTTCGTGGTAGGCTGATTTCTACACAAACGAGAAATGTATTGTTCCGATTTTGCAGTTCTGATTTTTCCGATTCAATTGAATAAAATGAAATCAGCCATCCATGGCAGATTTTATCAAAACTTAATGCTGCCCACCAAAACTTGTGGCCAGTGGCCAAAAGAGCCCATGACTTACATTGAAAAAAGGAACATTGCGATACAACAAAAGCTCACTGAGCTCCTTCAAAGTACAAAATAACAAACCACAATATTTTGCGATGTTTTCACAAATTCAATTTTAAGACACAGCATTCAACTCCCCCATAAATTCAAATCACCGGCTTTGTCTTCGTTGTAACATATCCTCTTCCTCCCTCCTCCACTCTCAAACCAGGACAGTCTGTCCGTACTGGACATCAAAAAGTTGCGCGAATCCACGCAAACATCTTGGTATTCACCCATGCAACACAAAAGGGGCAATTTTGCAGCCTTCCGTTGCAGAAACAGCCCGCACAGTGAAGGCTACACCGAGATAATTTGAAGGGTGTGGGTGGGGATTAAAGTTGCAGGGAGAAGCACCGAAACATTCCCCGTCTAAAGACTCACCAACAAACTCTCTGCGTTAATCGGAGATTTCGGGTCTCTGACCATTGCCTCCAGCTTTTTCAGCCGCGACTTCAGGCTGTCTACCGACGACATGGTGAAGGAGGCCGTTGTCCTGTGCCCCAGATCCGGCGTCTCTCTCGCTCTCTCTTTCTCTCTGCGATGGGACTCACGACGGGCTCACACTGCTCACTCTCCCTTGTCCCACTACCGCCGTCTCCTCGCAGGCCACGGCAGCCTGGGCCTACAACAGCTGCCTTGGGGAAGAGACAGGCACACGGGAGACTTTGCTGTAGACATAAGATAAGCGGGTGGCCCACTCCTCACCGCCGCCGCCCCTCCTCCCTCTCCTCCTCTATGCCAGGCCGCGCCTATTTCCACCGCCTGGAGGTAACGGCCGCCGTGTCGATTTGAATCGGAAGCCGCGAGGCGATTACTCGGAGCCGATGACAAAAACAACCGCACAGACGTTCCAAAACGTCATCGGAATTCAGCACGCGAGGCCTGTTGGGAGGGGGGAGGGAGTCCACTCGGCCACCCTCCTGCTGCCTGCCCGCCCGCCTGCTCACTCGCTCCACTGGAAGTGGGGGTGGGGGGGTTCCTCGCCTCGCTGTGCGCCTGCGTACTCCACCTCACTCCCCTCCGGTGGCTGGCGGTAAATGCGCGCACTGAGAGAAGGGACAGTCGCGCCTGTCTGCCTTGCCTGGCAACTGACCGTCTCCAGTAAAGGTTGGGAGCTACCATCTTTGATGCAGGCGCCTTCCGTCAGCGGGAAGGGAAGGGAAGGGGCTATGGACCAGAAAGTGAAGACACACGAAACTGTAGCTAGACACAAAATGCTGGAGTAACTCAGCGGGACAGGCAGTATATCTGGAGAGAAGGAATGGGTAATGTTTCAGAGTCGAGACCCTTCTTCAGACTGAGAGTCAGGGGAGAGGGAGACTAGAGATGTGTGGAAGGGTAAAGTGTGAACACAACAGAACGCTGCTCAATGAAATGTGGACTGGATCATTTTAACCGAGGGGAAGGTGACATTGAACGAGTCATACAAACAGCAAAATGAATCAGTGAACCTAGTCAGAAAACTAGAGTGAGGGAGGGAAACTGTAGATACTGGATTATAACAAACCCCACAAAGTGCTGGAGTAACTCAGCAGGTGAGGCAGTATCTCTTTAAATTAAACGTAATGCTGTGTCCTCGCCCGCCGAGTTACTTCAACACTTGAGTGAGGGGTTTTTTTGGACCAGAAAGTATTGAGAGATTTTTCACAAATCTCATGCGGGGTTGATCAGCCACCATCAGGACACATAGAAAAAAGTCAGCTGTTTGAACAACCAGGCCCTTCCGGTTGCTGAGCGCATAGACAGCTGCATGCAGTGAAATTCCTGGCCGTCCTTTCATTCCTGTGACAAATCCAGGCACAATTAAACTATGAAGTCATGAAAGTTTGTTGAACACAGGGCTTGAAAAGGAAATGCATTATTAATAATTCATTTATCGTTTTATTGTTCTTATATTAATTCTCTAAAACTTTGCGTTTACCCAATTTTATTTGTATGAATGCGAGGTTATATATGAAGTGACAGTGCCACACCAAGGAGAAATGAGTAATTTGACATTTTTGAACGATTTTTTAAAATTCTGTTTATTTCTCTTATCAAGATGGCTTTACGCCAATATCTATTAAGGATAATTATCGAAACATATTTTTAAAAGTACCTACAAGGAGATGGTGGAATACTATATATGTTTGAACCATTAAAGCTGTTATTTAATGATTCTCCTGATTTGTTTTGATAGTTTGAAATCTAAATATAAATGTTGTGAAAAAAATATTAAACTTTGGAGAATAAATAAAAATGACGTTGATATTATAATCATCTTTGTAAATTTAAAAGGTTATTTAAGTGGCCAATAGTTTTGTCGACAAAAGTTGTTATTAATAGTATTTTCTTCGGGGTTTTACTTTTCGGGATTATTAACCATTCCGAGGTTGGACTCGATTAACAATTAATAACAGCGCAAAGTAAAGCGATCTCGCCTGGAAATTTACAATGGTAAACGTCCTGCAGAAACAATCCACGTTTTTTGTTTGATTACGTTAACTGAATTATATGGGTTTTTTAAATTTCTATTAATGTATCTCTATTACTCAGAGGAAATAGCTGCGCACTCCAGGAGGTCGATTTCGAAACAAAATCGGAGCCGTGTTCACAACCTAACCCATGAGTAAGTCCCGAAAGATACATTCTGGTGACTTGTTGCGTCCTTAGTCAGATAGCAAATAAATGTTGTGTTTAAAATAGCTGAATCATAACAGTATTTTCCACACATGGTTGCTTGCCATGAGATTGCGCAAGCACTAAATATAACGGTTCTAGGTAAAATGAAAGCTAATTATAGTTTGATTACATCAAAAAATGATTCTGTTTCGCTGTATGCATTATTAGAATATTGCCAATTGTCAATTTGAGTTTATATTTTGCCATGAGATCTTTATGTTATTAAGACTCCTGATTTGCTGTCTATTTATATCGTTAACAATGCTGCTTCCGCACCATTTTCATATTGAAACTGAATCTTTTTAATGATAGAGTTTGAAGCCAAACATCACAGTATGTATTTTTAATTCCTGTTTTCACAATATTTTTAATATCTCTTTTTAATATTTGGAACAAACATATTTGCAATAATTTATGGAATTATGCAATGGAACAGCTGCAATTTAAAAAAAAAACTTTACATTACTTTAAGTGTAATTTTAGTACAGTATTGCCATCAATGCAGAATTTTCTTATTTGCTGTTTTATCCACCTGTTAAGGCTAATTGTGTAGGTTTTGATTAATTTACAGAAATAGTAAACGCCATACAAAATTTATACTAATCATTTGGACTCAATTTTATAATTTGTTGATCTGAATCATATTATGATGTCCACATTTGGAAGTCTGGAGCCTCTGCAGTTTGCATAACTTTGCATAGTTTGCCAATAGATCTGTGGATGGCGCATTCAACCTGGGCCTGCACTTCATCCTCCAGTACCTAGAACACCATTGTGCCAGAGTTACTGCACTCCAAACTTTCCGAGTTGACTGTGCCTGAACCCCTCTGTCGGTGGATCACCAGCTTCCTGACAGACAGGAAGCAGCATGTGAGGCTGGCAAAGCACATCTCGGACCCGCAAACCCTCAGCATAGGTGCACCGCAAGGCTGCGTACTCTCCCCTCTCCTCTACTCTCTCTACACCAATGACTGCACTTCCACTGACTCCTCTGTCAAGCTTCTCAAGTTTGCGGACGACACAACCCTGACTGGACTGATCCAGGATGGGGATGAATCTGCCTACAGACAAGAAATGACACAGCTGGTGGCCTGGTGCCATCGCAACAACCTGGAGCTCAATGCTCTTAAGACAGTGGAATTGATAGTAGACTTTAGGAAAGCTCCCCCTCTTCTCACCCCACTCGCCATCAACAACACCACAGTCACATCTGTGGAGTCTTTTAAGTTCCTGGGAACCATTATCTCCAAGGACCTTAAATGGGGGGCTACCATCGACTCCACAGTCAAAAAGGCACAACAGAGGATGTGCTTCCTGCGGCAGCTGAGGAAGCACAATCTGCCACACGCAATGATGGTCCAATTCTGTAGAGCCTGGCCTCACCTTCTCCATCATGGTCTGGTTTGGCTCAGCCACCAAGCACGACATCCGGAGGCTGCAGCGAATCGTCCGATCAGTTGAAAAGGTTATTGGCTGCAACCTTCCCTCCATTGATGAACTGTACATTGCAAGGGCCAGTACTCAATAACCAAAAATCTGTAGCCTCCTTTTGCTCCGGTATTTTATTTAATTCACATGTTTAATCAATAATGTTTTATTATTAATATTTAATGTTTTATGTGTCATTCCTAACTGTCACTGTATGTCGTTGTCACGTGGGTGGAGCACCAAGGCAAATTCCTTGTATATGAATACTTGGCCAATAAATTTATTAATTCATTCATTCATTCATTTATCACAAAACATAAATAACACGGGTGCAAAAAAGAGAAAGAACTTTCTCATTTTGCTATCAGGAACATATCCTTACAAGTTATAGAATTAAATTATGTATGATTCTTATATCGTTTAAGTTCTTTTGAGTTAGCAAAAAAATGTGATTATTTTGTCAAGAAGGAACATGCATAAATTTAATGAGAGTAATATCAAAATAAATATTTTAACACATTTAGAAAATATAACAATTAAGAAAAAATTGGCACAAGTGCAACTCCCTTTTGCAATAGCCTTTTGCCAGGTAGGTTTCATTGCTCCCAGGCCAAAGCCCCCTCGGCCTTGTTGGACATGGCCCACTATGTCCCGGTGTTGGAGGGCGGATTTTGCGTCCAGTACCACTGCTGCTGGAGTCCATTTCTTCCCTGTTGCTAGGGTTGGAGCGACACCTCTTATTATTGGGTCCCGGGATTCTGTTAGTGTCATGTCCAGCCTCACTTTGGCACATTTGTACTCCTCCACCAGGCTTGAGACTGGCAGTGAGAGGGCTCCATTCCCATAGAGCCCTATGCTGCTGAGGCATCTCAGTAGCCCAAACCACTTCCTCACTTGTGAGTTCACCAGTCTCTCCAGTCTCTCCAGCTGGTTGACATGGGTTAAAGTGACCTCGTAGAAGGTAATTGGCCACATTCGGGGCAGTAGACCGAATTGAAGGCACCAAAGCTTCAGCTTCCCTGGGAGAGCAGTGTTGTTGATTTGCTTGAGGCCACTGATTGTATCCTGCCTGAGTTCCACCTGCTCTGCATCCTTGAGGTATGCGGTGTACCATCGCCCAAGGCTTTTGACAGGCTTCTCCAGGACAGTTGGTATTGTCTCGCTATTGATGCGGAACCTTTCGTCAGTGAGCCAGCCTTTGACGATGGAAATACTGCAGGATTTGCTGGGTTTAATCTCCATCGTGCCCATTTGATGTTTTCCTGGAGTTTATCCAGCAGGCGTTTGGTGCATGCTTTTGTTGTTGTTGTTATTGTGGTCATGTCATCCATTTACGCCCAGATTGGAGGAAGACGCAGCCCACTCTTCAAGCGTTCCCCTCTGACCACCCATCGTGATGCTCGAATGATGAGCTCCATTGCCATGGTGAAAACCAGAGGAGAAATGGTACAGTCTGCCATTATGCCTACCTCAAGGTGCTGCCAGGCAGTGGTGTTGTCCTGTGTTGTGACGCAGAACTGGAGGTCCTGGAAGTAAGCTTTTACCAGCTTTGTGATGACCTCCGGGACCTGGAAGAAATTAAAAGCTGCCCAAAGAGTCTCATGGGGCACCGAACCAAAGGCATTGGCAAGATCTAAGAAAACCACATGCAGATCTCTCTTTTCCTTCTTGGCAGTTTGTATCTGGTGCCAGATGACGTTTGCATGTTCCAGACATCCTGAGAAACCACGTACCCCTGCTTTTTTCACTGACGTGTCAATGAAGTTGTTGCTCTGCAAAAATGCTGAGCCACAACACCAAAGAAGATCTTTCCTTCCACGTTCAGAAGGCTGATCTGGCGGAATTGGCTAATGGTTGAGGAGTTCTTTTCTTTGGGAATTAAGATCCCTCCTGCCCATCGCCATGCCTTAGGTATGATTCCTTTCCCCCATGCCACTTTCATTAACTTCCAAAGGTATTTCAGGGCACCAGGGGTGTTCTTATAGAGACTGTATGGAATGCCATTGGGCCCTGGGGCTGATGCTGTTCTTTCCTGTTTGACTGTGTTCTCCACCTCCTTCCATGTAGGAGGCCTTATGTCCATCTGGTGCTCAGGTGGGTCGATAGGTGGCATGTCATCTGGAATGGTGACTGGCTCATGCCTCCGGTTTTCAGAGTACGTCTTCTTCAGGTGCTCCTCCAGTTCCCTTACAGGTACTCTCAGGATCCCGCTCTTCTCCTTGACAAAGAGGCTTTTGACAAACTTATACGGATCTCTGTAGAAACTTGTCCTTGCCCGTTCTTTCCTCGTGTTGGTTTCTCAGGCATTCTGTTCTTTATTTCTCTCAGCTTTATTTCTGCCTGCAGTGCCTCGAGTCCTTTCCTTTCTGCCTCTGTGGTCTTCCTCCACTGTTTTCTCAGCTTTCATTCACCAGTCTTTTGATCTCCTGCTGCCTCCTGGACTTGTACTGGAGTGCTGGTTCCTTCTGTGTCCTCTGTTTCATGACCTTCACCCCAAATCTCTCCGCCCCATAGTTGTATATGGTGTCTCCCATCTTTTCCAGTTTTCTTTCCACACATCCCTTCAATCCTTCCAGAAGATGGACGAGGTCAGTGTTAATGGTCTCCCACTCTTTCCTCTGGCAGGATTTAGGCCACAAGATTTGAGGCTTTTTCCCTTCAATTTTCTTCTCTACCGCTGACTGTTGCTGGTTGGGCTCTGGACTCGTGTCCGTTGGTGGTACTGTACCTGGTTGAGCTTCGCCTGGGGTGCTGATACCCTGTGGACTGTAGTGGTTATCCTGCCACTGGGCTTCACACGACTGATTTGGTCTACCTCTTAGAAGGTAATGGTCAATGCGAGGCCCCACACCAAGCTCTCTCAGGCACTTTTTCCTGCCCTGGTGGATCTTGAGACCCTTCTCTGATGTTATATTTTCCCAGCCACAGATACAGCTTCGTAGCTTATGTCCTGCATGTGCTGCTGCTCTGTCAATTGCTGTGCTAGTTGTAATACTCATAGTCGATTCCGTTCCTAGGTCTGTTGCCGTGTGGTCTGTCAATGAGTCATCTTGCGCCCCCGCAGACTCGAGGGGTATTCTTCGTCTTGTCTTTTTCGTAGCAATATATGGCTGAATCCAAAACGCTCATTAGCGATGGATCCTGCTGGCATGAAAAGCTAGCCCATGCCAGCCCCGGTGGGGTCTATTCCCTCCGGTCAGCAGTCTCTCCAGGCCATCACTAGGTCTTTCCCTGGTTGTCAGCTGCCCTTTCGCAGCGGTCACTGGTTTGATCCAGATGTTCAGATTGATTAGTAGGACTAGGTGTTACAATCCCTAAGATTTCATTACAATTGTCATTCTTGGGTATGACCACTAGGTGAATTTGCTAACAATCAGACACATCTTCAGTTGTGTACCTCAACGTCACTGGGTGTTTCTTTGCTGGATTATTAACCATTCCGAGATTAGACTCGATTAACAATTAATAACAGCGCAAAGTAAAGCGATCTCGCCTGGAAATTTACAATGGTAAACATCCTGCAGAAACAATCCACGTTTTTTGTTTGATTACATTAACTGAATTATTATTTATTTTTTTAAATTTCTATTAATATACAATCGATCCCTTGGTCCTATCACACCAATGACGAACCATATAGGTAATAATGATTGTAAGTGTCATTAAGCAAAGTGGAGTGGGAAGTACAGGGAATATAGAAAGCAGATTCTGCCTGGAATTATAACACAATGGAGATCAGAAGCGATTTAGGGATTGGAGAGTAGACTACGGTTAGGACAGGGTGGGAAGAAGTACAGTAGAATGTACAGTGAAATATAAATTTATGAGGGAATGTTTGGGATTGAATTCATCAAGCATACCATTTCTGATTTTATTCCGGCTCTTTGACCCCTAAAGCCTCCAACCTTATCGTTCCCCATCCCCGCACGGCCCGATCTTATCTTCTCCCCAAAATCCACAAATAAAACTGTCCTGGCAGACCCATTGTTTCTGCTTGTTCATATCCCATCAAATTAATCTCCACATTGCTCGACTCCATCCTATCTCCCCTGACCCAATCCCTCCCTACCTTCATCCAAGACACCTCACACGCTCTTCGTCGCTTCAATGACTTCCGTTTTCCAGGCCTCCACTCCCTCATCTTTACCATGGATGCCCAGTCCCTCTACACGTCCATCCCCCTCCCCCCCCCCCCCCCCCCCCCCCACCACCAGGAAAGTCTTAAAGCCCTCTGTTTCTTCCTCAACCGCAGAACCAGCCAGTTTCCATCCACTAATATTCTTCCGCCTAGCAGAGCTGGTCCTTACCCTCAACGACTTCTGCTTTGACTCCTCCCAATTCTTCCAAATCCCAGGCATAGCTACGGGCACTCGCATGGGCCCCAGCTATGCCTGCCTCTTTGTAGGGTACGTCGAACAATCACTGTTCTAGGCGTACACTGGCCTTATCCCTGAACACTACCTCCGCTACATTGACATCCCATGCAAAACTCATTGACTTCATCAACTTTTTTTTAATGTTTATTTTATTAGAAGCAATTGTACAAGAATAAAGCAATCGGCATAACAATGATACAATTTTCGTACAGCTTCATTTTTAACATTTTATAAATTGATACATGAATCGGGAAAAGAAGTAAAAAGGAAAGAATGAAGAAAAAGAATAAAGATACAAAAAAGAGAGAAGAAAAAACCCCTGAACTGCCGAAGAAGTGCGAGAAGAAAAAAAAAGAGAAAAGGGAAAAAAAACGGAGATATGTCCCACTATCCTTCCCTTCACACCCCCCCCCCCCCCCCTCCCCGCTCACCCATCCCAAGCATCGGTTTTAAATTGTTCAAGAAGGAACTGCAGATGCTGGAAAATCGAAGGTACACAGAAATGCTGGAGAAACTCAGCGGGTGCAGCAGCATCTATGGAGCGAAGGAAATGGGCAACGTTTCGGACCGAAACCCTTCTTCAGACTGATAGGGGGTGGCGGGGAGAAGGAAGGATAAAGGAGGAGGAGGAGTCCGAGGGCTGAGGGATGGGAGGAGACAGCCCGAGGGCTGAGGAAGGGGAGGAGACAGCAAGGGCTAACAAAATTGGGAGAATTCAATGTTCATGCCCGCAGGATGCAGACTCACCAAGCGGAATATGAGGTGCTGTTCCTCCAATTTCCGGTGTTGTTCACTCTGGTCATGGTGGAGACCCAGGACAGAGAGGTCGGATGGGGAATGGGAGGGGGAGTTGAAGTGCTGAGCCATCGGGAGGTCAGGTAGGTTCTTGCGGACCGAGCGGAGGTGTTCGGCGAAACGATCGCCCAACCTCCTCTTAGTCTCACCGATGTAGATCAGCTGACATCTAGAGCAGCCGATGCAGTAGATGAGGTTGGAGGAGATACAGGTGAACCTCTGTCGCACCTGGAACGACTGCTTGGGTCCTTGAATTGAGTCGAGGGGGGAGGTAAAGGGACAGGTGTTGCATTTCTTGTGGTTGCAACGGAAAGTGCCCGGGGAGGGGTTGGTACGGGAGGGAAGGGAAGAATTGACAAGGGAGTTGCGGAGGGAGCGGTCTTTGCGGAAGGCAGACATGGGGGGTGATGGGAAGATCGGTTTTAAATTTGTGTTCAACCATTCTATTGTTGAAGAAATTCAGTGAAAGGAGACCATGTTTTGGAGAATTGGTGTGATTTATCAGCCAAAACAAGCCTAATTTTTCTAAATGTAGTGTCTCGGTCATTTCAGTGATCCACATCTTCACTGTGGGAAATGTTATCTTTTTCCAGAATTTGAGTATAAGTTTTTACGCAGTTATTAAGCCGTAGTCAAGGAAACATCTTTGGAATGTCGTTAAATTAGAACAGCCCTCTGACATTCCTAAAATTATTAGTTTTGCTTCTGACTCCAGTTGAATTTTAAGTGTTTTAGATATGATATTGAATATTCCCATCCAGAAATTTTGTATTTTTATACAGGATGCGAAGGAATGGGATAAGGTAGCTTCTTGGAGGTGACATTTATCACAGATAGGGGAGACAGTTGGGAAGATCTTATTCAATTTGGTCTTTGAATAGTATAACCTATGCAATATTTTGAATTGTATCAGGCAAGACTTCATCAACTTCACGACTAATTTCCAACCTGCATTCAAATTCACTTGGACAACCTCTGACATCACCCTACCATTTCTGGATCTCACCGTCTCCATCACAGGAGATAGACTATTGGCAGACATCTACTACAAACCTACTGACTCCCATAGCTACCCAGACTACACTTCTTCCCACCATGCTTCCTGTAAAGACTCTATCCTCTACTCCCAATTCCTCCGTTTACGCCGCTCTGCGCCCAGGATGAGGTTTTGCATAGATCATCGGAGATTTCCTCATTCTTTAGGAAACATGGGTTCCCCTCTTCCATTATAGATGAGACTCTCACTAGAGTCTCCTCGATATCCCGCAGCTCTGCTCTCGTTTCCCTCTCCCCCTAAGAAGGACAGAGTCCCCCTTGTCCTCACCTTCCACCCCATCAGCCGTAGCATACCGCATATAATTCATACACTTTCACTACCTCCAACGGGATCCCACTACTGGCCACATCTTCCCCTGTCCATCCCTTTCTGCTTTCCGCAGAGACTGTTCCCTCCGCAACTCCCTGGTCAACTCATCCCTTCCCACCCAAACCACCCCCTCCCCAGGTACGTTCGCCTGCAACCACAGGAGATGCAACACCTGTCCCTTTACCTCCCCCCTCGACTCCATCCAAGGATCCCAACAGTCTTTCCAGGTGAGGCAGAGGTTCACTTGCATCTCCTCCAACCTCATCTACTGTATCCGCTGTTCCAGGTGTCAACTTCTGTACATCGGCGAGACCAAGCGCAGGCTCGGCGATCGTTTCGCTGAATACCTCCGCTCAGTCCGCATTAACCTACCTGATCTCCCGGTTGCTCAGCACTTCAACTTCCCATCCCATTCCCAATCTTACTTTTCTATCCTGGGCCTCCTCCATTGTCAAAGTGAGGCTCAGTGCAAATCGGAGGATCAGCACCTCATATTTTGCTTGGGTAGCTTACACCCCGGCAGTATGAACATTGACTTCTCTAACTTCAAATAGCCCTTGCTTTCCCTCTCTCTCCATCCCCTCTCCCGTGCCAGTTCTCCCACCAGTCTTACTGTCTCTGGCTATATTCTATCTTTGTCTGGACTGAGCGGAGGTATTCAGCGAAACGATCGCCGAGCCCACTCCCCTAAAGGTCTCGCATTCCTTCTCCCCAGAGATGTTGCCTCACCCGCTGAGTTACTCCAGCATTTTGTGTCTACTTTCAATTTAAACAGGCATCTGCAGTTCTTTCCTACTCATCAAATTTTAGTGCTATACAGGCAGGCCCCAACATACCTTTATTGTCTTATCAGCTATCTATCACTTTATTCTCCCCTCATAATTTTCAGACATTATTGCAACATTTCTCTCAGGTATTTGAATTAGGATAATGACTTGCTGCTGTAAACTCCTGCTAAAAGCCTGCAACATGAGTTTCCGGTCCCACAATACAGAGCTGTATAGAGTGGTCAGGTCCGACCTGAAGATGGGCATCCGAGACGCCAAAGCAGCCTACAAGCGAAGGATTGAGAGCCACTTCAACAACTCAGACCCCTGTTGTGTATGGCAAGGTATACGGCACATCACCAATTACAATAACATCACCAACCCGTCCACCAGCAGCAGTGCCTTACTGGTAGAGCAGCTCAACCACTTATTTTGCCCCAATGAGGTGGAAAGAACAGAGAATGTCATGCTCACTACTCCAGCTCCAGCTTCCAACAGCCAGACACTCATCATACAGACACACGCACACTCCATAATGTCAACATACGGAACGCAGCTGGTCCGGACGGAGTTCCAGGACGGATGCTCAGAGACTGCGCTGCGGAATTAGTTGACGTGTTCACATTTTCAATTTATCCCTGGCGCAGTGCATTGTCCACACATGCCTAAAAACATCTGAAATAGTGCCAGTTCCGTAGCAGCCAGCCATAACCTGCCTCACCGACTATAGACCCGTCGCACTAACATCAATAATCATGAAGAGCCTAGAGAGACTGGTCCTTAAGAACATCAAAGCTGCTCTCCCACCCACCCTGGACCCACACCAATACGCATACAGCGCCAACAGATCAACAGATGACGCCATTGCCACTGCCCTCAATACTGTATTGCTCCATCTAGAACAACGGGGAGCATATGCACGGCTGCTGTTTGTTGATTACAGCTCTGCATTTAATTGAATCATACCCAGCAGACTGGTGTCCAAGCTGTCCGACCTAGGCTTCGAACTCAACATCTGCCTTTGGATAAAGGACTTCCTAACAGATCGGCCGCAGTCAGTCAGGATGGACCCCCCCCCCCCCCCCCCGTCACTCAGCACAGGGGCTCCACAAGGCTGTGTGTTGAGCCCCCTCCTCTACTCTCTTTATACCAATGATTGTATACCAGCCCACAACATGAACACAATCATTAAATTTGCAGATGAAACGACAGTGGCGGGGCTGATCACTGAGGGCGATGAGTCAGCTGAGGTATAGAGGCTAATAGGTTGTTGTTCAGAAAACAACTTGCCACTCAACACCAAAAAAAAAAGAGCTCATCATCGACTTCAGGAAGAAGCAGGGTGACCATCCCCCACTTCACATAAACGGAGAAAGCGTGGATAGAGTCTCCAGTTTCAGGTTCCTGGGCACCCACATCTCAGAAGGATTCACGTGGTCAACCAAAATAAACTCTGGTTAAGAAAGCACAGCGTTTTCACTTCCTAAGGACCCTCATGAAAGTAAACTTGCCACAACAGCTGCTAGTGTCCTTCTACTGCTGCTCCTACTACTGTAGCTCACGTTGCCTGCAGAAGGCATCCTGCATCCTAAAGGACCCATCTCACCCCGCCCGTCACTTGCGGGGTGAGATGGGTCTGCCCTTATGGAAATGCTGCAGGTCCATCAAAGAGCACACCACAAGACTAACAAACAGTTTCTACCCCAAGGCCATCACCACACTGAACTCTGCACTGAAAGCACACCCCCATAGTCAATATTTATACTGTACAATACTAACCATTGTGCAGTACTGATATATTCATTTATAATATTTATTTTTATATTACTATTCTCTGCAATATCTTATATTCTGACAATGACCTTCTGAGTGTAATATCTTATATTCTGGTATGGGTGCTTACGTAGGCACAATGTGCATGCGTGTGTGTGTGTTACAGTATGCAAGTGAGTGTATGAACAATTTTTATGTTACTTTTTACTGGTATTTTATTATTTTTATCTTGTACATTTGAGCTCCGTTCAGGCAGTGCACCTGAATTTCGATGTATGCACCACAACAATGACAATAAAGTAATAATGTAGAGTAATTTCCAGTTTCATAAGTTCATGTTCTAGGTTTCAACCCCATTACCCTGCCTTCTTCCCATAACCCCTGACACCCGTACCAATCAAGAAACTATCAATTTCCGCCCTAAAAATATCCATTGACTGCCTCCACAGCATTTTGTGGCAATGTAGAAACCAAGAACAAACACTGGTTTACAAAAAAGGACACACGTTGGAGTAACTTGGTGGGTCAGCTCTGGGGAACATGGATAGGTGATGTTTTGGAAAGACATGACAAAACGTTACCTATCCACGTTCTCCAGAAATGCTGCCTAAACTGCTCAGTTACTCCAGCACTTTCTGTTTTTATTTCCAGATTTACTTTGGAATAGCTGGATTCTGCCGACACTTTCAGGAGAGACTAGCTGCTTTGTTCTGAGTTCAGAGCTTCATTCTCATTACATATATTATGTGCTTCTGCACCACAATCTTGAAAGCATTGATAGCCAAAACATGTATAAAGAAGTGTCTGAAGAAGGGTCTCGACCCGAAACGTCACCCATTCCTTCTCTCCAGAGATGCTGCCGGTCATGCTGAGTTACTCCAGTATTTTGTGTTTATATGTATATAATAACTGGTACAGTTGAGCTTTGTGATTAGTGAGCCCTGACAGTAGATGGTGGTAGACTCAGTAACTGAAACAGCGTTGCTCGTGAAATGGCAGTCATTTGGCTCCAGTGGAGATTATTTTTTTCCAAGTCATTCAGTTGACCATCATTTTTGTTTACAGATGTAACTGTATCATTGTCTGTGGAATTGCAAATTAATTTACACTTGCATTCATTGGCAAACAGCCCAGTTTCCAACTTTATGATAGAAGGAATTACATTGTGAAAGGAACTGGTTAATTATGTGCCTTAAAAATACCTACATCAATATCTTCAGAATATGCAGTGATTAGTTACTAACAAGCACATCCATTCTGCTTTCTGCTAATTATGTTAAATTTGCCCATAATTTTCATTAGATTTTAGTTTTACAGGAAGCACTTTTGGTTACACATGACATTTGATTATTTCCTGCTCGCCAAATCTAGAATTTAAATCTTGTTTCGAAAATTGTAATTGGGTCTTAAGTCAAATGCTCCCACTGGAGCACTGTTGCTCTCTTCTTGAAGACTTTTCAGATTAGTCGAGCAAAGTAATATATCTGCTAGAAACCTGACATAATATCAGAAAATGGTGAAAACACTCAACAGTTCAGGCACCAAAGAGGAGATGCAAACAGAGAGAAAGCTTTACGTTGAAAGCTTTCAATCAGAACTTGGGAAGATCTAGAATAAATGTTATGATGGGAATAAAGTAGGAAGAAGGAAAGAACAAAAGAAAATATATCTTGGAGTAAAAAGCAGAAGAGATGAAAGGGCAAAATGGGTGCAAGGTTGTAATGTGCCTTAGTCAAATAATGTGCCCCTGCAGCTTGAATTTACACTGAGTTTCATTTAAATATATAGGGGGTAATGGTCATAGTAAAGTGGAATGATCTGTTCAAAGTGACGGGTGACTACAAACATGGGGTCATACTTGCATCCTGAATGGTCTCAGTGGGAATGGGAAATCAATGGGGATTTATGTTGCTCTCAATGAATTACCAAGTATTGAGTCAATAAGGAATTTAGAGCAGCTTAACAATTTTACTGTGAAGTTGTAAAAAGCTCAGTGACTTCTTTGTTGTCTATTCAATTCTTTGGCATCACTGAAACAGTTCAGCAAAATAGTTAACTGGAAACAGATTCCATATTTCATTACCTAAGTCATAGGTGTGGCATGCTGAATTGCTACATGTCACTCTGATTTAAAGAACAACCAGACCAAGTGCAGACCCGTTGGGTCTGTTCCCCCAACGTGCAGTTGTGGGGAGGGGGGGGCAGCATGCGGCGTCATACACACTAACTACCCCCCCCCCCACACACATGCTAACTACCTCCTTGATAGTATATTAATATTATTAATTTGCTCCTTTTACCCCATAACGGCTCTATCTACTGGCGCATAGCCCCCAAATCGCAGGCGCTTCTTTTTTTTCTTTTTTTATTAGAAGTAAGTACAATCATATGGCACCAAAGTGCCTAATATATATTTTCATAATACATTTTATGTACAGCTTCTTATTTTTTTTATTATAATAAAGAAGAATAAGAAAAATAAATTAGATAGTATAGAAAAACGTGAGATATATAGTGTGTGAAAAAGAAGAAAAAAAAGAATGAAAGAAGAAAGTTGAAGAAAAGAAAATAGGAAAAAGAGAGTAAGAAATTAAAAAAAAGGAGATCATTATTTATAATCTTGACCATCCCTCGTCCAGTCCTGAAACAGTTAGCTTTTACAATTGTGTTGCACCATACGATTCCAAAAAGACGACAAATGGAGACTCGTTATGAATTGGTCTGATTTATCTATTAGGAGGAATCGCATTTCGTCAAGATTAGCGTTGTCAAACATGCTTGCGATCCACATTTTGGTATTGATGTATTTTTCCCAAATTTAAGTGTTAATTTTTTTGCTATTATTAAACCATAATTGAAAAATAAATTTTGAGATGAGTTTAATTTATTCCCATCTTCCATTACTCCAAATATAATCACTTCAGTATTAGGTTCCATTCTTATCTTAAATTATTTTGTAAATATTTCAAAAATATCACTCCAAAATCTATAAAGTTTTATGCAGGAAACAAAAGAGTGTGTTATAGTTGCGTTTTGGGATAAACATTTATCACAAATGGGGGATATATTTGGATAGAATTTATTCAATCTTGTTTTTGAATAATATAATCTATGTAAAATTTTAAATTGAATTAGATTATGTCTTGCATTAATCGAACAGTTGGGAATATATATCAAGTACTTTTCCCATGTAACCTTCGTAATTTTTCTCATTAATTCCGTTCCCACTCTTTAAGTACCTCTGTCGATGGTAGGTCTATATTAAAATACTATTATATAAATATAATATTAATTTTTGTGAGTCAGCTTTAATATTCATTGCTTCTTCCCCCATCCCATACATCTGTTATATTTGTATTTTTTATATATGTATTTAGAAGTTCACTAGTCTTAGATTTTAAATTACTCCTCCTTTGTTTTGCTGATTTGTCTAGATATGCAGGCGCTTCTAGAGAGGGAGGGGGGGGGGGGGGATAGAGAGTGAGGGCAGAGAGAGAAGGGGCAGAGACAGAGAGAGAGGGGCAGAGACAGAGAGGGGCAAGAGACAGAGGGAGAAGGGGTGGAGGGGAGGAGGAGAGGGAGGGCGGGAAAGGATGCTGGAGACACAATGCTGGTTTACAAATAATGGCACAATAACTCAGTTGGTCAGGCAGCAGCTCTGGAGGACATGAATAGGTGGTACTTTAGGTCAGGGCCCTTCTTCAGACCGACCGCAGTAAGGGGGAGAAAGGTGGAAGAGAGATGGGGCCAGAACAAAGCACGGCAAGTACAGGTGGATAAGGTGAGGTCGGTTTGTTTGGCTGATGATTTGACAAAGGCGAGAGATAAAAAGATGAAGGGCTGAGAGATAAGGAGAGCAGAGGCATGACATGTGAAGCCAAAAATGGGGATGTTGGTGGAATGGGAAAGGGGACGGGATGGTGGGAGAAATTGAGGTGCATCCAGTTGTGGAAACGGCAAGGGATGTAACACCTGCCCCTACACTACCTCTCTGGCATCTATCCAGGGATCTCTCGGTTGCTAACTATTTTAACTCCCCTTTGCATCCACATAATGATCTTTCTGTCATTGGCCTTCATTGCCAGAGTGAAGCCACACACAAACTGGAGGAACAGCACATCATATTCCGCTTGGGGAGCTTCCAATCCATTAGTAAGAATATTAAATTTTGGGTAACTAACCGAGAAACACCGATGCTAGGGATGGGTGAGCGGGGTGGGATAGAAATCACTGGCTCTCCACTCCGCTCTGGACCATTTGGACAACAAAAACTCGTAAATCAGGCTGTTGTTCATAGACTACTGCTCGGCATTTAATACCATCATCCCCTCCAAGCTAGTTACCAAGCTCACGGATCTGGGTCTCTGCGCATCCCTCTGCAATTGGATCCTCGACTTCCTCATCCACAAACCACAGTCTGTCCGTATTGGTGGAAATGTATCATCCTCGATAACAATCAGCACGGGAGCATCTTAAGGCTGCATACTCAGCCCCCTGCTGTACTCACTCTATACTCATGACTGCAGCCGGTCTTAGTGCCAACTCCATCATCAAATTCACCGACGACACCACTGTTGTGGGACGAATTACAGATGGTGATGTGTCAGAACATAGAAGTGAGATCGACCGATTGACCATATGGTGCCAGCACAACAACCTGGCTCTCAACACCAGCAGGGCGGGGCGGGGCCTAGAGGCAGGCGGTCCTCGATTGGTGGGAATGTGGGCATTGTGACGTCAGCAGCTCACGCGGCGATTATATATTTTTTAAAGTGAGTTTTGTGATCAATTTTATTCAAAATCTGGGGAAATAATTGACCAAGGAGTGGATTTCTGAACTCATAAGATAAATCCCTACTGAAATTGTAAAAACTCCGCGTTTTTGGGTCTGGTTTTCGAGGAGAAACATTGCAAACGTAAAATGCCGTACACCCACACACACACAGAGTTTTAAAAGTATGCTAGACTAAGTGGGACCCGTTGGGTCCCAGCATCACACGAGAGGGCTGGTCTCCAACGCAATATTCCACCTCTCCACCTATTCCAATATTGCTCGCCAGTGGGGGAAGGCTTTCTGTTGCGCTAGTATGGGTGTTGCGGGCCGAAGGTACTGGTTTCCAGAGGGCTAGTATAGACATTGTGTCCGAATGGATTCTTAGGCTGGCAGCCAACTGTTGCAACAATTTTATAAGCCAAGCCAAGGCAAACAATTGGGCAGCAGCCACCTGACAACCAAAATTCGTTTTGTGAACACAAACGTTTTTTAAAAAGGCGAGGCAAACAATTGGGCAGCAGCCACCTGACAACCAAAATTCATTTTGTGAACACAAACTTTTTTAAAAAGGCGAGGCAAACAATTGGGCAGCAACCACCAGACAACCAAAATTCATTTAAATAAAAAGGCAAACAATTTGGCAACAGCCACATCGAGGGGACTCACCATGGAGTAGACGTGTGTTCAGTGTTATTCACAGCTCAGAGACTGGCAGAGACTGAGTGAGGCACGACACTTCCGGGTTTTATAGTCCTCCCCCCTGCCGCTAGCAGGGGCAGCAGAGAGAATGGTGAATTTTTAAAAAACATTAATATCTCTCTGATTTTTCATCGATGGGAAACATCCTCCGGTCCTGGAAGGCGGAGGGGGGCTCTGAGCGAGGTGGGCAAAAATGACGGCCGTAGGTGGCGACGTTTTCTCGGAAATCGCATCACAGTGGGCCAAAAGCGGTCAAGATCAGACTTTTAGTAATATAGAAGATATGTGAAATACGTTACCTGGACTATGGAAGGTAAGGACATGTAATGAAGGGGTTTACACACATTACTTTGGTGACATACATAGGGATGGTAACAGGCACACGCTTATTGCCCACGCTCCATGCAGTTTCTAAGGGGTTGCGCAATCAGAGGGGAGGCTCAGCACTCCGCTGCCTCATAGAAACATAGAAACATAGAAAGTAGGTGCGAGAGTAGACCACCAGGTCCGTCGAGCCCGCACCGCCATTCGCTCATGGCTGAACACTAAACAGACACACTTACCCACAAACAGTAGACACAAGACACGAGACATCTCCCATCTCTTCATGTATTTGCATCGGAGCTGTGCAAATGTTACAATTTTTACTATTAAAAATGATTAGATTCACATAGAAATGACATTTATAACACAGATCAATGGAAAAATCGTTATATTTATTTTATTTCATTATTATTTTTCTTTACTTTTCTTAACAGCTATTTTCATTGGGAGTATGACAGGGGAGGCTCTGCCTCCCCTGCCTCCCCTGACCGCACGTCCCTGTTCTAAAGGCAAGAATACCTATTGTTCTGGAGAACAACTATAGTTTCAATTTACAATAGTGGTTGTGATAAAATGAAATACCACTGGAAATATCTATGACTTTTCAGATGGTCTTCTGGCTGTTACAGCATCTGTCGTAGAAACATGGAACAATTGGAGGCACATAAATCCATACTTTTACTCCAGAAAAAGGACAGGGATAAGTCAAGTCAAGAATATTGTTCTACAGTGGTACAAGTACAGTTATGTTGTTGCATTCAGCAGCATCACAGCCACATGGATTCAGGAAACATACAAAAATATATTAGACATAAAAGTAAATTGAAAAGAATCAACAATCAAATCAATCAATGGAGTTCTCTAATATGCTTTTTTTGTTGAACTAAGTTCCCAAAATAAATAGCAATAATTTTAAATACTTAACTACTTGCCTGATGGCACTGGGACATGGCAACTCTTCAAAGATGACCCGCTATCATCCGATACAATTGATCCCCTCTATTAAATCTCTCTTCTCTTTGCTGTGTCTATTGTACTTATATTTGGCTTGATTGTGTTCATGTACGGTATTACCTGGTTAGCACACAAACAAAATATTTTTATTGTATCATGGTACATGTGACAATAATCAATCCAAACCTAACCAGTTTCCATTTCCTATGACACATGGACTGGTTATGCTTGTGGTATAAGACTCGGAAGATGATTGATTATAACTTTTTTTAGAGAATTTCCAACATTTTCAGTTTTTATTTCAAGTTCACAGTATTTGATTTTTTAAAAAACTTTCTTTAATAATTGACAATGATCTGATATTGGGTTGTAGGCACCAAGAGGAAGAGGTTAGCCCTGTGGAGATCCAACTGTGCCAGAGGGGTCTATTGGAAGCAGCTTAAAAGCAACAGAGTCTTGCAGTGGGGACATTGATGCTATAGCATCAAATTCATCTTTTTGGGATAAACTCCTTGTCCAAAAAGGTGATATTTTAATTTGCATGTGTTGCATGATTTGGCCAGGTGGGTGGCTGGGTATGTTAAAAAATATATACATGTAGACCATGCCTGTGAAGTTAAATGGTATAATTATCCAGATGTTAGACTTCTGATCTATTTTTTATACAACATTGAACATTAGCCGCAATCTGTAAATGAAATATTTGCCTTTTGTTACAGAAAGTTGTGTAGTCAAGTTGTGCTTGACATTTGGGTACATAAACTTGCACTGTACTTTTATATAGGGCACAGGAAATGGTGTTTTATTTTAGTTAAATTAAACTAACGAACGTTTTAATTTCCAAAGTAAATACAAATGTAGAAGGGTTTATATAAGAACGGGGAATTCCGTGAAGACAATCATACCCAAATAATCTAGATTTGCTTGACATTATCTTTGTGTCCCCATTATCTTATTGCTGTTTGAAGGACATTGCTGCAGTTAAATTGGCTGTTGCATTTCCTCACAACAATGACCAATGCTCAAACATACTTAATTAACTGTGAAAAAGTGCTTCAGGACTTCCTGTGGGCCATAAAAGATGCTCTATACGGTGTACATAAAAGTTGGTTCTTTCTTCAGATCGGCCCACTCTTACAATGGCAGAGACTGCAACAATTGTGCAGGGCTGTAGGAAGAGGGCGCGAGCGACCTGTGCAGGATGATCAACACTGTTTCAGACACGCGCATCTCCATCTACCACTATTTGAAACTAATAAAAGGACCGTTCCCCACATGTTGCTAACGCTGATTCCTGCAAGACGCAATAAAGGTTCTAACGTCGTTGAAGGGGTGAAAATCTCGGAGACTCAAGCCCACTTAATAATGAGAAATCAGAATATTTAAAAAAAACAGCGAGTGGACATAGAGTGTCTTTGTGGATTGAACATTATAATGGGATTGCGCTAGGTAACCGAATGCTACAGGGTGAAGCAAAGATCTTATAGCGAGCTATAAGATCTTTGGGTTGAAGCAAAGATACTATTAAATCCTCTAGTATCTTTCGGGTGTAGGGACTCTGGAGGCGAGTGAGCTGCGCCCGCCTCTGATCACAAGGTCTTGTTGCATTGGTTCTCCCCAGTCTGCGTCGGCTTTGCACCACGTGTGTTGCCACAGGCGATCCCCGGTGCGCGAGCCGCCTGCTCTTTAAGCAGTTTGGTAGCGCGGGGCTGATCGACGTGTTGTATGCTTTCCATCGCTTGTTTGGCTATTAATTTTTTTGAAAGCAACAGCAATCTTGCACAAATTAGACCGGAGATTTGAGCCACGATAATACACAACAGCATTTTGTTTTGTGGTAAGATTTATGTTGATTATTGTGCTTTAATTATGCAAAGTTCTGAATCGCACACACACACACACACACACTACCGCATCTGTTTGAACCGGCTGGCGTGTGTTAGTGGGGATGCACGACGTTGGGATTCTGGATTTAAAAGAATACTTATACTTCTGTCGCTTCAAGTGCAACACGTAAGGAACACGCCACGATCAAAAAGATTGCAGGGCACTTGATTTACAGGATGGAAATTATGCTTTAATAAGTCAGTGGTAAATGTATGCTCCCACCCCCTCCTAATATACAACACAACACACAACCAAGCCCTTCATTGAACAACATTAACATAGAACTGTTTAACCTTCGGATTTTCTTTTTCGTAACAATCTTGGGATCTTTTTAATTAAAAAAAAAACACAATCTTATTTCCCGCTTGAAGCTACATTAGCAGCTGTAACCTGAAATGTTCGGAGTCTTGTACATTTTCACTCATCTCAAGTAAAATAATCCCGTAACACGAAAACGCTGTATTTAATTTAGAACGATTTGTCTGTTTTGAAATGGGAGTTTACGGGCTAAGCTTTAGTGGACATTCTAATGTATGAATTGCAAATCAGTGTTGCTCGTGCTATACGACGAAGTGTTCTTGACCATTTCCAAGGTAATGAATACAAATTTTTAATGTATATTTCGGGCCATGCTTTCAGATCTTTGATACTTTCAAGTTCTGGGATAGCATCCTAATTATTGGCAGTGTTTCTAGTAAATTGACAAACTGGAATTTTTCAAGCATTGGCCAAAATATGGAGATGGGCATTTTGAAGGAGAAACCCTTCGGCTTCAATATGAATTTTGTGGAATAATCGTAGAACATGCAATACTAATCTTAGATCCATGCTTCAAACTCGTCCGTTTTCCGGGGTGGCAATTTAATCTTATGAGATGCACGTTTTGTATCACTTATCCATTAATTTCTGAGAGTACTTTTAAATGTTATATCGTGGTGACTTTTGACACGTTGGTGCTTGCAGAGAATTTTTACAAATTTTTTTTTTCTACTATTGCGACCACATTGCATACTTAATTTCACCCGAAGATATTTAATTTAAGATCGCAATTTGAATAGCTACAATGTTTTGGTCTTTCTTGGTCCCTTTTATTAACTGCTAAATATGTACTTGTTATATATTGTAAGTACTTCAGGCCAAATAAGTGAACCACGAACCATATTAACGGTACAAGGATTGGCCACCTTACTTTCGCTCATATTTGTACTGTGGAAAAATTTAAATCTAATCCCAGAATGTAATCCTACCTGAAAAATCTTAGTTCTCTGCTTCAGAAATTTCTCATGATAGATGCAATGATCTCGTCAGTTGTTACTTATGGCAAGGCATGCTAGGCTGTAATAGCATACGAAAAAAATCGCAACTTTTTCCTTGGTGACAATTTTAAATTGATTGCCAGTTGTCAAATCCCCAGATAAATTTCCCCAGCAATTTTGTGTACCTTCGACATTCCAGCATCTGCAGTTCCCCTTTTGAACACCCCAGATAAATTTGTCTTTTTATATTCAGGTTATCAAGACAGAAAACATTGAAAACTTCAGGTTATTTTAACTCAAAACAGTTCAAGCCATGACGCAGCTTTATAGGAGTTTGGTTAGGCAGCATTTGGAGAATTGTGTGCCGTTCAGGACGCCTCCTTGCAGGAAGGAAGTGGGGGCTTTGGAACTGGTGCGGAGGAGGTTCAGCAAAATGATGCTGGATTGGGGGCAATTCGCTACTGGGAGAGTTTGGACAGATTTAGATTGTTTTCCCTGGAATGCTGGGGTTTTTTGTGGTGGGTAGGGGGGATCCTGATCGAAGTATATAAAATTCATGAGAGGCATAGGTAGGGTAGATAGAACCTTATTTCTTGGATGGAAACATCAAACATAACGGGGCTTAGCTTTGAGATGAGAGGGGCAGTGGATAAAGAAGATGTAAAGGGCAGGCTTTTACGCAGAGGGTGGTGACTGCCTGAAACATGCTGCCGAGGTGAGGTGGTGGTTGAAGTGGGGGGGGGGGGGGGGGGGGGGGGGGTTTAGTGGATTTAAAAGGCTTTTGGATATGAACAAGCATATGGAGGGATATGGGTTAGTTGCAGGTAGATGGTCTTGGCATCATGGTTTGCACAGACACTGTGGGCTGAAGAGCCTATTCTTGTGCTGTACTATTCTAAGTTCTAACATTCTATTTTGGGCATTCCTGCTTCATTCCAATTATCCCAATTTCGAAAATTGTCCATAGCCGGCCGTGACCCATCCACTTACGATGATTTCTATGGTGCATTTGCAGAAGTTGGTAAGAGTCATTAGAGACAGACCAAATTTATTTTGTCTTCCGAGGAAGTAATGGCAATTGTCAGCTTTCTTGGCCATATTGTTAATTTGTTTGGAGGATGGGTTTGATGTGAGCTGTGACCAGCCTCTGAAAGTGTTTTATGATGCTGGAGACACAATGCTGGTTTACAAATAATGGCACAATAACTCAGTTGGTCAGGCAGCAGCTCTGGAGGACATGAATAGGTGGTACTTTAGGTCAGGGCCCTTCTTCAGACCGACCGCAGTAAGGGGGAGAAAGGTGGAAGAGAGATGGGGCCAGAACAAAGCACGGCAAGTACAGGTGGATAAGGTGAGGCCGGTTTGTTTGGCTGATGATTTGACAAAGGCGAGAGATAAAAAGATGAAGGGCTGAGAGATAAGGAGAGCAGAGGCATGACATGTGAAGCCAAAAATGGGGATGTTGGTGGAATGGGAAAGGGGACGGGATGGTGGGAGAAATTGAGGTGCATCCAGTTGTGGAAACGGCAAGGGATGTAACACCTGCCCCTACACTACCTCTCTGGCATCTATCCAGGGATCTCTCGGTTGCTAACTATTTTAACTCCCCTTTGCATCCACATAATGATCTTTCTGTCATTGGCCTTCATTGCCAGAGTGAAGCCACACACAAACTGGAGGAACAGCACATCATATTCCGCTTGGGGAGCTTCCAATCCATTAGTAAGAATATTAAATTTTGGGTAACTAACCGAGAAACACCGATGCTAGGGATGGGTGAGCGGGGTGGGATAGAAATCACTGGCTCTCCACTCCGCTCTGGACCATTTGGACAACAAAAACTCGTAAATCAGGCTGTTGTTCATAGACTACTGCTCGGCATTTAATACCATCATCCCCTCCAAGCTAGTTACCAAGCTCACGGATCTGGGTCTCTGCGCATCCCTCTGCAATTGGATCCTCGACTTCCTCATCCACAAACCACAGTCTGTCCGTATTGGTGGAAATGTATTATCCTCGATAACAATCAGCACGGGAGCATCTTAAGGCTGCATACTCAGCCCCCTGCTGTACTCACTCTATACTCATGACTGCAGCCGGCCTTAGTGCCAACTCCATCATCAAATTCACCGACGACACCACTGTTGTGGGACGAATCACAGATGGTGATGTGTCAGAACATAGAAGTGAGATCGACCGATTGACTATATGGTGCCAGCACAACAACCTGGCTCTCAACACCAGCAAAACCAAGAAACTGATTGTGGACTTTGGAAAGGGAAAAATAGGGACCCTCAATCCCGATGGTGGAAAGGGCCAAACACTTTGAATTCCTGGGCATGCATATTTCCAAAGATCTTTCCTGGTCCCAGCACACTGATGCAATTATAAAGAAGGCACATCAACGCCTCTACTTCCTGAGAAGGTTACGGAGAGTCAGTATGTCAAAGAGGACTCTGTCGAACTTCCACAGGTCCACAGTAGAGAGCATACTGACTGGCTGCATCGTGGCCTGGTACGGCAACTTGAATGTCCAGGAGCGGAAAAGACTGCAGACCTGTCCATCACCGGCTCTGACCTCCCCACCATCAAAGGGTATAGGAGCCTGAAATCTGTAACATCCAGGTTCAGGAACAGCTCCATCCCCATCAGGCTATTAAACACAACATCAAATAAGCTCTGAACAATAACAGTCTATTATTACTATTGCACTTTAACTGTTTATTTATTGTGTGTATATTGTCTATAGACACACTGAACTTTTATCTTCCGTTTTGTATTATGTTGACATATTCTGTTGTGCTGCAGCAAATAAGAATTTCATTGTCTTATCTGGGACACATGACAATAAAACTCTCTTGACTCTCCCTTGTCTAAAGACCATGTGCTTCGCCATAATGTTATCTAATTTATTTTGGTTACTCTTTAAAATATTATTGCAAAGATGTTATGTTCTTTAGGTGCAGAGATAAAATGGAAGATGCCTTCATGGCACATACAAGTATCAAGACCAGAAGTGTTTGATTGAATTTTTGGAATGCAAATTAGAAATGGTAGTATTAAGTAATCCAAATTTGTTTTGGGTAAAAGCAGTTTTCACTTAAATGGTCTATTGTGGACCATGTGCAAACATGTTTAGCTTTGATCTGCAATGTAGCATTCATATTTTGGCTGTGTTTGGTAGGCATCATCATCCTGAGAAGCAATAACGGGCTTATTGGAGGCATTTGCTTGTTTGTCCCAAGGAACCGCGTAAAGAAACCAAATGAAAGAGTAACAGAAAATGATATTGAATGATGTGAGAAATAATTTCTTTCAAAGGATATATCATTGTTAAATGTTTTTAAAAAAAAACAATTTAAAATGATTTAAATGATTCATTGTAAATGTTCATTGTAAATTAGAATTATCCTCTAAAATATATTTCCTGCTTCCTTTTACGTCTATCTGCTAAACATTTAGATTTTCGCAGCTGGTAAGCATTTTGACCTTTTTAATGATTTGAGTTCACTTCCACATAATCTGTTTTTCTCACTTCTCTTTCAATAAGAATATCATGTTTTGACAAACTATTTGGTTTATTGGAATTGCTTTTCATTTGCTGTATTGTGTAGGACCTTGACCTTACTTTTGAATTGCTTTGAATATGGAAGTTAATTTATTATCATCATAACATAACAATAATTTATGGCTTTGTAATTAACAGTTGGACATGATGCTAAATCAAGTTGAATCGATCGAATGGTGAAGTAGAAACATGTTAAACTCAATAATTTTGCTGAAGGTAGTTCATCTTAGAATTAGATTTGATGAATATAAAATTGATCATCTGAGACAGATTTAGTTTAGTTTAGAGATACAGAACGGAAACAGGCCCTTCAGCCCACTGAGTCCACACTGACCAACAATCCCCGCACATTAACAGTACCCTACACACACTGGAGACAATTTACACTTGTACCAAGACAACATACCTGTACATCTTTGGAGTGTGGGAGGAATCCGAAGAACTCGAAAAAAACCCATGGAGAGAACGTACACGCTCCGTACAGACAGCACCCGTAGTCAGGATCGAACCCAAGTCTCCAGCGCTGTAAGGCAGCAACTCTGCCGCTGAGACACCGTGCTGCCCATCTATGACAAATGAAAAATCATGACTGAATGTTTGTTATATTTATTGAAAACTAGACCAACTGGGACTCGTTGGGTCCCTGTCACAAGCAAGGCCTGGTCCCCCCCCCAATGCAACCCATTCCCCCAACGCAAGATTCCACCAGTCACCCACAGCCCCCACGGGACGTTAAGAAGATAACTTTAAAACAAAAATAGTTACACAGGTGTTTGTTAACTGGCACAAGTAAACTAATTTAAGCCTAAGGATAACAATAGCAGATAATTTGTTTGATAAAAATTATGAAAATTGAGGTTTTTGTGGATCAGGCTTATTAAATGGTAACATTGTTTGCTGTGCTTTTGGCTGTTTTTCAATGTTTTTTAATTTGTTATTTTAAAAGATTTATTTGTTACACAATTAAAAGATATCAAGATCTTTGGTGATTATTATGAACTCTTTCAACTTTGAAGGACACCTTTACTTGAAGTGACCTGTTTAGAGCCTGAAAGCTCACCAAAATGGAGTGTACAGCATCTGCTGCAACGCTGCTCCTGAGGTCACATGTATATAAAATCCATTCCTGCATCTGGCCATAATGAACATGAACTGCAATGACCCACACAACATATAACTGTCCATGTTCCACCCATGGAATACAAATGAATGCAAGATCCTTATTAAGATGCAGAATTGTGCAGGTAGCCAAGTCTATCACTCAGACCAGATTCCCCACCATTGATTTCATCTGCTTCTTGTGCTGCATCTGGAAAGTAGCCACTTTATCAAAGACTTTGCCCATGCTGGTTAGATACAGAAGCTAGAAAATATTAGGCATAAACGTCTTCTCCTGTGTTACTGGATTTCTAAATGTTCCATAGGTTAGGGCACAAAAGTCTCGATTCTCCAGCCTACCTCATTACGGACATTGAGCATTTTCTCTGGAGCTGAATGGCTATAATTATGAGAACTATATTCTGCACACTGTTATCTTTATCTTTGCTCCATCTCCACCTGTAATTGCATTGATTCTATTCATATTCATTATTATCTGAATTTTGTGGATAGCACATAACATTTGCATGGATGACACTGTACCTCAGTAACATGATGCCAAGATCATCACTTATTTGCCTGCACATAACCCATATCCCTCCATTCTCTGCACAGCCATAGCCTTTCCTAAAGTCTTTTAAATGCTGCAAACGTATCTGCTTCAACCACCATCCCCAGCAGCGAGATGTTGGCGAGGATACACCAGCAGTATTATAGACACACAAAAAGCTGGGGTAACTCAGCGGGACAGACAGCATCTCTGGAGAGAAGGAATGGGTTCACCCATTCCTTCTCTCCAAAGGTGCTGCCTGTCCCGCTGAGTTACTCCAGCTTTTTGTGTCTATCTTTGGTTTAAACCAGCATCTGCAGCTCCTTCTTATACCAGCAGTATTATGTTCAGTTATGGTGAACCTTCTGAAAGATCACTAAACTGGAGAGAATGGAAAGAAGACAAGAGGTTATTGCCAGGACATAAGCTCCTGAGCTGTATGGAGAGGTTGGGCAGGCTAGAATTTTATTCCTTGGAGTGCAGGAGGCTGCAGCGTGATCCTGTAATGCTGTACAAAATCATGAGGGGAATACATAGTGTGAATTTACAGTCTTTTTCCCAGGGTTGGGGAATCTGAACTGGAGGACAAATGTTAAAGGTAAGAGGGGAAAGATTCAATAGAAACCTAAGAGGCTGAGGTTGCTGGGTAAATGGAACAAACTGCCTCAGGAAATAGTTGAAGCAGGTACAATAACACCATTTAAAAGGCAATTGGACAAGTGCATGGATAGGGAAGGTTTGGAGAGATAAGCCAAACGCAGTTAAATGGGACTGACCTAATTGGGGCTGCTTGGATGAATTGGGCTGTCGGGCCTATTTCCGTGCTCTATGACAGACTCTATGACCAATACTAATTATAAAATTGTCATGGCACCAGACAAGTCAGATCAAGTAAAGTTTTTATTATCATACGCAAAAGTGGAGTGATGTACAGATACAATGGAAATCTTGCTTGTGCGGCACCACAGGCACATGGACATCAATTATACATTAGTTCCACTTAAATTCTGCAAGTGGAATAAAATGACTACAAAAAAATCAAAACAAATGTAAAACACAATGACAAAAAATGGTAGTGCAAGGGGTCATCCATCATGTTCCATTGTCGAGATGGGATAAGGGTTCTGCAAGTTGGTTAAAAAACCTGATGATTGTCGGAAGGTAGCTGTTTCTGAGCCTGGTGGTGAGAGACTTGAGACTTCTGTACCTCCTGCCCGTTGGTAGCAGCGATTAGAGAGTTGGCCCAGATGATGGGGATCCATGATGATTGAAGCAGTCTTTTTGAGGTACCACATCATATAGATGCTTTTGATGGTGGGAGGTTGCATTCTGCTCCTGATGGACAGGGCTGAGTCCAATTATCTCTGCAACTTCTTGCAGTCCTGTGCATTGGATTTGCCATGCCAGGCCATGAGGATGTGCCTGCTGGGGATGTCACCGCTGGGGATGTGCACACATTCTCGGTGACCGAGCATGACGTGAGGAGGGCTCTGACGCGTGTGAACACGAGGAAAGCTGCAGGCCCAGATGGTATATCTGGGCGAGTACTAAAGTCTTGTGCTACTCAGCTTGCTCAACACAATATTTAACCTCTCCCTGGCCAAGTCCATGGTCCCTGCCCAAGTCCATGGTCCCTGCCTGCTTCAAAAGATCAACCATTGTACCAGTGCCAAAGAATGCCTCTCCAGCCTGCTTGAATGACTACTGACCGGTGGCCCTCACCTCGGTAGTCATGAAATGCTTCGCGAGGCTGATCAAGAATCACATCTGTGCCTTCCTCCCATACCGTCCGAACAGATCCATGGATGATGCAGTCTCCCAGGTTCTGTACACCGCTCCCTCTCACCTTGACAGCCAGAAGGGCAGCTATGTGAGGCTGCTGTTCATTCACCAGTTCAGCTTTCAATGCCATAGTCCCCACCAGACTTGCTGAGAAGCTGCTGGAACTGGGGCTGAACAATCCCCTGTGTTCCTGGGTCCTGGACTTTCTCACCGCCAGGCCCCAGGTGGTCAAGATGGGGAGACATACCTCCAGCACCCTCACCCTGAGCACAGGATCCCCCCAGAGTTACGTCCTTAGCCCCCTACCGTTATCCCTGTACACACATGACTGTGTGGCCAGGTTCAGCTCCACCTCCATCAAGTTTGCTGATGACACTGTGGTAGTGGGCCTGATCTCTGATAACGAAGAGAAGGCCTACCGGGAGGAGGTGGCTGATCTGGCACTCTAGTGTCAGAACAACAGCCTCCTCTTGAATGTCACAAAAACTAAGGAGCTGATTGTGTGCTTTAGAAGGGCTCAACATGCAAGGACGTACATGCCACTGGAGATAAATGGGACTACTGTGGATAGGGTGAGCAGCTTTAAATACCTGGGAGTCCACATCACAAAGGATGTGACATGGACAACACACACTGCTGCACTGGTGAGTAAGGCAAGGCAGAGTCTTTACCACCTCAGGCAGCTGAGGAAATCCAGAGTCTCGCTCAGGATCCTTCAGTGCTTCTACTCTGGGGCTGTAGAAAGCATCTTGTCCGGAAACATCTCAATCTGGTTTGGGAACAGCTCTGCCCAGGACAGGAAGGTTCTGCAAAGAGTAGTGCATTCAACCGAACGCACTATTGGAACAGCACTCACCCCCCTGCAGGACCTATACACCAGGAGGTGCCGATATCCAAAGCCAACATAATGAGGGACCCCTACCACCCCAGCAACGGACTGTTCCAGCTGCTACGGTCAGGCAAGCGCCTCCGCTGTCACGCTGTGAAAACAGAGAGGATGAGACGGAATTTCTTCCCACAGGCCATCAGGACTGTAAACTTCTATCTCACCAGGAACTAGTTTACTAATTTACTGTTGTTGTGTTTTTTTTTAATGTAAATACTGGTTCTGTTCTATTCTGTTCTGTTGTTTTTGCACAATCTGCAGGCATTGCCACTTTCATTTCACTGCACATCTTGTATGTGTGTGACAAATAAACTTGACTTGACTTGATGCAATCAGTCAGGATATTTCCTGCAGAACATCTTTCGAAGTTTGTTGGAGTATTTGGAGATATGGAGATAGTTCTTAGGCCATGTCAATGTTGAGTAAAATGTCGTGGTACCATTCAATCAGGTGTCCAATCTCTTTAGTGTGCACTGAGTCATCACCACCCATTAGTCGGCCAACAACAGTGGTGTTGTCGATAAATTTATTGATGGTATTGGACCTGTGCAGAGACAAAATCATTTATTTTGTGTAAAGTTCCTTCTTTTCCTGGTGCTGGTGCCAGTAAATCAAAATGCCTTTCTCCCACAACAAATTTTGAGACATATATTTAACTTTCAGCTTTGTTTAACCCCATGCCAATTTACAGGTGGCTGTGATCCAACTGTTTTTAACGTGTTACTTCCGAGCCTAGCTCCTTCTCCACCCCCAGAGAAACCTCGATTTATTTATTTTTACCTATGCCATAATTCTTTCATGGACTACAGCAACTGGATCCTCCCCCTCTCCAACTCTGATTCATATTAATCATATGTTGATTGCTTCATTGATCACTGCAGACTTTTAGACAAAAAGTGGAATGGCTGACTGAAATCCTTTTTTGCAATAACTTGTTTGGGGCAAGTTTCTTATTTTCTCATGAAGTAAAGTGCACTTGCAATCTGAATAAGTTCTGTAAGTCTCCATGCAGAAATCCATGGCCACTCAAAGACTTTAGAAATATAACATGGAAAGATGCCCTTCGACCCACTGAGTCCACAGAGACCAGCGATCACCCCCATACACTAACACCATCCTGCACTCTACCAAAGCCAATTAACCTACAAACCTGTACATCTTTGGAGTGTGGGAGGAAACCGGAGCACTCCGGAGAAAACTCACTCGGTCACAGGGAGAATGTACAAACTCCATACAGACAGCGCCCATAGTCAGGATCAAACCTGGGTCTCTGGCGCTAAGGCATCAGCTCTACGGCTGCACCACTGTGCCGCCCTCAAGAGGAGATGATACAATGAATTGTGAGTCCAGTTCGCGGTTTTTCAGGCGAGTGCCCCCGAGCTTGAAGGTCGCAGACAGTCCGCTGAAAAGTCGCGTAAGTGGGACAGGTCCTTTAGCATTGCAGTGTGGTTTCAATCCTGCATTTCACTTGCAGTTGAATTGATTATCTTGTGGCCTTTCCTTTTTTAATAGTAACAATTTAATGGCAAGTAAATGATACTTAAGTAAACATGTCGTGAAGGAAAGGTAAATTAGTAGTATTTTCAAAATAATAGTTTCATTGCAATGTTTATACTACATATATAATTGCTGGTGCTGTTCTCCTTGTTTGGGATTGTTGGTTTTTAAGTTATCCCACTAACTGTTGTTATTGAAGTCAATTTAAACAAAAACATGAAACAGTATGTGGATAATTTGATGGCATGGACACATCTTTCGTCAATATCCTTTTGGTGCTGCTTGTTGGGGAAACCAAGACCAGTTGTAGGCTTACGTGAAGTGGAGAAGGCCATGGATAATTGGACAGGTATAGTCCCACCACTTCAGTCATTTAAAAAAAAGTATAACTTCTTATTGAAAGTTAAAACTAATGGCTATTTGAGGAAAAGAATTGGTTCGAGTATAAGAAGGAAAATCTCTGCTACAAAAGCTAAAGCACAGGGAGATGTATAACCAATGTGCTACTACAACATCACTGCTCTGCAATGCTTAATTACAAGTTGACAGTTTTACTTGACAGTTATCACTATGAATGTAGACAAAATAATTTGTTTAAAATCTGACAAAATGCAATAAACCATTGCAGCAGGAAGTTGTTGTTTTTTTGTAGATGGGGTGCTTGTGTTTACCAATTATGTTTAGTGTTGAAATCCTACCCAAATATAGTCTGAATAAAATGTATTGCGGTCTGAAAAATAATTGAGCCAAACCACAAAGGCAAAATTCAGTCCTTTTACAGTTATTCTTATTTGCTGATTTTTAATAAGATATTGAGTCAGTAATGCAGTTTTTGGGTCAGAGAAGATAAATGAAGAGCAGACAAGCAAGCTTTTAGTGTAGGATTGTGCTGGGTCAGTCAATTTTCTAGTGTGTCACAGAAGTGGGATAAATGAGGCCTTTCTTATAGGTTGCATTAGCAAGGTTTCACATTCGCTTTTCACCACTGCTTTAAATTGAAATTAATAAACAGGAAACCTATATTTTTAGATTCATGTTGCGTGTACGCTACACTGGATGCCTGTTGTACTTGGCTGCAAAATGATGACTGGTAGTTGCAAAAGCCAGTAAAAGAGAAATGGTCACGAGAAGAAACTACAATTTACACTGAGAAATCTCATGTTAATAAATTTTAAAACTTTAAAACAGGAGGAAAGGTTTAAAAATGTACTTTCTATATACTATTAAAAGTCTCATCTTATAAGTTTGTGTGTATATGTCTGTATGTGTGTTTGTCGCTATGCGGCAGCGCTGAAAAATGTCCACATTCTTACACATTTTCCCGTCCATAATCAGGTTCCTTTCAGATTTGGTGCTATATTTCACAAGTTATTGATGATTAAAGTTTTTTAAAAAAACAACTTTGAGAAGAATAACTGGGACTCTGCTTTGAGGATTTTCTGGCAGCTTCCAGTGATGACGTCACAATGGCATCTCGCAGTCGTCCAATCACAATGGGATCTCATTTACATACGCTGACAATGGGATCTCATTACCTACGCTCTTCACGCTGTCCTGACTCACATGGATAGACAGGGCACGTACGTGAGGATGCTCTTCATTGACTATAGCTCTGCATTCAATACAGTTATCCCCACCAAGCTCACCACCAAACTCCACCAGCTAGGCCTCAGCTCGGCAATATGCGATTGGATCCTGAACTTTCTGACGGAGCGACCGCAGGCAGTGAGACTGGTCCCGCACCTGTTCTCCACTATCACCCTGAACACCGGCACACCACAGGGCTGTGTACTAAGCCCCATGCTCTACTCCCTCTTCACTCACGACTGTGTTCCTGCATTCGACACCAACACCATCGTGAAGTTTGCAGACGACACAACAGTAATTGGGCTGATCGCCAACGGTAATGAAACAAAATACAGAGTGGAGGTGCAGAACCTGGCGGACTGGTGCGCACGTAACAACTTGTCACTAAACACCTCCAAGACCAAGGAGCTGATTATTGACTTCAGGAGGTCCCATAATGGAGAATACGCCCCAATCTCCATCTACGGGGAAAGTGTGGAGAGAGTGTCCAGCTTTAAGTTTCTGGGCACTCACATTTCAGAGGACGTCACATGGTCCACCAACACCGCTGCGCTGGTCAAGAAGGCACAGCAACGACTGTTCTTCCTGAGGACATTAAAAAAGACTGGTCTGCCCCAACAGCTGCTGACAACCTTCTACCGCTGCACCACAGAGAGCATATTAACGTATGGCATTTCTGTGTGGTATCTCAGCTGCACGGAGGCGGAGAGGAGAGCTCTTCAGCGCGTCGTCCACAGAGCGCAGAGGATTATTGGGACACAGCTACCAGCCTTTGAGGGCATCTACCCCACATGGTGCCTCAGGAAGGCCGTCAGTATCCATAAAGACTCCTCACACCCTTGTAATGGACTGTTCGAACTACTTCCCTCCGGCAGACGTTACAAGGCCTTCTACGCCCGAACCTCCAGACTCAGGAACAACTTAATTCCCAGAGCTATAGCGGCTCTGAACCGGCCCTGCTGAGTGCCCCCCATCCCCCCTGGACTGTCTCCCTCGGATGGTCATGTCGCACAGACACATCTGCACTTTAGTCTGTTGAACAGTTTTGACGGTTTTACTGTTCTTTTTACAATCCATATTCTCGGGATATCTAAATACAAATTTTATTAGTTATTTATGTTATGACATTGGTTGGAAGCTGCATACCAAATCTCGTTGTGCTTATGTGCAATGACAATAAAATATATTATTATTATTATTATTATTATTATTATTATTATTATTATTATTATTATTATTATTATTATTATGTCACAATGAGATTGCAGCCCTCCTAGCTCCAGCAGGTGCAAATGCATTTTTCTTAAAGTCACAGAACTTAATTTTAAAAAAATTCAAAATGAGGGAGTGTGAATCAGGCGAAATGAGCAGCCCCTGCGCAGTTGGGGGCTATGGGTGAGTGGTGCAATATTGCGTTGGGGGAACGGGTTAGGTTGGGGCAACGGGTGAGTGGTGAAAACGGGTTGCATTGGGGGAACGGGTGAGTGGTGGAAACGGGTTGCGTTGGGGGAACGGGTGAGTGGTGGAAACGGGTTGCATTGGGGCAACGGGTGAGTGGTGGAAACGGGTTGCATTGGGGCAACGGGTGAGTGGTGGAAACGGGTTGCATTGGGGCAATGGGTGAGTGGTGGAAACGGGTTGCATTGGGGGAACGGGTGAGTGGTGGATTATTGCGTTGGGGGAAAGGGGTACAACGGGTCCAACTTGGTCTAGTTTATCTTAAAAAAGGAGAACGTGGACACTTATTTTTCAGAGCCTCTGTGGGCATGTTCAGTCCTGATGCAGGGTTTCTCCCTGAAACAACAGTTCCTTCCCACCACAGATGCTGCTCAACCTGCTGAGTTCTTTCAGCTGATTGTTTTGAGGGATATGTATTTTGTCACAGATTTTTTTAAGCCAATCACATCAAATTGTTAAAGTTTAATTTAACACTGGCATTAATTCCAGATTCTTGCCTGCCCCATTATTTTAATTGCAGAAATGTAAAAACATTCTAATGTATTTTGCTTACTAATCTGCAGTCTTGCATCACACGGGTGAAAGTGGCAGTATTTCTCTACTTGTGGCTTCCCACAAACAACTGAGATGAATAGGTAGTTAGATTGTAAATTGACATTGCTTCAGGGAAAATGCTGGTCAAAATAACTGATGAACTCTCTACTCTGAAAAATGCTACTATATTTATAAGATTTATTGGAAGAGGCAGACTTGTGTTTAGCTTAATGTTTCATTCAAAGGAAGGTTCTTCTGACAATCTAGCACTGCGCTTAGCCGAGTGGAATTTCAATATTTTATGCAACAATTACCGATCAGATATTTTTCAAGTGGGTGTAACAGGGAATGTCAGCATTTGTTGGCAACCCCGATGCCCTTGCAAAGGTGTTAGCATCTCCAGTCTTAACCTTTATGAATTGGTATGGCGGTACTCCCAGGCATGTTAGATAGACGTTGCATGGTTTTGACTGAACTATGTATAAACTATTGTGGAACCTTCAGATGGTAGTGTTCCCATGCTCCTACTGCCTTTGTCCTCTCCAATAATGTGTGGGTTTCGGAGGTGCTATTGAAGGAACTTGGCGGGTTATCGTCTGCATATAATGAATGATACACATAGCAGCCTTGCTGTGCCAATGGCGAAAAGAGCGACTGTTTTAAAGTGTTGGGTGGGGTTATATTCAGAAACAAATAGAGCATATTCATTCACATTGCTGACCTACCTCATAAATAGTGACAAGGCTTTGAAGAATTGGAATCTGAACCACTCTGTAGAATACACATGACCTTTTGCCTGATATAAATATAACTGCCTAAAAATCTTTGATTTTATTACTTCCCTTAAATTTTAGTAGATTTCCTAAATTGCTATCATATTGCTCGGAAAAGGTTAGTTGTGACATTCACAATTTTATGGTGAAGTTTCCGACATTACAATAGTACCTGTCTTTCAAAAATACTTAAATTACTTCTGAGTGGAACATGTTGTTATTTGTGAGGATTCCTATTCAACTATCTTTTTCTTGGGTAAATATTTCTGAGAGTGGAACGTCTGTTCAAATATCTTGCCTGTGTTATCATCAAATTTAGTTGATAAAGATTTAAAGTATTCCTGTTTAATTTGTTTCCCCATCATTAGATAATGCCATATCCATGAACTTAAAAAAAAACAGCTTAAATATTATTACAATCCCTTTGATTGTGGACATTTAAATGGGATGAATGGCTGTTATTTTCATTCTAAAATTGGATGCCTCAGAAGCTTTAAAGATTAGTTAGAAAGTTCAGAGATGTGTTATTCTCATTTCACTTTGTATTCATTTGAAAAGAAAATGCTTCCAAGAATTTCATGGATGCATGGATTTGTTTATAATTCTTAATGCTGTGCACAAAAGACAGCTCTTTTAACGATAAACTGTACCTTATTTAAGTTTAGATCAGAATAGGTTAACAGGACCATTATAGTATGATGCTGTTGCTTCCAATTTTATACCTGCTGTATTTTGAGCTGTTTTGACTCTTCAAATTGAGTTTGACTTAACTGCAGGAACTTTGGTCATATTATTACAAACCTTTAACATCCCTCCAAAGCTTTTGCGTTGAACCTTGTAGAGATCAAGTCAAGTATCCTTTATTGTCATTAAGACCTTTCAGTCTGAACGAAATTTCGTGCCTTGCAGTCATAACATAGAATAAAACAACAAAACACACAGTAAACTCAGATTTAACATCCACCACAGTGAGTTCACCAGGCGGTCGAAGCTGCCGAAGCTGCCGTCCTCCAGTCCAGCGGAGGAAGCTGTTGTTGCGGGAGCTCCGGAAAAACAGGTCACCAACCTGTGACGTGCGAGCTCCCGACGATGTCGTCCACTGGGCCCGGTGCCGAGCCTCCGAGGCTCCGAAGTCGGGTCGCTGCCGCCGGAACGCCGCCACAGCCCCGAAGACAGGTCACCGCCGCCGGAACGCCGCCACAGCCCCGAAGTCGGGTTGCCGTCGCTGGAAAGCCGCCACAGCCCCGAAGACAGGTCACCGCCGCCGGAATGCCGCCACAGCCCTGATGTCGGGTCGCCGCCGCTGGAAAGCCGCCACAGCCCCGAAGACAGGTCACCGCCGCCGGAACGCCGCCACAGCCCTGATGTCGGGTCGCCGCCGCTGGAACGCAGCCACAGCCCCGAAGACAGGTCACCGCCGCCGCAACGTCACCACAGCCCCGAAGTCGGCCAGCCTTGTGTTGGTAAGTCCTGGCTGGCTCTGCCTCCGAAGCCTCAGGGTCGGTTCCAGTTGGAGGCCGCCAGCTCCGCCATTAGGCCTCAGCGCAGACGGAGACGGAAACGGGGGATATGACAAGAAAAAGGTCGCACCCCCCCCCGAAGGAAGAGACCAAAACATGTTTCTCCCACCCCCACTCCCACACATACACAACCTAATAAACTAAAATTAACTAAAACAGGACAAAAGGAAAAAAAAAAGAAAAAACAGATGGACTGCAGGTGATATTTCAAGATTTGCACAAAAAAAGAAAAACCTTCTATCTCACTAACTTAACACTGAATTTAATTATTGACTTGACTGATTTGTTCCAAAATATAGCCTTTATGTAAAATGCACAGGTCATTGTACAAGGGCTTGGTGTCAAAAGGTGGTGAGAATATTAGTCATGATGAAAATAGGGCTTTCAACAGTCTCTTGTTTCCACTGACGAGTTGTGAGGATGATGCCTGGAGATATCATTGCTTTTTCTTCCATATAACCATATAACCATATAACAATTACAGCACGGAAACAGGCCATCTCGGCCCTACAAGTCCGTGCCGAACAACTTTTTTCCCTTAGTCCCACCTGCCTGCACTCATACCATAACCCTCCATTCCCTTCTCATCCATATGCCTATCCAATTTATTTTTAAATTATACCAACGAACCTGCCGCCACCACTTCCACTGGAAGCTCATTCCACACCGCTACCACTCTCTGAGTAAAGAAGTTCCCCCTCATGTTACCCCTAAACTTCTGTCCCTTAATTCTGAAGTCATGTCCTCTTGTTTGAATCTTCCCTATTCTCAAAGAGAAAAGCTTGATCACATCAACTCTGTCTATCCCTCTCATCATTTTAAAGACCTCTATCAAGTCCCCCCTTAACCTTCTGCGCTCCAGAGAATAAAGACCTAACTTATTCAACCTATCTCTGTAACTTAGTTGTTGAAACCCAGGCAACATTCTAGAAAATCTCCTCTGTGCCCTCTCTATTTTGTTGACATCCTTCCTATAATTGGGCAACCAAAATTGCACACCATACTCCAGATTTGGTCTCACCAATGCCTTGTACAATTTTAACATTACATCCCAGCTTCTATACTCAATGCTCTGATTTATAAAGGCTAGCATACCAAAAGCTTTCTTTACCACCCTATCTAATATCTAATAATCTAATCTAATCTAATCTAATATGAGATTCCACCTTCAAGGAACTATGCACGGTTATTCCCAGATCCCTCGTTCCCAGATCCCTCTGTTCAACTGTATTCTTCAATTCCCTACCATTTATCATGTAACATATTTACATAGCCAAGGAGCATCATTAAAAGAACTTGACACGGAATGTTTTGGAAAATAAAGCAATTCTGCAGAAAAGGACCCAGTGTAGACAGTCTTAGTCTTGCTAAATTTAATCTTGTCACCAACTATCTTTTTAAGCTACAGGTTAAATTTGAACCAAATGCAGTTTACAATTTTCCAGCAAAATGTTTAATTTGACTTTTCCTTTATGTGGTGTCGAAACATAATATCTGAAATCACATGTATATAGAAAGTCACAGATTGCCAATTTGGGCTGTATTATCTGGGAAGATTACTGAAGTAGCCAAGCTAATTACAAGGATGCCAAAGAACAAAATGCACACGTAGTTACTGCATGGAGCCATGCAGCCCATCAAGTTCAAGCTAGCTCAATGAAAAGACATATTCAGATTGTTCCATCTCTCAGCAATCATCTCAAAGTCCTAAAGGAGTTTACATTTTGAGTACTTATCCAGAACTTACTTTGAGCACAATATTAGAATTTGCTTTTATTATTTCTGGGAGTGGTACGTTACAAGCCCTTCAGAATTTCTGTTTAAACAAAGCTTTGCCTCATGCCACATTTGCCATTTTGACTTTATTCTATTTTGTCATGTCTTGAGTCTTGCAGTGTTGGCTATTTTCTCTCTTTCTATATATTTTTATATTTTTGTCAGATTCCTCCACCAGTATCCTGAGGAGCAAAATCTCAATTTGCTATGGAATCCTATCTCAGAACTAAACTCCTTCGGCTCTTTAATCTTTATAGAATAGTTCTTCGGTACTGGAAGGTTTTCACATCTTTCCTAAAGTGTGCTGCTTAGAACTGCACACACAACAGTAAATCACTAATCCCCCATGCAACTATAAAAATATCCTGAGCAAAACACTAAATGTCAGAGTAACTCGGCGAGTCTGGAAGCATCTGTGGAGGGAATGGATAGGTGATGTTTCGGTTTGGGACGCTTCTTCAGGCTGAAATATCCCCATGGTTTGGCACCTGGCTCTCCAGGTGACGATTGCCATCTCCGTTTCTACTCGCTGAAGTCTCTTTTCCTGTACCTTTCAACATAAATGTGAGAATAAATGTCTTAACAATGTTATATTAAATGTGTGTAGTGGTATCAATTAAAAAAAACATCTAGTAGCCCAGATAATCCATTGTCAGACATAATCGCAGTCTTGACAAGCCAGATTATTGGAGTTATGCTGTATTTTAAATTGTGGCCAAATTCATTGTTTTCTATAAGTTTAACCCAACATCCTTGCTCTTCTGTCTACTTATGGCCTATCTGGTCTTGTAACTGCTTTCTCAATGTGTTCTACCACTTTCATCTCTCAATTCTTGTGCTCTTTTAAGAATTGGGACCTTGTTAATCTTGCTTCTCCTTTCTCTTCCCACTGAAATTGTCAAACTCGGTGTCTTTGGTGTTAAATTTCACTTGCCACCTTTCCATCCATTCAAAACAATCAATTTACATCTTTCTCACAATTTACTGCACCCCCCTTGCTGGAAGATTTGGAAATGACACTTTGCACACTCATGTCCATTAATACATGATGTAAATGCAGTATTACAGATCCCAAGAGAGCTTCACCATATAATAAATTCTACTCTGGAAACCAACTGTTTAAGTACTGTTCCTGTCACTTGGTAAATTTTTCACGCTGTCAACTTTGCATTCGATTGCCCCCTTTTTATACCCTGAGATTCCATCTTAATAACAAAACTATTTATGTGACAGCAATTTAATTGCGTTTTCAAAGTTCATATATACCACATTAACCATATTTACCTCATCACCTCTTTCTGTTACCTCATCAAAAAAACATCATCAATTTGGTTCAACCCAGTGATACTTCGAGCTGGAGCGCTGTGTCAGGCAGTTGCTCTCCTGAGTGGAGATGTGAGATGGGCAATCACTTTTCCATCTGGAGTGGTGGGAGGGGAGGTGGGGGTGCTAGGGTTCACATTTGCAGTTGCAGCCCTCTGACCAGTGATCACATACTTCTCCCGCAGCTCTGGGGCAGGCAGTTCTCTCTCCCCGCCTGGAGCTCTGGTCTGGACAGTTATCCTAGTTTTGGATTGCCTCTTCTTCAGCCTGATCTACTGAGTGTTTCCATTATCTTCTATTGTTATTTTGCATTCACAATTTGAAAAATATACCCAAAAGTATGAGGACTGAGAAATATAACATTTTCCTTGAATTACGTTTTATTCATTATTATGTGCTTGGTGAAAGTGCACTGATATTTTTTGATTTTGTGTATCCATTATCCACTAAATACATTTCTATTCCTTGACATGAAACTTTAAAGTAAATTTGATAGAGACCAACCTAACATGACAACAATCTCATGCATTGCATAAAGTTAACCATTTTAAGATTGCGACAGAGAAAATAGGTAAGCTTATCAGTCTTTGTAGTGTGTTTTGTCTGACGCTACTCCATTCAGACCTTGCAGTTTCACAACAGGGCCAACAAACTCCCTAGGTCACAGTAACCTTTTTATTTTGTTGCCTCTTACAAAAAAAATGTTTGCTGTTCTTTGTCTTGAACAAATATTTAACCAACCAAGTTATTTCTCATTTTTTGAAAATGATACATGCCATTTTTCTTGCCTGTGGTTAGTAGGTTTTGGATGCCCAATTTTTTCCTTCGTGGATCGAATGTGCATTTATTTCCATTTAACAAATTCGTTTTTCCTCTAGTTTTTATTTCTCAATGCATGTTAGCTTGTATCTGGGCTACTGGGGAGTAACAGGTCAAAAACGCAGGTCAAAATTTGGATTGAGTGACATTGCAATTGGCGAGATACAATTAGTACAAGGATTCATCTTTATTATTTCACTCAAGCACGACATAAATAATGTTATATTTTAGAAAAGGATAGTTTCTTTTGAATTTTATCTTCAAGATCCTCAAATACAAGTAGCATTCTTCAATACTGAACCAGATCATAATGATGATTTAATAATTTTGACTTTTTTAATATTTGATTTTCTTTTGCATGACTTGGTCTTTTCTTTTAAAAATTAACAAATTAGTTTTGGTATGAACTTCACAAATGCTTGCCCCTTTAAGAGCATAGCTGGATTTTATCACTTGACTTCCTCTTTTCATGATAATAATAATAATAATAAATTTTATTTATGGGCGCCTTTCAAGAGTCTCAAGGACACCTTACAAAAATTTAGCAAGTAGAGGAAAAACATGTAAGCGGAATGAAATAAATAGTAGAGACATGACTAGTACACAAATTAAAGACAGAATTCAATTCAAAACACAATATGAGGCAATTCAAGCACAGATGAAAAGGGAGGGGGACGTGGGGCTAAGGATAGGCAGAGGTGAAGAGATGGGTCTTGAGGCGGGACTGGAAGATGGTGAGGGACACGGAATTGCGGATCAGTTGGGGGAGGGAGTTCCAGAGCCTGGGAGCTGCCCTGGAGAAGGCTCTGTCCCCAAAACTGCGGAGGTTGGACTTGTGGATGGAGAGGAGACCGGCTGATGTGGATCTGAGGGACGTGAGGGTTGGTAGGGGGAGAGGAGGTCAGTGAGATATGGGGGGGCCAGATGGTGGAGGGCTTTGTAGGTGAGGACCAGGATTTTGTAGGTGATCCGGTGGGAGATGGGAAGCCAGTGAAGTTGTTTGAGGACTGGAGTGATGTGATGCCAGGATTTGGTGTGGGTGATGAGTCGGGCGGCTGCGTTCTGGACCAGTTGGAGTCGGTTGATGTAGGTGGAGCTGATGCCAAGGAGAAGTGAGTTGCAGTAGTCCAGTCGGGAGGAGATGAAGGCATGGATGAGTCTTTCAGCAGCGGGAGGTGTGAGAGAGGGTCTGATTTTGGCGATGTTGCGGAGGTGAAAGAAGGAGGTTTTAATGACATGGCGGATGTGAGGCTCAAGGGAGAGGGTGGAATCAAAGATCACGCCAAGGTTGCGGGCCTGGGGAGATGGGGAGACAGTGGTGCCGTCGATGGTGAGAGTGGGGTTATTGATTTTGCTGAGTGTGATCCATATTTAAAGCTTCTTAGCCTGCCTCATCTTCACTTATGGTGTCAGCTTTGTTTAGTTGTATCTGCATATTTGATTTAGTAGATCATGGGTTCATGCCTACTGCAGGGACACGGTCACATGGTCTAGATTGCTGTTTCAAATCGACATTGAAAAGGGTTCTGCATTGTTGGAGGTACTCTGTTTTGCACAAGGTTAAAAACTGACTCTGTTCAGTGGATATGAACGATAAGCCAACCTCCTCTTCCTTTACAGTATCGGCTTGGCTCTGTGCTCTCATCATGGAGTCAGCAAGTCATGGGTCCAAAGCCTTTCCATGGACCTCGGCAATTTTGGTGTGATATTTTGCCTGTTCTGCGTTGTTGGATGAACCATTTTTGGATAAGGTGTTAGACCTTGGCCTTGTCCATTTAAGTGGATGAAAAAAATCTCTTGACACTATTTGGAGAAAAGCGGAAGAGTTTTCCCAGTATTGTCGTTGATATTTATTTCTCGAGCACATGCCACTCTGTGCCGATTGGTTGTGGTGTTTGTCTGCAAAACGATGTCTGCATTTCAAAACAATTTACTGAAATACTCTTGAGGATGAAAGCTAACGTTTCTATTTTCATGGATTTTAAAATGTATGCCTTAAAACTACTTTTCAAGCCGATTACACCAGTGATCTTTTCAAGAATGAATTAATATGAAATGAACTGTTAATGTTCCCTGATTAGTTTCTTGATTGTACATTGCTTAATGATACTGCAGTTAGTTCTGTCCTCAAAACATTTTTTCGATCTGCCTTCGAACCCTCCTCTGAATTTTATTCACTCTATTGTGCCTTCTCTGTTTCTTTCCTCTTACTTGCTTTCCTGCACAGTCTTAATATTTGTCATTAGCACTATTACTTAAACTTATCCCCCTAGTCCTCACCTTACACCCCAACAGCCGTTGCGTACAGCACATAATCCTCTGACGTTTTCGCCACCTCCAATGGGATCCCACCACTAGCCACAGCTTCCCATCTCCACCTCTTTCCGCTTTCCCCAGAGACCATTCCCTCCACAATTTCCTGGTTAACTCACCCCTTCCCACCCAAACCACCCCCTCCCCCGGTACTTTCCCCAGCAATCGCAGGAGATGCAACACCTGTCCCTATACCTCTTCCCTCGGCTCCGTCCAAGGATCATGACAGTCCTTTCAGGTGAGGTTCACTTCGCCCTCTTCCAACCTTATCTATTGTATCTGCTGTTCCAGGTGTGAGGCTCTGAGTTGTTTATTTCCATTGAAATGAAGAGATTCTGCAACAAATCAGCTGTCCTTAATTCCTGTGAGGAGTTCAACAGTGGAGTGCCTGAGATCCTGTGCTGGAATTCTGGCGATCCTGGCCAGCAAGTTTTTTGGGATCTCCACATTTGCCTATCTCAAACTCGGCCTTTTGGCTAAGTTCAAATGTAGTATCTGTTCTTTTCTGTCGAGGATGAGGATCGCGGCTCTAGGACCAATTGAAATTGGAGATCACGTTGGTGACCAGGAGTCTGTCAGTTGCTAGCTTAGAGGTGGATTCATGCTGGTTGGTTAACCAACCTAACACCTCATCCAGTCAGAATGGCAGCAGCAAATGGAGCGGGAGGACAGGGTATCCGGCGAGTGAGCATGAAAGACCTCAGTGAGGCGAATCCCTTCTCACGGGACCTGTTTGTCGGGAAGGTCTTGATGGACGCCTGCCAAGGACATTTACTGTCTCCAGGACTTCCCTGGTAACGGATACTTTGATGCCACTTTCAAGTATCCAACGGGATGGCAGAAGCTGATGCAAGACTTCTGGGCGAAGGGGAACAAATCACCGCTCTCCCCGCTGAAAGTGCAGCTGATCTTCACCCTCCCCACCCAGAAGGAACGGATGATCACGGTGCACATGTTTAACCCACATGTGCCCATCGTGGATGTCCTTGCCTTCCTTGCTCGTTATGTCGAGGGAGCAGGGAACTGTGCGGATGTGAAGGGCTTGTTTGGGATCTGAACGAGCAAGCAGCAAGTGAAGATGAAGCTGAGGGTGGACGGGAAGGGAGCCAACATCCACCCTCCCTCGGTGTTCGCTATCGGAGAGAACCCAGGCTACATGATCTACGCGGGGAAACCCAAGGTGTGCAGGAAATGCAACAAACCTGGGCACATGGCAGCACAATGCAGTGCAGTTGTCTGCAAGAACTGCAAGCTGGAAGGCAACGAGACAAAGGACTGCCAAGTGAGCAAGAACTTCAACCTGTCGTGGGGAGGCAGGCCACCTCAACAGGGCATGCCCTAATAGAGCCTGCATTGGATATATTTATTTCTCGAATAAAGTATATTTTGAAATAAAAAATCTCAAACTTGGTGGCAAGCTGACATTTGGTACCAATTTGATAACATTTCCCAATGAGTTTCTGATGTTATATAGTAAATAGATGCATACATTCCTGATTTTGGGAGGAAGGGAAGAGATAGGTGGGAGTCCAGGGGAGGGAGAGAAGAGGAAGGGAGGGGCAGTACATGTGGGAATGAGAAGGGGTGTTAAAATGATTAGCATCTGGGCGATCCGGTAGGCCTTGGCAGACTGAGCACAAGTGTTCTATACTTGGTCTCACTAATGTGCAGGAGGCCACGTTGGGAACACCAGATGCAGAAGATGAGGTTAGAAGAGGTGTACGTGAACCTCTGTCTCACCTGGAAGGACTGGCGGGGTCCCTGGATGGAGACGAGCAGGGGACAGATGTTACAATATCTGTGGTTGCTGTGGGAAGTACTTGGGTCAGCCTGGGATGAGTGAACAAAGGAGTTGCAGACGGAGCGGTCTCTGCAGAAGGCAGCAAAGGGTGGAGATGGGAGGATGTGACTGGTAGCGGGATCACGTTGGAGGTGACAGAAATGGCTGTTGGAGTGAAAGATGAGGATCTGGGGAACCATCCTTGTTCTGTAAGGGGGGAGGGGGAGTGAAAGAACTAAGGGACGCAGAGGAGACATAGCAGACTGATGCACCTTTGACAGATGGGGGGAACCACATTTACAAAATATAGAGGACATCTTGGTTGTCCTAGAATAGAAAGCCTCCTCTTGGGTGCAAATATGAGTGATCATTTGGTCAGGTGGCACCCATGGAGAGAGAAACTGTTAATGTTTCATGTCAGTGATTTAATCAGAACTGATAAGGCATTATAAATTCATAATAGTCCTCCATCCGAAATAACTGTGTTTCAAAAGTTCAGCCAAGGCTTGTGTCTCTAGGTAGCTGTCATAAAAATATTTCCAAAAGCTAAATAATCTTTTTCTAAATTATTTACATCTGTTTCACTTTGCTGGAGTTAAAGATATAATCCCATGCTTAAAAATGTGACCATTGTCTGTTAGTAATGGCAATTGGAAGTTGGTAAAAAAAAAAGCCTTTTTAAACTGTTTTTCAGGAAAAGCAAGCAGGCTTTGGCCTGATCAATGCTGATTTTTGTTTGAACTGATAAAGCAACAACTAATGACATCTGGGGTGTTAGTGCATCGTGACCCTGATCTACCCATTTGTTAACATGTGATACCTCTCCTTGTGGGCTGAGTATTGTGATCTATCACATTATGGAAAAAATAGTACAGAAGGGTTGTTTCATTTTGGATCTCCAATCGAGCTGGGACTAGAAAGGTGGCATCTAATTGAAAGGTATAAGGTAAAGAGGTTTCAAGCTGCTCAAGAGCAACTACATGTATTCATTATGAACTTGGGTTTCGTGCTAATTTTGATTTTTAGAGGCCTTGCTGGTTATAAACAGATTTTGACTGTTGGTTGGCAGCCAAGGTGTAAAAACAGTTGATTTTACTGAATGTTTACCAGTATAAAATGAAATTCACAGCTTAAGTGTCTGGAGCAAATACTGTTGTTATAGCAGTTGTTAATATGTAGGGAACTGAAAGTATTCATTGATTTGTAATAACATGTCTTTTAAGATATTCTTTATGTGACGTAAAGTAAGAATGGAGTATGGTGTTAACACTACAGAAATGTATCTTGTCTGAGAGTATCTCTCGAGGTGACTTAATGCCCTATTTATATAAGCTAGAATTATGGAGATTTTATGTTTACATCTGAAATATTGTATCAAAAGTTACTCTAAGCAAACAGAAACATAGAAAATAGGTGCAGGAGGAGGCCATTCGGCCCTTCGAGCCAGCACCCAGTGATACCAGAAATGAATAAGGTTGGTAACTTTGGTAAACTGGGTAAATTAAAATGTTTCGAACCCTGAGCTATAGTTTGGTGATGAATGGAACTAGGGTGTTTTTTGTTAGCACTCTGATAGACGTAGCTTATTTTCAACAAAAAAATAATGAGAGGGAAATGCTCTTCAGCCTCAACTTGGAACACATTTAAGTTTCTACCTTTTTGGAGACATTTAGAAAGCTTGGTTTTAAAGCCCATTTATAGTCCCGTCAGGTAAGAACCAAATACAGGCTGTTCCTCCCGCACCCCCCACCCCCAAGGGGAATTTATGTCACGTAAACCAATAAATGCAAAATGTGAAAGAAACAACTAATTTTGTGTTTTTGTTTTAATCAACTCGTTTCTCGATGCATGCGCAGGTGTACTGTTCATTCATGAGTGTGATGGCTTCATTTTGGTATCTAACTGGTGGCACAGCGGTAGAGTTTCTGCCTTACAGTGCCAGAACCCCGGGTTTGAACCTGACAACGGGTGCTGTCTGTATGGAGTTTGTACATCTCCCCAAGACAGCGTTGGTTTTACTCGGGTGCTCTGGCTTCCTCCTACATTCCAGAAACATACGTTTTTTTAGGTTAATTGGCTTGGGTAAAAAAATTGTAAATTGTCCCGCATGTTAGTGTGGGGGAATCACTGGTCGGCGGGGACTTATTGGGCCGAAGGGCCTGTTTCCACGCTGTATTTCTATACTAAATTAAAACAGATGTATTCACGATTTTATTTCTTACTTGCCCTCAAGATTGTCTGAAGCAGGGCCCGGATAAATGATCATGCACGCTAAATATTTCACTGAACGTTAAAGTTGATATTTTACAAAATTTAATTTAGTTAAGAGATACAATGTGGACACAGGCCCTTCGGCCCACCGAGTCTGCGCCAACCAATGATCACCTGTACATAAGATAAATTTGTTATCCCAGTTTTGCAATCTAGGGGTAATTTACAAAAGCCAATTAACCTGTATCTTTGAGAGGAAACCTGATCATCCAGAGAAAACCCAAGTGGTCACAGGGAGAAGATACAAACAGCACCCAAGGTCTGTATGAAACCCGGACGGACTCTATAAGGCAGTAACTCTACTGCTGCCCCATTGTGCCGCCTTAAAATGCAAATTCTGGAAAAAGATCTCTGTGCAAATGTTGGGCTTGGTATATCTGCAGTGGAACACAAAATCAGAGAGAAAATTAGTGCTTTTCAAAAGCATACATTTTTCATACAAATCAGTTGCCTCTCTGAATGGATACGTCAAAATTTCAATGCCCATGATGGACTGGGCAATGTCTACCACTTTCCGTAACTTCATTTGTTACTTAACCAGTCAAAATATTCTCTATCATACACCTGTGGGAGAATTCGGTGACATACCAAATCATCCCAATCTTCTAAGGAAATAGACTACAAGATGATTAGAATGGTAAAGAGTTCCATGTGGAAATATAAACATATTGCATTGGCCAGTTTGGAATAATCTTCAGATTCTGGTGTACATCCTGTATAATGAATGAATCTCTCCAGCATACCTTCTTTTCCTCTATCCCCTTGATATTGCAGCAAGTTGTTTCTTTGTAGTTGGGGTGGTTGAAGGGAGGTGAGGGGTGGAAAGATTGATTAACTCCAAATTGCTGAGTCATCTTTACCAGTGTGCAGTATTTTTTTACTAACACACACATTAGCTTAAAATGTAAATTTAAATATTTTATTGCACTAAGATGGCTTCAAAATATTTATAATGGCAATTTGTACAATTAATTTTCATACCACATAAACTTTTCTAATTGTGCAACTCTGCGCTCTGTGGCTTTCCCAGAGATAACATTGCATGACAAAAGAATTTACTCCCTATTTAGAAAATCAGCCAAACTGATTTCTTGTTTAGACTCTAGAAATACAACGTGGAAACAGGCCCTTCGGCTCAGAGAGTCCTCGCCGACCAGAAATAACTACACTAGCACTATCCTACACTAGGGACAATTTACACTTTACACCAAAATCTATTAACCTACAAACCTGCACGTCTTTGGAGTGTTGCAGGGTGCAGGAGCACCCGGAGAAAACCCATGTGGTCACAGGGAGGACTTACAAACACCGTAGAAACAGCACCGCAGTCAAGATCGAACTCGGTCTCTGGCACTGTAAGTTCAAGTTCAAGTTCACATTTATTGCCACATGCACCAATTAAGGTACAGTGGAATTTGACTTACCATGCAGCCATACAAACAAAAGAGCACAATACACAATAGAATATAACATGAACATCCACCACAGTGGAATCAACATTCTTCGGAGTCGGTCACCAACCAGGTCTGCTCCCCATGTTACCGTCCACAGGATTCACGGCCGAAGCCTCGCGTGTGTGCTCATGTGCGCGGCTTCCAAGAAATTGTGACCCCCCCCATATTTTGATAGCGATTTCCGTACCTGCCGTGCTCTTTGTCAGTGGATCACCAACTTCCTGACAGACAGGAAGCAGCATGTGAGGCTGGGAAAGCACATCTCGGACCCGCTGACCCTCAGCATAGGAGCCCCGCAAGGCTGCGTACCCTCCCCTCTCTTTTACTCTCTTTACACCAACGTCTACACCTCCACAGACCCCTCTGTCAAGCTTCTCAAATTTGCAGACTACACAACCCTGATGGGACTGATCCAGGATGGGGAGGAATCTGCCTACAGTCAGGAAGAGACACAGCTGACGTCCTGGTGTCATCGCAACAACCTGGAGCTCAATGCTCTTAAGACAGTGGAATTGATTGTAGACTTTAGGAGAGCTCCCCCTCCCATCCCCCCCACTCACCATCAACAACACCACAGTCACATCTGTGGAGTTATTTAAGTTCCTTGGAACCATCATCTCCAGGGACCTTAAATGGGAGGCCGCCATCAACACCACAGTCAAAAAGGCCCAACAGAGGATGTACTTCCTGCGGCAGCGAGAAAACACAATCTGCCACAGGCAATGATGGTCCAGTTTTATAGAATCTGTCCTCGCCTTCTCCATTATGGTCTGGTTTGGATCAGCCACCAAGCACAACATCCAGAGCTGCAGAACATCATTCGATCAGCTGAGAAGGTTATTGGCAGCAACCTTTCCCTGCCACCCCCCCCATCGACAAACTGTACACTGCAAGGACCAGGAAGCAAGCGGGTGAGATCATCTCCGATACCTCTCACCCGGGCCACAAACTCTTTGAAGCATTTCCCTCTGGAAGACGACTCCAGACTGTCAAAGCCGCCACAGCCAGACATAAAAACAGCTTTTTTCCAGCTCTACTCAACAACCAAAAGTCTTTTGCTCTGGTATTTTATTTCATTCTTCACATGTTTAAATTATAATGTTTTATTCTTAATTGTTTTACTTGCATGTTGTTCATTGCGAGCAAATCACCTAGGCAAGTTCCTTGTATGTATACATACTAATAACATTTATTCAAATCAATTAAATTAAATTCAATCTGTGGAGGGGAATGGATGGTCAGGTTTGGGTCAAGACTTTTCATCTTGGCAAAGAGTGATTGCAAGTTAAAAGAGATGGGTGGAGGGGTGGGGCACTTCTTACCCCAGACCTCCATTTCATCTCTTTATGTTGTCTATCGCCCCTCTCCACTTTCAGTCCAGATGCAGCTTTTCAGCAAGAAAGTTTTGAAGTTTGGGGAGAATATAAGATAGGAGGCTGGCCAGGGGCGCATTATAATAGAATTGAAAATTGTTTTCTCAGTACCACATTCAGCCAGCCTGTTGGCTGGAATAATGTTTTCCTTCTCTTTCAATAACTTTTAACAGTTCATTCCTTGTACTCAGTAAAGAGCCAAGTCCTAAAAATCAAGTTTTCGCTCTGCTGCAGAAAGGGTTTTCTCATAGCCAACTAGTTAGTCATAAGGTTGTATTCATCAGGCTTCCAAATAACATTTTGAGAGAAACTAGCTCCAATAGTTCAAGAAGAAACTGTTCTCTGGCTGGAGCACAAATATAGCAGCCCTTTCTGGGAGTGCTTGTTTCTTCCCAAATCGCCTTGCTTTTTTAGATAATCTTCTTGCGAATGAAACATGAACCAAAGGAATAGTTAGATCTCAAGCTGGGTGTTGAGCAGCCACGTTGTTGTCTCTAAATAGATTCTTTGTACACCAGATTTGAAGTTTATATTTTATAATCTTTAAGTGGTGGAGGTATGGAGCATCTATGGAAAAATAGAGTCACTGGCGGGTTTGGGCAAATTCCATTTCACGTTGTTTTAAGCAGCAAAGCAACTTGCCAACTTTGAGATAATCCGTGAATTAATTTGCATCACCAGACCATTATCATTTCCTGTTGTACTTGGTTGCTGTAGCAATCTTGGCTGTCCATTACATGTCTTCTCTATTCCACTGATTTGGATTCAATTGTCTGCAGAATAATTTTTTTTTTCAGTTAATAACGTGAGTGTTATCTTAACTACTTGGAGGCATATTTTGAGCTAACCTTGGAAAGATATAAACCAGAATAAACGTGATTTGTTTTTCATAAGGGGAAATCTAAGTGATTGTCCAGAATAACCATGGGCACTTATCTAGGGAAATAATATATTTTTTCTTTTTTATAGCAACACATCCTTTCCCATTTTTCATTATTTTTTGATCATTTATTGCCTTGCAAGAATATAACACATTATTTGCTCTATTTAGTAAAATGACAAAACAAATGCAAAGCATGTACATCATGAGACTAATTTGTGCCATTGTTGTTAAGGGCCAAGATTCATTAAGTATTTCTGGTGACACTTTTTTGAAAAAGGAATTACTAAAGTCCTAAAGGAATTACGAATAGTTTATTGGCGGTGGGAAAAAGAAAGGACAAGATTAATGGTAATAATAGAATGAGTGTCAAACAGAGTTTATCGTTATTGCAATATGATTGTTTTATTAAAACATTTTGGAAATAATCTCTGCTGGTTCTCAGATAAAATGATGGAATATCCTTAAAAGAAGTACATTATAGGTATTGGAAGTTCAAAGGGATGTGAAAGGTCCTGCATAAATGCAAAATTTTGTTTTATTGGTAAGGAATTGTTTATAGCTGTAGGTGGATTTTTTCAAGTGGTAAGAAATGCAGCTACCAGTTTTCATTCACCAAAGTCCCACAGCATTTCTGCATGGCAATGGTACAGAATAAATGTTGGTTGTGACGGTGAAATAACCCATTGTTCTTCATTAAAGGCCAAGGATTTTTTTTCATTTACCCAAGAAGCCATTGGACTGCAGGATTGATGATGATCTTGGAGTGGCCTTTAATTTAAGATTTGTTGTGTGGAAGTGTATGACTGCTGAGCCAAGGACCATGGGGCATCGGGTTAACCAGAGCTGCCAAGTAGTATGGATTTTCCGTATTTTGTACAGAAATGCGATAAGTATACAGATGTACGAATTTGCTTTGTAAAGTACGGATTTTCTTTAAATCGGCCCGACTTCCTGTTTCATCTTGCTGCTTAAAAAATGCAAGGATATAAAAAGTCATGCTGTAACTCTAAAAATTATAGCAGATTAAATCTATTAGTATTTTAAATTTCATGATCTGGATGATTATTTTTGTAAGCTTTGATCTGCCTGCCCCGCTACAGGTATAAACAGCGGCGTCAGTTTAGCACGAGGGAATTTAAAGGAACAGCGCTATGGGTTGTACTTATACAGCTCGGGCTGTGGGCGAACTGCCACTTGTCGCCGTAGCGGCCCATCGGGGAGCGGCTTCTGGTGGTCCTGAAGTCTCCGGCCAGTTTGCAGTTTTCCTCTGGAGTTGGAACGGGGCTGGGCTGCTGCTGGCTGTGGGTCTCTGGGATCTCCGTGCTTGCAGTGGGCCTGGAGGTCGGTGTCCCGTTGGTCCTAACGTCTCCGGTGACTGGCACTGACCTGCTGGCATCGCCGACGTGAAGACAGTGCAAAGACCCCGCGCCGGTGCAATGGGCGGGGAGCTGGAGAGGGGAGGCAAGGGGTCACACACATGGCCGGGAAGCAGAGGGGTGTAGGTGGGGTGAAACTGAAGGGAGCGACAATCTGCTGCTGCCTGCCCGCTGAGTTAAAAAGTTCCCACGCAAGACTCACGATACACTGTGTATCGTGAGTCTACCGTGGGAACTTTTTAACTCAGCGGGCAGGCAGCAGCAGATGGTCAATTATTAACCCTCCCGCGCAATATACCCTCACCTTCTCTTTTATGAATGGGGATTTAGTTCCCCTTTCTTCGAGGACCGACCGGAGGTTCCGCTGTCACCTCTGCGGGCCGCCCTCGGTGAACGTCTTCAAGGACCTTTCTTCAAGGACCGAAAAAATGTCCGCTATTCGGAGCTTTTCGTTATTTGGATCTTCGGATAAAAGGTTGTGCACCTGTACTAGAATACTGAAATGCTCTGACAAAACTTGGAAGCTCTGGGTTAAAACAACCAATGGAAATCCTGTTCTTTCAATGATATTTCATTGACGGAAGGCTGTACGTTCTCCCTGTGACCTGCATGGATTTCCCCCGAGATCTTCAGTTTCCTCCCACACTCCAAAAACATACAGGTTTGTAGGTTAATTGGCTTGCTATAAAATGTAAAAATTGTCCCTAATGTGTGTAGGGTAGTGTTAGTGTGCGGGAATCGCTGATCAGCGCAGACTCGGTGGGCCAAAGGGCCTGTTTCCATGCAGTATCTCAATACTAAACTAAAGACAGATATGTCTTCCTCAGTCAGTGAAATATCATTGAAAGAACAGTGTATGGAACTGAATAATAATGATGCATTGTTCATGTCAACAAGATCAATAAAGACACCTTGAACAAGTCATAATAGAGGGGACCGTATTAGTACGTTCAAAATACGAAAAAATATCGAAATTAAGCAAGGTTCGATGTTCTTTTCCTTTTTTTGGAATTTTGCTGTTTTATCAACATTCTTGAAATACACAAACAGTGTATGAAAGAGAAAAACCCTTAAGCTTTTGTTATTAACTTTTCTCTCCTATTTGTCCAATGACTTGCCTCAAGCGAATAATATGTGGAGAGGATTTCTAGACAAAATGGTCAAATAAATTGGATTTTCTTGACGAAATTTAGTTTTTATTTTATTCTTCAAATGTGTTCTATGTAAAGATAAGAGAATAAATTGTTCGTATTGGTTTCAGTTGCCTTATTATTGTGGAAAAGATGATTTTAGCATTTATCACTGAACCCCTCCTGAGGAATTGGGTAATGGTGTTTATATTTTAAATACACATAAAGTAAAGTATCCTTTATTGTCATTCAGACCTTCTGGTCTGAATGAAATTTCGTGCCTTGCAATCATACATATAATAATATAACAAAAACACACAATAAACACAAATTTAACATCCACCACAGTGAGTTCACCAGGCACCTCCTCACTGTGATGGAAGGCAAAAGTCTTAAAGTCTTTGTCTCTTCCCTCCTTGTTCTCCCTCTGCGCTGAGGTGATCCAGGCTTCCGATGTTGTGATCCCGCCGGGTGATGGTAAGTAAGTCAGTCCCGCGGCTGAATCCGAGCTCCGCGAACGGGCCCAATCAAACTCCGCGGCCCGGGGTGGTCGAAGCTGATGAAGCTGGCGCCCTCCAGTCCAGCGGACGAAGCTGTTGTTGCGGGAGATCTGGAAAAACAGGTCACCAACCTGTGACCTGTGAGCTCCCGACGATGTCGGCCACTGGCCCACGGACGAGGCTCCGAGGTCTGGTCGCCGCCGCCGGAGTGCCGCAACAATACAGAAGTCGGGCCGCCGCTGCCGGAACGCTGCCCCAACCCCGAAGTCGGGCGGCCGCCGGAACGCCGCCACAGCCACGAAGTCGGGTCGCCGCCGCTGGAATGCAGCCACAGCCCCGAAGTCGGCCAGCCTCGCGCTGGTAAGTCCTGGCTGGCTCTGCCTCCGGAGCCTCGAGATCGGTCCCAGTTGGAGGCCGCCAGCTCTGCCATTAGGCCTCAGCGCAGACGGAGACGGGGGATACGACAAGAAAAGGTCGCATTCCCCCAAAGGAAGAGACCAAAACAAGTTTCTCCCACCCCACCCCCCCCCCACACATACACAACCTAATAACTAAAATTAACTAACTAAAACAGGACAAGAAAACAACAAAAAAATAGAAACGGACTGCAGGCGAGCTGCAGCTGCGAAGGCAGCGCCGCCACTTCCGCCACTTCAACTTATACCCAATAATAATACCTAAATACCCATACAATGCCCAAATATATTTTAAAGGTTTTAACTTGAGAATAACTCCCACGTTAAATCAGATTAATCTGTAGAACAGTGGAGTCATTCATTATCATTATTAATGTTGCCTTGTAATTCCTGTTCTTAGTTCTAAGTTACTGAAATTAAATGTCTCTTTTACCACAGTGAGCTTTCAACCAAAGATCTTAGAGCCTTTCAACTCTGGGTGACTAGTCCAATAGCTGGGCCAGAACTCTGCCAATCAGTGTAAACCATGGTGTCCCATAATTTGTTTTGCCAACAACACGCTCATGTTGACAGTGGAAAGTAATTTATGGCCCTGTGATTAATTTCATGTTACAAGAGCAGAATTAGGCCATTCGGCCCATCAAGTCTACTCTGCCATTCAATAACAGCTGATGTATCGTTCCCTCTCAACCCCATGCTCCTGCCTTCACCCCATAACGCCTGACACCCTCACTAATCAAGAATCTGTTGATCTCCGCCTTAAAAATGTCCATTTACTTGGCTTCCACAGCCATCTGTGGCATTGAATTCCACAGATTTACTTGCCTCTGAAATTTATCTTCATCTCCTTTCTAAAGGTACGTCCTTTTATTCTGAGGTCTCTAGTCCGAGACTCTCCAGCTAGTGGAAACACCCTCTCCACATCCACTCGATCCAGGCCTTCCACTATTGGGTAAATTTCAATGAGGTCCCCCCCTCATCCAGTGCCGTCAAATGCCGTCATCATAGGTTAACCCACTCATTCCAGGGATCCTCTGTACCCTCTCTGGCGCCAGCACATCCTTCCTCAGATATGGGGCCCAAAACTGCTCACAATATTCCAAATGCGGTCTGACCAGTGCCTTACAAAACCTCAGCACTATATCCATTATTTTTATATGCTGTATGAAAATAGCTTTATATATAAAGGAAGACGGTTAGAGACTGGAATGTTCATACATGGATTGTTATTACTAGTTTGTCCACTATTTCCTGTGAAATGTGTTTCAATTGAATATTCCAATTCATGGTTTTATTTTTTTTAAAGCTCAATTAAATGCTTACAGTACAAGAGATGAAGTATTTTGATGGTCAGGATGCCCTAGTGTTAAGCCATCTGTAAAAGTAGTATATATCTGTGCTTGGAAGTCAACTGAGCCGTGCAGTAAAACTGGTTCAAATTCTCATAATCTCCCTGCACAAATGTTACAGTTTAAGTCTTCATTGCTATGGTTTTCTAAAATTAAGATCCATGTTTACCCATCTTAAAAAATAATTATCTGGACCTGTGAACGTGCCAGTTTTTTTTTTTTAACTTTAAGATCAGTTTGAGCAGATTGTTGGAATTGAACTACTTCGTTGATGGTTCCGTTCAACACTTTGTTTAGGTGGATGCAATTATCTGTGGGGTCATAAATCTTTTTCCAATTGCATTTCTGAGTATGAACTTATGGTGTTTGCATCATTAATAATGCTCAAACAACCCGTACCTGAAAAATAAAGTTATTGTTTCATCATCTTCTATCCTTTATCCAACATTTTCCCTAACTTGGTGACCATGTTTTTCAGTCATCCCTTTATCAATTGGCATCGAAAACTCCATACATACTTATTTAAAAAAATACATTGGTCGAGTAACTCAGCAGATTAGGCAGCATCTCCGGAAAACATAGACTGGGGACATTTTCGGTCAGGACTCTTCTTCAGACTGATTGTAAGTGAGAGGGACAAAAGGTGTGAGACAAAAGGATTGAAGAGTTACAAATTGTGAAGCAAAAGGAAGGAATGTTGGTGGAAGAGGAGGGAAGAAATAGGTGTGTCCAGCTGGGGCACAGGGGGGAGAGGGGGAGAGTGGGGGGAGGGGAAGAAAGAGTGGATGAGATGGGAAGGGGGTTGTTTTGTAGTTGGCTAAATTTGGAGAATTTAGTGTTCCTATTGGTTTATGTGGATTATGAGATGTTGTTCATCCAGATTGTGTGTGGCGTCACTCTGGCAATGGAGGAGGCCCAGGAACAAGGTCAGTATGGTAATGGGGGTTGTTGGTATGGGAATGAGAAAAGGAGAACACCTCCTCCCATTCCCATACTAACCAGTACCTCATAGTCAGCTTGGGTAGTTTGTAATCCAATGGTATGAACATTGAATTCTCCAATGTTAGGTGACCACAAATCCTATCCACCACCCCCTTTCTTCCCCTCCCTCCTCAATCTCCTGTGACCCACCTGGACTTTCCTAATACATTTTCTTTTTGGATGCTACACAGAAGTGTGATAGATTTTCCAGTGAATTCAAAGGGAGTGTGGGAATCAAAACATACCAAGTTAAAGTGAGTGTCATTTAAAGGAGGTAGGAACTACAGATTCTAGTTTACAGAAAAGGACACACAGTGATGGAATAATTCAATGGGTCAGGCAGCATCTCCGGAGAATGTTTTGGTTCGGAATCCTTCTTCAGACTAAAAGGGGAGGGCTGGAGATAGCTCCAGTAAATTAAAGGAAGGACCGTAGGGATTGACTTTGCAGGCCTGTATTTCTGTCCCCTTACACTGTGGCCTCTGTTAGTCTGATAAAATGGACAATCCAACAAGGGGCTGGAAACTAGGGTGTGGGAAAATCAGTGGTGGACATGTGCTCAAATATATATATATTTTTTTAACTGAGCCTACCATGTGCCTTTCTAGTTGTTTGCTAGAGAACGTAGAGTTTTATGTGCACTAGGACATCTGGCTGTTTTTGAGCACCAACATGTTTCAATATCTCACCATTAAATAAAAAAGCATATTCTGTTCTTTTTCTACTGCAGTGGATGACCTCACATTTTTCTACATTATATTGCATTTGATATGTGCTTGCTGATCAGCCAATACCCCCTGAAGCATCTGTGCATCGTTCTTGGAGCCCACACTCCAACCTCATTGATTATCATTAACAAACTTGCTCGTATAACTTTTGATCCCTCATTCCAGTCACAAATGCATAGATCCCTGAAACAATCCACTTTTCAAATTTCCTAACGTGTAAATGGTCCCTTTTAACTGTGTTAACCAATCCGGCAGTAGATTATATGAAATACTGTGTGCTTAATTTTGTTTGATAATCTCTTGTATGTAACTTTTTATTAAAAGCATTTCAAAGTCCAAATGCACAACATCAATGCACCCTTATTCTGCTAATTACAACCTTAACATATCCAACAGATTTTCATTATTTTTTCAGTGACCTGTTGCCACTTCAAAAAAGAGATTCCAGGATTGTCCCTATTAGTCATGTTGGGCTAACTAGCTGCTTTCCCCTTTCTTCTCTCTCCATCATCATAAGTAGAGCCAGGATGTTTAGGCACTAAAAATCTCTGAAATAGGCAGACAAAAAGGCATAATAAAATTACAAAAAAGGCACGAAAAAGGCATTTATTGACCAAAAAAGGATAAAAAGGCATTTATTGACCAAAAAAGGATAAAAAGGCATGTATTTCCACCACCAAAATATGGTTAAAAATTATAATATAAAGGTATACTGCATTAAATGACCAAAGTTGCCTGGTTGCACACAATTACTAGCATTTTTTCAAATTAACTGGTGTTAAACTATGCCGTCTGTCAGACAGAATATGTTTCAGTTGTAAAAAACTTTAATATTAACGTGTTAACATAGAAAACGTTATTGTAATCACGGTACAACTAGAGAAAATAGCACAACCTTTTAGCAAAACGGCAAAAAAAAGGCTGACTTAGGCACTTAATCGTGAAAAAGGCATTATCTTGGAGAAATCATCAAAAAAGGCATGAAGCATAATGGGTTATATTTGCTATCCTTCAATCTGTGGGAACCACTCTGGAAACTATGAAATTTTGGATTATGAAAGTAAGTACATTTGTTTCTGTAAATGATTACGTTACACAGCCTGGTGTTTAAAGTCATCTTTAATCGTAACACATAGTATAGCGGTACAGCAGGTTGTTAGTTGCTAGTTCATCATCACCGCTTCCAAGACTACCTAATGTAGGAAGTGGGTGTTAGTATAAAGCATACAGTAAGGTGGGGTTAATGATGTTACTCTACTATGATTGGTTCACATGCAATAACCAATCTACATCCTTCCCCGTAAAGAGCGAATATAGTTAAGCACATGTAAGACGCGCGAACTTAAACATACTCGCCGTACCTGTCAGGCGGTCTACTAATACGACCCGAACGCGTACGGACCAACCCTCTCCCTCCGCACAAGAAATGTTAGTGGGGGAGGGAGGCGGTGAACCCGGAAGGGAGAGAGCAGCTGGGGGCACTTTAGGCGACCGATAGGGTGAGCATGCGGGAGAGGTAGTGTTGTTGTTAGACAGGGTCGCCGGTCGTGGGCTATGTATTTCTGAAAACCTCAGCTCCAAGTCCTTCTCTTGCAACTTAACATAAGTTCCGCACACAGAAGTTATCATTTGAGCAATTCTATTGTATAATATTTCCTCACAGGCTGACATAAACATGGTTTGTAAGTCCTCAGTTGTCTGGAGGTACCACTGGAATTAATCCAGCTAACCTGTACAAGTAATCTTCCTGTTGTTTGTCCAACTAGACTGCTTATCTACTAAAGCATTTGATTAGAAGGTTATTTGGGACTGACTGGGATGAATTCCAATCCCCGGTGCCATGGCTACCTGTCCAGGTAATTCATCCAATTAATCCTAAACTCTTTTGTGGCAGACTGAAGATCTATTTCATTGCGAGATGATTTGAGTTTAGGAGCAAGGAGGTCCTACTGCAGTTGCACAGGGCCCTGGTGAGACCGCTCCTGGAGTATTGTGTGCAATTTTGGTCTCCAAATTTGAGGAAGAACATTATTGCTATTGAGGGAGTGCAGCGTAGGTTCACCAGGTTAATTCCCGGGATGGCGGGACTGACGTATGATGAAAGAATGGTAGACTGGGCTTGTATTCGCTGGAATTTAGAATGATGAGAGGGGATCTTACAGAAACATATAAAATTCTTAGAGGATTGGAAAGGGTAGATGCAGGAAAAAGGTTCCCGATACTGGGGGAGTCCAGAACCAGGGGTCACAGTTTAAGAATAAGCAGTAGGCTATTTAGGACTGAGATGAGGAAAAAAAATTTCACCCAGAGAGTTGTGAATCTGTGGAATTCTCTGCCACAGAAGGCAGTGGAAGCCAATTCACTGGATGTTTTCAAGAGAGAGTTAGGTTTGGCTCTTAGGGCTAAAGGAATCAAGGGATATGGGGAAAAAGCCGGAACGGGGTACTGATTTTGGATGATCAGCCATAATCATATTGAATGGTGGTGCTGGCTCAGGGCCGAATGGTCTACTCCTGCACCTATTTTCTATGTTTCTTTATTTCCAGTATCCATTCATTTAAGGATTAGAAGTTGATTTGCATTGACCATGACATTTTGGAACATATTTTATCATAAGCAGACCAGGACAAAATTGGCAGCTCTCACAAACAGGCCAGGAAATTGCATTATATTGTTAACCTGCACTCGTTGATTGCAGTACACATGGTACACCACTTTCTGCTTGCTATTCATTTCAATGATATCTGCAGTCAGCAAGAATGAATTGCTGGTTTTTTTTCTGACTGGGGGTGGGGGTGGGGGGGGGGGGGGGGGGGGGGGGGGGGGGGGGGGGTGGGTGGTACGCAGGGGGACGGTGTTCCCCTACTTTTCAGTTTCCAGTTTATGTCCAATTTCTGTACTGGAAGGGAGTCAGAGTTGTTATAAATGTTTTTTTTAAAAACGACCATGGATAACCGTTACGAGTCACCGCTGCACCGGCCATGAGATGAAAACGATTTGTTAACTACCACTGTTAGCACTTGTTAACAGCCAGTAGTGTCAATGTGTCATCAATACATCGATCCACATTTCTCAGTAAATGTAATTGTGTTTTGACCAAGTATTAATGGCTCCGCGTTCCTTTGAATAAAATGCACGGGAGAATTTCTTAAAACTCACTGTCATTGAAGGCTCTGGACCACGAGCACGGGCTTAATCCTGGTGTGCAGGTAAAGTAATTCACCCATGTTATTTTATTATTCTCCATCTCCCTCTCCCTCTCCCCACTCCCCCCTCCCCCCTCTCTCCCACTCCCTCTTGTCTTGGCATTGCCAGAATCATTTGGCGTTTTGCGGGGACGGCTGCATCTTCGGTTCCTTCCTGTTGGGGGAGGGGGGGGGATGCCCTGGCCGTGGCGGCACCTGGTCCATTCCCTCTGCGTGTGCCGCCTGGCCCGCTGAGTTCCTCCACCACTTTTTTGGCTCTGGAGTTGAAGGTGGACACGGGGGGCTTGGGTGGCTCAGCGGGACGGGCGGCGGCTCTGGGGAGTGGGTGGTGTTTCGCGTTGAGACCCTTCTTCAGATAATCACAAGTACTCTCACTGACGCGAGTTCAGTTCAGTCTGAAGAAGGGTTTTCTCTCCAGTCGCTGCCTGTTCTGCTGAGTTACTCCAGCTTTATGCCTTTCTTCAATTTCAGAGTTGAATAAAAAACACAAGAGTGCTGGAGGAACTCAGCGGGCTAGGCAGCATCTGTGGAGGGAATGGATTAGGAGTTGTTTTGATCCAGGGTTCTTCTTCAGTAGGAAGGAACTGCAGATCAAAGATACTAGAGCGGATACTAATATCTTTGCTGCCGATCAGGCATGATATTCTTCCGATTTAAATCGGAATTCCGATTTTATTGTTTTCCTATTTGTCAATTTTTTGTTCCCGATTATTTGGCGGCAAATCAACCGCTGTCTCTAAGGGGGTTGCATCCAATCACCGACCAGCTTCCCTTAAAATTCTCGTCCAATCAACAAATCTGTCTCCTCCCGTCCAATCAGCCGCTGTCTCCAAGAGCATTGTGTCCAATCACATAATGCGCTGGTCACTCGGCAGCCAATCAGACGCAGTCTCCGAGGGGCATTGTGACCAATCACTGACCAGCTTCCCTTAAAATTCCCGTCCAATCAACAAATCGGTCTCCTCCCGACCAATCATCCGCTGTCTCCAAGGGCATTGTGTCCAATCACATAATGTACTGGTCACTCGGCGGCCAATCAGACACAGTCTCTGAGGGGCATTGTGACCAATCACCGACCTGCTTCCCTCACTGAAGCAGACGATGGCTGCAACCAACAGAGATTGAGAGAGATGCAAGAGAGCAGCTATGACATATAATACACAATACACGGTATTACAAATACACAATAAACAAGTTATGCATTCTTGTACTCTTACATGGGTATGACCTCACATTAAAAAAAAATCCCTTCCTTCCCAACCTCAGCCTCACGGACCAAACTAGTTCTAGTTCCTAAAACCCATTTCCATCACTGGTTGTGGATAAGATTATGAAGAAGCTCGACTGTATCTCAACAATATGCAGTCAGTACTCACAGCAGATTACTGCAAAAACTAAGATGCCATTCAAAAGCCTCCATGGGGCATGAGTCTGCCGATTCCCCCAGCCTCTTACCCAGCCACACTTATGAAACTCTTGTCAGCACCACCAGACAGTGAACATTCCTGTTAATGCCAAGATCGTGCAGTCCACAACACAGATTACCAGTTTCTTCTAAGACTTTCTTGGTCATCCTCCAGGACCTTCTGTGGAGCACTGAGAATGAATGGTCTTCCACCAGCATGCTGCACCAACTCGGTAACACTGCGAGGACAGGCAAAGTCATACGGCAAGCAGTCACAACCGAAAAACACAAGGGTGATTAGTTGCATTTTATATGTGTAGAATATAAGTTCATTTATAAATTAGGATGGAATATTTAGTTCATAGTTTTTAAGCAAACATTCACTGATAGGCTAATCTATACTCTAGGGAAAGTAAACTGTGAGGTTGTGAATGGGGAGCGATTGTGATTATTGCATCAGGTTAAGGTGAATTATTCATAGACAGTCAGAAGAAGGATTCCTACCTGAAATGTCACCTATTCCTTCTCTCCAGAGATAATGCCAGACCCACTGAGTTACCCCAGCATTTTCTGTCTATATTCATAGACAGTCTAGATAGAGGAGGCTTTTTCAGCACCATCGTTTACTTAGACTCCTTTGCTACAACTTCACCCCTGTTCAGCTGGTAACAGGAGCTGTCCCTTCATTATGATAAGGTTGTACAACATTCAGCAGACCCCAATAAAACTTGACACCTGCAATATTGAATAGTAAGGTAGTCAAAAAATGCTGGAGAAACTCAACGGGTGAGGCAGCATCGATGGAGAGAAGGAATAGGCGACGTTTCTGGGTTGAGACCCTTCTCGCTGAGTTCCTCCAGCATTTTTTGTCCCGAAGAAAGATCTTGACCCGAAACTTCGCCTATTCCCTATCTCCATAGATGCTGCCTCGCCCGCTGACTCTCTACAGCATTTTTTGTCTACCTTCGATTTTCCAGCATCTGCAGTTCGTTCTTAAATATAGGGAATAGTAAGGTCTGTCCAAATTACCCCAGGCAGTGGAAACATGGCTTTGCCACAACTATGGTTTAATTTAGCTAAGAGATACAGCGCAGAAACTGGTCTCTGCGAGTCCCTGCCGACCAGCGATCACCCCGTACACCAGCACTATCCTACACACAATTCACAATTTTACCGAAGCCAATTAACCTACAAACGTGCACGTCTTTAGAGTGTGGGAGGAAACCGGAGCGCCCGGAGAAAACCCATGCAGTCACAGGGAGAACGTACAAACACCTTACAAACAGCACCCTTAATCCAGATCGAACCGGTGCTGTGAGGCAGCAGCTCTACCGCTGCACCACGGTGCCGCCATTACCATCAGATTTGTGTCACAGCTTTCATTGGGCACATGCTGTATACATGTTTGAGTTTGAATTTTTTTAAAGTTTGAAGTTTGAATAAATTTAATGGCCAAGTATTCACATACAAGGAATTTGCCGTGGTGCTCCGCCCGCGAGTGACAACATGACATACAGTGACAGTTAGGAATGACACATAAAACATTAAACATTAATAATGAAACATTATTGATTAAATATGTGAATTAAGTAAAATACCAGAGCAAAAGGAGGCTACAGATTTTTGGTTATTGAGTAGAGCTACTATTCGTGTGGATAAAAACTGTTTTTATGTCAGGCTGTGGCAGCTTTGACAGTTCTGAGTTGCCTTCCAGAGGCAAGTGATTCAAAGAGTTTGTGGCCAGGGTGAGAGGGGTCTGAGATGACCTTACCCACTTGCTTCCTGGCCCTTGCAGTGTACAGTTTGTCAATGGAGGGATGGTTGCAGCCAATAACCTTCTCAGCTGATCGGACTAAATCGTTATCAGCAGGGGTCAAAACTAATTTTAGTTTTGCCAACAAGTCATGGAGAGATTGATCCTAATATTCCAAAGGAAAGGCTATCTGCAATTAAACATTTTCTTGCCTGAGTTGCTATCTGATCTGTTTTTTTCCAAAACGAAACACATAAATTTTTATTTCCAGCAACTGCAGTATTTTTAGAGAGAAGGGTGATCAAGTTCAAGTTCAAGTTAGTTTATTGTCATGTGTCCCTGTATAGGACAATGACATTCTTGCTTTGCTTCAACACTGAGAATTTACTACAAAACAGATAAGTGTGTCCATATACCATGATATAAATATATACACACATGAATAAATAAACTGATAAAGTGCAAATAACAGAAAATGGGTAATTAATAATCAGAGTTTTGTCCGAGCCAGGTTTAATAGCCTGATGGCTGTGGGGAAGTAGCTATTCCTGAACCTGGTTGTTGCAGTCTTCAGGCTCCTGTACCTTCTACCTGAAGGTAGCAGGGAGATGAGTGTGTGGCCAGGATGGTGTGGGTCTTTGATGATACTGCCAGCCTTTTTGAGGCAGCGACTGCGATAAATTCCCTCGATGGAAGGAAGGTCAGAGCCGATGATAGACTGGGCAGTGTTTACTACTTTTTGTAGTCTTTTCCTCTCCAGGGCGCTCAAATTGCCGAACCAAGCCACGATGCAACCGGTCAGCATGCTCTCGACTGTGCACCTGTAGAAGTTAGAGAGAGTCTTCCTTGACAAACCGACTCTCCGTAATCTTCTCAGGAAGTAGAGGCGCTGATGAGCTTTCTTGATAATTGCATTAGTGTTCTCGGACCAGGAAAGATCTTCAGAGATGTGCACGCCCAGGAATTTGAAGCTCTTGACCCTTTCAACCATCGACCCGTTGATATAAATGGGGCTGTGGGTCCCCCTCCTACTCCTTCCAAAGTCCACAATCAGTTCCTTGGTTTTGCTGGTCTTGAGGGCCAGTTTATTGCGCTGGCACCATATGGACAGTTGCTCGATCTCTCTTCTATACTCTGACTCATCCCCATCAGTGATACGCCCCACACAGTGGTGTCGTCAGCGAACTTGATGATGGAGTTCGCACTGTGATTGGCTACGCAGTCATGGGTATAGAGTGAGTACAGCAGGGGGCTGAGCACACAGCCTTGATGTGGTTATGTGAGAATTTTTGGGTTTCCAATATGAGTTTTAGTCATACAACCTGAAAATAGGCCCTTTGGGCCAACTTATCCGTGCCGACCAAGATGCCCTCTCCGAGTTAGCCCTATTTGCCTGTTATTGTCCCTATCCCTCTAAACCTGTCCTGTCCATGTCCCTATCCAAATGCCTTTTTAAATATTGTTATTCTACCTGTCTCAACTACTTCCTCTGGCAGCTTGTTTCACACACCCACCATACTCTGTCGAGAAAGTTGCCCTTCAACCTATTAAATCTTTTCCCTCTCACCTTTAAATGTATGCCTTCTAGTTATTTATTCTCCTACCTTCGGAAAAAGACTCTGTGCATTCACCCTATCTGTGACCCTCCGGCGCACCTTCAGAGCAACGGGGACGTGCAAGGATCTGTTTTGCTTCCGTTTAATTCCTGGGATTCTGGAGGCCTGACAAAACCAGAAAGGAGGAGTTCAAAATAAAACGGAATAAAAGTTAAGTTCACAAGGATCGATTTGCCTACTGTTCTTCACCTGCCTCCAACAACTCCCCCCCCCCCCCCCCCCCCCCCCCCCCCTTCTTCCTGAATATGGAATTGAGAAATTGAAACTGGGCTGTTGTCTGGTTTGAAAACTGAAAGAAAAGTTTTCTTTCCCTGCTTCAGCCTCTGTATCTGGAATGGAATGGTGTTGGAATGGGCCAGGTGTGAAAGCCCCTTATCACCACCCTTGTTTTAGATGTCACACCTTCATTGGAACTTGTCACTCAGCGTGGAGCAGTATGGTTGTTTTAACCTTATATTGTGCTTGATTGTTGGTAATTGCTTTTGAAAAGTATGTGACTTGTAAAATTTCTTGATGTGCCAGAATTTATTTTTGGTTACATTTACATCATTGCTGTTTGTACTGCAAATTTACCGAACACTAAATCTGAGCTAGAAAATTCATGAAGTTTGACCTGGTCAACAGCATTAAATATCAGACAGAAAAGAAAGACCAATTAGTTTGTGGAGAAAAAATAGATGAAATGAGAATGTCAAGGGCACAATATTATTCTTTATACATCATTTATGCATAATTGGAATTTAGTAAGAATTCATTCTGTATGGGGACTGAGTGTCAGATTGCATTGCTGAACTATTCCAGACAACTTGGAAAAAGTTGATGACTTGATTTCCAAAAATGTATTACATTTTTTTGAATTATGTAATGGAGTATGTCTTTACCAGAAGAACGAGTGAAAATACCAACTTTTAGTTTTTGCAAGTATTATGATAGCTTAGATTTGGCTGTAACCAAACAGAAATAGACTGTCAAATTTCTGACATAAAACGTGGTCTAATTCACAGGAATTAAAGTCTGTTAAGCAAAACAAAGCAAATTACAAAATACTTTAATTTTGTTAAATAGAAAAGGGCTCATAAAGTAACTCATACTTGTTTTTCAAACATCTTTGCACTTCAACATTTCTCAGCTGCTTTGTAAATTGTGATGCAAGTTAGGTTTAAGTTTCACTGACGCCAGGCAACCTTTGGTATTTCATCCAGATGGCCAGTCCTCATCCATGAGCCTGAACGTTCTATGTCCAACTTCCAAAACGCATATTTTCTTGCAGGATTTATTGAATAGTGATCTGGAGCAAAAATTCGGGTCGTTTATCTGTCAACCAAGTATGGCGATTGTGGCAGAAACTCAGGTGAAGAATTATTGAAATCACGTAGAAGCATGTTTTGATTTTGTATGCAGAAACATATAACTGTTTGTGTTTATTTCTGTTTTTATGATGGAGGTAATAATACAATAGTTGCATTACTGAATAGCCCTTACAGAATTTTACTTGGAAGGTGGTTTTGACCATTCTCCTTAAAGTCCTGTGGACCTTTTTGACATTAATATGTACAGTACAATGAGAATTTATCTGGTTTTATAATCATTTGGCAGATGTGCATTATCTCATTTGTTGAAGATAGAAAATATGATGGGCAGAACTACTTCACCCTATACATATGTCCTATGGTTTATCATTCCCCTACCTTGGGTAAAAGACTGTGCATTCAGCCTTTATAATTTTATAAACCCTTATAATATCACCCCTGAGCCTCTTGCGATCCAAGGAAGAAAGGTCTAACCTGCCCAACCTCTCCCTATAGCTCAGCCCCTCAAGCCCTGGCAACATCCGTGTAAATCTTCTCTATACTCTTTCCAGCATAAAGACATCCTTCCTATAGCAGGTGACCAAAACGGAACACAGTACGTCAGGTGTCGCCTTACCAACATTTTGCACAACTGTAACATAAAGTCCCAACTTCAACTCTGAATACTCTGACTGATGGCCAGTGTACCAAAAGCCTTCTTTACCACACTATCTACCTGTAATACCACTTTCAAGGAACTAGATCCCTCTGCTCTGTCACTCCCCACGGCTCTCCATTTACTATAAAGGTCTTGCCCTGGTTTGATTTCTCAAAATGCAACACCTCTCACTTATCTGCATTATATTCCATTAGCCATTCCTCAGCCCACTTGCCTGGCTGATCGAGTGCCTGCTATAATTTTTGATAACGAATTTCACTATCTATAGTGTCATCTGCAAACTTACGAATCATGCCTTGTGCATTCTCATCCAAATCATTGATATAAACCACAAACAGCAATGGACCCAGGCCCAGCACTGATCCCTCAGGCACACCACTCTTCTCATGCTTCCAGTCTGAACAACACCCTTCCATTACCACCCCCTGCTTCCTATGGCCTTCCCTCATCAATCATTTTGGTTACCTCTTCAAAAAACTCAATCAAATTCGCAAGACATGTCTCCAATGTACAAAAGCCTGCTGACTATAGTTCCCAGGTTTTTCCTAGCAGTCCTTCTTGAATAGAGGCACAACGTTAGCTATCCTCCAATATTCCGGCACCTCACCATGTCTAATGATGATTTGTGTATTTCAGCCAGGGATGAGCTAGGGCAGGATATCGTACCCTTCTGTTGTTTGCACGTTCCCTCCATCCATTTCAAGTGGAGAAACTTACAGGGGCCCTCCATAATGTTTGGGACAAAGACCCATCATTTATTTATTTGCCTCTGTACTCCATCATTTGAGATTTGTAACAGAAACACTTCAGAATTCAATAGACAATAGATAATAGGTGCAGGAGTAGGTCATTCGGCCCTTCGAGCCAGCACCGCCATTCACTGATCATCCACATTCAGTACCCTGTTCCTGCCTTTTCACCATATCCCCTGGTGCTATCTTTAAGAGCTCTATCTAACTCTCTCTTGAAAGCATCCAGAGAATTGGCCTCCACCACCCTCTGAGGCAGATAATTCTACAGATTCACAACTTTCTGGGGAAAAAGTTTTTCCTCATCTCCGTTCTAAATGGCTTACTCCTTATTCTTAAACTGTGGCCTCTGGTTCTGGACTCCCCCAACATCGGGGAAATGTTTCCTGCCTCTAGCGTGTCCAATCCCTTAATAATCTTATATGTTTCAATAAGATCCTCTCTCATCCTTCTAAATTCCAGAGTATACAAGCCCAGCCGCTCCATTCTATCAACATATGACAGTCCCGCCATCCCGGGAATTAACCTGGTGAACGTACGTTGCACTCCCTCAATAGCAAGAATGTCCTTCCTCAAATTTGGAGACCAAAATTGCACACAATACTCCAGGTGTGGTCTCACTAGGGCCCTGTACAACTGCAGAAGGACCTCTTTGCTCCTGTACTCAACTCCTCTTGTTATGAAGGCCAACATTCCATTAGCTTTCTTCACTGCCTGCTGTACGTGCATGCTTACTTTCAGTGAGTGATGAACAAGGACCCCCAGATCTCTTTGTACTTTTCCCAACTTGACACCATTCAGATAATAATCTGCCTTCCTCACATTTATCCACATTAAACTGCATCTGACATGCATCTGCCCACTCACCTAACCTGTCCAAGCCGCCCTGCATCCTCATAGCATCCTCCTCACAGTTCACATTGCCACCCAGCTTTGTGTCATCTGCAAATCTGCTGATGTTTCTTTGAATCCCTTCATCTAAATCATTGATGTATATTGTAAATGGCTGTGGTCCCAGCACCAAGCCTTGCGGTACCCCACTAATCACTGCCTGCTATTCTGAAAGTGACCCGTTAATCCCTACTCTTTGTTTTCTGTCTGCCAACCAATTTTCTATCCATGTCAGTACCCTACTACCAATACCATGTGCTCTAAATTTGCCCACTAGTCTCCTATGTGGGACCTTATCAAATGCTTTCTGAAAGTCCAGTTACACTATATCCACTGGCTCTCCCTTGTCCATTTTCCTTGTTCCATCCTCAAAATATTCCAGAAGATTAGTCAAGCATGATTTCCCTTTTGTAAATCCCTGCTGACTCGGACCGATCCTGTTACTGCTATCTAAATGTGCCACTATTTCATCTTTTATAATTGACTCCAGCATCTTCCCCACTAATGATGTCAGGCTAACTGGTCTATAATTCCCTGTTTTCTCTCTCCCGCCTTTCTTAAAAAGTGGGATTACATTAGCTACCCTCCAATCCACTGGAACTGATCCTGAATATATAGAAGATTGAAAAATGATCACTAATTCATCCATGATTTCTAGAGCCACTTCCTTAAGTACCCTGGGATGCAGACCATCAGGCCCTGGGGATTTATCCATCAGGCTACCCAACACCATTTCCTGCCACCGGTCAAAAAAATACTGTTGTGGTTGTTATCAGTTTTTAAAAAATGAACATTTGATCTCGAGGTGAAACCTGGTGTTTATTTTTAGGATTAATTATGTTGAGTAGGTATTCTATAATTTGGAGTTCAGACGGTCTTTTCATTAGATTTTATTTTGGATTTTGTTAGATAAGGATAGTTTACATTCTTGTGCCCTAACAAGGAACTGTACATGATGACATTTCTATTGGAATTTTAGTTGTGTACTTTGTACAATCTTCCTGCATTGGTCTCAGTAAAGTGGATTATTTAACCTACAAAAATTAACAATGGAAACCTCTTTCAGAATTTGGAACTCGTATTTGAAGTTAAAATGTTTATCTAGAGTACATGTTTCAAATGGATGAAGTAAAAATACTGTAAATAGAATCACGATATTAGTAGACTTGAATCTTTAAATAATTATGATCCCAGTATATCGGAGAATTTTGGGGAAACCTTAATTTCTTTTCTCTCACTCTCTCTTTTTCAGATATGCGATAGAATGCAAAATCTGTATGTGTGTAACGCAGATCTTCTCTTCAAACAATGAGGAGTACAAGGTGAATAATATTTTTAATTCAATTTTACTCCGTGTATTACCTAATGGCATTTCTGTTTGGTTTGCAGTTCATTTATTTCAATTTGAAAAAGATAACATGTTAAAAATATATAATTTGCGTTCATATTTTTGTACATTGAGTACTTGAGCTCTACCAGCCAAACAGAGCAGAAAAATAAATAATTCACCTATTTTTGGAATATAATTTGGGATGGGAACAATTTTTGGATGTTGGAAAGTTAGCCAACTGTACAGTGGCACCCATGATGGAGAAAGGCCTGAAATTTCCATGGAAGGTGGATGGATTTTTGATGCCTTTTCAAGTGAAAAGGTGCAGTTTTGCCAACACGGGCTGCAAAAATCAGGGCTCATTAACAGGGAGTGTTGATCCTTAGAAAGGTTATGTTGCAAGGTTATTAATAATCATTCTCTTTTGATCCCCTGAATGATTCATGCCCTCTGAAAGTAATCACTCAGCCTCTTATTTAAACGTTTGGTTTTAAAGGAACTACTCAATCAACAACAGTATTAATCAATTAGTCGAATTCAAGGTATTTAATATTTGCCTGTATTTGACACATCAGTATTTGGCCTATTTGAATTTTTATCAGTTTTTGATAAAGGTTTCCTGAATCTATTTTATTCTGTTAAATCATAGGGTTCTAGAGTGTGAAAATGGGCTTGTTGGCCTATTCTCCCCATGCCAGTGATCAAATACGATCGCCCTATATGATGATCCAATGTTCTAGTTCTTTGTCAGTAGCCTTTGTCACCAAACCAAAAACACATAGTGCTGGATTAACTCAGCGGGTAAGGCAGCATCTTAGGAGGATATGGCTGGGCGACATTTCGGGTTGGAACTTTTCGTCAGACTGAAGATGTTGCCTCACCCGCTGAGTTACTCTTAACACTTTACGGATTTTTTTTGGTAAACCAGCACTGCAGTTCCTTGTGTCTCCAGCCATCATCACAATGGCAATTGAAGTGCTCATCTAAGTCTTAAATATTGATGAGTATCTGCCTACACCATCCCCTTATTCAGTGTGTCATATTTCAATCACCCTTTGAGTGGAAATAAATTCCTCTGAAAACCCTGCACTAAATTTCCTACATCTTACCTTAAGTCAGGCCTCTGATCTAGGGAATGATTGGGTTAATATATGAGGAGCGTTTGATGGCTCTGGGCTTGTACTCCTTGGAGTTTTCGAAGGATGAGGGGGATCGCATTGAAACCTATTGGACAATGAAAGGCCTAAATAGAGTGGATATGAAGAGGATGTTTCCAGTAGTGCGGGATTCAAGGCCCATCCAGTAGTGGGGAATTCGAGGCCCAGGGGATGCAGCCTCTGGATAAAAGGACGTACATTTAGAATGAAAATTAGGAGGAATTTCTTTAGCCAGAGGGTGATGAAACTGTGGAATTCATTGCCACAGCCAGCTGCTGTGGCCATGCCACTGGGTTTTTTAAAAGTGGCGATTGATGGTTTCTTGATTTGTAAGGGCATCAAAGGTTATGGAGAGAATGAGGTTGAAAGGGAAAAGTAGAGCAACCATGATTGAATGGCGGAGCTGACTCAATGGGTCGATTGGCCTAATTCTGCTCTTATGTCTTATGGACTGTGGTCCTAAAAATCTGCTATGGGGAGATATTCTCTTGATTGCTTTCAGAAAAAGTCCCTGACAATTTCCCATCAGTCATTTTAATACAAAGCAAATCACGAGGTTTGGTTGTCTACGTTAATGGCTTACATGGTACATTTTAAGTCTGGCTGTATGTGCTCAGTTATCCAGTGCATATTCTGGGTCTTATGAAGTTGATATAACAAAAGTACTTTCAGTTTTTTTCGTGGTAATTTTGTTACATTGCCTAGACACTGAATTAATGTAACTTGACAAAGCTAAGTACGTTAGATGTGGCCAAGGGCTTCCTAACAAACACATTTCTAGGTTCAAGGTTCACATTTATTTGTCACATGCACCAATTAAGGTACAGTGAAATGAGTTACCAAGCAGCCATACAATTAAAAAGAACAACACACAATAGAATCTAACATAAACATCCACCACAGCATTCTTCACTGTGATGGAAGGCAATAAAATTCCGTCAGTCCTCCTCATTTGTTCACCCGTGGTCGGAGGCCTTGACCCTCCGTAGTCACCGCTATGGATGGCCCGATGTGCAAGCCCTCTCGTCGGGATGATCGAACACACTCCACGGCTTGGAGTTCCCGAATCGGCCACTTCCGGTGGCGCTATGGTGGAGTAGAGGCATGCGCCAGCTAGCTCCACTTCCGTACCGGAGACCGCGGCTTCACGATGTTATAGGCCGTGGGCCGGTAGTCGGAACTCTTCTCCGGCGATCCCCAGCAAGGGATCGGCTTGCTCCGCGATGGTAAAGTCCGCTCCGTGATGCTAAAGTCCGCTCCACGACTGCTGCTAGAAGCGCCACAGACCGAGGCTTCAGGATGTTATAGGCAGCAGACCAGTGATCGGAGCTCTTCTCTGGTGATCCCCGGCAAGGGATCGCCCCGCTCCGCGATCGAAAGTCCACGCTGCGCCCTCTGCTGAAGCTCTGGGCCCGACTCCGAGATAGGCAGCACCAAACCAGTTGATAGGCCGCGAGGGATGCGAAGAAGCAACATGGAAAAAAGTTGCATCTCCGTCGAGGTAGGTGACTGAAAACGGTTTTCCCCTATTCCCCCCCCACCACCCCCCACATAAGACATACCGAGAGACATTAAAACATACATTTGGACATACTAAAAAAACAAAAAAAGTTGAATTAACGAACCCGCTGCTGGCGAGGCAGCCGACGCACAGCACCACCCGATCTTAATATCCTCGAAAAATGTTTGCAATTATCTAATGTCAAATACTTGCATGATCTCACACCCCGCACACACACAAAAGGGAATCTTATGCAGGAAGGAAATAAAATCAATTTGTGTTCCCCATGTGCATATAGCTGACAATACAACATTGGGGAGGGTATGGACAGGTGTTGTTATGGGTTGGGATCCTTCTTCAGAGTGATTGGAGTAGGGCAAGAGAAAGCTGGAAAAGAGAAGCAGGGGTGGGACCGGCCTGGCACATGATATATGGCTGTAGGTGAGCCTGTATTATAGTTGATTCAAGTTCAAGAGTAATTAATTATCTGCTCTGATCTGTGGTCATTGCCAGCAGTGTCATAGCGTTGTGGATTATCAAGAAGAGAAAACCACAGAACTGGCACCTGCGATAGGTTTTACGAGCAATTCCCCATGGACAGGAATGGTGCTTCATAAAATCAAGAGTCTTCATTGCTTCTCAGATTGCTCTCTCACTCTGTCTATCACATTGTATCTGCTTCAGTCAGCTGGCACAACACAACACGCCTGTCTTGTTGAACTGAAGTTTATTCCTAATCTGCTTCTGTGCTCTGCCTGTCCAGTGTTGATCTCTTCAATTTGGCTGGCACAAAATCTGAAAAACAAGTTGTGTGCCAGCTGTGCATCTCTGCTCTCTTAGTCTGTGTCATTCTACTCCCCTCTCTAACGTATCTGTCGGTATACATGGACTCAAACTAATAAAAAGTCTGCTGGAGTATATTTTACTGCTTCACGTGTGACCTTGAATTCAAAGTTGTTATTTTTTCTTGTCTACTGATCGTGCTTCAAAGGGTGTAATTTAATCAATAACGTTAAGCAAATGCTCAATGCTCCTCAGAAAAGGGTCAGGCTGCATAACTTTTAGTGTCGAGCCTCTAATCAGTTTGACTAGGAAAACAGATCATGCTGTAAATTCAGAGTCAACCATGTCACTGTTTATATTTTCAGACCTCTGGAGATTACAGTTCTGGTCACGATGACCTGAACTGAAAATGTCTTTCAAGCCTTTATACTGACAGACAATATGTATGCTGCTGTTCTCAACCGTTCAGCAAATTTATTCTAATATCCCTTTGTTGTGTTTTAAAAAAACCCATTCATCTCAAATTAGCAGATTTGCATTAATTTCCCCCAAACAACAAAAATTAAAGTTTATAATGAATGTTGTGTTTTTTTATGTTGGAGAATCTTTCTGTGCCTTTATCCATCTACTTTCCAATTTTCTTTGTAATATTTACTGAAACTCTATTTATTTCTTATTTGTAGCAACTGAGTAATGAAATGCTGTACAAACTAGCATATTGCATCACTATAGTATCCATTATTGCTGGATTGGCTTTAGCCAGTGGTTCAGGCTTGTGCAACCTACATCTTGACTGGTCTGCTTTGAGCTAAGGCTTTTAATCTGTTTTTTGGGGATATTGCGTAAAATGGCAGTTTCAGAAATGTTATGCCTTGCGTGACTACACTAGTTTTGTCAGAATGAACGGTGATAGAAAATGTGCTTCATGGAACAAACTGGGATCATTTTTGTTCATCAATTTGTAAACAATTGGTACAATCATTTAGCACAGAATTTATGCTAACTATGCTAACACTAGTTACCTCATTGTGTTCTTGATATCTTGGATTTGGGCAGAGGTTTCTTGGATGAAATCGGTTGGCTTGTTCTGCTGGCACAAATCGATTACAAAAAAATGTTCAATGCTCTGGGGGAAAAGTTTTCTTTTTGATATAAAGCATCAAATTTTGTTCATTTTCTTGGCGTTTCATTTAAATATACTCATAGCAAAAATGTGATTTTATAGCTTAAAGAAAAAAACAGAATGGAAAACAGTTGCAGTGAAAGATTCTGGTATCAGAATATTCTGACTACTTCATTGTGATTTCTGATTTTACTATTATTTTAATGATAACAAAAATAATATAAGCATGTACTCAAGCTGGAACATTTTATGTTTTTGCCATTTTATAACTAGTTTTTGCCTATTTGTTTTTGTTTTCACTTTATTCCACAGGGTTTATAGGTCAATTTCTATAAAGGCGACCGATGGCAATGAGATGAGTTTGAAATGTTAACCTCTTTCCCGTATCCTGGTTTTAGTGTATGGAAGGAATTGCTGGTATTTAGCAAGCATATGGGAGGTGGGAGAGTGCAATTCTGCTGTTCAAGGGGTTGCAATGTGAAATGGAAGTCTTCAGTTTAGCTCAAACCTGTTTGGCTACATTGTTTATTAAGACTAATATGCTGATTTGGTGCTTGTGGAATGCATTTCAGTACTTCAGGAGTGCATTGCATTCAATTCTCCCAATCATTATTTTAACTGGTTGGAATGTAACTCAAAGCATGAACCGGAGTGAGCAAAGTAATTCTCTGCTGTCACAGATGCATTTTGTTCCAATATGTGTTTTACTTTGAAGCTTCTTAATCAATATGTGAACTGCAGATTAGTTTTCATTAATTTTTCTGTGAATAATTTCATTTCATGACACTTTTTTATTGGGTAAACATAGAAACATAGAAAATAGGTGCAGGAGTAGGCCATTCGGCGCTTCAAGCCTGCACCACCATTCAATATGATCATGGCTGATCATCCAACTCAGTATTCTGTACCTGCCTTCTCTCCATACCTCTGATCCCTTTAGCCACAAGGGCCACATCTAACTCCCTCTAAAATATAATGTAATTCAAAGTATTTTCCCAACCAGAGTTTTGATTGGGAAAACATGCCAAACACCCAGCAAATATAAATTTTGAATTTGATTTTCTGGGTAGGCAAAAGGCTCCTAGTTAGAAGGACAGAGTAGATGTTATGTTATCCTTTATATGGAGAGACATTTAATGTTATCCTTTATATGGAGAGACATTTGGTCAGTAACATTATGCCTTTGTGATGCCTACCATATCTTTCTCGTTGGATCTGGAGGTTTTGAATTACATGGAAAAGTGAAAAAATACAGATAAATCATTGGACCTGTGACATATTACCTTCAACAATGGATTACCAGCCATGACTGTTACTAAGTGCAGGAAGGATTCTGGTGATGACCCAGCCTTGAAACAGGAGCAGGGCAAAGTATAAAAAAAGAAAAGATTATAGGAATTAACAACCATAAAAGGTAGGCTCCAGAGGTAATGTGGTTTGCTCATTAGAATTCATGGGCAAACCACATTTGGAGAATTATAACAAAAAAAACATACAGGTATTGGAAAGGCTGGTGAGACCAGCAATACGTGCAAATATGATCAGTTGGAGAACAGCAAATGGAACATTGAAATATTAGATTAATTAGAGTGACATGGTAGCACAAAGGTAGCGCTGCATCCTCACGACAGTAGCCAGGGTTTGATCTTGATCTTTTGACCACATGGGTTTCTTTTGATTTTTGCCATTGTCACCACATCTTAAGACTGAATGCTACTGTTTTGTAAAAGTAAAAGGGCAAAATCTGAAATCTAGCCCACTGAACAGTTCTATAAATCCAAGGTCTAAAATCTGACCCCATTCAAGCCGTACAATATTTTACATTTACCCCGATTTTGGTCAATGTAAAAATACATTTGTACATGCCAACCATTCTTTCTGTTATGTGCTTCAAAATCAGGTCAAGTCCTCTGGGTTGGAAAAGGTCAGGTTGCGTTGATTCAGAATATGGAAATTAGATTGGTGTACCACTATAAATGAGGTGGTGAAGCTGGCAGACTGATTACAATCCAAACTTCTGGAAATGTAAGATTTTTGGACAATTCCTTCTTTTGGACAGATGGATTTTGGACATTGCATTTGTAGCTTCTTTCTGATTACAAGTCTTCCCCAGGTTATGAATATCAGACTTGTGGACATGTTGTGCAGATTAACAAGCATTTGGGACACTGATGGGGTGAATGGAGATGGATTTGACGGTGATGCGAGGCTCCAGTCATTGTTTTGTAGGAATGAACAATTCTCAGAAGCAGAACCCTGCCAAAAGCTGGGGACTTGGTGCATATTTAGGGCAAAGTGACTGAGAAATGGATAGGAACTCTGGTCTTTTACTGCGGACTGGCATGAAATCCATTCAAAAATTGCTTTAAGATTTAATTTTTAGGAGATGTCCGACATAGCTAAATTCTTCACTGTGTTTGCAATGAGCAGTTAGTTAGTGGGTGTTACTTTCAATTTTTCCTTGAGCTGGCTAATAAAATGATGATCTATATTGAATACACATAAAAGGGCTAAGAGTCGAGGTTGAGAAATTATCAGCGTGTAGCCTTCCAATTCTCCTCTGCTGCAAAACTAAACCATGTAGAATACACCACCCTGATAAAGAAAATCACTTTTGCTAGTTAACAATTCAAGAATCGGTTCCTGAGCAATGTAGAAGGCTAGGTCGACAGTAGGTTACTTTGACATTTATTCCTCAATTATTGTAAAGCCAGTGATAAATTGCAGCTATGAGAGTTGGTTCATAATTAGTTTTTAGCCCTTTCATGTACATGTTCATTTAAGCAAAAAACAAGTTTGTTTTGTGGGAGAAATCGACTTGTGAATAATCCCCTCCAATGGCAGTCGTCTAAACATTTGCGGTCATTTCATTTGTTGGATTTTTAGCTGCATAAATAACTTTTAATTTGATAGGCAGCGCTAGGACTAAGATTAGAAAGGGTTAATATTATTTCAGGGATTTTTTTTCCTCCATTAAATGTGGTTATTATTCCAAAGATTTTCTGTGTGATGTTACACATTTTCACATTTTGGAGTTCTTGGAGTGTTATCTGATTTTGCTTTTCCTGACTTGGGCTACCAGTGCAACTAACTGTTGTTTCGTGTTAGGGCAACATGACCCAGCAAATATTTCTTCTATCACAAATGAAAGAGTGACGTTTCCAGGCAAGGGTTTGGAGTTTGCTTTTTTTTTTCTGTGGATTGAATTGAAATGTAGTTATGATGAACTAACTGCAATTGATTGCAATTCATTTAGCATTTAAATGTGGGAGTATATTGGTTCTATTTCTTTTCAGACTCGCATTTTAGATTTGCTTTCCACTCACATAGTGAAGTTCAAGGTGCAGTGGTCATTCTAACTAATGATTAAAGGAAGAATTTACACTGAGCAGAATTGTGGAGCAAAGCAGTATTCTGACTTACAAAGAACAGAAAATGAGCGTAAAAAATGAAAAAGGACGGTCCTTCAACATATAATTGAGGGCTTTGTGCACAATTAAGAGGCTTCAGAGAGTTGTGGGTTAAGAGTTTTCAGATCCATAATCAGCCTGCCAAGGTCAAGTTAACAGCTCCTTGGCACACTGGTAAATTGTTTTTCCAGAGGTGTTCTCTTTTGGATGAGAAATAAATTGAGCCATAATCTGCCCTCTCTGTGGATGTTAAGGACTCCTTAACACTTCTTTGATCAGGGGAATTATCCTTGCTGAAATAGCAAATATTTAACTCTCAATCTGCACCAGTAAAACAGAATATCTGGTTATTATGCCGTTGCTGTTTGTGGGAACTTTTTGAGCGTATGTTAGCTTCTGCATTTCCTTAGGTGCGCCCGTGACAAGATAGTATGTATTGGTTTTGGTATTGTTTTATTATGGTCACATGTTCCGAGATACATTATCTTTTAGTTTGTCTGCTTCTGAATTTTAAATAAGACTAGACTAAGTGGGACCTGGTCCCCAAACGCAACCCGTTCCACAACGCAATATTCCACCACTCATCCATTCCCCCAACGCAACCCGTTCCCCCAACGCAATATTCCACCATTCATGCATAGCCCCTAACTGCGCAGGCGCAGCTTATTTCCCCTCATCCCCCAGCACTCCCTCCCCCTCCTTTTCACACTCCCTCTTCTTTTCCCTCTCCTCCTCATCTCCCTCTCCTTTCCCCTACCCTCAGTCTCTCCCTCCACAACTCCTCTCCCCTCCCTACCCTCCTCCTATCCCTCTATTCCCCATCTCCCTCACTCCTCACCTCCCCCTATCTCCCCCCCCACTGCCCTCCTCTCCCTCACACCCTACTTCTCCCACATCCCCACACTCCTTTCACTCTATTCCCCCCTCCTCCCCCACTCCCCTTCCTCACCTCCCCCACTTTCCCTCATCTCCCTACCTACCCTGTCCTCTTCCTGAATCCCCCCCACTCTCCCTCTTCACCTCCCCAGGATCTCGAGGGTGCCACTCCTTTCCCTCATTGCAAGCCCAGAGCAGCAGCGCCGTCACTCTCAGAGCCAGCCTCAGTGCCCAGGCCCCAGATCATCGGCGCGGCCTCTCCCCGCCCGGCATCTCCCTGCCCTCAGAGCCGGCTGCCCGCAGAGGCAGCCCTAGCCTCAGAGCCTCAGAGCCAAGGAGTCGGATCCCCGCGGGCCCGGGGGGGGGTTGGGGGGTGGGCAGAAATTAAAATGGACGTAATCTTACCCGTGTCGCCATTTTTGAAAAAGATGGTGATCTGAATTCTGGAAAGATCCCAATTGCACAGGCACGGCTGAGGACCCGTTAGGTGCCCTTTGCGATGCCGGTAAATATGCGCATGGGAACTTTCCCCCAACTACGCTTGCACGAGTGGTGGTGCTGTTTTAATTTTATTTTAAAACGTTAATAACTTTTAAAATATACCATCAATCTGAACAGAACCTGTTTCATTTACAGCACAGGACAATGGTGAGTACGGTGGGCCAAAAATTGTAGTGCTCTCATGTACCATTTTTGCACAAATAGAGGTACAACGCAAACCTGCAAATAACAAGATGAGAGTTTTAGTTATATAGTAATAATATAATAATCTATATACTAAAAGTCTGTTCTTGTCCGGTTTTGGCGATCTGTGCTGCGATTTCCGAGAGAACGCCGCCACCTACGGCCGTCATTTTTGGCCACCTCGCTCAGAGCCCCCCTCCACCGCATGTGCGCCAAGGATTTTTGCATTCGATGAAAAATGACAGATATTAATGATTTTACAAAATTCCCCATTCTCTCTGCTGCCCCCGCTGGCGGCAGGGGGGGATGGACTATAAAACCAGGAAGTGGTGTGCCTCAATTAGTCTGCAAGCTGGAGGAAGGCAGAGGGTCACGTTTCTCTGAGCTGTGAATAACACTGAACACATGCCCACACAACTGTGAGTAAGTACCCTTAATGTGGTTTGAAAATGAAAATATGGTTAAAGTAAAAAAGCACTGCCTGCAAATGGTTGTTTGGGGGGTTTGGGTTGAAATAAAAAGGCACTCTCTCTCCCCCCCCCCCTCTCCTCTCCCCCCCCCCCTCTCCTCTCCCCCCCCTCCCCCCCCTCTCCTCTCCCCCCCCCTCTCCTCTCCCCCCCCCTCTCGTCTGCCCCCCCCTCTCCTCTCCCCCCCCCCTCTCCTCTCCCCCCCCCTCCTCCCTCTCCCTCCCTCTCTCCTCTCCCACCTCCCTCTCCTCTCCCCCCCCTCTCCTCTCCCCTCCTCTCCTCTCCCCCCCCTCTCCTCTCCCCCCCCTCTCCTCCCCCCCCTCTCCTACCACCCCCTCTCCTCTCTCTCCTCTCCCTTTCCCCCTCTCCCTTCCCCCCTCTCCCTTCCCCCTCTCCCTTCCCCCCTCTCCCTTCCCCCCTCTCCCTTCCCCCTCGCCCTTCCCCCCTCTCCTCTCCCCCTCTCGCCTCTCCCCCCTCTCCTCTCCCCCCCTCTCCTCTCCTCTCCCCCTCCCCCCTCGCTCTCTCTCTCCCCTCTTTTTCTCCCCTCCTCCCCTCCATCCTCTCCCCCACCATCCCTCCCCTAAACCCACCTCCCCTCCACACAACCCCTACCCCCTTCCCTCCACCCACCTCCCCCTCCCTGCTCCCCCACTCTCCCCCCTCACCTCACCCCCCTCTTCAGCACACGCCCCATTCAACTCCCCCCTCTCTCCTCCCCTCTTCCTCTCCTCCCCCATGCTCCGCTCCCTCCTCCTCTCCCCCCCTCTCCTCTCACCACCCTCTCCTCTTCCCCTATCCTCTCCTCCCCTCTCTCTCTTCCCCCCCTCCTCCTCCCCCGTTCCTCAACCCACCCTCCTCCTCTCCATCCCCCTCTCCTCCCCTCCCCCCTCTCCTCTCCCCCCTCTCTTTTTCTCGCCCTCATTTTCTCCCACTCCTCGTCCTGCCATCCCTCACCCTCCCCCACCTGTCCCTCCCTAAACCCCACCTCCCCTCCCCACATCCCCTGACCCCCTTCCACCACCCTCCTTCGCCCACCTCTCCCCCTCTCCTCCCCTCTCCCCTCCCTCACCTCTCCTCTCCCCCCTCCCTCATCTCCTCCCCCTCTCTCCCCCTCACTCTCACCCTCTCTGCTCTCTCCTCCCCTCCACCCCCACCTTTCCCCTCTCACCCACCCTCCCTCTTCTCCTCCTCGCCACCCCCTCTCCCTCTTGCCCCTCTCTCTCTGCCCTCACTCTCTACCCCTCCACCCCTCTCTAGATGTGACTGCAAGTTGGGGGCTATGCGTCAGTAGATAGGGTGGTTATGGGGTAAAAGTAGCAAATTAATAATATTAATATAATATCAAGGCGGGTAATTAGCGTGAGTGCGGGGGGGGGATAGTTAGTTTGTGTGACGCTGCATGCCGCCTCCCCCATCACAACCGCACGTTGGGGGAACAGACCCAACGGGTCTGCACTTGGTCTAGTAATATATAGATATATATATTAATGTGTGTGTGTGTAAGAGCCATTAAACTTAAGTCAGTATGTTATAGTCATGTCTAACATTTTTAATATTTTAGTCTTTGTCTGTATTTTTGTAGGTGGGATTTGATACGTAGTAGGGGTGTGTACTTTTGTTAGAGGAGTCTCACGCAGACTCGCAGATTAGAAGTTTTAGTTTTGTGTCGGAGTATGAGGGGAAATAGTTTTCTACCATGATCACGACACACATGTTACGAGACGACATACCTTTTTAAGAAGAAGCCTTTACAATACAATACAATACAATACAATACAATTTATTGTCATTTGAGCCTCAGTGAGGCTCAAACGAAATTCTGTTTCCACAGCCATACAAACAAAGACAATTCCTAGACATACATACAATTTAGTTCACACAAACATCCATCACAGTGAACCCACTGTGATGGAAGGCAAAGTTTTTTCTCTCCCCTGTTCTCCATGTCTCTCCCGATGTCGAAGCCCCAGGCGGGCGATGATAAGTCCCACGGCCATTTTAGGCCGTGCCGGGCGATTTACGGCCCCGCTCCCAGTCTAGAAGTCTCGAAGTTGGAGCCCCCGGCGGGCGCTGTAATGTCCCACGGCCATGAAGCCGTGCCGGGCGATGTATGACCCCGCTCCGGGTCGTTCCAACCCCGCGTTACGGGCTGGAGAAGTCGCGTTGCGGGAGCTCCGGGAAGCGGTCTCTCTCTCCCCCCGGACCCGTGAGCTCCCGATGTCCCGACAGTCCACCGGACCTGCGGCTGTGTTGCTGGAGCCTCCGAGCCCCAGGAGTCGAGTCGCAGCAGCGAGTCACCACCGCTCCCCACGCCCCGAGGCCGGCCAGCCCCACGATGGTGAGTAGTCCGCAGCTCCGCAGTCTCCCGAGTCCCCGGGTCGTTCAGGTTGGAGGCCGCTCCACGGTGCTAGGCCCCAACGACAACGGAGACCCGACAGGGAAAAGGTCGGGTCTCCCGGACAGGGAAGAGATTTTAAATAGTTTCCCCCTCCCCCCCCCCCCCGCCCCCCACATATACACATTTAAAACCAGTGTTAAAAAACACCAAACACTACATTTAACTAGACAAAAAATAAAAAAAAGACAGACAGGCTGTAGGGGCCGCTGCAACGGGTGAGTCGCGCCGCCAATTATGTGATTTATATGACGTGAATGGAACAGCGATTAAGAACGGAAAGTAATATATAAAGATATTACTAAAAGTCTGATCATGACCACTTCCTGTTGTTCTGTATATTGATTTTAGAAAAAACAATGCTACTTACAGCTGTGATTTTTGGCCGTCTTACTCGGAGTTCCCTTCTGCTGCGTAGGACAAGAGGATTTTTCCCATTGATGAAAAATAAAAGAGTTATTAGTGTTTAAAAAATGTTGAGATTCTTTCTCCTGAAGGCCACGCCCTTTCCAGAGGGACTATAAAACCCGGAAGGGTGCAGGTGCTTCAGTTCTCTGGAAGATGGGGGAGCGAGAGGTCGCAATTCTCAGTCTGAGCTGTGAATAACACTCAACACATGTCTACTAAGCTGAGTGGTTTTACAGACCTGTCAGTGCCCTTAATGTGGTTTGAAAATGTAGTTTGAAAATGCAAAAGTGTGTTTTGGTTTGAAAGTGCTAAAACTGTGTTGCCTTTGGTTTTGAAAGTGCTAAAGTGAGCTGCCTTGCCTTTGGTTTTGAAAGTGCTAAAGCGAGCTGCCTTGCCTTTGGTTTTGAAAGTGCTAAAGCGAGCTGCTTTGCCTTTTGTTTTGAAAGTGCTCAAGCGATCTGCCCTTGCCTTGGTTTTGAAAGTGCTAAAGCGAGCTGCCTTGCCTTTGCTTTTGAAAGTGCTAAAGCGAGCTGCCTGGCCTTTGGTTTTGAAAGTGCTAAAGCGAGCTGCCTTGCCTTTGTTTTGAAAGTGCTAAAGCAAGCTGCCTTGCCTTTGATTTTGAAAGTGCTAAAGTGAGCTGCCTTGCCTTTGGTTTTGAAAGTGCTAAAGCGAGCTGCCTTGCCTTTGGTTTTGAAAGTGCTAAAGCGAGCTGCCTTGCCTTTGGTTTTGAAAGTGCTAAAGCGAGCTGCCTTGCCTTTGGTTTGAAAGTGCTAAAGCGAGCTGCCTTGCCTTTGGTTTTGAAAGTGTTAAAGTGAGCTGCCTTGCCTTTGGTTTTGAAAGTGCTCAAGCGAGCTGCCTTGCCTTTGGTTTTGAAAGTGCTCAAACGAGCTGCCTTGCCTTTGGTTTTGAATGTGCTAAAGTGAGCTGCCTTGCCTTTGGTTTTGAAAGTGCTAAAGAGAGATGCCTTGCCTTTGGTTTTGAAAGTGCTCAAGCGAGCTGCCTTGCCTTTGGTTTTGAAAGTGCTAAAGCGAGCTGCCTTGCCTTTGGTTTTGAAAGTGCTAAAGCGAGCTGCCTTGCCTAATTAGAGCTGCCTTGCCTAATTAGAGCTGCCTTGCCTAATTAGAGCTGCCTTGCCTTCTATATAATTAAAAGTCTAAACTTAACCACTTCCTGTTTGCGCTTTATATTGATTTTAGAAAAAACGCTACCAAGTACAGCTGTGATTTTTGGCCATCTTACTCAGAGTCCCCCTCCGCTCATCAGATGCCGAGGAATTTTGCCATCGATGAAAAATGAAAGAGTTATTAGTGTTTAAAAATGTTGAGATTCTCTCTCCTGTCAATCACGCCATGAAGGCCACGCCCCCTCTGGTGGTAGGGGGGAGAGACTATAAAACCCGGAAGTGTGGGCGTGGCTCAGTCTCTGCAAGATGGGTGAGGGAGAGGTTACGACTCGCTATCTTTCGTGGTCTTGCACCCTGCTTGAAATGGTATGAAACTGCACTTGAATTTGGTGCCCTGGCAATGGAATATCAAGGAATAGCCGTGAGTCAACTGCGAGCCCACCAGCCGTGAGTGAATGAGCTGCCTGCACAACAGGCTTGAGTGACTGAGCCGCCAGCCCAAGAATCCATTCGGCCCACAATGTCCATACTAGTCCTCTGGAAACCAGTCCCTTCAGCGCACAACACCCATACTAGCCCTACAGAAAGCCCCCCCCCCCCCCCACTGGCTACCAATATTGGAATTGGTGAAGAGGTGGAATATTGCGCTGTGGGACCAACCCTCCCGTGGGATGCTGGGACCCGTCGGGTCCCACTTAGTCTAGTATATATATTATATATATAAAAGTCTCATTTTGACCACTTCCTGTTTGCACTGTGTTTTGATTTTAGAAAAAACGCTACCACATATTGGTGTGATTTTTTTGGCCATCTTACTCAGAGTCCTCCTCCGCTGTGCAGGCCCCGAGGATATTTCCCATCCATGAAAAGTAAAAGACTTATTAGTGTTTAAAAACTCTTGAGATTCTCTCTCCTGTCAATCACCGCCATGAAGGCCATGCCCCTTCCGGTGGGAGGGGGGAGGGACCCAGAAGTGTGGGCGTGGCTCAGTCTGTCTGCAAGATGGTGAGGGAGAGGTCACGACTCTGTCTGAGCTGGGAAACTACAGAACACTGTAAGTATGTAATGTACTTGAATAAATTATTTGTTAGCTCAATGAAAATGAAATGAGTTGTTTGGCCTGCCCTGTGCTTGAAACTGCAATGGCAATGGAAATGAAGTGAATGCAATGAGCTGTTTAGTTGAGCCTGCCCTGTGCTTGAAACTGCAATGGCAATGAAGTGAAAATGCAATCAGCTGTTTGGCTTGAGCCTGCCCTGTGCTTGAAAGTGCAATGGCAGTGGAAATGAAGTGAAAATGCAATGAGCTGTTTGGCTTGAGCCTGCCCTGTGCTTGAAAGTGCAATGGCAATGGAAGTGAAATTAAAATTCAATGAGCTATTCGGCCTGCCCTGTGCTTGAAACTGCAATGCAATTGGAAATGAAATGAGTTGATTGGCCTGCCTGAAACCACTAAATTCGGCCCACAAGGCCACTATTAGCCGAGAAACCAGTCCCCTTTGCCCAAATTTCCGTATTAGCCCAGGAGGAGTGACTGAGCTGCCAGCCCATCAGGCCTGAGTGACTGAGCTGCCAGCTCAAGAATCCATTCGGCCCACAATGTCCATACTAGCCCTCTGGTAACCAGTCCCTTAGGCCCACAACACCCATACTAGCGCTCCCCAAACCCCCCCCCCCCCCCCCCCACTGGACAGCAATATTGGAATTGGTGGAGAGGTGGAATATTGCATTCGGGGACCAGCCCTCCCACGTGAACATGGGACCCAACGGGTCCCACTTAGTCTAGTATATATATATATATATATATATATGTATCACTTCCGGTGGTGCTATATAGACTTCCGGTGGCGCTATGGAGTAGGAGAGACTCGCGCCAACTAGCTTCGGGAAAAAAACGCTAAAAACAGGGGAAAAGACAGGTCCTACCTGCTGAAAACGGCACCGATTGTTTTGCAGTAAGTTCGTGACGTCATCAGGCGCGCGACACCGGCAGAATGTCGACACAACATACTCCCCCTCCCAAGGCGAGAAAAACCGGCAGGGCTAAAGAGGTAGGCCCAACTGAAGCCTCGACCTCAGTTTTAACAGCATCCCAAGAAGATATCTCAAAGAAGAAAAAGACTGAAATAGAAGAATTAAAAACTTTTCTTGCACAGGAAATCTCTAATTTATCTAATTCCAATAATTTATTAATGGAAGAACTAAAAAATCTTAAACAGAACTTCAAGGAAGAGCTGAAATCTTTTAAAAATGAAATTAAAGAACAAATTAAAGAAGAAGTTACAGCTACTGTACATGAATGTTCTGGAAGACTGGAAATTAAATGTAGAAGAAAATCTGACTCAAAATATTGAAGAAGTAAATGATAAACTGAATACGATGGAATCTAGAATTGATTCTAAGTTGGAACCTATCCTCCAGACATTAAATCAACACCAAGAGATTGTAAAGGAACTAGAGGAAATCGCTGAGACAAGCACCAAAACTACAAAAAAACATATCGCCGAGAACAAACGTCTATCAAAGTTATTGCATCAAATAACCGAAAAATGTACTGACTTGGAGGGACGACAGAGGCGCCAGAATTTAAGAATCGTGGGCGTCCAGGAAGACAGAGAGGGGAGTCGTGACCCCCGTGAATTTGCTGCAGAGCTACTGAAAAAAGTCTTGAACCTGGATCAAGCACCATTACTTGCCCGAGCACACAGAGTATCGAGACGTCGCCCAAGGGAGGGCGCCCCTCCAAGACAACTGATAGTAAAGGTGCAATATGACCATGTTTTGGATGATATGATGAAGAAAATTGTCCAAAGCAGAAATCTAGTATTTGAAGGAGATAAGATTAGTATATTTAGAGATTATCCTGTGGAAGTTGCCAAGAAGACAGCGTTGTTTACAGAAACAAGAAGAATACTGAAGAACATAAAAGATTTGAGATACGGACTGTTATACCCCGCAACATTAAGAGTTACCTACAAGAAGAAGGAACACTTCTTCATCAAGCACACAGAAGCACTTGAATTCGCCAAGAGTATCGAGGATAAGACCGAAGATTGAATAATATTCAACACTCAACACTTACCTGGATATTGTTATCCCGCAGAGAAGATATGGAACTCTACACTCTAAACTATTATATTTAAGAGCTGCCCAAAATCTGCAACAAGAATTGGGCAAATATCTTGCTACTGATATATAATATTTACATTTTAGTACTAATTTCTAACAACTATTAATAATCAAGAATACTAATTAATACTAATTATTGCTAACTGGATCAACTAAGAATTAACTAAAAGTATGAAATATAAGTAAAGTGTGATCCAGGTATTTTATAATTAAAAATGTATAGTGGTTCTCTCTCTGATATTTTTGATTCTGAGTATTCTTTGACAAATGTTTATGTTATGCGAGACTAACATTTCAATTTGAGACTAATAATTATATCATTAATGGAATATAACCATTATTTCCTTCCCCCCCTATAAATTGCTTGTACTGAATTTGAAACTTTTCTTTTAAGGAAAGTACGGAGCTAGTAATTTTTTTTTTTTACTAAAAGCTACGGATGTCCTTAGATGCTTAGCCACATTAGGGTGGCTATCACTAACTGCACTAATCTTAGTTGTAGTTTTTTTCTTTTTCAACCTTTTACACATTACTAATACAATTTTTTATTACCTCTTCTACCTTATAATATATTATATTTTGTATTTGGAGTGGAATTACATATTTTATTTAGGGAGATATGTTCGGATGGAAAACAGACGAGACTTAAAACTCATCTACCTGATGTTCGAGTATAAGGTAGGGTTGAGGGTGCTGAGCCATCTGCTCTAACCACTCTAATCACAAGAGGCAAGACGTGAATAGGAAAATTGGGGGTGAAGGAATTAAATTCTGTAGTTGGAATGTTAAGGGAATTAATGAACCTATTAAGAGAGGCAAAGTGTTAGCTCATTTAAAATCATTGAAAACAAATATAATATTTCTCCAGGAGACACACCTGAAAAAGGAAGCACAACATAGATTGAAAGCAAAATGGATTGCTAAAGCGTACCACTCCTCATTCTCACATAAATCTAGAGGGGTTGCAATATTAATTCGTAAAGGTATACCCTTTAAACATATATCAACGATAGAAGATATTGAAGGCAGATATATTGTAATAATAGGGGAGTTATACTCAAAAAAGGTGACTCTCCTTAATGTGTATGGACCAAATTTTGATAGCCCCCTGTTTTTTAAGAGAATACTTAACAATATCCCGGAATGTACACAACAAAACTTAATAATCGGTGGAGACTTAAATTGTACATTGGATGCTTATTTGGATAGTTCATCAACTCAAAGAAAACTAAAATCCCAATCAAATGAATCATATTAATACTACCAACATTAAGGATGTTTGGAGAATTGAAAACCCATCGGGTCGAGAATATTCATTTTACTCACCAGTACAAAAAACCTACTCAAGGATAGATTATTTTTTAGTAGACTCAAAACTTATCCCATTTACCTATAACTCACAATATCATAATATCATAATCTCAGACCATGCTCCACTAACATTTATGATTAAACTAAACGGAATGGTAGAGACACAGCCACAATGGAGACTTAATCCCCAAATCTTAAAAGAAAAGGTATGTAATGAATACCTCGTAAAACAGATTAATATGTTTTTTGAGGCTAATGATAGCCCTGAAATCTCTGCTTCCCTTCTTTGGGAAACATTTAAAGCATTTGTGCGAGGAGCATTAATCTCTTCTCAATCATTTCTTAACAAAGAGAATAGGGCCAAACAACAGAAATTGGAAATGGAAATAAGGCAATTAGACATAGAAAATGCAGCAGCACCATCCATGATAAAACACAATAAAATTGCAGTACTGAAATATAAATTGAACAAGATATACTCAGACCAAGTTATAAAACTTTATCAACATACAAAACAATTAAATTTTGAATTTGGTGATAAACCACAAAAACTATTAGCGCGACAACTTCGTAAACTGGACGGGGAAAAAACAATTTACAAAATTAGAACAGACAAGGGAGAAACACTAACACTACCTAAAGATATTAATGATAGATTTTTACAATACTATCAAAAATTGTACTCATCTAAAATGACAGAACAATCAGCAGGAATGGAAACATTCTTGTAAGCTTGTGGGTTTAGATCAGAAAGAGAGAGAATCACTGGGTGCTGAAATTACGATAAAAGACATCGAAGAGTCAATTAAATCTTTAAAAAATGGAAAGGCTGCAGGTCCTGATGGTCTAAGTTCTGAATTTTATAAAAAAAATCTATGACCTGGTTTCTCCACGCCTACAGACACTGTACAAATATGCTTACACTCAACAGAAACTCCCAGAAACTAAATGAATCTACAATCATACTCATACCAAAAACGGATAAGGATCTTGAAGGTTCATACAGAGCAATAGCCCTTTTAAATACTGATCAGAAAATACTAACTAAAATTCTATCTCATAGATTGAGCTTAGTGATTAACAAATTAATACACCCCGACCAAACAGGCTTTATTCCAAAACGTTATTCATTTTATAATCTGAGAAGATTATTCAATATTATATACTCCAATAGAATTCCTAATGCAGATCTAGCAATTATTTCGTTAGATGCTGAAAAAGCATTTGACCAGGTTGAATGGCCATATTTATTTTCGGTGATGGAAAAATTTCAATTGGGAGAGAAGTACTGTACATGGGTTAAATTGTTATACTCTAATCCAACAGCTAGAATATTAACAAACCAAATGTTATCAACTAAATTTAACCTCTCTAGAGTTTGTAGACAAGGATGTTCACTATCCCCACTATTATTTGCTCTTGCAATCGAATCCTTAGCAGAAAGCATTAGAACCCATACAGGAATATACGGATATAACACTAGAGAAACAAGGAATAAAATTTCCTTATATGCAGATGATGTACTAATATATATTACAAAATTAGAAACTAGTATTCCAAATCTATTAAATTTAATAACTCAATTTGGTCAGTTCTCAGGATATAGAATTAATTGGAATAAAAGTGAAATCATGCCAATAACAAAACTCAATCTACATTACAACAATCCCCTTTTAAAATAGTTAAAGATAAATTTAAATACTTAGGAATCTATGTAACTAAGACATATACCTCTTTATTTAAACTAAATTTTCCACCCGTACTGAATAAACTACACAAGAATATTCAATACTGGAAAACGCTTCCCATTTCAATGCTTGGTAGAATTAATGCTATAAAAATGATCTTCTTACCGCAACTACTGTACCTATTTCAATTAATCCCGATATATATCCCAAAAACTTTTTTCAAAAAAGTCGACTCCATTGTTACAAGTTTTATATGGGATTATAAGAATCATAGAATAAGTAAAAAACATTTTTGTAAGTCAAAGATAAATGGAGGTTTGGCTTTGCCAAATTTCTTGTTTTATTTTTGGGCAGTCCATATTAAAAACATGAATCTCTGGCTGGAAGAACTGGATCAACAACCAGATTGGTTAAGGATGGAAAAGGAAGACTGTTTACCTTTTGAAATTGGACCGATCATATTTGCTACCACAAAACTGCACAAAAAAACCTATAAGGAGAACCCCATAATACATAGTGGAATACGAATTTGGAAACAATTTTAAAAAGTTTTAAAATTGAATAATATACCACTATGCCTTCCCATTGTAAATAATCCCTTATTCAAACCATCCTTTTTGGATAAGGGTTTCACACAATGGAAAAATTATGGAATTAAAAAGATTGGACATCTTTATGGGAAAGGCACTTTTCTTTCATTTCAGGAGTTACAACAGAATCATGGACTGCACTCAAATAATTTCTTCAGATATCTACAAATTAGAGATTATGTTAAATCTAACACACAAGTCTACAGGACTAGGGAACCAGAAATCCTTGATGAATGTTTGAACAAGCATCCTAACACTGAAAAATTAATAGCTTATATTTATAACACCCTCCTAAACAACGAGGTACCACCGACGGAACCATATAGACGCACATGGGAAAATGAATTAGGTCATCCTATAACGAAAGATTTGTGGGACGAAAGTTTACAACATATACATCAATGTTTGTTAAATGCCAGACATGCTTTAATACAATTAGATGTATTGTAATTGTCTTACATATAAGTCTTACATATAAGACTTACAAATAAGTCTTACATAGATTACACTATAAAATAAAACTAAATAGAATCTTCCCACAAATCTCTCCTATTTGTGATAAATGTCTACATCTAGATGCTAATTTAACACATACGTTTGCAAATTGTATAAAAATTAAACATTTCTGGACTGATATTTTTGAAATAATTTCAGAAGTTATTAATACAAAACTGGATCCAAACTCAAAATTAATAATACTTGGAATATCAGAGCAAAGTTTAACACTCACAACAAGCCAAAGAAATTTCCTCGACTACAGTATAATAACCGGGAAAAAAATAATATTAAAATTTTGGAAAGGCCCTACGACCCCCACAATTAAAATGCGGATTGTGGAAATGTTGGAGACCCTATATCTAGAAAGAATTAGACTTGTCTTAATGGACAAACAAGAACTTTTTGATAAAATATGGGCTCCATTCATTAATTATCTGACGGGATAGATTGGCCCGGCACGAAAACCCAACTGAAACTTGAACTCAGGATTAGATGAAAAGTCATGCTTTATAATCTACGAACCTATCTCCAATGACGTATTATAAGTAATTCATTCCACTTTTTTTTTTTTTTTTGATATTTGTAATTTTTCTCTCTCTTTCTCTCTTTTTCTATATAAAAAAAACACTAGAAGTAGAAGTAATCGACAATTTTAATAATGTACGACTGATGTATATGAAAAGTTTTTTACTATAATATGCAACTATACTTTATAATATGTCTACTTCTAATAAAAAATATTATTTTAAAAGAAAATAAAAAATTATATGTATATATATTGTGTGTGTGTATATATATATATACATATATATACACACACACAATATATATACATATAATTTTTTTATTTTTTTTTAATAATATTTTTTATTAGAAGTAGACATATTATAAAGTATAGTTGCATATTATAGTAAAAAACTTTTCATATAAAGTTTAATATATATAAAATATTATATATATATAATATTGTACAAGAGTATAATAGATAGTGCAAAGAGAAAAAAACAGAATATAGTTTTACAGCATTGCAGCACAGGTGCACAACCTTTTATCCGAAAGCCTTGGGACCAGACACTTTTCGTAATTCGGAATTTTTCGACTTTCGGAATGGAAGATTTTTAGCGTAGATTTTAACGGCTGGCTCAGTGGTAGAGTGCTCGGCTCATATCCGCAAGGTCGCGAGTTTTCGCCTCGATCCCGGCAGTTACTCGATCGCGAGTTTGAGTCTTCAATGTAGTTTTTTCTTGCAGAATAGGGAGGGTTAGGCTGGGATCATTCTCTGCGAGATGATCTTAGTGCGGGAGACAAGTGTAGGAGAGGTGTACTGACTGTGTGGGCAGAACTTTGGAAGTGATTGCCCACCATTCTCAAAAGCCGCTGTGTCTCCCTGTCCCTCCAACTCCAGAGGAATCCGCTCCCCGATGGGCCGCTACGGCGACAAGTGGCAGTTCGCCCACAGCCCGAGCTGCGCCACCCCAAGAACAAGACGTACCTTGCACACCATCAGCTTCTGCCCCTACGCTTCAGAGCGTGTTCCTCTGGAGTTGGAGCGGGGCTGGGCTGGAGTTGCTGATCTGGGATCTCCGTGCTTGCAGTGGGCCTGGGGGTCGGTGTCCCGATGAGGGGGCACAGCTCGGGCTGTGGGAGAAACTGCCACTTGTCGCCGTAGCGGCCCATCGGGGAGCGGCTTCTGGTGGTCCTGACGTCTCTCAGCTCCTGTCTAGGGGGGTGGCCGGAGACATCAGGACCAACAGGAACCCGCTCCCCGATGGGCCGCTACAGCGACAAGTGGCAGTTCGCCCACAGCCCGAGCTGCGCCCCCTCATCCGCAACCCGGGTTCCTCTGGAGTTGGAGCGGGACTGGGCTAGAGTTGCTGCTGGCTGTGAGTCTCTGGGATCTCCGTGCTTGCAGTCGGTGTCCCGTTGGTCCTGACGTCTCCGGCCACCCCCCTGGACAGGAGCTGAGACTGGGAACTGTACCGCCGTTGCCCCCTCCCTCTGCAACTGCAAACAATCCCACTCTCCTGCAAGGGCGGTACAGTTCCCAGTCTCAGCTCCTGTACAGGGGGGTGGCCGGAGACGTCACAGCCCGAGCTGCGCCCCCTCATCCGCAACCCCAAGAACAAGACATACCTTGCACACCATCAGCTTCTGTCCCTACGGGGAGCGTGTTCCTCTGGAGTTGGAACGGGGCTGGGCTGCTGCTGGCTGTGGGTCTCTGGGATCTCCGTGCTTGCAGTGGGCCTGGGGGTCGGTGTCCCGTTGGTCCTCACGTCTCCAGTGACTGGCACTGACCTGCTGGCATCACCGACGTGAAGACAGTGCAAAGCCCCCGCACCGGTGCAATGGGCGGGGAGCTGGAGAGGGGAGGGAAGGGGTCACACACATGGCCAAGGAGCGACAATCTGCTGCTGCCTGCCCGCTGAGTTAAAAAGTTCCCACGCAAGACTCACGATACACTGTGTATCGTGAGTCTACCGTGGGAACTTTTTAACTCAGCGGGCAGGCAGCAGCAGATTGTCAATTATTAACCCTCCCGCGCAATATACCCTCACCTTCTCTTTTATGAATGGGGATTTAGTTCCCCTTTCTTCGAGGACCGACCGGAGGTTCCGCTGTCACCTCTGCGGGCCGCCCTCGGTGAACGTCTTCAAGGACCCTTCTTCAAGGACCGAAAAAATGTCCGCTATTCGGAGCTTTTCGTTATTTGGAATTTCGGATAAAAGGTTGTGCACCTGTATTATATTTTCAGAGGAAATAGTCCAATATCTGCATTGAGATGGGTTCGAAGATCACAACTACAATCTAGATTATGAGAGGGTCATTCAGTAGTCTGAATACACGGAAATAAGTTGTTCCTGAGTCTGTTAGTAAGTGTCTTCGAGAATTTGTATCTTCTGCCAATAGGAAGAGGGGAGAAGATGGAATGACCGGTTAGGAGAACGTCCTTGACTTTGTTGACTGGTTTCCCAAGGCAGTGTGAAGTGCAGATGGACTGGGCAACATCTACAGTTCTCTACAATTTCTTGCCGTCTTGGACAGAGCTGTTCCCAAACCAAGCTATGATGAAACCTAAAAGGACACAAAGTTCTACAATTACTCAGTAGGTCAGATAGCATCTCCGGAGTACATGGATAAGTGACACTTCAGGTAAGGACTCTTCTCCAGTCTGAAATAGGGACTGATCTGAAACTTCACCTATCAATATTCTCCAGAGATGCTGCCTGACCCACTGTGTTACTCTAGTAAACATAGAAACATAGAAAACAAGTGCAGGAGGAGGCCATTCGGCCCTTCGAGCCAGCACCACCACACTTTTGTGTAAACCAGAATCAGCTGTTCCTTATTTTAGCACTGTGATGCAATCTGATAAGATGGTCTCGACGGTGTGTCTGCAGAGGTTGGTAAGAGTAATTTGAGACATGCCAAATGTCCTTAGTCTTCTGAGGAATGAGAGGTGTTTGTGTGCTTTTCTGGCCTTAGCTTCGGATGGTTGGTCCAGGACAGGTCGTTGACGATATTTATGTCTCAGAACTTGAAGCTCTCGACCATTTTCACTTTGGTACCTGTTGATGTGATGGGGGCATGTACATCACGCTTCCTAAAGTCTTGCTTGCATTGAAGGAGAGCAAGTGGTCTTGGCACCATGTTACTGACCCCTCTGTTTCATTCCTTCTTTGAGATCAGGCCCACTTAAGTCTTGTCATCTGCAAACCTGTAGATGGAGTTACAGCAGAATTTGGCGACAGAGTTATGAGTGTATAGGAAGGGGCTGTGAACAGATCTTTGCAGGGAATTATTGTGTAGGATGTATTGTCATGTATCCTCACTGAATGTGGTCAATGGGTTGGAAAGTCAAGGATCCAGTGGCAGAGCAGATTCCAAGGTCCAGGAGTCTGAAGGTGAGTTTGGATGGGATTATGATGTTGAAGGCAGTGCTAGTCAATGTATAAGAGTCTAACAGAGGTGGCATTGTTATCTTGATGGTCCAGGGATGAGTGCAGGGCCAGGGTGATGGTGTCTGTTAAGGTCTTTTTTTATCTGTACTTTCTCTGTAATTGTCACAGTATAATTCTGTAACACCATATTCTGCACTCTGGTATTTTACTCTTTAACCTGTTGTACTTGTGTGTGGCTTGATTGTACACCTGTATAGTATGATTTGAAACAATGTTTTTCACTGTCCCTTGGTACACTTGACAATAATATAATAATACCAATACTCAAAAGGCCACACATAATGTTGGTGCCCAAGGTAGAGGCCAAAGTAGGTGATTATGCCTTAGAAAATAGAAAAAGAGGTGTAGGAGTAGGCCATTCGGCCCTTCGAGCCTGCACCGCCATTCAATATGATCATGTCTGATCATCCAACTCAGTATCCTGTACCTGCCTTTTCTCCATATCCCCTGATCCCTTTAGCCACAAGGGCCACATCTGCTTTTATAGATATGTGAAGAGAAAAAGATTAGTTAAAACAAATGCAGCTAGTTTTTATGTTCCCTGCCAGTTTTCTTTCATAATCTATTTTCCCTTTCCTAATTAAGCCCTTTGTTTTCCTCTGCTAGACTCTGAATTTTTCCCAGTCCTCTGGTAGGCTGCTTTTTCTGGCTAATTTGTATGCTTCATCTTTTGTTTTGATACTATCCCTGATTTCCCTTGTTATCCACGGATGCACTACCTTCCCTGATTTATTCTTTTGCCACACTGGGATGAACAATTGTTGTAGTTCATCCATGTGGTCTTTAAATGCCTTCCATTGCATATCCACCGTCAACCCTTAAAGAATCAATTGCCGTCTATCTTGGACAATTCATGGCTCATACCCTCAAAGTTGCCTTTCTTTAAGTTCGGAACCCTTGTTTCTGAATTAATTATGTCACTCTCCATCCTAATGAAGAACTCAACCATATTAAGGTCACTCTTGCCCAAGGTGCCACGCTCAACAAGACTGCTAACTAACCCTTCCTCATTACTCAATACCCAGTCGAGGAATGCCTGCTCTCTCGTTGGTTCCTCTACATGTTGGTTTAGAAAACCATTTCTATTGAAACCAATACAATTTGATCAGAAAATCAAATGCGTCAGCCATATGTTTTTACAATCGCAGATGAAAAGTTAGGTATGCTGTAGTGAATGACTCGCCTTGATATCACAAATCCTTTTCGCCGGCTACAAGGCACAAATCGTGCAGTATATGCCATTTACAAAATGTACTGCAGTTACTTCCCCAGGCTATGCCTCCAGCACCTCGCAAACCTACTATCTCCACCAGCAAGAGGACAAGTGCATCAGTTGCATGGGAACACCACCACCTGCAGGTTACTTGCAAATCTGCACGTCACCCTGCCACAAAATATTTTTCTGTTTCTTCTTTGTTGCTGAGTCCAAGTCACGAACCCAGCAACACTGTGGAAACATCTTCAACAGAAGGATTGCAGCAGCTCACCACTACTTCTTCGAAGATAAGTATGAATGGGCAATAAATGTAGTTGTGTCAGCAGCTCTCATATACCAAAAATAAAAACATCCTGGGAATTCACATTGGTAATATTTAAGGGGTTGCTCATTGTTCCAGCTCTTGGTCGGCTGCAAAAAGAACAAATGCTGACTAGTCTCTGGCAATTAAATTCAGGACAGCCCATGGGAGTTTCTGGGCAACTCCTCTGAGTATATAATTGCAGCAGGCATAAAGCTTTGCAGGCAGAAATTAATATTTTGTTCATTGCCCTGAAGTGTTGTCATTTCTTTCATTATCATCATACCTTTATGATCTCTTGCCAGTCTCTCAATCCTGCAAGAAAACTTGAATAACTCAACATCAGGATTTGTCTGATGACTGGTGTTCATCCTTTTATAGAAATCACATTAACACTGCATGGTGTGAGCTCTGCATCTTGATCAGTCTGTATCTTGCAGTGGCATGAGGCCAGTCGCAGGTCAGGACTTGATCAGGACAACCATTGTGTGGGGATATTCTCTGCCCCTCCTCCCCCACACTCTCCCTCTCTTCCATGCCATTCTTTCCTGCAGCTGTTGTGTAGCTGCCAGAGGCTGCAATTGTTTAAGGTCCCAGCAATAGCTTGCCGATGACTGCAGGCTTCACAAACAACTGTGAGAGAACCCCACAGATCCTGTCTCAGCACAGGATTCTATATGCAGCCATCTTTGCCTGGTTTCTCATCAATTGTTGCCCAATTTCATGGCTTACTGCAGAATCTGACATCAAATGCAACAGCTGCGTAGCAAAGCACAAAAGAGTAAAGTACTGTTTCTAGGCAAGGTGCTCTGCAGAAACGTAGCATGTGGTTGTTGCAAGGCATTGCAAAAATGGTGATGCGGCATCTGCGCCTTAGGTCGTTTCTGGGTAGTTGGTTGCAGGGGGAGTTTTGTCTGTCGATGCCAAGACGACGAACGGCTGTGTCTTGTTGCGGGGTGGTGCTTGGCCTGCACCAGTACCATCCCGTTACCAAACGTTTTCTATACTATTCGTTAGATCCTGCCGAGTACACCAAATGTTACAAGGGAATGGGTTCAAGGATCTGACTAGTAGAACAGAAAAAGGCTCACTCGTCTGTTTAGTTGCAAATTAGTTTTATTGGCAAGAGAGGACAAAAACTTACTTGTCTCGGTATGCGCGGGGTCCAGTTTTAAAGCAGTACACCCCTCTCCCCCTCCCCCCCTCCCCCTCCCCCTCCCCCTCCACCTCCCTACCCCCCCCCCCCCCCCCTTCTGTCCGCGATGCTGACCGTGACTCAGCCCGTCGGTGAACCCCTCTGGTACATGAACTTGAACTAACATCTGGTTCTCTGGCGCCTTCCTTTATACAGAACCAAGTGTTGAAATAACCGCCGGTAAGTCCTGGCCAATAGCGCTGCTCCCAAATTTAGATTATAACCAATGGCAGGGGACAGCATCCTTGCAAGCCCCCCCCCCCCCCCACCCCCCTGGGAACAATGCGCTATCAGCTGCAGACTGGCATGTAAAGCAATACACAGCACTGCCGGTTTGGCGCGCAAATTTTTAAACAGAACGCTGTCCTCGTCATGTAATCTCCAGGACCATATTTTTCTGCTTCAGAGCCACAGGACGTTTACAGAACAGAAGAAAGCTATTTTCTTTATCACCCTGTGGAAGAGAAATCCTGAAGTCTCACTCCCCTGCCATTTCATAAAGCTTGTTTTTTTCCCTTTCAAGTTATCGCTCATTAACTTGGCTATTAGTTATTCTTTACTCGCATTTTAAAAGGGGTCCTTATTCATTCCCTTTTAAATTTCCTCTCATGCTGCCTTTGTTTCAATGATTTGCTTTTTTTAAATTTCCCTCCTTTTCAGCCCACCACCAGTAATATACTGTTCATTTCATTTTTGCCTCTTTTTAGAGTCATCCAGGGAGTTCTGGCTTTAAATGCCCTACATTTCTTCCTTGTGGAAATGTAAGCTGTATTAAATCATTGCTTTCTTAAAAGGTCTCCTATTTTTAGTTACGCTTTTGCCTGCCGATCTTTGATTTTAACCTTCCCAAGCCAGATCTATTTTCATTGAATTGATACGTATCCTAATTGAATTGACTCGTTTCAGTTTTGAGCAATCCTTTCCCATTTCAAACCATTGTGATTGCAGCTTCCTTGGTGCTTCTGCACAGATACTGACTCCACTTTGCTCATTTTATTCCTCACGGCCAAATCCAGTTATGCCTCCTTCTGGTCAACTCCCCTCTTTTACTTTTCCAGTCTGCATAGTAAAGTTGAAATCTCCCATTATCAATACTCTCTACCATTTGATTTGATTTGATTTGATTCAATTTATTGTCATTGCACTTTTCAGTGCAACGAAATGGTTTAGCCTGCAGTCATAACATAGAATAAATAACAAACACTCAACACAGTTTAAAGTCCCAAAGTCATTGTCTCTTCCCTCCTTGCTCTCCCTCTCCCTCTGCGCTGAGGCAATCCAAGCCTCCGATGTTGTGACCCCGCCGGGTGATGGTAAGTCAGTCCCGCGGCTGAATCCGTGCTCCGCAAACGGGCCGGTTCAAACTCCGCGGCCCGGGGCGGTCGAAGCTGTCGAAGCTGCCGTCCTCCAGTCCAGCGGACGCAGCTGTAGTTGCGGGAGCTCCGGAAAACAGAACTCGAGCTCCCGATGATGTCGTCCACTGGCCCGCGGCCGAGCCTCCGAGGCTCCAAAGTTGGGTCAGAAGTTGGGTCACACCGCAACCACAGCCCAGAAGTCGACCAGCCTCGCGTTGTTAAGTCCTGGCTCTGCCTCCGCAGCCTCGAGGTCGGTCGCAGTTGGAGGCCTCAGCGCAGACGGACACGGAGACGGGGGATACGGCAGGAAAGGTCGCATCCCCCCCGAAGGAAGAGTCATAAAACATGTTACACCCATTTGCACATTTTTGGATGATTTGTCTGAAAATGTCTTCTTGATACCCAGTAAAATAGTCGTATGCTGCAATTGTACCTCCATTGTTTCTCTAATCTGTCCTCGTAAATTCAATTCTTCAGTCACAGCGCATCCTATCTTTTCAGTTTGGCAATATTTTCCTTAACATTAATTTTTTCCTTTCGTGTTTCCCAATTTCTTGTTCTTTTTTTCAGTGGTTCTCCATTCTTAATATAGAGGCAGATTTTTATATCGTTCAAGAGATTACTCCCTCTACCCACTAAGTACTCCCTCTACCCACTGGGCGTGGCGGCGCGACACTGTTGCAGCGGCCCCTTCAGCCTGTCTGTCTTTTTTTTTTTTTGTCTAGTTAAATGTAGTTCGTGTTTTTTTAATAGTGTTTTTAACTGTGTTTATGTGGGGGGCGGGGGGGGGGAGGGGGAAACTTTTAAAAATCTCTTCCCTGCACGGGAGACCCGACCTTTTTCCTGTCGGGTCTCCGTTGTTGTTGGGGCCTAGCACCGTGGAGCGGCCTCCAACCGGAATGACCTGGGGGCTCCAATCACGGAGCCTGTGGAGCTCCGGACTTAACATCGTGGGGTTGGCCGGCCTCGGAGCGTGGGGAGCGGTGGTGGCTCGCTGCTGCGGCCCGACCCCGGAGCTCGGAGGCTCCAGCTGCAGCCATGTGGACTGTGATATCGGGAGCTCGCGGGTCCGGGTGAGAGACCGCTTTTCGGAGATCCCGCAACGCGACTTCTCCCGCCCGTGTCGCAGGGTTGGAACGACCCGGAGCGGGGCCGTACATCGCCCGGCGCGGCCTAAAATGGCCGTGGAACTTACCATTGCCCGCCTGGGGCTTCAACATCGGGAGAAAAAATGGTGCAGGGGAGAGAAAGACTTTGCCTTCCATCACAGTGAGGAGGAGATTCAATGTGATGGATGTTTGTGTAAATTGAAATGTGTGTATGTCTTGTAGGAATTGTCTCTGTTTGTATGGCTGTGGAAACTAAGTTTCGTTTGAGCCTCACTGAGGTTCAAATGACATGTAATAAATATTCAAGTGGACTACATAATTAAGGCGAATGTCGTAATACGCATGTGAGCTCTCCGTGAGACCTTCAGAACTTCTTCACAGACAAATCTTCATAACAAAGTCTTTTGATTAATAGATTCTTTATTGTTGATGAAAAACAATAAGGTACATCCAACCTTACAATCCGACTCGTACACTTTAATCTTCATCGAACTCCAGCATATCGCTTTAAAGGTTAGAAAACTCCTTGTGTCTCCGTTAAATGTCACATGGTCAAAGGGTATGCCTTCCTGGGGAGAAGGCAGGCACGGGTTATTGATAAGGGACGATCAGCCATGATCGCAATGAATGGCAGTACTGGCTCGGAGGACCGAATGGCCTCCTCCTGCTCCTATTTTCTATGTTTCTATGTTTTCTCATGCAAGTCCCAAATTAAACTAAAAACTAAGCTAATGCGCAAGAAACCTAGCTCCAAACACGCCCCAGAATACGTCATAAATCCCACCCACATAATAACGGGCAAGTCTAAAATTTAAAGACCCATGCCATAATTAATGACACACATAATAAGCCAAATGGCCGCTACACTTACCACAGAGTGTAAATACATATTACTGATTCCAAACAAAGCTCTCCAGTTCTGTTCAATGCACATGATTTAACGTATGGATATATGGGCATTTGGGCCTTCCGATTTCTCCCCCCCCCCCCCCCCCCCCTCCCCTCTGAAGATTTCTACCTTTTTTAGGTAGAATCTAAGCAATCTGTTAAAATCTACTTGCATGACCACTTTCCTTTTTCAGTTTACTTCACACATACCAGTATCCCAACGTAGAAAGTATACTCCCTGCAAACTCAAAAGTACAGTGAGGTTTCATGCTCACTTGATGCACCAAGTTAACAGCAAATGAGTAAATACAGTTTCAGTAATTACAGTGACAGTTTACCTCCGTATTCTGTGTGTACACACGTGACTTATTCTAATTCAATAGTGTTCAATACTATCTCTCTCAATAGAAAGAGAGGAATAGTAAGGTACAAGTGTAGGTATCCATACATGTTAATTCACAAATGCATGGGGGTGCACTTTGCCGCAGCTGATAGAGCTGGTGTCTCACAGCGCCAGAGATCTGGATTTGATCCTAACCCCCTTGGATGCTGTCTGTGTGGAGTTTGCATAATCTCATAGTGACTGCATGGTTTTCCTCTGGGTACACCTGTTTCCTTGCACATGGTTAATTGTCTCTGTTAAAAAACGTGCCTCTCGTGTGTTGTGGGTGAGAAAGTGAGAGAACATCGAACTTGTTTGAACGTGCGATGGATGGTGGGCGTGGTCTCGGTGGCCCCTTTTCTGGAGTCTGATCATTCTTATGGGGTTTTTTTTGGGCCTATTTTAGGTTATTTTTTATTTATTTTAAATTAGCACAACCATTGTCTTGTACTAACTTTTTTCCACTTTTTCTATTTCTATTCTATGCCATTAAAAGTTGGCACTATTGTAGGCAATCCACATAGTGATTTAGGTTACAATGCTGCCAATGTCCTCCTGTGCTGCTGTGTTTCTGGGACTTTTGCACCGTTGCCAGGATAGAAGCCTTGATTCAGTTTCTGGGCCTGTTCCATCGTACCCAAACTCAAGTTTGTCTCTTGTTTGTAACAAATTCGCCTCTTAAAGCTAACATTACACATCATTAACATTTTATTAAATAAGGAAATGATCTCAAACTAAAAAACATTTTCGAAATTGAGATTTCTTATTTAAGTCAATTAATGAGCACAGAATTCAAGACTTTTCCTTTTCATTTCTGACCTCCAATATGGCTATGTTAAATTATTGGATTGCATTCTTCCAAAGACATTTAATTATTTCTACCTATTTGATTTCTGATAAAACATCATAGTAAGTTTAAAATTCTGCATTTCTTTTTGTGGGCCTGAATTCAATTTTTTTTTAAGCAAACCATTAGAAATAATCAATTTTTAAAAAAATTAATTTCTGTGAGAACATTATAAAACTGGTTGGAATGTATGGCAGCTCTTCCTAATAATTTTGGAGTTATAGTTTTCGGCAATAGTTAATACACCCACCATGATGGAAATGGGATGTATAATGTGGGAATATTGAATTGTATCATTCAGTAAAATTGTTATTTTGTAGCTATTATGTGATATAGAGAAATATGGTCTAATTTGGTCAAACCTGCCTGTACCATCGGTATTAGTTACCACAATTGATGCACCAATTTCTGTTGCACCTTTAGGCTTTCCTAAAGAATTGCAGCCACAAAACAGTTTGTTCTATTGTTTCTGAAATGATTCCATATTGGCACCTTCTATATTCAAAATAGTTTGTCTGAAATTAAATGACTAGTCGTGGAAGCAGTAAATGTAAACCTTGCAGTCTTAGTCTAGACTAATTCATGTAACAAAACAAACAAGCACCCTATCATTCACAGGTATTTATATTTGAATGGTTCTTGTTGTCTTTTACATCGGAGAATTAGACCGTCTTGTAGACAGGGTTTATTGCTTTTTTAAATGCATGTACTTACTATTGCATGCCTCATTAACCTGGAACATTAGATGTCGATAACTTCCATAAAAAAAGGGTGTCACTTTCTGCTGCCCCTCTGCCCTGGGCTGTTGAGAATGGGGTTTCCTGTAATTTACCAGCAGGGTGCTTTTGCTCTATTGCTCTGCTTGACTAAACATGTGTAAAGAAAATTCAGAAGGTGAACATAATTTGTCTTGGATCAGCTCAATCTAGTTTACTGATTCTCTGTGTTCAGGTCTTCATGTAGTCACCCCATTCTGAAATTTGAGGCATTTGTGTTTTTACAAAGATGGGAAATTCATATGCTGGGCAACTGAAGACAACCCGTTTTGAAGAAGTTCTGCACAATTCTATTGAAGCCTCCCTCCGTTCAAACAGCTTGATCCCGAGGCCTGTGTTTTCCCAGTTATATCTCGAGGCTGAGCATCAATTAATCTCAAATTTTGAAGGTAAGAACAAAGTTATTTTTAAAATAAAAGATTGACTGTACTAGTTTTCTTGCTCACATTTAAGCATGTTTTTAAAAAAGCAGAAATGTTTCTTTTTTCAAGAAAGCCTATTGTTAACTTTAATCAGTATTGCATTTTCCTACATTGTTAGATGATATTTAGCTGTGCACTATCTAAACTAACTAATCCATTTAGTAGAGTTTGTTTTCATTACAGTTCAACTCATCTAACATTGCAATTGATCATTACTTCTGGAAAGATGAGTCTCAGAAATAGTGATGAATTTTTATTTTACATTTATCAGTTAGACTGCACATGCCAAAGGTTATAAGATTGCTTCTCTGCAGGCTTGAAAGCTGAGAGATCTGCATTTTATATGCCTAATGTCAGAGGGCAGGAATATGCACAAACTATATTTGTGTGCCTATGCTCTGAGTATTCAAGATCCGCCCTGAAAGCATTGTGAAGACTTTTACACAGGCAAAAGAGGATGTAACATCTGTTTGAGACAGACAGTCCAAAATACTGCTGCCCTGAATAGACTTAGTGTTTAGCCAGCTTGGGCTCAAGCAGTGATCCTTAAAGGGGCAGCAGGGGCTGCCAAAAAATGTTTTAAAAAAACCTCACTCCCAGTGGAGTGGGGAACCAGAGGAGTACACTTCTTGACTCATCAGTAGTCCTAGAACCAACCACTCCCTACACCCAATCACTCACATTCCTCCTGCTGGGCCCCACCCCTTTCCCTAGGGCCACTCTCAGGATGTAGCTGACCCAACATGGAATTGGTGAACTTCTTTTGGGTGCCCAATAGATATCACAACTCACTGGCAGAAGCCAATGTGGCCCAGACATAATTTTCAGTTGGCCTTTTGTGCAACAGAACCCTCCTTACATCAAGGATAGGCAAGGTCCAGAGTGACACTCCTGTTGAGTGTCAGATATTGAAATAATCTTGCAGTTGATAATGAAGTAGATTGTGTTGCTGAATGGTTGGAGGAAAGCTTTAGACTGTAGGGAAATATAGGTGGCCTGGTCAATTGGATAGACAACTGACAAATGGAACTTATCCAGAAAAGTGTGAATTACCATATTTGAGGTGCAAAAAGGCATGGGAGTGTACAATAATTGACAGGGTATTGAAGGAACAAAAAGATCTTGGAGTAAACATCCTGGATCATTAAATATAGCACAACTATTCAATAGGTTTGATTAAACAACAACAATCGGTCTGAAGAAGAGTTCCAATCCAAAACGTCGCCTGCCTATGTTCTCCAGAGAATCTGCCTGATCTGCTGAGTTACTCCAGTTCTTTGTGTCTTTTTCTTAACTTATTGATCTGTTTGCTGTGTTTAAGAATTTGTGGTTTTTATTCCAATAACTTTTTGTTCCTGCACGCCACTCAGTGTCTTGCCATTTATTAATACTCGGACCAAAGAGGATGGAGGTTGTGGTAAACCACGTTGGATCGCAGCTTGAGGACTGTGGACAAACTGGTCACCATATTATCATAAATTCACCATTGTATCAGAGAGTGATGTTGCTGGGACTGGAAAATTGCAGCACCGAGGAGAGAGTAGATAAGCGTGGGGTTCATTATGTTGGATCCAAGGAGTCTGAGGGAGACGTGAATTTACTATGTAGGAAGAATGTATTTCCCTCATTGGAGCAGTCAAAAATGCATGGATCTATAATAATTGGTCAAAGGATTAGAGGAGAGTGGGAAAAAAACATTTTAAATCACATCGGTAGGGACTTGGAGCTCAGTGCTTGAAAGGCTGGTAGATCAGAAACCCTCAACATGTTATTAAAAAAAAAATAGTTTAGCATGTTCCTGAGGAGCCTTGGTCTGCAGGGCTATATATTCAATGCCAGGGGATGGGATGAGGCTGGAAATCCTTGTTAAGCAGCACAGATACAAAGTGCAATCGGCCTCCTTCTGTGTTGTACATTTCTATGGTGCCATGGTTTTGTGATCCATTGTTGGATAGTTCCTACAGATGAAGAAAGCAATGGCACGATGCAAAGTAGCATTTAGATTATTCACATATACATGTTACAAATTAAATCATCAAATTCCTTAAATTCCCTATTTGCTATGCTACTTATTATTTCATTATGTTCCAGTTTAAAAAAATATTTGCACAAATATTTCCCTCTTCTTAGGAGTAAACTGCTTTTACTTTATTTTTAGTAACCAAAAAACCATTAGAAAAGTCTGTAACTTTTCCAGTTACAAACTGTCTTCCTCTATCAGCAAAATCACTGAAGCACTCTATGCTGTTGCTGGACACGTTCTCTTGCATAGAGACAATGATGGACTAGTATTTCTTCGAAATATTCAACGGGTAAGGCAGTTGTTCTAAGGAGAGGTTAACTATTTTTCTCTCTATGGAATGCTGCCCTGAAATGCAAAGCGTTTATTCTTCAGATTTACAGCAACTGCAATTTATTTAAAAAATTAGCATATCTTGTTTATTAATGTTGATCTGGGTTAAATGCAGTATTCGTGATTGAATAACGTGTTCATTTCATAACAGAATAGGCAATAACGCTGAGGTGTAGAGCCCCCTCTGCCAGCCTGGGTAACTGGACCTGCACCCTTCCACGAGTCTCCAGCCCTTACAGTGTCTTTACTTTATCACCAGAACCATTTGAATAATGGAAAAATAGTGTGGAGCTGCCATTGCTTATCTGATCTGGGCTGTTAAGATATTCTGGGCATTTAAAGTGTAAGTTGACATGGACAACATACAATTAGGAACATAGAAACATAGAAAATAGGTGCAGGAGGAGGCCATTCGGCCCTTCGAGCCAGCACCACCTTTCATTGTGATCATGACTAATCGTCCCCAATCAATAACCCGTGCCTGCCTTCTCCCCATATCCCTTGATTCCACTAGCCCCTAGAGCTCTATCTAACTCTCTCTTAAATCCATCCAGTGATTTGGCCTCCACCACCCTCTGTGGTAGGGAATTCCACAAATTCACAACTCTCTGGGTGAAAACGTTTTTTCGCACCTCAATCTTAAATGGCCTCCCCGTTATTCTAAGACTGTGACCCCTGGTTCTGAGATTGGAGAATTAAAAGTTGTTGTCCACCTTCAGAACTTGGGCTTGCCTCTGAGAGAATAAATACTCTGTGTAGTTCTGGGATGAGCCAGCTATTATGTTCCGAGAGATAAAGAGCACGGAAACCGACCATTTGGTCTACCAATCCATGTTGAACACTAATCCTACATGAATCCAATTTTATTATTCCCATATTCTCATGTACCTCTCTTTCAATTGTTTAAACCTAAACTTCCATGTAGTTAGTAATGCAGCTTGCAAAAAACCAAGCAACGAAGAGGAGGAAGAGGAGGAAGATGATGGCTCAGAGTCCAGCAGTCCCCTCGTGCATTATCAAATGAAGGCTGTCCCAGAAGGATGTTGTACCACTGATGGTAGGATGATAAACTTTTCGTTTAAATCATTAAGAATGACCAGTCTTAAACATACAATGTACAGTGCCCTCCATAATGTTTGGGACAAAGACCCATCATATATTTATTTGCCTCTGTATTCCACAATTTAAGATTTGTAATAGAAAAAATCACATGTGGTTAAAGTGCACATTATCAGATTTTAATAAAGGCCATTTTTATACATTTTGGTTTCACCATGTAGAGATTACAGCAGTGTTTATACATAGTCCACCCCCCATTTCAGGGCACCATAATGTATACAAATGGCCTTTAATGAAATCTGACAATGTGCATTTTAACCACATGTGATTTTTTTTCTGGAGCACAGAGGGAAATAAATAAATGAAGAGTCTTTGTCCCAAACATTATGGAGGGCACTGAATGTGTATAATTAATCTCTGTGCACCTTAGTCGGGAATTAAGCAAGTAGTTGTAAACAGGTGGAAACAAAAAAAAAAATAGAGAATAAGGCTAACCACGTTTTTTCCCTTTAGTTCAATACATGTGAAATCAATTCATTACATATTATTTTCTGATTTAATTTCGAACGGCATCTGCGCTATTTTTTTTGTGAGTTGTGATTCTCGCGCCCTACCATCTTATTGTTTGCCTTTGCATACTCTGCGGGAGGAAGTTTTTGAGTTGCTGTGTTAATTTAGACAACTTCACTGTGTTCCTAAAATATTTCATGTTAGTATTGATCCCGATTATATGGGCATGTATGGTTTTGTATGTGAATTCTGTTAGGGATCAAATCGTTAACTGATGATGAGGGAAAATTGAGAATACTTTTCTGAGATCTGTCATTGTACTTGGGAAAGAAACAATTGATTCATCACTGGTTTAGGCTCTGCCATTTGAGAAACTACTGTGGCAATCTAGGTTTTACTTCTGTAAATGACTAGTCACAGAGTCTGACAGCGTGGAAACTGGCCATTCGGTCCAACTTGCCCATGCCGACCAACAGGCTCGATCTACACTAGTCCAACATGCCTACATTTGGCCTATATCCTTCTAAATCTTTCCTATCCATGTAACTATCCAAATGTTTTTTAAACATTGTGATAGTACCTGCCTCAACTACCTCCTCTGACAGCTTGTTCCATACACCCATCACCCTTTGTGTTTAAAAAAAAAAGTTACCCCTCGGATTCCTCTTTGCCCCCTCACCTTAAACAGATGTCCTCTGGTTCTTGATTCCCCTACTCTGGGTAAAAGAGTGCATTTATCTGATCTATTCCTCTCATGATTTTATACACATATATCAGATAACCCATCATCCTCCTGTGCTCCAAGTAATAAAATCCTAGCCTCCCCATAAACTTTCTCACAGTTCAGGCTTTTGAGTCCTATCAATATCTTCATAAGTCTTCTCTGCACCCTTTCAAGCTTGACAACATCTTTCCTATAACATGGTGCCCAAAACAGAACACAATACTCTAAATTCAGCCTCACCAATATCTTGTACAACTGGAACATAACCTCCCAACTTCTATACTCGGTACTCAGACTGATGAAGGCCAATGTGCTGAAGGCCAATGTTCTTGACCCCCCCTATCTACCTGTGATGCCACTTTCAAAGAACTTTGAACCTGCACTCCTAGATCCTTCTGCTCTACAACTCTCCCCAGAGCCCTGCCATTCAATCTGTAGGTCTTGGCCCGGTTAGACTTACCAAAATGCAACTCCTCGCACTTCTCCATCTTAAACTTCATTAACCATTCCTCAGTCCACCTGCCCAACTGATCAGGATCCAGTTGCTAGGCTTTAGAGATTTGAATATTTAGTATTGCCAGGCAGTGCCATGAGAGATTCTGTCTGAAGGATGTCATTATAAAGCGTTTGTATCTACAAATAGCAAGCTATTTGAGGCATATGAGATTAATCTATGCAGATAATTGCCATTGAATTATCCTCTCCCTTCATTGGAGGATAGTTTTGCATTTGATGTCCTGCTTTTACTTATTTTCCTTTGCATAATATAAACTTTGCTAGATTCTCTCCCACCTGCCTCTTTCTCCCAAATCCATCCACCCCTCCCCTGCCTGGTTCAATCTGCCCATCTTCCCCCATTCCTCATCTACTGACCCCTGCACCTTCTCTTTATACCTCCCACCTTCCCTCTCCACTCGCAGTCCTTATGTAGGGTCTCAAGCTGAAACATCAACAATTCCTCCCTCGGCCCTCTTACCAAACACCCCGCAGATGCTGTTCGACCCACGACTTTTTTCCAGAAGTTTATTTTTTTGCTCCTAGTGGTAGTGGCTGCTTGGCCAGAAACCTGCATCTAATGCTATTTCAAATATTTCATTTAAGGCCAACAATTGCAGAGAGACATGATCAATTTAATTTTTCACTTTCAGACTGTTGTATGACTGAGTTGCGAGAGCTAAAGAAACTGGCTTGCATGTCCAGGGCCAGGAAAGGTTAAGAACCTGAACAGAATGAATACAATGAAGAGAAAAATGCAAACTTTTGTTCATCTAATTTTCAACCCCAGGACATCCAAAGCACTACACCCCCAATGAAGCACACTACTTGAAATGCAGTCACTGTAACAATGTTAGAAACACAGTAACCAACATGCACAAAGCAAGCTCTTCATGAAATAATACGATAAAGAGCTGATAATCTTATTTTTCAGTATCATTGATTGATAAGTATTGACAATGAAATTGGACGTAAATCCTCTGCTGTTCTGTAAAGTATTGCCTTGGTGAGTTTTGCATCTACCTGGGAAAACAGCTGCAGTTTTGGATCATTATCCGAACAGAAAATGCAACAGACCCTCAACATTGCATTAGAGCATCCGCATTCTTGTTGATTTGTAGGACATAAAACAAGAACCTTCAGATTGTTGAAGGGAGAACACTGAGACTGAGCCAAGGTTCTGATTCCGATCCTGTCCATTTTCCTCCACAGATGCTGTCTGACCTGCTGGGTTCCTCCAGCAGTTTACTTTTGCTCAAGATCCCAGCATCTGCAGACCCTTGTGTTTCCATCTTTAATGTGACTAGGTTTACTTAACTGATGAAAAATATAAAGTTCCTTTTATTGCTGGGTTGTTTCTGGATAGAAGGTGCACAGTTTTAGTGAAGGCTTATAAACTACCTTTATAGTCTTTAGTTTTGGATTCATAGATTACTCAAAGGTTAACTTGAATTTTCAAACAAGTGCATTGTATTTGAACCAAATAGATAAGTCAATTTATAAATGTGAACATTCAGGAGCTTTCTTTCTGCCCCTTAGAGGTGACCGTATTTGTTTTCCCCTTGTTTTAAATATATGAATCTGCTTTAGTCTGATTGCTTATTACTTTTTTTTTTAAGGCTTCTGTCAGGCAGGAAAGGACTTGCGACTTGTTTCTATGTCAAAGGAGCAGATGGAGTTGCCATCGGGATTCTTGCTTGTCGGTGCTAAGTCTCCGAACCTTCCAGAGCACCTTTTAGTCTGTGCTGTGGATAAGCGATTTTTACCAGATGACAATGGTCGAAATGCTCTATTGGGTAAGATTTATTTTATATCATAATAGTGCATATTATTATCTTTATGGGAATTGTAAGATACAAGGACCCTGTTATTCATATTAAGTTCTTATCATGGTACAATCGTAATTTATTCTTAGCAGGACAAATCTATTGGTTTTAAAATGTTGATACAACTTTGGTATTATTTTGATAATTCAACAATAGAAATTCTTTCCACTATTACTCTTTCCGCTGATACTGTCTGGTCTGCTGAGTGTTTTCAGCATTTTCTATCTCTATTTCTATTTCAAATATGCCTGATAATGTCATTGGGATCTGTTGCAATTTTATCCAGCTGTAACAAATATAAAACTCTTAAAAGCCCTGTCCCACGGTATGAGTTCATTCCAAGAGCTCTCCCGCGTTTAAAAAAAACCAAACTCATGGTAAGCACGGAGAATGAACGTAGCGGATACATCAGAGCTCAGGGATGTCTCTAAGCGCCAACGGCAGGTATTCGGGAAGTCTCGTTAACGGCAGGTAAGCACGGGAAGACTCGTGAAGATTTTTCAACATGTTGAAAAATGTCCACGAGAGTCCCGAATACCGATGAGTGGCCATTACCGTAAATCTCCGAGTTCAAATCAGGGCAAACTCGGGAGAACTCTTGGAATGAACTCGTACCGTGGGACAGGGGTTTTAATCTCCCCACAAAGTAACACAATAGGGTGTTCAATATGGCAAGGCAAACTTAAATGCCTTTTTCACAAACTAATCTTGACACATCTGCAGTACAGTCTTACATCTCCCTACCACGGTAGGTACAGTGCCTCTGAGGCAGAAACCAAAACATCTTTTAATTTAAAAATGAATAAATATTTGAGCAAGCGGAAAAGTGTGGCCTTTAGGCTTTGATTTTGATTGCTCTTGCAGAGACCTGTCCCAGCCTCATGGATTAAATAGACTTCCCCTGCTGAAAGTGTTTATGCTTTTATTGTTAATTCCCTTAGCAAGATGTTGAAAGCAAAATCTATTTTTTTTCTCTGTGACCTTACATGCCTGCTCTCAGTAAAGCACATGTGTCTGAGTCACAATTTCCTTTGGTGGATACTGATCTTGTACAAAATGTACAGAAGCGTTGTTGTGCATTTTTAATTAAATAATGTTGTTAACATTTTAATTTACTCATATTTTATTAAACGTCTTCTCCAATGCTAAATCTGCCTTTCAAAGTGTGCATAATTGGGGAGCTTCCTAATGCATCAAGAAGAAAATTATGACAGGTAGTTAGTTTTGTTAACGACAACTTGAGGAGCTAAAAATCAGAAATCTTGTGTGAAAATGTTGCTGTGAATCTGTGGCACTTCCATTCTTTGCAGGGATGTAATTTCTGTGAACACATGATCTACAAATCGCATGATTTGCAGACCATGAGTCAAGTAAGCATTTTAATCTGCCTTCAAATAATCCCAACAATGCTCATCTCTAAACTCCTTGACCTAGAAGTCAGCACTTTCCTCTGCAACTGGATCTCAATTTCCTGACACATGGATCTGTGAGGGTAGGAGTCGACACATCCCCTGTAATAATTGTCAACACCAGTGCCTCGCAGGGATGTGTTTTCAACCCCTTACTATAATCCTTATACACTTACGTCTGTGCAGCCAAATTCTGCTCAACTTCATTTACAGGTTTGCAGGTGACACCACTTGGGTGGTAGTGATTGGATCTCAAACAATCACTGCCACCGGTATTAGGGCGGTACGGTGTCGCAGCGATAGTTGCTGCCTTACAGCGCCAGAGACCCAGGTTCGATCCTGACCACGGGTGCTGTCTGTACAGAGTTTGTTCATTCTCCCTGTGACCTGCGTGGGTTTTCCCTGCGTGCTCCGGTTTCCTCCCACACTCCAAAGACGTACAGGTTTGTAGGTTACTAGACCAAGTGCAGAACCGTTGGGTCTGCTCCGACAATGCAATATTCCACCACTCACTCATTTCCCCCATGCAACCCATTCCCCCAGCGTAATATTCCACCACTCACGCATAGCCCCCAACTGCGCAGGCGCGGCTCATTTCTCCTCATCCCCCTCCTCTTCACCCTCCCTCTTCAATCCCTAGAGAGAGGGAGGTAGAGAGGGGGTGGTAGAGGGGTTAGAGAGGGAGGGGGAGGAGAAGGAGGGGGAAGGGAGGGGGAGGGGGCAGGGAGGGGGAGGGTAGAGAGGAAGGGGAGTAGAGAGGGAGAGGGGCAGGGAGGGAGGGGGTAAAGAGAGAGAGGGAGGGGGTAGAGGAAGAGGGAGGGGGTAGAGGGAGACGGTGGGAGTGAGGGTAGATAGGGAGGGGGAGAGAGGTAGTGAGGGAGGCGGCAAGAGAGGGTGTAGACATGACACCTACCCTCCCTACCCCTTCCTCTCCCTCAATCCCCCCACTCTCCCTCCTCACCTCCACATTGGCCCCATCGTCGCAAGGCCTCACCGCTGCGGTCTCGTTGTCTCCTTCACCGCCGCGGTCTCGATGCCTCCTTGATGGCCGCGTAAAACCCCAGCCGGGGCTTCGCGGGTAGAAGCCCGGGTCGGGAAAAGTGGCCCTCCCCCTGACGTCAATGTAAGCTCCCCCTGACGTCAACCCCCCCCCCCCCTTTGTGAAGTCACTCGAAGTGGGTTGAAGGACTTTTGCCCTTTAAAAACTTGGTTTTAGCTATTTTTTAAATGCTATAACTTGTGAAATATAGCATGACATGTGAAGTGAAGCTGTTTATTTTATCGATGGGGTTAATGTGATTAATAATCTGTGAAAATTTAAGCATTAGCGCGTAGCATTTTGAGGAAGATCCAATGAATACAGACACACACACACGCACGCACACGATCAGACTTTTATAGGTATAGAGATTTTGGCTTCGATAAAAAAATTGTAGATTGTCCCTTGTGTGTGTAGGATAGTGCATGGGGATCACCGGTCGGCGCGGACTCGGTGGGCCGAAGGGCCTATTTCCACACTGTATCTATAAACTAAACTAAACAATGATGAGACTGGTTACAGGCAGGAAATAAAGAGGTTAGTAATATGATGTTAAGCCAACCTCTCCCTCAGTGTCAGCAAGACAAATGAGCTAGTTATTGACTTGAAGAAACAAAGTGGTGTACGTCCCAGTTACCATCAATGGTGCTGAAGTGGAGATGGTTGAGATCCATGAGTTCCTCTTTGTAATTATCACCAACAAGTTCTCTTCAACCTATCACAATGAAGCTGTCACCAAGAAAGCACATCAATGTGTTTACCTCTTCAGATGACGAAGGAAATATGGGAAGTCTCCAACGACTTACAAACTTCTACAGATGCACCGTAGAAAACATCCCATCCACAACATGGTTTGGCCACAGGTGTACCGTATGCAAGATGGCAAGATATTACAGGGGATCACAGGTCTATCACATAAAACCAGCCTCCCACCACCTGCCCCATTGCCCCATTGCCCCCCCCCCTCCATTCCTATTGACCACAGGAAAACAACCAATGTGATTAAGGACCATTTTCACTCTAGTCGTTTCCTCTTCTGCCCTTTCCGGTTGGGTAGAAGATATAAAAGCTTGATAGCACGTCACCAGATTCAGGGACAGCTTCTTCCTGCTGTTATCACATCACTGAATGGTGCTCTCATGAAGTGAAGGTGAAGTCCAGATCTTCCAACCTACTGCATTGCAGACATAGCAATTTTCTCTGTAGCTTAAATGTTATAATAACACTATATTATGCACTCTGGTATTTGGCACTGCGTGTTGTACTTGTGCATGGGCTGATTACCCTCATATATCGTATGATTGGACATCATGGTGGCACTGGGTTACTGGAGAAGACGAGGTGGCCAGAGGTTTTCTCCAAAAAAAATTAAAAGCCTCATGAAAAAATACAGAGTCCACCATGACTTCTGGGAAGAACCTGGCAATGTAGTCCTCATCTCAATAATGAGTTATGTAAGTCTTTCCTTTCAAGGACATACAGTGCCCTCCATAATGTTTGGGACAAGACCCATCATTTATTTCTTTGCCTCTGTGCTCCACAATTTGAGATTTGTAATAGAAAAAAATCAGATGTGGTTAAAGTGCATATTGTCAGATTTTGATAAAGGCCATTTTTATACATTTTGGTTTATCCGTGGATTGTCACCTTGTCGTGGTGGAGAAGCTTTTGTGGACCTGAGATCCTGAGAGCGATGCCGTCTGGGGCTATGCTCCTGGTAGGGCCACCCATGGCGGTAAGGTCGAGGGGGAGGTCTCTGACAAAGAGCAATCGAACCAAGACCTCAACGGTGGAACAGGCAGAGGACAATGGCTGACCTTAGTGAAGCGTCACCACGGCTGGGAAGGCGGATGAAGGCTGCAGCAAAAAAGGGTCTCTGGTCGTCTTGGACTTCATGCCACTGTATCCTGACCCAGATCTGTCAAGGACCATGGGGTGGCTGTTTGTGCACCAGTTAAACAAGGTCACGCACAGGCGTCCTCCATATAGGGAATAGCACCCTGGAGCCACCCATGGTCAGCCATGACCATAGGGGGCCTAAGAAGAAGGTTTCACTATGTAGAAATTACAACGGTGTTTATACATAGTCCCCCCATTTCAGGGCACCATAATGTTTGGGATACAGCAATGTCATGTAAATGAAAGTAGTCATGTTTAGCATTTTGTTGCATATCCTTTGCATGCAATGACTGCTTGAAGTCTGCGATTCATAAACATCACCAGTTGTTGGGTGTCTTCTCTGGTGATGCTCTGCCAGGCCTGTATTGCAGCTATCTTTAGCTTATGCTTGTTTTGGGGGCTAATGCCCTTCAGTTTTCTCTTCAGCATATAAAAGGCATGCTCAATTGGGTTCAGATCGGGTGATTGACTTGGCCACTCAAGAATTTACCATTTTTTAGCTTTGAAAAACTCCTTTGTTGCTTTAGCAGTATGTTTGGGATCATTGTCTTGCTGTAGAATGAACCGCCAGCCAATGAGTTTTGAGGTATTTGTTTGAACTTGAGCAGATAGGATGTGTCTATGCACTTCAGAATTCATTATGGTTTTACCATCAGCAGTTGTATTATCAATGACGATAAGTGAACCAGTACCTTCAGCAGCCATACATGCCCAGGCCATAACACCACCACCACTGTGTTTCACAGAAGAGGTGGTATGCTTTGGACCTTGGGCAGTTCCTTCTCTCCTCCTTACTTTGCCCTTGCCATCTCTGATATGTTAATCTTCGTCTCATCTGTCCACAAGACCCTTTTCTAGAACTGTGGTTATTCTTTTAAGTGCTTCTTGGCAAACTGTAACCTGGCCATCCTATTTCTGTGGCTAACCAGTGTTTTCCATCCTGCAATGTAGCCTCTGTATTTCTGTTCATGAAGGCTTCTGGGGACAATGGTCATTGACAAATCCACAGCTGACTCCTGAATAGTTTCTGATCTGTCGGACAGGTGTTTGGGGATTTTTCTTTATTATAGAGAGAATTCTTCTGTCATCAGATGTGGAGATTTTCCTTGGCCTCCCAGTCCCTTTGCGATTAGTAAGCTCACCAGTGCTCTCTTTCTTCTTAATGATGTTCCAAACAGTTGATGTTGGTAAGCCTAAGGTTTGGCTGATGTCTCTAACAGTTTTATTCTTGTTTCTCAGTCTCATAATGGCGTCTTTGACATTCATTGGCACAACTTTGGTCTTCGTGTTGATAAACAGCAATAAAAGTTTCCAAAGGTGATGGAAAGACTGGAGGAAAGACTAGATGCTGAGAGCACACTTATACCTGCATTAAGGAGGCAATTAAACACACCTGAGCAATTACAAACACCTGTGAAGCCATGTGTCCCAAGCATTATGGTGCCCTGAAATGGGGTGGGTGGGGGGGACTATGTATAAACACAGCTGTAATTTCTACATGGTGAAACCAAAATGTATAAAAATGGCCTTTTAATAAAATCTGACAATGTGCACTTTAACCACATGTGATTTTTTTTCTATTACAAATCTCAAATTGTGGAGTACAGAAGCAAATAAATAAATGATAGATCTTTGTCCCAAACATTATGGAGGGCACTGTCCGTGTTACCTTCTTTCCTTCCACTAGTAATGGCCTCCTTTTGTTGTTTTCGCTCATTCATCAGCACTGCTTTGAAGTACCGACCCATTCTTGTGCAGGGGTTGTCTTTTATCTCACAATTATTAACAATTATTGTTATCCTCAACGTTTCTTCAGGATTCTCTGGAAATTGCATTGGCTGTGGTGAGAAGGGATTTCGGTACTTTACGGAGTTTTCCAATCATATCAACTTGAAGTTAATCACGCAACCCAAGAAACAAAAGCACCTGAAGTGCTATCTGATTAAGAATGCACAGGGCAGTCTGATGAAAGGGCCCTTAATCTGCTGGAAGGGCACAGGTGAGATTGGGATAATGAGTTTTTATTTAAATAAATATTTAGAGCATGAGTTTAATCACATTTTGTTGAAAGTACTTTGGCACAGATCATTGGAAATTAAATACTGGTTCTAGTTGATTATAAGGATTCAAACTGAAATGCTTCCATTATCACGAAAGTTTTATGGATGTACTTCATGTTTTGAAAGAGAGTGATTAAACCTCAATTTCAATGACTCATTTTTAAGTTCTGCACTCCTATTTTCAGAAGCCTTCTCCAGTTGTGCAACCCTTCAAGAACTTTGCGTCCCATTGTGGCCTCATTCAGTTCCTACAATATTTTCCCTATTTGTGGTGGCTAACTATGCCTTTGGCAATCAAGAGCCACAGCTCTGGAATTACCTCTCATACTCCTTTCATCACTTTTTTTTTTTTAAGACTATCTCTGCCGAAATATTTTTATCGCCATGTCCAATAGTGAAAAATGTTGGGTCGGTCTTCGTTTTTGTCTGGATAGGTTCCAAGAAAGCATTTTTACATTGTCGGTCACTGTATATTGCAGATTTTGGTGAATGCCTTTGGATTGACGGTACTTTTCTAATGTACCTGAAAAGACATTCCCTTGTAAGACTAAGGATTCAAAGTGGCTGTCTTGTTAAGAATGTTCTTTTATTTTTAACAGAGGGCAGAATGCAACAATCAGGCTCGAGTTCCACCTCTAGTGTTCCCTCACAACCTCCTGAGAGCCCAGCCTCATCGACTACTGTGTCATCAGCAGAAAGCATTTCCGGTTCCAATCAGAGTACGTCAACTGGATTTCAGCAAGCAGGTGCTACTATATATTCCTCCCATTTATTTCAATTTCAACTATTTCAAGAGGGCTAGAATACAAAAACAGGGATATAATGCTGAAGCTCTATAAGGCGCTGGTCCGGCTACATTTAGAGTAATGTGAGCAATTTTGGGCACCATATCAAGGAAGGATGAGCTAGCTCTGGAGAGGGTCCAGAAGAGGTTTAAAAGAATGGTCCTAGGAATGAGTGGGATAACCTATGATGAGCATTTGATGGCACTGGGCCTGTACTCGCTGGAGATTAGAAGGATGAGGGGTGCCTCATTGAAACTTACCGAATAGTGAAAGGCTTGGATAGGGTGGATGTGGAGAGGATGTTTCCACTAGTGGGAGAGTCTAGGACTAGAGGTCATAGCCTCAGAATTAAAGGATAGTCCTTTAGGAAGATGAGAAGGAATTTCTTTAGTTAGAGGGTGGTGAATCTGTGGAATTCTTTACCACAGAACGCTGTGGAGGCCAAGTCCATGGATATTTTTATGGCAGAGATATAGATAGATTCTTGATTAGTATGGGTGTCAGGAGTTATGGGGTGAAGGCAGGAGAATGGGGTTAAGCAGGAGAGATAGATCAGCCATAATGGAATGGCAGAGTAGACCTGATGGGCCGAATGGCCCAATTCTGCTCCTATTACTTATGACCTTATGTATTCTTTTGAATGCCCCCCTTTTGAATGATTCAAATGTGTGAGCACAACCAGAGGAGACAGTCCAGGATGAATTCTAACAATGGCTGGTGCAATTGAGGTCATTGTGCTTGCTTCCGTCCTTCATTCACTCTGCCACTTCTCGCACCTATTAGAATTAAACAAAAGGTAAGTTATAGAAGTGCATCGGACAGTACTGTAGGAGGTGTTGATCATCAGCCATCACTCCCGAGTCATTTTGCTTCCCCCCTCTTCTGTCAGACAGAAGATACAAAAAACTTAAAAGCATGTACCTTCAGATTAAAGAATAGTTTCTTCCCTGCTGTTATCAGACTCTTGAGCAGACATCCCATGTGTTAAGGATGAATTCTCAATCTACCTTGTTGTGGCCCTTGCACTTTTTTTAACCAGAATTTCTCTGCACTGTGTCCATTTTGTTCCCACTATCCATTGCATGGTTTGTCCTTGTACTTTTTTTTGACAAGGTGATCATTGGAGTCTGTCGGAGGTAGAAAGAAAGATTTGAGAGTCAGCTTTGCATTGTTGATTTTTGTTTAGTTTTTTTTTAACATATTTCAGAGTTGAATTGAATCATCCCCAGCCAAAAGTGTCTATCTAGATTTTGACGATGAATAATCTACAACTGACGGTATAGAATTGTACAACCACCCTGCGATGGCACTGAGTTCACTGAAACATTGTATGTTTATCATGTTCTCTCAAAGCTTATTGCTGTCTAATATTTTGCCCTTTTTTATATTATTAAGGATGTAATAGCAGTTTAGTGCTTTGGGAGTATTTGAGGTGAGGAACAGGGAAGGGATAAGTTTCATTCAGGACACAGGGGGTCCAGACCCAGATGGGTGCCTTACACAAATCACAGTAAGTGTCCGATGGCAGAATAAAATATTGTGCTGACAAGGTATGTTTAGGCCTGCATCCCTTTTCTGAGTTTTTCCAGTAATCTTTTTCTAATTATGTAATTGACTATTAGCACCATTTTGGTATTATTACTAACTTGAAAATTACCTTAACTAATAGAATACAATGTCATCTTATTTTACTCTCTGCTGAAAATATGTCCTCTTAAGAGGAATGCCATTGACTAGCTGGGTTTGTAATTACAGGTTCACCAGCAGATCCGGCTCTTGCTCGAGCAGGGGTTTCTGTAACTCATAACAACAGAGAATTATCCAGACACAAAAATGCAATGAAGGTCAATGATGTGGCCACGCAGAATACATCAAGGCCTTCAGTGATAGGTATAGTAATTATGTGTTGTCAGCCTCTTTTGTACTTTGTATTCACCAAGGTGAAGGACATGGGGGACTGTGAGATCAGTTTGGGAAAGACTAACATGTTTGGGCAGTTCGAGATCAAAAAGGAAGTGGTGCTGGGGCTCTTGAAGAGCATTTAAAGTGGATAAATCTCTTGGATCTGATGGGATCTATCACGTGAGAGAAGTAAGAGAGGAATTTGCAGGGATCTTGACGAAGATCTTTAACATTTGGAGTATTGTGCGCAGTTCTGGTCACCCAGTTACAGGAAGCATATGAAGGCTTTGGAGAGGGTGCAGAAAAGGTACACCAGAATACTGCTTGGGTTAGTGGGTATTAGATATTAGGAGAGGTTGGACAAACTTGGACTGTTTAAGTTTTAAGTTGAGCACAAAGATATACAGGGAATGGAGGGATATAGATCACATGCAGGCAGAGGAGATCATTTTTAACTTGGCATCATGTTCGGCACGGCATTGTGGTCTAGGGGCCTGTTCCTGCGCTCCACAGTTCCAAGTTCCATGTCATGATTTCACCTGCAGGTCACTTGTTAACACATTCCTATCAGCTATGTATTCAAGCTCACAATAGATATTTAAATGTACAACCCTAGGCTTACAGTGCTGATGGATATTAATAACATCAGAGCTGCTATTCTTCATAAGAGACACTTAAAAAAAGACAGAGCTAACTTGATACATTTTGCAGCCAATGAACTACTTTTAGAAGTATAGTCAAATTCGTAAAATATATTATACCGATATGTGTATGTAACAGTCTCTGGAAAATACCGATATGATTTTGATTGCTGTAAAAAACTGCCATCCCGGTTGGATTTTGCTCAGTTGTAATTTCAGAATTATGGTCAGAATAAGTATATGTCATTATCGTGATTGTTGGTATATTTTCAGGCAATTTAGCTAATTCAGGTCCTCCTAAGAAGCGCCACAGGGGTTGGTCACCAGATTCCCCATCAGCAACAGAGACGAGTTCCAATCAAAGCAATCTACCGGCACAGAATTCGAGCAGCAAAACTGGTATGATGAATCAATAACATTCTTGCATCCAGTTTTCATGTTCTATTTTCTTACTATTAACTGTTGTACATAATGTCTTGTACTGATGGACTTTTTAGTGATTTACAGAATATTGTTTTGCCAGTCATTATTCTGGTGAGGTGTAAATCGGAAAATGTCATTTTGTTCATCGTCCCTTCCTTCAAACCTGTGTTATGGAATATATTGACTCACTAAGTGCAAGATTAATTTGACATTTGTACATCTTGGGATATTCATGAGTGTTATTTTGAAGATATAACAGAAGCTTCTAATTAGTGCTGTTCCATTAATAAAAAAGTTCCTTATTTTTGATTTGCATACATTTATCTATTGTTGCCATGTTTACTTGGGAATTCATTTTATGGACAACTACATACACTTAAGAACAGGAAGCATAAGTTGTAGTTCTAGATAAAAGAACGTTCACATTAATGACAATGACTTTCTCATTAATTAACTACTTGAAATAAATAGTTTGAATAAACAGTTTGAAAAGTACAAATGTTCTAATTTTTGGAAAAGCAAATGAACTTAGATATGCATTTGCTCTATGCTTTTCTACCATATTATGTCACAGTTCATGACAGAGGATCCGGATTTTGTGATCATTTCAAATCCTTGCAGCTGATTGAATACGTTTCTTGATGTTACACATGGATGAATAATATTTAAACACAAATTTTTTTCTGCATACTTACTTCATTATCTGAGTAAAATCAAATAATGCACTGGCACATAAACCAGCAAACTAAATAAATAATAGGTGTTAATAATGAAAATGTTTGCAGTGAAATAAAAATGATCAAGTTTCAGGTATCTGATACCTTTTGGAATGTTTTCAGTCAGAGTAGCTGATGTATTAATACTTGTGGAAGGGATCGGTTCCTGTTGAAATGTGACCATTTGTTGCACAAGCAGAAGCCTCAGGTGGGATATTCATGTGAGTTTGTTTCCCTCTTGAGACATGGGTTTTGGGTCATTAAGGGTAGTGCATAAGTGATGGGAGCAGATTTGGGCGACTCGGCCCATGAAATCTACTCCGCATTCACTCTTGGCTGATCTAACCCACTCATTCCTTGGATCATTCTCATAAACTCCTCTCAAGACCCTCTCTAGCGCCAGCACAACCTTCCTCAGATATGGGGCCCAAAATGGCTCACAATACTCCAAATGCTGTCTGAATAGTGTCTTATAAAGCCTCGGCATTACATCTCTGTTTTTGTATTCTAGTCCCATCAAAATAAATACTAGCATTGCGTTTGCTTTCCTTACTACCAATTCGACTTGCAAATTAACAAATCCTGCACCAGCACTCCCAAGTTTCTTTGCACCTCCGATTTCTGAATATTCTCCCCATTTAGAAAATAATCTACGCATTTATTCCTACTGTCAAAATGCATGACTCCACACTTTGCTGCGCTGTTTTCCATCTGACAATTCTCTACCCACTCTTCCAACCTGTCCAAGTCTTTCTGCAGAGTCCCTGATTTCTCTACACTACCTGCTCCTCCACCTATCTTCATACCATCTGTAAACATGGCCACAAAGCCTTGAATCCCCTCATCCAAATCTTTCCATTTTTAAATTGGATCCAAGGTGAGAATAGGAATAGTGCGCTTGTAGCTACTTCTTCCAGTCTTGCATCATCTTGACTTGAAAATATATAATAATTTCTTCATCAATATTATGTCTTAATCCTGGAGATCCCAGCCCAAAAATTGCTGTAGTGGTACTTCACCGGATGGACCGATACAGTTCTATAAGATGGTTCCACACTATCCTCTCAAGGATGGATGATAAATGCTTGCCCTACCAATGAATAAGAAGAGTATTCATTTTGCAATTAAAGATTGCCAAACTTTTAGCATTGTAGAATTTATTTACTGATTTCTCCTCCATATTCCTTTATTTTGATTTCAGAACTATGAATGTTGTATAATTTACTTTATTTCCCTCCTGCTAGACTACATGCAAATAAAATCCTAAAAAATTACAAAAAGACCCTCGGGTAGGCAGAATGTACAGAGAAAGCAACAGTTTTAATATCTTGGGCCATTCACATTTCATCAGAAATTTCCAGTATCTGCTGTAGTTTGCTTTGATTGATATGCCATCAATTAGCGGTATCTTGTTACCACATAGTGGAAAAGTACATCCACACTTTCACTGCAAGTGCTGGCTGTAAGTCTTTCATGAAATTCATTGATTCCTCTTGTTAATTACAGAACTTGCGGAATTGACTTGTGGGACTCAGTCTAGCCACTTAGGATCAAATCCTTCTCCACTTACAGTCTCAGAAGACCCCGTGATTGTTCCTGACAATTTACTAAAAATCTGTGGGACCCGACTGGTAATTTTTAAAGGTAAAAATTAATGTAATAAATGAATATAAACTGGACATGCACGTTTTTATCCTGGCTGGCAAGCAGAATCAGAGCGGGCCCAATTGAGGGAGGAAGATAATTGGACACTGCCCAAGACCATGGAGTCTCTACCAATTAGAACAGACTAAGAGCTCAAGCCTACCGTCCACTTCTGCCCAGCATCCTTCTTGCTAATGTCCAGTCTCTGGAAAACAAGATGGATGATGTTAGGGCGAGTATTAGATTCCAGATAAACAAGAGACTGTAACATCTTTTGTCTGATGGGAGACATGGCTGACCCCGCTGGTGCCGGATCAAATGATATGCCCAGTTGAGTCCTTCTCTGTTTTTCGTTCAGATAGAACGGAAGAGTCCGGAAAATCTAAGGGTGGGGGGGTTTGCTTCATGACGAACAACAACTGGTGCAACCCTAAGGATATTAAGACGCTTTCTCATACCTGCTCGTCGGACCTGGAGTATCTGACGATCTCATGCCTTCCATTCGACCTTCCCCAGGAGTTCAGCTCAGTCATCATAACAGCTGTCTACATACCACCTCATGCGGGCACCGACTCGCCACTATCGGTCCTACACGATGTGTTATGTCAGCATCAGAACAAGCATCCTGTCGCGGCTATGGTGGTGGCTGTGGATTTTAAAATAGGGCAAATCTCAAAAAAGTTATGCCTAACTTCCGCCAACAAATTACCAGTGTCACCAGGGGGGGAAGAACTTTGGACCACTGTTATGCACCATTCAAGAAAGGATACAAGGCCATTTCTCTCCCTCCATTTGGAAAATTTGACCATGCCGCCATCTTCCTGCTGCCGGAGTATAAACAACGGATAGTACGGGAAGCGGCAGTGACGAGGGACGTAAAGCGGTGGTCTGACCATTCAGAGGCTATGCTACAGGATGCACTGAGTGACGTCGATTGGAATATGTTCCAAGCAAGTTCCAGAGACGTCAGTGAGTTTGCGGAAGTTGTCACAGACTTTATAGCAACACTAGCCGACAACGTCGTCCTCACGGTAAGGGTTAGTTTCTTTCGTAACCAAAAACCCTGGGTTGACAGATCCATTCGCATCGCTTTGAATGTTCGTACTGCTGCTTACAACTCCAGCCTGGCATCCGGTAACATGGATGATTACAAGGCGGATTCCTACAGACTGCGAAGGGCGATGAAGGATGCAAAAAGGAGGCACAGGGACAGGATGGAGTCGCAGATGGAGCACCGTGACACCCGACGCCTATGGCAGGGGCCACAGACTGTAACTAACTACCGGAGCACCCCCCCCCTCATCTGGGAGTGCCGGCGCCTCCTTAGCTGATGACCTGAACTCTTTCTGTGCATGGTTTGAGGCGGGCAACAACACTCCGAGCACGCCGGCTAACAACAACGTCGTCAGCGCACTGGCTAGCGAGGCTGGAGGGAGGTCCACCGCTGGGGATGAGCACATATTCTCGGTGTCCGAGCACGATGTGAGGAGGGCTCTGATACGTGTGAACACAAGGAAAGCTGCAGGCCAGATGGTATATCTGGGCGCGTACTGAAGTCTTGTCCTACTCAGCTTGCTTCATTGTTCACCACAATATTCAACCTCTCCCTGGCCAAGTCCATGGTCCCTACCTGCTTCAAGAGATCCACTATTGTACCAGTGCCTAAGAATGCCTCTCCAGTCTACTTGAATGACGACCGACCGGTGGCCCTCACCTCGGTAGTCATAAAATGCTTCAAGAAGCTGACCAAGGACTACATCTGCACCTTCCTCCCTCGCAACATGGACCCGCTGCAGTTCGCATGCTGTCCAACCAGATCCACGGATGATGCGGTCTCCCAGGTTTTGCACACCGCTCTCTCTCACCTTGACAGCCAGAAGGGCAGCTATGTGAGGATGCTGTTTATTGGCCAGTTCAGCTTTCAATACCATAGTCCCCACCAGACTTGCTGAGAAGCTGCTGGAGCTGGGGCTGAACACTGCCTGGGTCCTGGACTTTCTGATCGCCAGGCCCCAGGTGGTCAAGATGGGGAGACATACCTCCAACCCCCTCACCCTGAACACAGGATCCCCCCAGGGTTGCGTCCTCAGCCCCTTACTGTACTCCCTGTACAAACGTGATTGTGCGGACAGGTTCAGCTCCAACTCCATCATCAAGTTTGCTGATGACACTGTGCTGATGGGCCTGATCTACGATAACGATGAGAAAGCCTACCTGGACGCGGTGGCTGATCTGGCACTCTGGTGTCAGGATAACAGCCTCTTCTTGAATGTCACAAAAACTAAGGAGCTGATTGTGTACTTTAGAAGGGCTCAACATCAGAGGACGTACATGCCACTGGAGATAATTGGGACTACTGTGGACAGGGTGAGCAGCGTTAAATACCTGGGAGTCCACATCACAGAGGATCTGACATGGATAACACACACTGCCACACTGGTGAGAAAGGCAAAACATTGCCTTTAGCACCTCAGGCAGCTGAGGAAATTCAGAGTCTCTCTGAGGATACTTCAATCCTTCTACTCCGGTGCTGTAGAAAGCATCCTGACCGGAAACATCTCTATCTGGTTTGGGAACTGCTGGTTCCGGTCTCCCCCGGTGGTTTGCTCTGCCCAGGACAGGAAGGCTCTGCAGAGAGTAGTGTGTTCGGCCGAACGCATCATGGGAACTACACTCCCACCCTCCTGCAGGACCTATACACCAGGAGGTGCAGATCCAGAGCCTGCAGGATCATGAAGGACCCCAACCAACCCAGCAATGGACTGTTCCAGCTGCTGCAGTCAGGCAAGCACCTCCGCTGTCACATAGCATAAACAGAGAGGCTAAGACGTCCATAGGCAAATAAGTCCATAGAAAGCTGTGGCCTCATAGGTGTAGTATTTAGCCCACACATGCAGTGCTCACAGGCCATCCCAGGAAACAAGTAGGTTCCCTTATTACAGATGTCCATAAGGAGATTTTTCTCCATGTTAGAAAATACACAAAAATCACTCAATGGTAGCCATATCTTCATAGTATTGTAATGAATTACATCAAAATCACACCAGACTGACCGCAAAAAAATATTAGAAGTGAAGAAAAAACTAGTTCTGCTCTTCGTAGAAGTCAACTTATTTGGGTACGTCAAATTTTAAATTTAATAATATTACGGGAGCTCACTCATATGTAGGGGGTTTCAGTGAGTTAGGACTTCAATTTTACAATTGGAAAGGATCGCTTCATATTTGGTGATTCTGAGGAACTCTTTGGGGATCCTGAACAATTTAGAGAGTTTGTGTTAAAACGGTCACCTGGGCCCCTCCTGGCCTGTCAATAGACTTGACACCTCCTGCCTTCAATTTACAATTGAATTGAGGCACTAATATATCAGTCCTGACCTTTTCCTCCTAAATTGATCCCTGCTGCTATTAGAGACCTAGACCACAAACCAAATCAATGCCATTAGTATTGTGACTGCCATGGTGAGTTGGAAGTGGGATTTCAGCTTTCCTAGATTTTAAATGACTCAATCCCCTTGTGAGCCTGGGAAGGTCAGTTTTGTATGTGATTAGTGAGATATATCATCATACTGACTTCAAGTCACTAAGTATTTTTTGATTTGCCAAGCTTAGTTGTTTGTTTCACTTGTTTGTTAATTACTTACTTGGAAATTTGTTTATTTACTGAAGAAGGACCTGTCTGTGGAGTTATGAATGAATGAATGAATGAATGAATGAATGAATGATATCTTTCAATTTTCCAAGTAAGTAGGTTATCCTCTTATAGCTACCGAGAAAGAAACTGTCATTTAAAGTAACTATATCTGCATAGTATGATGTAAATGAAATCATTAATTATTGTGAAATGAAATGATAAATGCAATAATTTCTTTTTTTTAGGCCATGGAAGCTTTCCTTACCTTTGTGGTAATCTGAGTGATGTAGTGGTTAGTCCATTGCTACAGAATTGCTATGGAAACACCCAGTCTTTACCCAGAGTATATGAGCAGCATTGTACATCTGTGACCACAGTAGTGTCTGTAGAGATGCAGATTTTACTAACAGTGTACTATCTAGTTCAACTTGGTAAGTGATTCAAACACAAGTGTATGAGATTGTTTCTTTTCAAGTTAGTAAATTCTTCCAATAACAGAGTTCAGTTGTTTTGGTTAAAAGTTTATTTTCTAGAAGAATGTGGGTATACCAAGTGCAATAACCTGGAATTTCATCTCTAAACCTCTCTGTTCACTCACTCCTGATGCACTGTGAAATGTACTACTTTGTTCGGGCATTTGTTCATTTACTCCAAGACTTCCAAATGGAGTTCTCCATCAAACCTTGTCAGATAAGTTCCAGTGAAGCCACTCTACTTCAGGGTGGTAGATAAGTGCACGGTGCTGCTGGTGTTGCAAAAACATCACGAGTGCAGGTTCTCAATTTCATTTTTTTTTTTTTGCTTTCATAATTTAAGATTTTGTAAACTTAAAATAATCAGAAAAATGCTCCGCCCCACTAGCCTGTACTTGAAATCAATGTTGGAGAACATAATGTAAGTGATACAAATTTGTTCATAACCCCATGTTTATTTGAAAAAAAGTCTTGCAATGAAGTCCCTTTAAAGGAATGTCGGCCAACTTGCTTGTCGAGATCCCAGACATGATAATGAGTGGGTGCAGCAGCATCTATGGAGCGAAGGAAATAGGCAGAAGAAGGGTTTCGGCCCAAAAGGTTGCCTATTTCCTTCACTCCATAGATGCTGCAGCACTCGCTGAGTTTCTCCAGCATTTTTGTGTACCTATGATAATGAGTGGATTATCCTTGTAAGTGTTAAAGTGATAAATAACAGAAGGCTACATTGAAGTGCTGTGCTTTTGGAATAGGGTTGAGGGAATTTCATTTCCTCCTGATTTGGTAGGTTAACATCTTCTCCGAAAGAGACCACATCCAGCAACTCAGCACTATACTAGTACCGCAATAAAGTATTTTGAAAAGGAATCTTAAGTGTTTGCCGGTTATATACTGATTTATTTGTATGAATTAAATCACTGTTTATAAACCAGTTCTTATTAAATTCTTATTTCCTACTTTCATTAGAAATAGTTAGGATTAGTTTTCTGGATTTCTATGAAAATCTTACATTTGAACTTATTTATTTATTCAATCCTAGAACCTGATCAGGTGCCTTTGATTGAGGATTTGGAACACATTTTGGTGAGAGCATGGCAGGAATCGAATCTTACCGAAACCAAACATTACCAGCAAGCTGTTTCTCAGTCAGTACCACCGTGCGTGTCGTCACAGGCTTTGGCTGTCACCTCAAAGCAGCTCACCTGGTTGGCCAAATTAGCAGCCAGTTCCTGCAAGAATGTTGTCAAGATCGTTGATTGGACAAATTCATTGGCGGAGGGCCTCACAGAAACATTCAAACTTCTCAGTGAGGGGAAATTGCAAGGAAATAATTTTGTCGTAATCATTTGCACCACGAAAAACCAAAGCACTGAGTCATGTGTGGTGGTAACAGGTCAGTACTTCATGTTTATGAAACTTAAAAACAGGATAACTTACCATTAAAGTTTGAGGGTTAGTTTCAGCTTTGCCCTAACATGTCGACGTGTTTCTATTTCCCAAATCGATGTCTATCTAATTCCATCACTCAATGTATGGATCTCTCCAAGAGATTGGGTCCTGCCTCACCACCGTGCTGCAATGCTGCCTTGTCAAAGGAACAAATGGCATCCTGTGTGACTATGAACATGGTAAACTCTCCCCACATTCTTCTCAACCTTTTCTTGCAGCATTTCACATGGTTAAACACCACACACTCCATCATCTCCTCCCGTTGCCCAAGCAGATGGCCTACCAGCGCCTTATTTCATTCTTCACTATCTTTAGCTAGTTTTGACCTTTATGGCTCCTATTCTCGCCTCTGAATTTCTACTTCCCAAATTCAATCCTGTGCTGACATCACTGTTTGGTGTTATGTCATTTCTTTTTGGTAGTGCGTCATTTGTGCTTGGAGGTACATTTTGGTAGACTGAAGATGTTTAATTTCAATATTTGTACAAAGAATTTAAACAATACATGATCTGGCGGGGAGTGGAGGGATATGGAGCACATGCAGGCAGTTGTGCAGCTTAAATCAGCATTGTGGTGGGTACAGATAGCGTGGGTTGAAGATTCTGTTCCTGGGCTGTACTGTTCTATGTTCAATGTAATGCTGCTCAAGTATATAGATTTTTAGAAGTGACACATAAGTGGCCCATGTAAGCATTCTTACAGTCGATTTCCAGCACCCACAGTATTTTGCTTTTGTTCAGAAATCAGTTGTATTCACAGATCTCAATTAACTGCAATTTCATTACAATACATCTCCTCAGTTAATGCATCTTGTTCAAATTTCTTTGTATTCGGAAATACCATCAGGAATATGTCAGGGGACTATTTGACTGGGTGTAAATGCTGAGCTGTTAAGAAAATAATTTGCATTTAAATTGAGCCTTTCATCTCTTGGGATATCCCCCAGTCCTTCATGGCCAATTATACACGTTTCCAAATGCTTTCTTCTCTGTTCTGATGCAAGAAACAAGGCAATCGATTCACACACAGCAAGCGTCCATAAAAGGCAGTGAGCTAAGTGAGCACATCTGTTTAGATTGATAAAAGGAGAAATAAATACTATCCAGAATTCCAAGGATGCAACCTCTCCTCTTTGAGTAGAATCTAAGAATCTTTTATGTCAGGCCCAGCGTAGAGTTGCTGCCTTACAGCGCGTACAGCGCCAGAGATCCCGATTCGATCCCGACTACAGATGCTCGCACGTGGGGCACGTGGGTTTTCTCTGAGATCTACTGTTTCGGAGGACCACCGTGAGGGGGGAGGATAAGAACAATGGAGGACCCGGCGTGGGGGAACTGCGGTGGGGTTGGGGGGGACGACAAAAGGGGGAGCCGGCGTGCTTTGTAACTTTATCAGCACCGTAGGTGGCTGCTATTTGTGTACATTGTGTATACAAGCAAATAATTTCACTGTGCCTAGTCACATGTGACAGTAAAGTATTCATATTCTTCCCACATTCCAAAGATGTACAGATTTGTAGGTTAATTGGCTTGGTATAAATGTAAATTGTCCCTAGTGTGTGTAGGATAGTGTTAATGTGCGGGGATCATTGGCCGGTGTGGACCGAAGGGACTATTTCCGCGCTGTATAACTAAACTAAACTAAATGTCAACCCATGGATACAGATAAGGCTCCCATCTAAAAAGCTGTACGTCTAAAGAGAATCATTATTGCATACATTGGAAGGTCAGTATTGATTCAGTGTTTAGTTTTTCCCCTCAATTTGGCCAAATGTTGTTCACCTCAATTTCTGTAGTCCCCAAAAAAAAGTGGAGAAGTTTAAACATTTCTCATACACATAGTGAAGGAATAGCTCCTATACGTTAGAGTGTGGATGACCCGGTACTTGGACGAACAGTAACAATTAATGTTCTTGCAACTTGGTGTTTCCAACGCATTTGATTCAATGTCACAGGCAGAGAGGTATTGTTAAAGTGATAAATTGATGAAATTTGTCAAGTTTATTGATTGGACAAATTCATTGGTGGATGGCCTCACAGAATCATTCAAAATTTTCTGAGGGGAAATTGCAAGAAAAATCTTTTGTGTGATCATTTGCGCCACCAAGAATCAACTGTGCCATGTGTACAATACCAGAAAATCAATAACACTGTTGGCATACGCAAGTAAAAATCACTTGTCATTCGCTTTATTGACTGAGTTAAATGAACTAGGAACAGCACAGCACAGGAATAGGCCCATGGGCCCACAATGTCCATGCCAAACATGATGCCAAATTACACGTCCTCTGCCTGCATGTATTCCATATTACTCCACATTCCTTACATGCCCATGTGCCGACCTAAAGACTCTTAAGCGCCATTGTCATATCTGTTTTTACCACCACACCAGACAGCATGTTCCAGGCACCTACCATTCACTATGTTTGCCCTACACATCTCCTTTCAACATTCCTCCTCTGACCATAATGCTATGCCCACTATTTTTGGACATTGGCACCAAGGCAAATTCCTTGTACAGGTGCACAACCTTTTATCCGAAAGCCTTGGGACCAGACACTTGTCGGATTTCGGAATTTTTCGGATTTCCGAATGGAAGATTTTTAGCGTAGATTAGGTAGGTAGCGCGGGCGGCTTGAAAAGTCTGGAGCGGCTGCCTCCTCCCCGGAGACCGGGGAATCATTGCATAAATGTTAGTCAGTTAGTTTGGAGGGTTTTATGTGGTGGGGGGGGGTGAAGGGGGAAACTTTAATTCTTAGTCCCCTACCTGGTCGGAGAGGCGGGGAGTGGGCAATGCCTTACCGGGTCGCCGTGCAGTAAGCTCCGGAGCGCTGTGGCCACCGACTCCCAACATCGCGGAGCTGGGGGCTGCGGGCGTCCGGCCGCGGTTGGAGCTCCGACCCCGGCAACTCTACCCCTGCGCTCCAAATCCAGCGCGGCCCGCGGCCGGACGCCCGCAGCCCCAGCGCCGCGATGTTGGGAGTCGGCGGCGTCGCAGCGCTGGGATACCAGCGGGGAGCGGGCAATGCCTTACCAGGTCGCCGTGCGGTAAGCTCCGGAGCGCTGTGGCCGCCGACACACAACATGTCGGCGGCCACAGCGGTGCTGGGGCTGCGGGCGTCCGGCCGCGGGCCGCGCTGGATTTGGAGCGCCGCGCAGCCAGGGGTAGAGTTGCCGGGGTCGGAGCTACAACCGGCGCCGCCCGCGGAAGGACGCCCGCAGCCCCAGCTGGGAGTCGGCGGCCACAGCGCTCCGGAGCTTACTGCACGGCGACCCGGTAAGGCATTGACCGCTCCCCGCCTCTCCGACCAGGTAGGGGACTAAGAATTAAAGATTCCCCCTTCACATAAAAGCCCTCCAAACTAACTGACTAACATTTAAGCAATGATTTACAGATGTTTAAGTGTCTCCCCGGTCTCCGGGGAGGAGGCAGCCGCTACAGTAGTACAGACCTGGGTTGACCGTGGGTCGTTACGGGTCAAGTTTGGCGCCAAGCGCGAGCTTTGGTGTGCAGACGACATCCTGGAAAAAATGGCCGGTTTTCAGAGTTTTTCGGTTTCCGGAACTCCGGATAAAAGGTTGTGCACCTGTATGTGAATACTTGGCCAATAAACTTACTTACATTTCACCCTGGGAAAAGGTTCACCCTGTCTATATCTCATAATTTTGTATAGTTATCTCAGGTCTCCCCTCAGTCTCATATGCTCTAGATAAAACAATGTAAGCCTAATATAAGGAGCCTTGCCAAAAGCCTTTATGTGTGTGTGTGTGTGTGTGTGGGCATCATCTACTTCTCCATCCTCATCACTGATTGTGATGTAGCACAGAAAGTAGAGATTGTTTGCAAATTGAACTTTTCCTTTAGAAATCTGGGAATCTTCCAGTCTAGCTCATTAATCTTATTAACAAGGGAGAGAACCTTTTCTTACAAAAGAAATGTTGATTTATTATTCACAAATACATAGAGCCTTTAACACTTTATGTACCATAAGGTACAGGCTGACCATGTCGCCCTCAGCAATGCTCTTTGCCCCAGCTCCCACTTCTGAAACTCAATCTCTAGGCTTCCCCCAGCTCTTGAGAGTTCAGAGAATAGATTGCAAGGTAGCTGGAGATATTGTGATGATACTTGTACGCAGAATCCTTGTTCAACAAAAGTCCCCAGGACTATTACCATCACTGGTTAAGATCCCAGTCAGTTCCTTTAGGCCTGTTGAAGATGCCTTCTCCACAGAATGCCACACAGATATGTTCATTTGTGGGAATAACCAGTAGTCAGAATAGGTTTGTGTGGCTGTTCATAAATTCATAGTTCATAAGACAGAATTAGGCCATTTGACCCATCAAGTCTACTCCACCAATTGAGCATGGCCGATCTATTTTTCTCCCCTCAACTCCATTCTCCTGCCTTCTCCTCGTAACCTTTGTCACCCGAACTGGTCAAGAACCTATCATTCTCCACTTTAAAAATACCCAATGACGGCCTCCTCAGGCGTCTGTGGCAATGAATTCAGCAGATTAACCATGCTACCATGTTGTGCATAGAGTCGTTGAGAGAAAAGCAAAACACTGCAGGTGCTGGAAATCTGAAACAAATATGTTATATACTGGAAATATTTTATAGGTCAGGGTGCATCTGGAAGAGGAAGTTTTGGAAATTGATGACCTTTTAATTGAACTAAGAAAGCTTGGGCTTCATTCATGTTATGGGTCGGAGAAATTTATTGGAACTTGTCTCAGGACTGAGACGCTGAATGAGATTATTGATGTTGGTGCGTGCTGAGAGAGGGGTGAAGGCATGTGACTCTCAAATGGTCTGTTTTAAAATATCGTTTAAACTGCAGCGAACAGTCCATTCAAGTGTACTTATCTCTCCAGGAAAACGTCAGGCTGGATTTTTGGCCGGCAGAATGCTCGGTCCAAAAGAACATCTGAAAGAAATTAACTATGAGCTTGTCACTGGGAAAATTGGGGAACTTGGAACTTTCTTCAGCAGCCTTTGTCCAGGTAAACTATTGCTGTCTTCAGTTTCTTTGCCAATCTTATTATACTGGGGATTGCTGGGGAATTTGAGGTAAGAAATTGTGAAGGGCGTGCTTATTGTGGTGGGGCTAGTAAAATAATTTCACTTTCCTTGCATTGCATTGTTTTTCAATCCCACACTCCCATGAACTTATCTGATCTAAAGCAGCAGCGAGCAACATCTATCTATATCTTCTATATAATATTAAAACTCTGTGGCTGCTGGCTGGCTGGCTGCTGGCTGGCTGTGTTTCTGCCTGACTTGTGGTTGCCAGCCTGTGGGTGCCAGCCTTTGATTCGTTGCTACGCCAACACCAGACCCACAAACACCCAGAATTTTTCCATTTCGGTAGAGATTTCACTTTTCATTCCAAGTATCCACTCCTGATTAAATTTCGTCATATTTATGTACACATTTTTAATAAAATCCTCCTCCCCCCCCCCCCCCCACTCACTCATTTTGTCGCCTCCTGCTGGCCAGCGACCATAACGGCTGCTGGCGCCCGCATCTCGCCTCAAAGACGCCATTTAAAAACAGCCGCACTGATGAGCCCTGAACGGCTTGAGTTGGAGGACCACCTTGAGTGGGGGGCTACGGGTAGGGAACGGATGCGTTGGGGGAGCAGACCCAACGGGTCAGCACTTGGTCTAGTATACTTATAAAACTCTCATCTTGTCCTCTTCCAGTTTGCGTTGTTTTTTAATTTGCGCAAAAACGATCCCCCATAGCGCTACGATTTTTCGCCACCCTGCTCACCATTCTCCCGTGCTGCAAGTGCATCAAGTTTTATTCCGATCGGTGAAATATTACAAAAGTTGTTGGTCTGTTATTCACCGGGACTGCGACACCCCTTCAGGCACCAGCTGTCAATCACCGGCGGCGAGAATAAAGTTGAAGGAGCGGAGTGCGGGCGGGGGCTGCTGTGTTCGTGGGCTGCTGTCTTCACAGGCGGGGACTGCTGTGTTCGCGGGCGGGGTCTGCTTTGTTCGTGAGCTGTTGTGTTTGGGGGCGGGGGCTGCTGTGCTCGCGGGCGGGGGCAGCGACCACCATGACGAGCAGGGTGCCGATGAGTGCAGCCGGGGCTGGGAGCCACTGAGTGCGACAGGAGCCGGGTCCTGGAGCCTATGAGTGAGTCCGCCTGGAGCCGGTGAGTGCGTCCAAGGCCGCTGAGCCCACACACCCCTTCCCACCCTCCTCCCCCCACCACACCCCAGCCCCTCCCACATACACACCCTCCCCTCACCCACACAACCCCCCTCCCCCACACAACCCCCCCTCCCCCACAGACCTCCTTCCCTACACACCTCCCTTCGCCCCTCCCCCACCATCCCCTATCTCCCCCCCCACACTTACCTCCCACACCCCCCCTACCCCCACAGCCCCTCCCCCACTACCCTCCACCACACACCTCCCCTCCCCCCCCACACCTCCCCTCCCCCCCCCCACCCCCCCTCCCCCCCACAACCTCCCCTCCCCCCCCACACCTCCCCTCCCCCCCACACCTCCCCTCCCCCCCACACGCCTCCCCTCCCCCCCACACGCCTCCCCCCCACACGCCTCCCCCACACACGCCCCTCCCCCACAGACCTCCTTCCCTACACACCTCCCCCACCATCCCCTATCTCCCCCCCCTACACTTACCTCCCACACCCCCCCCTACCCCCACACGCCCCTCCCCCACTACCCTCCCCCACAGACCTCCTCCCCCACACACCTCCCCTCCCCCCAACACCTCCCCTCCCCCCCACACGCCTCCCCCCCCACACGCCTCCCCCCCACAGGCCTCCCCCATGCCCCCCTCCCCCATTCCCCCCCTCCCCCACACCCCCCTCCCCCCCCAAACCCCCCTCCCCCCCTGACACTGTCCTTAACTCTGCAATGTGGGTCATCACAGAGACGCTTAAGTCAACACCTTTACAGTGGCTCCCTGTCCTCTCTCATATTGCCCCTCCCAGCATACGCAGAATGGAGAGGATGTTGAAAGATTGGTGCACCATCGAGGCTAACCCTGACCTTCCCATCCATGCTGACTTGAACAATCTGCCCAACATATGCCTGAAGTCCCGCAAACCCTTCTGGTCTTCCGTTAAATCCCTGGAAGACTTTGACTCCAGTGGCGCAGAGCCTGGAAAGATGCCAACACCAACAACGGGAGGTCATCACAGACCCCACTGTGAAACCACCGGGGTTTGATCTCCATCACAAGCAATGGCTAACCCTGAACAGAATCCACACCCTTCATGCAAGAACAGCCCATCACCTGCATAAGTGGGAGAAGACAGACAGCCCTTCTTGCGACTGCGGACATCCAGACCAGACCATCCCACACATTGTGAATGACTGCCCACTGAGGCTTTTCCCTGGTGGCATCAAAGCCATCCACCCAGTAACTGATGCTGTCCTGGTCTGGATGTCTACCCTTGACCTACAATTTTAGGCTGTGCACGCCATATGCAAGAAGAAGATTGTCCTTGGGAAAATGGCATTAAGCCATTCTCTTGACCTACTTTGCTATTTGTGTTAAAGATACTTTGCACAATATTTGAGTGAAGAATTCCAAAATATAGACCCAAGAAGGATGACACATTTCTACACCAAATTAATGTGTGATTTAGAGTGATAATATTAGGTGGGGCAATCCCAAGTGACGGCTGCCCATTTTATACAATACAATACAATACAATACAATTTTATTGTCATTTGAGCCTCAGTGAGGCTCAAACGAAATTCTGTTTCCACAGCCATACAAACAAAGACAATTCCTAGACATACACACAATTTAGTTCACACAAACATCCATCACAGTGAACCCACTGTGATGGAAGGCAAAGTCTTTTCTCTCCCCTGTTCTCCATGTCTCTCCCGATATCCAAGCCCCAGGCGGGCGATGATAAGTCCCACGGCCATTTTAGGTCGTGCCGGGCGATTTACGGCCCCGCTCCCGGTCTAAAAGTCTCGAAGTTGGAGCCCCCGGCGGGCGCTGGAATGTCCCACGGCCATGAAGCCGTGCCGGGCGATGTATGACCCCGCTCCGGGTCGTTCCAACCCCGCGACACGGGCTGGAGAAGACGCGTTGTGGGAGCTCCGGGAAGCGGTCTCTCTCACCCCCCAGACCCGCGAGCTCCCGATGTCCCAGTCCACCGGACCTGCGGCTGCGTTGCCTGAGCCTCCGAGCCCCAGGAGTCGAGTCGCAGCAGCGAGTCACCACCGCTCCCCACGTTCCGAGGCCGGCCAGCCCCACGATGGTGAGTAGTCCGCAGCTCCGCAGTCTCCCGAGCCCCCGGGTCGTTCAGGTTGAAGGCCGCTCCACGGTGCTAGGCCCCAACGACAACGGAGACCCGACAGGGAAAAGGTCGGGTCTCCGTGGTGGTGTGGTGAATCTCTTGTGAGAGATTGGTGAAACTCTGGAACTCTCTGCCACAGAGGGTAGTCGAGGCCAGTTCATTGGCTATATTTAAGAGGGAGTTAGATGTGGCCCTTGTGGCTAAGGGGATCAGAGGGTATGGAGAGAAGGCAGGTACGGGATACTGAGTTGGATGATCAGCCATGATCATATTGAATGGCGGTGCAGGCTCGAAGGGCCGAATGGCCTACTCCTGCACCTAATTTCTATGTTTCTATGTTTCTATGTCTCCCAGACAGGGAAGAGATTTAAACAGTTTCCCCCTGCCCCCCCACCCCCCACATATACACATTTAAAGCCAGTATTAAAAAACACCAAACACTACATTTAACTAGACAAAAAACAAAACAAAAAAAAGACAGACAGACAGGCTGTAGGGGCCGCTGCAACGGGTGAGTCGCGCCGCCAAATGGAAGATGTTCTTGAATTTGCTGTAATGCATTTAGTTAGCTCTATCCCATTTTTCTTTCACTGTTCAATGTCTGTTGCAGTTTTGCCATCTTGACATTCCTTTTTAACCATACCTGTTGCTGCTCCTGGCATGTCCTTATCATTAAATTGGAGTTGGTTGCATGGTAAATTTGAATCTAGCTGGGCCATGAGATTAAAGATCGTAATCCAATTATACTGCTGATTGCACACACAGCCCTATGAGTGCCCCATTCAATGGCCAGATGATTTCCAAATCTATTCTATTTTACATGGTGTCTGTGCCACATGGTACAATGGAGGAAGTCTTCAGGATAAGGATGGACTTTGTGCGGCAATCGTTTCAGCCATTCATATAATGGACAGAAGAATCTGCGATGAATCGGTCAGGTTGAGGTCAAGATTTAACCATTATGTTGGGTTCACGACCTACAACTCTGTCTGGCAGCTTTATACTTCAGGACTCTCCTACCTTGGTCACTGGTGCTGTGGCATTAAAGTCCCCCTGCCAAATTACTTTCTGTGCTTTTCTTTTGTCAGTGCTTCTTCTAATTGATGTTCTTTGTGGAGCTTTACTGGTTTGTCAGCTGAAGGATAAGAGATGATCATCAGATTTCCTTGTCCATGTTTGGGCTAATGCCATGATACTTCGGGGAATCCTGATTCATGTTTCACCTGAACTATGTGCAACAGTGGTGTTTCTCAGTCGAAAAGTAGTAGTTTGTGATACTGATAAAAATCTCAACCCTGCTAAACCAACAGTCATTTTAGTGAACACAAATATAAAGAGAGGTGAGGTTCTGCAAAAAATAACTAATATTTTTCATAAAACTCATACGAGGAAATTGAGCTGTGGAGAAACAATAGACAATAGGTGCAGGAGTAGGCCAATCGGCCCTTCGAGCCAGCACCACCATTCACTGTGATCATGGTGTTCATCAAAGTTTTCATTGCAAGCGATGGGCACTTGAAAATCTCTGGTAAGTGTATAGGACATAAACTTATTTTGAGAGTTTCTTTCTATCTGTGCTTACTTGATTAAATTTGGTGAAATTATTTCCATATCGTGTTTGATGGACTTGAAAGCAAACTCAAAAAACTCCAAAATATATTTAATGCAAGAGGAATGAAAATAAACAATATGGATATTGGTTTGAAATTAGTTTATTCTGCAAATGAAATTTTAATCTGCAAGGCAATACTCTTTATATACCATATGTAACAGATGTGTAAACCGTATTTGTTTCCTGTTCACATTTTAACTAGATGGTGACCTCGACACACTCTTAGAAAAGTGCAGTCTTATCGGAAATGGTCACGGTGCTGGTTTTGGTGTTTCATTGAATAAATTTGATGCATCGGCTCAAAGACCAACAATTTGTTCAGGTGAGCATCAAAATTTAATTTCCTTCCAGATTAGCATGTGAAGTGATGGTTGACAAGATCTATTTCTGTCATAAGGTCAGCTGCCGAATAAGGAATGATGAATTAGTCTGGTCGTGGAGTGAATGAATGAATGAATACTTTATTGCCACATGTCACAGTGAAATGTTACAAGTCACAGTGAGATTCTTTGCTTGCCTCCCCAAGGTATACAAATAGTCGCCACATAAAGGGCGCTGACAAAGTTGCACAGTATCCCACGCCAGGTCTACCTTTGTTCTTCCCCTTCCCTCCCGGCCGTTCCCCCCATGCCGGGTCTTCCATAGTTCTTTACCTGACCCTCCCCCTCACGGCAGTCCCCCCACGCCTGGTCCTCCTTTTATCCTTGCAGTGGGTTCTCTGACTCCCAAGTGGCCGACCACGACCGGCGCCCTGATTGACCACCGCAACGACCTCCTCCATGACCACCGGGTCCCTGCTGCACCTCCGCAGTGTTTGCTAGAACAAGAGGCAAGTCGAGTGAAAGAAGACAATTCTGAGAAGACACAACTTGGTAGATACTGGAAGGATATTTTCACCTCTGAGGGAGACTAGGATAAGGGCATAGTGTCTCAGAATAAAGGGTCAGCCTCAACACTAATTCCAGGAGAAATATCTTCCCTTGAGGGCCGTAAATGTCTGGAATTTGTTAACTCAAAGAGCTGTAAATACATTGAACTTGATCATGGACGGGAGAGATATGCTTTTAGACTGTGGGCAAATTGAGGATTATCAGCTTGGGGCAGGAAAATGTTTATGATTTTATTGAATGGTGGAATTGGTTTGAAGGGGTCACATGACCAACTCCTCAGTTCTTATATTATGACAAGAGCCATTTAGATTGAGAAATATGAATATTTTAAAAAATCAATATTTTCTCATTTGTTCCCTGGGAGAGGACAACAAACAAGTTAAAACATAATTACTTGTGGATGTTGAGATTGTGTTTTCTGAATGGGCAAACATTTATTTATTCTGCAAAAATGATTATTTCCATTATTGATTTTTGTTCCAATGTAAGGAGAGTATAACAGTCTATAAATTTCTAATTCCTGCCCATTAGTTGTGCCTTTTACCAGCCAGTGACATTTATGCAGATTACTCCTGGGCTTTCAGCCGAATTAATGCAATGCAAAGTACAACATGTGCATTTTAATAATAGAAGCAAAACAGACCAATTTAGAGGCAGTCTGACGCAAAGGTGGCCACAAAATCAGTAATGAAGTGGCACTGTGGTTAAGATACTGGTCCTGTAACCAGGGGTGGGCTGCACCATTCATCTGGAGAGAGAAACTAGAATCTCAATGTGGAACCTGGGGAATCCAAACAAGAATCATTAAAATAAAATATGGGATGAAAAGCTGCAGTTAGTAATGATAACGAAGAATCTAACAGATTGTCACCCACACCTGGTGAGCTACACTTCACTTCTGAAGAAGGGTCTCGACCCGAAACGTTGCCTATTTTCTTCGCTCCATAGATGCTGCCTCACCCGCTGAGTTTCTCCGGCATTTTTGTCTACCTTCGATTTTCCAACATCTGCAGTTCCTTCCTATACACTTCACTACCTCTTCAGTTTTATAGCTAATTAGTGATCAAAAATAACTCAACACCCCATTAATGAAATCTTACAAAGAAAATGACATCGGTAGAAAGAGGGAGATTGAAAGAGTGGAATTAGTGAATGTGCGAGAAGTGGAATGCCAGTTCAATACTAATGGTAGTCAATGATTTTAATTTGTGAATGGTGATTGTGAATGAACATTAAGAATACAGTTTAAATCAGTTATAAAATTATTTTAAAATGCGGTGGTAATTTATTTTCACTTTCTGTGTTTGCATCGTTGTTAGGATGATGCTGGAGAATAAAATCTATTCCATGTAATTGCAGCTTTTGTTGTCCATTTAGTCTGTCATATTCAGTAACACAATAAAATCAATGAATTGGAATTTTAAAAGCAGTGATGAATTTTTCTCTTAACTTTTTCCCCATTCCCCACAGTTTCAAACAAAGAAACGTGTCAGATTCATCCCATTCAGCTTGCTGTGGCTCGAAAGCTGTTATCCCATGTCTGCGCTATTGCTGATTCCAGCACACAAAATCTGGATCTGGGCTCTTTCGAAAATGTAGACTTCCTTATTTTGGTGCCTCCGTCAGAAGTGGCTTACCAGCAGACAGTGCTGCGTGTCAGGCAGTCAGGTAATGTCACAATTTCAAGCCCTAATTTAAACGTGTGTTTCGGCTTTAAGTTTTCAAGTGTAGCATCTTATTTCACTGTGGGATCACTGGCAAGGCAGCATTTATTGCCTATCCATATTTGTCATTGTGAAGCTGGTGATGAATCACTTTCTCAAATCGTTGGGCTCCTGGTGAAGGTGCTCCCGGAATATTGTTGGATAGAGAATTCCAGTGTTTAGAGCCAACACGAGTATCAGAATACTGACACAATTCCAAGATGGTGTTTGATCTACATGTGGTATTGCTCTCACATGTCTGGAGCCCCCGGCCCTTTCTGGGGGTAATGCAATAAGTTTTTGTTTCATGGTTAACCTCGTGTAATTGATGCTAATGCACCTAACTCGAACGTCAAAGGCCACTCATTTGTTGGAGATAATAATAATAATAATAAATTTTATTTAAAGGGCGCCTTTCAGACATCTCAAGGACACCTTACATAGTAATCGGAATAAAAACATATAATCGGAATATAACAAGTAAAAAAGACATCACAGAGACACAAATTAAAAACAGAATTCAATCCAAAAACAGAAAATCAAAAACACAGTGTGAAGAGAGAGCAGCGGCAGCCTACTATTAGCGACGTAGAGTTTTATGCCTCTCACATTCACAAGGTTGAATGTTGTTCAGTCTGTGCAGTGCTTAAGCATGGAATGCTTTGATATCAGGGACAAGGAGCAACAAGAAGACAGAGTCATCGAGTCATTAATTGTGGAAACAGGCTCATCAACCCAACTTGCCCTCACCGACCAACATGTCCCATCTACACAAGTCCCACCTGCCAGCATTTGGCCAATATCCCTCTAATCCTATCCTATTCTTGTACCTGTCTAAATGTTTCTTAAATAATAATAATAATAATAATATAATAATATCTTTTATTGTCATTGCACATAAGTGCAACGAGATTTGGTATGCAGCTTCCATCTGATGTCATAACTTAAGCAACTATAAAATTTAGATTTAGATACCCCGAGAACATGGTTTGCAAAAGAACATTACAACAGTAAAATAGTCAAAACATTTCAAACAGACTAAAGTGCAGATGTGTCTGTGTGACGTGACCATCCGAGGGAGACAGTCCATGGGGATGGGGGGCACTCAGCAGGGCCGGTTCAGAGCCGCTATAGCTCTGGGAATGAAGCTGTTCCTGAGTCTGGAGGTGCGGGCGTAGAAGGCATTGTAACGTCTGCCGGAGGGAAGTAGTTCGAACAGTCCATTACAAGGGTGTGAGGAGTCTTTATGGATGTTGACGGCCTTCCTGAGGCACCGTGTGTGGTAGATGCCCTCCAAGGCTGGTAGCGGTGTCCCAATAATCTTCTGCGCTCTGTGGACGACGCGCTGAAGAGCTCTCCTCTCCGCCTCCGTGCAGCTGAGATACCACACAGAGATGCCATACGTTAATATGCTCTCTGTGGTGCAGCAGTAGAAGGTTGTCAGCAGCTGTTGGGGCAGACCAGACATGTACCTTCAGTCTTTTTTAATGTTCTCAGGAAGAACAGTCGTTGCTGTGCCTTCTTGACCAGCGCAGCGATGTTGGTGAACCATGTGAGGTCCTCTGAGATGTGAGTGCCCAGAAACTTAAAGCTGGACACTCTCTCCACACTGTCTCCATTATGTGACCTCCTGAAGTCAATAATCAGCTCCTTGGACTTGGAGGTGTTTAGTGACAAGTTGTTACGTGAGCACCAGTCCGCCAGGTTCTGCACCTCCGCTCTGTATTTTGTTTCATCACCGTTGGTGATTTCATCACCACTAGAATCACAACTAGAATCACAACAATGTTGCGATAGTACCTGCCTCAACTACCTCCCCCAGCGGATGGTTCTATACACCCAATGCCCTTTGTGTGAAAAACTTACGCCTTAAGTTCCTATTAAATCCTTCCCCTTGATTCCCCTATCAAGTAGAATGGAAATATCTTTTTACAGTATGGCAAAAATTTCAGTTGGGAGAAAATGTTATCTCATGGATAAAACTTATATGATAAACCGACTGCGAGAATACTGACTAACCATATACTCTCACCTTAATTTCAGTTATCCAGGGGCAATAGACAGGGATGTGCATTATCGCCCCTGTTATTTGCCCTTGCGATTGAACCTCTAACGGAAAGTATAAGAGTACATCCGAACATTCACGGCTACAATACTAAATACTCCAATAATAAAATATCATTATATGCAGATGATGTATTATTATATATCACCAATTCCCAAGTTAGCATTCCAAGTATATTAAATCTTATAGAGGAATTCGGTTCCTTTCAGGATATAGAATAATCTGAAATTATGTCAATAAAACCTCAAGAGCCGACACACCTTCTAAAATTCCCTTTCAGAATTGCTACGGAAAAATTCAAATATCTGGGTGTTCAGGTAACCAGAAAATATACTTCTCCATTCAACGCAAACTTCCCTCCTTTAGTTACTAAATTAAACGCTCTTATTCAATTTTGGAAAACACTTCCGATGTCTCTAATAGGCAGAATAAATGCTATAAAGATGATCTTCCTCCCACAAATCCTGTACTTATTCCAATCAATACCGATATATCTTCCTAAATTTTTTTTTCCAAAAACTTGATTCTCTGATTACAAACTTTATTTGGGATTATAAAACACATAGAATTCATAAACGGCATCTATGTAAACCCAAAGAAACTGGTGGATTGGCTCTCCCCAACTTCTTATACTATTATTGGGCAACGAATATTAAAAATGTAATCTATTGGCTGGACAATACAGGCCAACAGGTAAATTGGTTGTTAATGGAGAGAGAGGATTGTTCGCCTTTTAATATAGGCACGATTCTTCTCTCTCGAATAAATTTGAAGAACACACTATATGATAAAAATCCGATTATCCACAGTATTTTACGATTCTGGAGACAAATGAAATCAACCTTTAAACTGAGAAATGTATCTCTTCTTTCACCAATTGCCAATAATCCTTTGTTCAAGCCATCTATTTTAGATAAAACGTTTACATATTGGGAAAGATTAGGAATCAAAAACTCTGAGATCTTTATGAGATGGGAACTCTTCTCTCATTTCAAGAATTACAGTCGAAATATCACCTGAAAGGTAGTCAATATTTCAGATACCTTCAAATTCGAGACTATCTGAAAACATATACCCAAGACTATCAATCTTTGTTGCCAGACATACTAGACGAATGTATGAATAGAAACTCGGAGTCAAACAAGTTAATATCATATCTGTATAACACCCTTTTAAATATAGAAATCCCATCATCAAAAGTAATTAGAAGAGCCTGGGAAGAGGAACTTGGCCTAAATATTCTAAAAGACAGATGGGAAGAAAACCTATATAAACACAATTGTTCGATTAACGTTAGGCATTCGTTAATTCAATTTAAAATACTGCACAGACTCTACTACTCAAAGTCTAAACTGAATAAGATCTTTCCAAATGTATCTCCTATTTGTGATAAATGTCTTTCACCTCTTGCATAAAGTTACATAATGTTTGGAGAGGAATTTTTGACATTTTTTCAAAAACACTAAAAACAAAATTGGACCCCGACACGGAATTGATGATTCTAGGTACGTCAGAAGCCTGCTCTGAGCTATCATTATTTCAAACACGTTTCCTTAATAATGGCCTGATAACGGCCAAAAAAACTAATACTCAAATTTTGGAAACATACATCTGTCCCTACTTTAAAATGTGGATTACAAACATGTCTGAGATGTTACATCTTGAAAATATTAGCAGAAAAAACAGATCATTTTTCGAAGACATGGACATCATTCATTGATTTATTACAAGGATAGTATGGTACAACACAATTTTGGAGTTAAATCTAATTACGGGTTGGGTGATGGTGGAGAGGAATGCGAGGCAGGTATATCATTTTTTTTCTTTCCTTTTTTGTCTTTTTATTTCTCTCTTTCTTCTTTCTTTTATTTACTCACTCTTTGGCTACACCACTTTGGTAATCTAGGGGGTCTATCGTTGCACATTTCACTTTTCTCTTTCTTGCTTTTTCTCCTTTCTTTTCTTCTAACTATAGCTAAACGTCAAAATTGAAGCTGTACAATGACTGTATTATGTCATATGCCGTTGGTTATATTTTTGTACACTTGCTTCTAATAAATAAAAATTAGAAAAAATAAAAGTCCTTCCCCCATCACCTTAAACCTATGTGTTCTAGTTTTTGATTCCCCTACTCTGGGCAAGAGACTCTGTGCGTCTACCCATTCCATGATTTTGTACACCTCAATATGATTACCCCTCATATTCCTGTACTCTTAGGAATAAAGTCCTTGCCTGCTCAATCTCTCCCTATAGCGCAGGCCCCAGAGTCCTGGCAACATCCTTGTAAATCTTCTCTGCACCCTTTCCAGCTTGACATCTTTTTTTATGACATGGTGCCCACAACGGAAAACCATACTCTAAATGCATCCTCACCAACGTCTTATATAACTACAACATAACTTCCCAACTTCTGTATTTTATACTCAATATTTACTTGCACTCGTAGATCCCTCTTCTTTACAACACTCCACAGAACCTTACACTGTGTAGGTCCTGCCCTTGTTAGACTTTCCAAAATGCAACACCTTACATTTCTCTTTAGTAAATATCATCAACCATTCCTAAGCCATCCTGCCAAACTGATCAAGATTCTGCTGCAATTTTTGAAAACTATACAATACCACCGACTTTTGTATCATCTTGCTGAACACTGTTGGCCACTGTTGCTGAACATCTTGCTGAACACTGTTTTTGGAAGACGTCATAAAATAGTCACCTGATTTATTGATCTTCCAAGAGGTGCAGGGAAGTGTTCACTGATAAACTTAATTAGAATGGATCCCTATGTAAGACCCCCCCCCCCCCTCCCCCCCCCCACTCCTTCTTCTTGCGTATGGCGTGCACAGCCTAAAGTTGTAGGACAACTTGTTCAATTTGATCTTATTTGATTGTGCACGCCAGGTTGATTGCATTTGTCAAAACAGGGCAGACCATGTGAAGGTTGAAATCTCCCACCCCAGACCCCTCCTGATCTTCTCCCCATCATCTTGCACATCAAGTAGATTGTCAAACAAAGCAGCCTTGAATAGACAATAGACAATAGGTGCAGGAGTACGCCATTTGGTCCGTCGACCCAGCACCGCCATTCAATGGGATCATGGCTGATCATCCACAATCAGTACCTCGTTCCTGCCTTCTCCCCATATCTCTTCACTCCTCTATCCTTAAGAGATCTATCTAAGTCTCTCTTGAAAGCCTCCAGAGAATTGGACTACACTGCCTTCTAAGGCAGAGAATTCCACAGAATCATAACTCTCTGTGTGAAAAGGTTTTTCCTCATCTCTGTTCTAAATGCCCTACTCCTTATTCTTAAACTGGCCCCTGGTTCTGGACTCCCCCAACATCGGGAACATGTTTCCTGCCTCTCGTGTGTCCAAACCCTTAATAATCTTATATGTGTCAATAAGATCCCCTCTCATCCTAAATTCCAGAGTATACAAGCCCAGCTGCTCCATTCTATCAACATATGACAGTCCTGTCATCCGGGAATTAACCTCGTGAACCTACGCTGCACTCCCTCAATAGCAAGAATGTCCTTCCTCAAATTTGGAGACCAAAACTGCACACAATACTCCTGGTGTGGTTTCACTAAGGCCCTGTATAACTGCAGAAGGACCTCTTTTCTCCTATACTCAACTCCTCTTGTTATGAAGGCCAACAGGTCATTCGATTTCTTCACTGCCTGCTGTACCTGCATGCTTACTTTCATTGACTGATGAACAAGGACCCCAAGATCTCGCTGTACTTTCCCTTTTTAGTCAGCGTGATACATGTGTCCAATCAAGTAAAGAGTGCTCCATCTTGTTACTTGATTGCTGTATTCCATGCCGGACTTCTGGCTTTCTGAAAGGAGAAAGACACAAGGGCATGATTATAAGTGGAGGGAATAGAGATTGGAAGTAAAAAATACAAGGAACTGGTAAAGTGCGCAGCTGAAATTTTAGAAACATATTATTTTATCGTCATATGGGTGGAGAGTATCCTGGATGTCCACAGTAGATCAGGTCACCTGGTCAAACATGGTCTCCATGGCTTGGTCTGAAAACTGACCTTTCTGCTGCTTGTGTCCTTCCAGCTTTTCAGGTCATAATTGATAGGAGCAGAATTAAGCCATCGGCCCATCAGGTCTACTCCGCCATTCAATCATGGCTGATCTATCTCTCGCTCCACACCCCATTTTCCTACCTTCTCCCCATAACCCCTGACACTGCTACTAATGAAGAACTTGTCTATCTCTGCCTTAAGCTGCAAGCTGCAATATTGGATGGTACCAGTTACCCACAGTGCTAAGACAATTAACAGTGTGTTCAGTTCTAAACCCCAGAGACCAAGCAGTAGCATGAATTTTAAAGACAGCCCGCATTAGGTTATAGGCACAGGACCATTGTCATCAATGCATATTTTCCAGTGTTAATCAGTTTAACTGTCAATGTTGAGTGAAATGCATTTGACATGGATTATGGTTATTACCGAAGCATGCCTTAACCTCAAAAAATCAAAAAGTGAATGTGTTTTATGTATTTTTATTCCCAATCAAGAATTGGATTTTAGATTTAAACTTTTGTACAGGCTATGCTTGATGTTCATAGTGCATTCACAGATACCAATCTGACAATTATTCTCAGGAAGCAATCAAAATACTGCTTTTGGATTCACTGAAATGTGATTTTCTGCTCTATTGGTGTTTTGCAGGGATACTGGTGGAACTTGGATTGGAGGCAGAATCTGTTGCAAGTCAAAGTGCGGAACATTATGTCATGAAACTTACTGCAGAAGATCAGAGCAAGTTTGAAGCTTTTCAGCAAAGAGTATTAAACAGCCCTTACACACTGTTTATACTGATCCATGACCACGCGCACTGGGATTTGACAAGGTGAATGTTTGAAATATACTTCACTCTTAGACGTTTTATGAACCAAATGTTTATTTTAGTTGTGGGATGAAATGTATCTCTGCTGTATCCATAATTTGAATTGCAGTCCAATCACATGTACGGTTAATTAAAAAGAAAACAAAAATTTGCTTGCAGAATTTACATAACACTTGATCAAACTCAAACCATTCATTACTGTTTTGTGCATTTTGGTGCACAAGTTGAATTGCTTTTGTATGTACCGCATCTGTGACTGCATATTGGCATCTGAGGTTAATACGTACTGTCACCTTCAACCTTACCACTGCCATACTCTGTCTCCCATGGTTCCTGCTACTCTCACTTGACCTGGAGTTCTGAAACACCACTTTCAATCACTTTGTATTGGGTTAGTTTAGAAACTCTCACTAATGATATCAGGCCTGATTTCCTCTTGCTTTTGTAATTTAAACACAGGATGTTGAATTCCATGATACCAATCATATTAAGGATGTTTTATAGATCTCAGTACATGATCTTTCTCATCCCTGTAACACTGAGGGATAAATATGTTGCACACTTTCCTGTATATATAGAGACATTTTGTAATTTCAATTTTCATGGTAAATTATTGACAGACAACTGCGTCAGTAGAAACAATGAACTACTGATGCTGGTTTATACCAAAGATAGATTCAAAATGCTAGCGTAACTCAGTGGGTCAGACAGCATCTCTGCGGGAAAAAAGGATGGGTGAAAGTAAGGGGTGAGGGGGTGTTAAGAGCTGTAGGCGAGAAAGGTTTCTTGTTGTCAGCATTGGTATCAATAATCTAGTACAACAGGGTCTGTATAAAGTAATATGCACCTTCTTGTTCAACATTTAATATCATATTTTAGTATTCCACATGAAACAAAAACTGTATGGTATTAATGTTTTTTCAATACGAGCTGCCTATGAGAGTGGAAAGTCAGTGCTAAATAGCTGGTTTTATTTGTGATCTGAACACTGGGCTGTATTCAAAAGTACATGATTCAGCCTATGATTCAACAGTCATCAATGAAACTGTGAAGACTATAGTTCCTTGCTACATTATTTTAATTTCCACAGAAGATAAACAAATTTCTAAACAGTTTTACTGACATTCTCATTGCTTTAAATAATTTATTTCCTTCAACATGCAAAAAGAATTGATCAAAATTGTAACAACAACAAAAAAATGTCAACTCCTTTCTGGAAACACGACATTAATCAGCCAAAACATCAGAAACCAGGAATCCTTCAATTTTGAATGGTTTTCTGTAATGCTAAAGGTGACAAATATAATTTACTCTGAGACTTGCAGGGCTTGATTGAAACACCCAGCAGGAGACATGTAGCCAAAAGCTACAATAGACTGTAAGTGGAATGATAACCGGGTTCTTGTGAAAATTAGTATCTTCTGCCTCCTGCCTGTTCTTGGCAGGAAGTGGATGGGATAATTATTTCCAGTGATAGGATGATCCAAGCAAGAAATAATGTTTTGTAAAGATGCCAAGAAGGGAAGGAGGAATTCAGGGATGTCTAAGGTGTCCTTCTGGAGTTGGAAAAATACTTGTGTACGGTGGGAGGCACGACTCTCGTCAGCAGCGGCCTCTGCAGTCCGTCTGCGTTTTTATTATTTTATGTCTATGTTTTTATGTAGATTTTGTTATTTTTTGTTGGGGTATGTGTGTGGGGGGGGTGGGGGTGGGGTGGGAGGGAGGGGGTAACTTTTAAATCTCTCCCTGCACGGGAGACCCGACCTTTTCTTTGTCGGGTCTCCGTTGTCGTTGGGGCTGCAACGAGGAGCGGCCTCCAACAGGAAGACCGGGGGCTCTGGTGCCGACTACTCACCTCACCGTCGTGGAGCTGGCCGAGTCCAGAGCGGGTGGAGCGGTGGTGGAGCGCTGCTGCGGCCCGACCTCCGGAGCTTCGGAGGCTGCAACTGCGGGTCTGGCTGACGGCGGCACCGGGAGCCCGCGGGTCCCTGGAGGGAGACCACTTTTCAGGGCTCCCGCAACGGCGACTTCTCCCGCCCGAGTTGCGGGGTTGAAGAGCTCCTGGAGCGGGGCCATACATCATCGCCCCGCGCGGCTTGGAATGGCCGCGGGACTCTGCGAGCGCACGCGGGGGCTCTAACATCAAGAACCCGGTGTGCGACCTTGCATCACCCGGCGTAGCTTTAATGGCCGCGGGACAATTCGCCATCGCCAGCCGGGGGCTTTGACTTTGACTCTGACATCGGGGGGGAGAGTGCAGTGGAGAGATAAGTTTTTTTGGCCTTCCATCACAGCAATGTGATGGATGTTTATGTAAATTATGTTGTGTCTTGGGTCTATTTGTTTGTAATGTATGGCTGCAGAAACGTCATTTCGTTTGGACCTCAAGGGGTCCAAATGACAAATAAATTGTATCGTGTTGTATCGTTTTGTTTTGTTTTTGTATCACCGTCGAAGAATTGTTCAACTTTCTAGCCCTCACTGTCTTCTGTAGTATTAACGGCAGTCCATCAGACCATGTAAAGGCATGAAGTTGCATTGGACATCTTGTGACATCTATTTCATCTTATCCACCATGATTGCTGCTGCTTGTTGGTTAAAGGCTGATATCGAATGGTATCGAATTAAAGGCTGAAAGCGAATGGTATGTTAGCATTCATAGCAAAAGGATTTGAGTATAGGAGCAGGAAGGTGCTACTGCAGTTGTACAGGGTCTTGGTGAGACCACACATGGAGTATTGCGTACAGTTTTGTTCTCCTAATCAAAGACATTCTTGCCATAGAGGGAGTACAGAGAAGGTTCAGCAGACTGATTCCTGGGATGTCAGGACTTTCATATGAAGAAAGACTGGATAGACTCGGCTTGTACTCACTAGAATTTAGAACATTGAGGGGGGATCTTATAGAAACTTACAAAATTCTTAAGGGGTTGGACAGGCTAGATGCAGGAAGATTGTTCCCGATGTTGGGGAAGTCCAGAACAAGGGGTCACAGTTTAAGGATAAGGGGGAAATCTTTTAGGACCGAGATGAGAAAAACATTTTTCACACAGAGTGTTGAATCTCTGGAATTCTCTGCCACAGAAGGTAGTTGAGGCCAGTTCATTGGCTATATTTAAGAGGGAGTTAGATGTGGCCCTTGTGGCTAAAGGGATCAGGGGGTATGGAGAGAAGGCAGGTACAGGATACTGAGTTGGATGATCAGCCATGATCATATTGAATGGCGGTGCAGGCTCGAAAGGCCGAATGGCCTACTCCTGCACCTATTTTCTATGTTTCTATGTTTCTATCAACAACACTTGGCTTTCTATTTCATTATTTTATTTTAAAAGGCGGTTTCTTTGTAAAATACTCAAATAATGTCATGTTGGTGTAATAGTAGTTGGATCCTAGCGCATAATAGAGACTATTATAAATGAAGCAGGAGAATTGACAACTAGAGTACAATTAACTGGTCTGGTCATATGGTGATTTGTTGTATGTTTTCTCTTTAGCAATAGTGTTAAGAATAAGTAAAATTGACGCCATTGCTTAAGTGTGAGGAGAGGGATATGTAATTTTACAGCTGCTAGAAATTAATCGGCCAATGTCTGCTTGAATTCATCCCTAATTGTAGTGGATTTTGATTAAGGGTGGTTGTGAGTCAGATTGATTTGCCAAACGCTGTGTAAAGTGCACTCTAGCTCTGGACAATTAATGGTGTTGTATTACAATGAACGGCAAATGGATTTCTCAGCTTATGTACTTAGTCAACATAGACAGCATGAATGTGGCACATTAGTACTTAATTTACCTTTTTAACAAATAATTAATGGTGATTGCTTTTTTTATCTGCAACATTTTTACTCTTTTATAAAAAGGATGTTTATTTTTGGAATTGGTTTGCCTTAGATTCTGCTTGTACTTGCTGGACTTGTAAGGCATTTTGCTGCGGGGGATGTATATTTACTCAGTGATCTCATTAGTTCACACTCCTGTGTTTTTGTCTTTATTTTAGTGGAGGAGCAGTTCCACGAAGTGAACCATTCCTGGGCGTAGCAGACAGAATCATAAACAGCAATGAAATGAAAGAAGCACTGAACGTCTTAACACTCCAAGTTACGTCTTTCCCCTTTGCTTTCCAAACACAGCAGACCTACATCAGCCCCTATAATGAGATCCATTGGCCTTCATCCTGGAACAATGTAAATTTTACTGATATTTACCATTCCTCATTCATAAATATTCTTCAGTATGACTATAATGGAGTGATATCATGTTAAGAAAACAGGATTATTTTTACTGATTCTTAGAACCTGGAGTTGATGAAACAATTAAAAAAATAAATGCTTTACCTTTCCTACCAACTTGTGATTTGAAATAGGCAAAATTAAGATTGGATGAGAGAAGGCAAAATGTTATCCCACTTTTTAAGAAAGGCGGGAGAGAGAAAACAGGGAATTATAGACCAGTTAGCCTGACATCGGTGGTGGGGAAGATGCTGGAGTCAATTATAAAAGATGAGACAGCCGAACATTTGGATAGCAGTAACAGGATTGGTCCGAGTCAGCATGGATTTACGAAGGGGAAATCATGCTTGACTAATTTTCTGGAATTTTTTGAAAATGTAACTAGGAAAATGGACAAGGGAGAGCCAGTGGATGTAGTTTGACTGGACTTTCAGAAAGCATTTGATAAGGTCCCACATAGGAGATAAGTGGGCAAAATTAGGGCACATGGTATTGGGGGTAGAGTGCTGACATGGATAGAGAAGTGGTTGGCAGACAGGAAACAAAGAGTAGGGATTAACGGGTCCCTTTCAGAATGGCAAGCAGTGACTAGTGGGGTACCGCAAGGCTTGGTGCTGGGACCGCAGCTATTTACAATATACATCAATGATTTGGATGAAGGGATTCAAAGTAACATTAGCAAATTTGCAGATGACACAAAGCTGGGTGGCAGTGTGAATTGTGAGGAGGATGCTATGAGAATGCAGGGTGACTTGGACAGGTTGGGGGAGTGGGCAGATGCATGGCAGATGAAGTTTAATGCAGATAAATACAATACAATACAATACAATACAATTTATTTGTCATTTGAACCCCATTGAGGTTCAAACAAAATGTTGTTTCTGCAGTCATACAAGAAAGAACCAAGACACAACACAATTTACACAAACATCCATCACAGCGCATATCCTCCTCACTGTGATGGAAGGCAAAAACTTAGGTTTACAAGGTTAATTCCCGGGATGGCGGGACTGTCATATGCTGAGAGAATGGAGCAGCTGGGCGTGTACACTCTGGAGTTTAGAAGGATCAGAGGGTATCTCATTGAAACATATAAGATTGTTAAGGGTTTGGACACGCTAGAGGCAGGAAACATGTTCCTGATGTTTGGGGAGTCCAGAACCAGGGGCCACGGTTTAAGAATAAGGAGTAAGCCATTTAGAACGGAGACGAGGAAACACTTTTTCTCACAGAGAGTGGTGAGTCTGTGGAATTCTCTGCCTCAGAGGGCGGTGGAGGCAGGTTCTCTGGATGCTTTCAAGAGAGAGCTAGATAGGGCTCTTAAAATAGGTTAAGAGCCTATCAAGGGATATGGGGAGAAGGCAGGAACGGGGTAATGATTGGGGATGATCAGTCATGATCACATTGAATGGCGGTGCTGGCTCGAAGGGCCGAATGACCTACTCCTGCACCTATTGTCTATTGTCTATCAAGTGACCTCTATTTAAGGTGCTAGGAAGTTGGGACTGACGTGTTTTGTCCCAGTCATTGAACAGCCATGTTAATAGTCACTCTTGTGATGTATCTCTTGCAAAAATCAACTTGCTAGAGGGAATCAGCAGGTCATGCAGCATTGGGGTTAGGAGGGAGAGATAGATGATTGAATGGCAGAGTAGACTTGATGGGCCGAATGGCCTAATTCTACTCCAATCACATGATCTGTGTAGTAAAACAGATGGTCAATGTTTTGTGCCAAGACTCTCCATTAGGGCTGAGAGTGGAGAGGGAAGTTGCCAGAATAAAGAACTGCGAGGGAAGGGTGAGACAGGGTGATAGGTGGAACCAGGTCAGGTAAGGGATGATGAGCAGATGATGCCAGGTGAGGGTGGGGCAGGAGTTTTGAGACAGAGGCTGGTTGGTGATAGGTGGAAACAACAACAAAATGGGGCAGATTGAGTCACATGAATGGGATACAACCTTCGGGCTCTGTCTTCTCATTAAAAAAACAATTTCTTTGCAGCTATCACCCACCAGCCGTTGTTTCAAAAGTTATTGCTTTATGTACTACGGAGATTATTTTTTCTCATATTATGGAATATCCAAATTGACAGGATTATTGTATTCTCATTTATTTGTCAATTGTAACCTCAATGATTTAACCGGTTTCTGAAGGCTTGGTCATTTTTCTGTGAAATATATTGCAGTTAATTGACATTGTGTACTATGTTCTGTTCTTCGCATCTTGTAGGGAGTGGACTTGTATCAGGAAGACAACAAATACTTTGGGCTTTCAGACTTGATTGATTCCACATACTCTGGTCACAGGCTTCCATTGTTGAGATATGACAGTTCATTTGAGGCAATGGTTACTGCAGTACAAGAAAGGTGGGTAATTAACACGGTTCTATGGTCAGCATAACAAGTTTTAACACTAGAAGTCGCATTAAACCTGTATGTTTATCTCAATCATTTGCTGAGACTGGTACAAAGGAAAAGATAGCACATAGCAAGATGCATGTCTGTGGTCTGTACTACCGTTGTCAGATGTAATTTAAGAAATAAGATTTAGTCAGCCTAAATGGACTTTCACCTCATGTTTTACATATTTTCCTGACATTTAAATGTGTACTTTAGAACCCATTGTGAATACTCAAATTGGAGTGCACAGTATTTTCTATTGCAGGAACATACTCTATTTCCATGTTCTGTTCAATATCATCCACTGTGGTAGATGCTCATTTCACAATGTCCCACCAACATAGACAAAACATGTCCAATATATGGTGAAACATCGGAGCAGACAGAACCTGCTCAGTGTGCAATAATCAGTATGCATCTCAAAATTCTGTGTTTAGTATTTCATTAAAAAATGGCATGGGCAGGACTACTTAGGGTGGCAGTAGAGTTGCAGCCTTACAGTGCCAGAGACCCGGGTTCGATCCTGACTACGGGTGTTGTCAAAATGGAGTTTGTACGTTCTACCCATGACATGTTTGTACGTTCTCCCCATTCGGCCCTTCGAGCCTGCACCGCCATTCAATATGATCATGGCTGATCATCCAACTCAGTATCCTGTACCTGCCCCCTGATCCCTTTAGCCACAAGGGCCACATCTAACTCCCTCTTAAATATAGCCAATGAACTGGCCTCAACTACCTTCTGTGGCACAGAATTCCAGAGATTCCACACTCTCTGTGTGAAAAATGTTTTTCTCATCTCGGTCCTAAAAGATTTCCCCCTTATCCTTAAACTGTGACCCCTTGTTCTGGACCCCTTTCCCCAGGAGCTCCAGAGTCTTACCACATTACAAAGAAGTACAGGTTTGTAGGTTAATTGGCTTGGTAAAATTGTAAATTATCCCTAGCATGTGTAGATAGTGTTAATGTGTGTTAATATGCAGGGATTGTTGGTCAGCGCGGACTCGGTGGGTCGAAGGACCTGTTTCCACAATGCATCTCTAAACTAAACTAAACTAAACTGAACTAAACTAAACTTCAAACTGGAATGTTCAATACATGATGTCACCCTGGGGTGGGCAGAACATTTGCAGATTGGATTGTCCAGTTGAAGACGTCACAATAGGGACTGTTCAGAATGGTTCCTCCGGTCCTCTCATTCTGGGCTAGAAATAGTATCATCGGATGGGAATGCTCAGTTTGTGATGTTATACTGGGGTGGCTGGCATGTCCATTCCTCTACAGCACTGCAACTCTGCATTCCTCTATTTACGTGTTCCTGCTTTTTATCATGTTCCTATTCCTTGTATCTTCTTATGCTGAAATCTAATAATTCCTTTCCATGCTTCACTCCTTTAAGATGCTCTTCAAAACATGTCTTTTGGACACTAGCCTAATACTTCTTTAAGACATTAATTGGTAATCTTATTTGTTCCATTTTCTGCAAAGTACCTCAAATGCTTTATGATCTTAAAATGTACAATGCAAATTGCATGATATTACTCATTAAGTCTTAGTAGGGTAAATTTAGCCTGCTTGTGTTTCGTACATCCTGTCACAATGTGGAAGATGGAACATTGTCAGATTGGCATGCTCTGTTTGTGCTTTCACACTGGGTCATTTATAACAGAACATTGTGCTCATATTTGAGCAGTGCTCATTTCAGAGAACTGTGTGCACCTAATTATTCATTTTAAATCTAATGCCAATTCCAAGCTGTTTTGAGAGAAGGGAAATCAAAAAATAATTACTAAAAATAGTTTAATAAACAGTTCATCCAAGAGCATTATAATAAAATGTCCTACAAAAATGGGAACAGTTGAAGCATACAGTGCCATCCATAATGTTTGGGCCAAAGACCCATCATCTATTTATTTGCCTCTATACACCACAATTTGAGAATTTTAATAGAAAAAAATTGCACGTGGTTAAAGTTTCATTGTCAGATTTTAATAAAGGCCACTTTTATACATTTTGGTTTCACAATGTAGAAATTACAACAGTGTTTATATGTAGTCCCCCCATTTCAGGGCACCATAATATTTGGGACACAGTAATGTCATGTAAATGAAAGTAGTTATGTTTAGAATTTTGTTGCATATCCATTGATTGCAATGACTGCTTGAAGTCTGCGATTCATGGACATCACCAGTTGCTGGGTGTCCTCTCTGGTGATGCTCTGCCAGGCCTATATTGCAGCCACCTTTAGCTTTTGCTTGTTTTGGGGGCTAGTCCCCTTCAGTTTTCTCTTCAACATATAAAAGGCATGCTCAATTGGGTTCAGATCGGGTGATTGACTTGTCCACTCAAGAATTGCCCATTTTTTAGCTTTGAAAAACTCCTTTGTTGTTTTAGCAGTATGTTTAGGATCATTGTCTAACTGTAGAATGAACTGCCGGCCAATGAGTTTTGAGGCGTTTGTTTGAACTGGAGCAGATGGGATGTGTCTATAGACTTCAGAATTCATTATGCTACTACCATCAGCAGTTGTATCATCAATGAAGATAAGTGAGCCAGTACCTTCAGCAGCCACACATGCCCAGGCCATAACACCTCCACCACCGTGTTTCACAGATGAAGTGGTATGCTTTGGATCTTGGGCAGTTCCTTCTCTCCTTCATACGTTGCTCTTGCCATCACACTCTGATATAAGTTCATCTTCGTCTCATCTGTCCATAAGACCTTTTTCCAGAACTGTGGTTACTCTTTTAAGTACTTCTTGGCAAACTGTAACCTGGCCATCCTATTTTTTGCGGCTAACCAGTGGTTTGCATCTTGCAGCATAGCCTCTGTATTTCTGTTTATGAAGTCTTCTGCAGACAGTGGTCATTGACAAATCCACACCTGACTCCTGATGGGTGTTTCTGATCTGTTAGACAGGTGTTTGGGGATTTTTCTTTATTTTAGAGAGAATTTTGTCATCAGCTGTGAAGGTCTTCCTTGGCCTATCAGTCCCTTTGTGATTAGTAAGCTCATCAGTGCTCTCTTTCTTCTTAATGATGTTCCAAACAGTTGATTTTGGTAAGCCTAAGGTTTGGATGATGTCTCTAACAGTTTTATTCTTGTTTTTCAGTCTCATAATGGCTTCTTTGACTTCCAGAACAAGGGGTCACAGTTTAAGGATAAGGGGGAAATCTTTTAGGACCGAGATGAGGAAAACATTTTTCACACAGAGAGTGGTGAATCTCTGGAATTCTCTGCCACAGTAGGTAGTTGAGGCCAGTTCATTGGCTATATTTAAGAGGGAGTTAGATGTGGCCCTTGTGGCTAACTGGATCAGGGGGCCTGAGTTGGATGATCAGCCATGATCATATTGAATGGCGGTGCAGGCCTACTCATGCACCTATTTTCTATGTTTCATTGGCACAACTTTGGTCCTCATGTTGATAAACAGCAATAAAAGTTTCCAAAGGTGATGGAAAGACTAGTTGCTGAGAGCTCTCTTATACCTGCATTTAGGAGGCATTTAAACACACCTGAGCAATTACAAACACCTGTTAAACCATGTGTCCCAAACATTATGGTGCCCTGAATTTGGAGGAGGGGGTTGGGGGTATAAACACAGATGTAATTTCTACATGATGAAACCAAAATGTTAAAAAATGGCCTTAAAATCTGATAATGTGCTTAACCTCGTGTGATTTGTTTTCTATTACATATCTCAAATTGTGGAGTACAGAGGCAAATAAATAAATGATGGGTCTGTCCCAAACATTATGGAGGGAACAGTATGTTATATGTCATAAGCTGCTTTGTATTTAGTTTAAGTAGCTAAAGATGTAGCTACAAATACAAATCAATATTTAAGATGCTCCATCCTGCTGCTCACCTTTAAACATTAAAGTGCTTGAAGTATTATTAAAAGTTGACTGTTGACAGAAGCAAAGTGTTCTTTACTTGGCCTGGAAGGACTTCAGAAGATTTTGTCCAGCTCAGCTCTAAGAGGATTACGACCTGGGGGGGGGGGGGGGGGGGGGGGGGTGTGGTCGATGGGGGGTCAGTGGGGTGGTGGGGGCAGATGTGGAATTTAATCATTGTAAATATTAACTGATAGTTACTTTCAATTGTGTCACAAAGTGCGGATCAATAGTAATCTTTGCATTTGGTGTCCCAAGAATGATGTCAAACCCATACTGATCAGATTTATATTTAAATTCTAAAGCTTTCAATTGACACCAGCACGGAAATGTTAAACAGTGTTTGGAAAGACTATTAGGTTGCATTATGATTTTATGGACATCATTTGAACCCTGCAATTTAATTTTCTGAAACCATTATTTAAGGCTACTTCCTAATCAATCACTTGTTTCCTGTCTGATGTGCAAATTGATTGGATGTGCGCGCATGATTCACATTAGGAAGTGCCTGGTTGTATTTGAAGAATGACACAAAACATTCCAGTAATGTTTGTCACAGCATTTCTCATAATTAGGGACACCTCTTTTCTCATCTATTTATGCCACTTTTTTTTCTCGCTACTTGTTTAAATTTTATTCTGACTTCAATGTTATTCCTGATTAGACCTCTGAGAATAATGGCCCAAATTATATTTGGCTTTAGCTGGTGGTTTCATAGAGAACTGCAGACAATGTCCTATTCGCAGATCAGCTTGCCTCTGACATGGATTCCTGCACTTGGGCACACGAAAGTCAGATGCTAGCATGTCTAACGTCTCTGTTCAGGAGCAGAGCATAAACATGGTTTGCATCTATCCACTCACCCTTTATGGTGCTAGAGTAGAGTAGGATAACTTCATTTAATTGAATATGGTCACTGCCCTTAATTGAAAAATTAAGAGCTGGTAAATTAATTTTGCTTTTTTTAAATTTCAAAACTTTAAGGTGAATTTAGATACATTTGTAAATTTTTGAAAACACTTTTTTATTAAAATCTACTTGAACTTTAAAAATTTCTCAGCAGTTAGTGGAAGGAAAGTGCAAAGACTGAGCACAGGTACTGGCTGGTGGCACTGTTATAATTTGATCTGAAGAATTAGAAGAGGCAACGTAAAACTTTAGGAAAGAGGCAAAGACTTAAGATGGAGTACAGAAGAGATGAATGAAAATTATTCAATGGATGAAGAACATTAGTTGTCTTGGAACTGGAGAGGTTGGGAGTAGTTCTTGGCGAGGTTTTTTTTTAAATCATGAAGGGTTTAGGTAAAGTAGAAAGGGAATGACTGTTCCCATTGGCAGAGGAGCCTAGAACCATAGGGCGTGAAATTAAGGTGAATGGCAGACAAAGCAAGACTAGTGTGAGGAAAATCTATTTGTCACGGTGAGTGGTTGGGGCCTGGAATGCACTAGCATGTATAGGGGTGGAAATAGTTTTGACCATCACATTCAAAAGGTCAAATCAGAAAAAGTGCAAATTATGGAAATTAAAAACAATTGGAGTCATAGAGTAATACAGTGTGAAAACCAGCCCTTCGGCCCAACTCGCCCACACAGGCCAACAATGTCCCAGCTACACTAGTCCCACTTGCCTGCGCTTGGTCCATATCCCTCCAAACCTGTCCTATCCATGTACCTGTCTAACTGTTTCTTATACGATGGGATAGTCCCAGCCTCAACTACATCCTCTGGCAGCTTGTTCCATACACCCACCAAGCTCACCTTGAACCTATGTCCTCTGGTCCTCGTATCCCCTACTCTGGGCAAGAGACTGTGCATCTACCCGATCTATTCCTCTCATGAATTTGTACACCTCTATAAGATCACCCCTCCGCTCCATGGAAACCCAGCCTACTCAACCTCTCCCTATAGCTCACACCCTCTAGTCCTGGCAACATTCTCGTAAATCTTTTTTGAACCCTTTCAAGCTTGACAATATCTTTCCTATAACATGGTGCCCAGAAATGAATATAATTTTTGTAGATGCGGTCTCACCAACGTCTTATACAACTGCAACATGACCTCCCAACTTCTATACTAAATACTAAGTGCCAAAAACCTTTTTGACCACCTTATCTACCTGTGACTTGACCTTTAAGGAACCATGCACCTGTACTCCTAGATCCCTTTGCTCTACAACACTGCCCAGAGGCCTACCATTTATTGTGTAGGTCCTGCCCTTGTTCAACATCCCTATTAAACAGGGATATCTGGTCAATGAGTGAATGGGAGCAGTCAGGGGGTGAGAACATAGACATAGTAATGTAGAGTGGCAAAATACAGACAGGAAGACATGCACAGCAGGTGATGCTGGGCATGTCCTCCACTTCTGGAGGAACAAAAATGGCTAGAAAAAAACAAAAGCAAAAAAGCTAGGCCAACATCACTGCTTTAGTTTAGTTTAGTTTATTCTTGCCCGTGTACCGAAGTACTGTGGAAAGCTTTTATTTGCGTGCTATCAAGGCAAAGACAACATAAAGTGACAAAGTGCACAGATAAAGGATAAAGGGTACAACATTTGGTGCAAAGATATAACATTAAAGTCCGATTAAAGATAGTTCAAAGGTTTCCAATTCAGTAAATGGGTGGTGAGGACCATTCATTTGCCTGATAACAGCTGGGAAGAAACTGGTCCTGAATCTGGAGGTATGCATTTTCAAATGTCTGCATCCCTTGCTTGATGGGAAAGGAGAGAAGAGGGAGTGACCAGGGTGAGACTGGTCCTTGATTATGCTGGTGGCCCTGCTGAGGCAGCATTAAGTATAGATGGAGTCAAAGGAAGGAGGGTGGCTTGTGTGATGGTCTGGGCTACATCCACAACTCAGCAATTTGTTGGTGAAAGGACAAGTGTTGCATTGCCTGCAGTTGCAAGATAAAGCAGCTGTCTCTTTTCCCTTTTGTCCATTTTGCTTTTAATGTTCTGTGATTTTGATATTGTTGCTTCAACTAAACTAAACGTTTTAATGTAACAAATTGCAGATGTTAGTATAACATTCACAAGTCTATTGCTTTTATTTCAAAAGGTTTAGAAATCCTTTTGCTAATTTGGAAATATATTCCCAATAATCCAATCCCATTTCATTTGAATCCAGATCTCAGGAAACAAGTGATTGATTAAGAAGTAGCCGTGAATAATGGTTTCACAAATGAAATTGCAATCAGTGTGCAAATGATGTCTACAAAATCATAATTCAGCCTAATAGTTTTTCCAAACACTGTTTAATATTTCCGTGCTGTTGCCAATTGAAAGCTTTGTAAATTAGATGTAGATCTGATCAGTATAGGTTTGAAATTATTCTTGAGACACTAAATGCAAAAATTACTATTGATCTGCACTTTGTGACACAACTGAAGGTAACTATCAGTGTATATTTACAATTATTAAATTTCACATCCAATGATCACGAGAATATGAAATTATCCCAATTATGAGCTTGCAATCATGTCATATGTGCATTACTGAGACAATTAATTTAAGCAACTTCATATTTTATTTTTAGTTAGCCCTTTGTGAATGGAGAAAGGAAAAATCAATTAATCATTGTTGTTTTGGTTTCAGGTTTCCCACTGTGCACAGTGCAGTGATATGGACATACATTTTAATTCAGCATTACTCTGCGGCCATGATGGTAACTGCAGGGCACTCACAGATGAAGAACTATTCTTCTGTGGAAACATTAGAGATAATTCAAAGCCTTATTAACTCTCCAAGGAGCTGCCCAGGTCGTCATGGTTACATGGTTTTACTCAGGATTCCTTCGGTTTCTCTGGCTGCACTCGCTTATGAACGATTATGCCAAGTTAGGTGCCGTCTTAGCCTGCAGTGTAGATTTGAAATCATTCTTGGAACACCAAATGCAAAGATCACTATTGACCAGCACTTTGTGAAACAACTGAAGGTAACTCCCGGTTTATATGTACAATAAGTAAATTCCACGTCAAATGAACACTAGAATATGAAATTATCTCTATTCTTGGAGACTTTTTTACCTAGAAATTCCTTAGGTACATGTAATGTCTTCACTTGATTGATTGATTATACCTTTAATAATCCTTTACAGGAAATTACAGTGCCACGACAGCTTCAAGACAGACATAACACCACACATTTCCTCAAATGGCTTCCATACTTAACAAGTTAAAATACAAGTTAAAATACAAGTTAAAATACAATTAATTAAAAAAAAGTGCAGTTATTTATGCGCATTATATAACCTTATAGCAGCTGGTAAACAGGACTTCCTATGTCTCTCAGTTTTGCACATTGGTGCAATCAGCCTCTGACTGAAGATGCTGCTCTTGATCACCTTCAGGGCATGGAGTGGGTGAGTGGGGTTGGTCATTATTGAACCCAGTTTGTTCAGAGTTCTGGCCTCTGCCACCTGCTGGACCGTTCGTTGCTCAGCCCCGACCACTGAGCCGGCCTTCCTGATTAGCTTGTCCAGTCTGTTTTTGTCCGCTATGCGGGCGCCATCTCCCCAACAGGCCACAGCAAAAAACAGAGCACTGGCCACCACTGAATGGTAGACACTGCACAGTAGGGGTTGGCAGATGTTAAATGACCTCAGCCTCCGTAAAAAATACAGTCGGCTTTGTCCCTTCCTGTACACCGCCTCCATATGACACTTCCAGTTCAGCTCACTGTCAAGCTGCACCCCAAGGTACCTGTGGTTAGCGACCACCTCCACCTCAGTGCCCTTAATGGTGATTGGTGTTGCTTGAGTCCTCCTCCCCCTCCTGAAGTCCACAACTATCTCCTTGGTTTTTTTGGTGTTAAGATGGAGGTTATTGTGTGCACTCCACTCCACAAAGTTACTTATTATGTCTCTATACTCCTCCTCATTGCCCCCTTTAATGAGGCCGACAACAGCTGTGTCATCCGAAAACTTCTGCAAAAAGCAGCTGTTGGTGTTATATTGGAGATCCGCTGTGTAGATGGTAAACAGGAACGGAGCCAGCACAGTTCCTTGTGGAGCCCCTGTGCTGCTCAAGATGGTGCCCGAGACACTGTTCTGTAGGCGCACGTACTGTGGTCTGAGGGAAAGGTAATCCAAACACCACAGTACCAGTGATGGATCCACTTTCATCTTCTCCATCTTCTCCCCTAGCAGTCGGGGCTGAATTGTGTTGAAGGCGCTTGAGAAGTCAAAAAATGTAATCCTTACAGATGCATCAGTAGTGTCCAGATGTGTGTACACCCTCTGCAGCATGTAAATGAGGGCATCATCGACACTGATGTTAGGCTGATATGCAAACTGTAAAGGATCCATTTGATTTGACACACTAGTCCTGATGTAGGAAAGGACAAGTCTCTCAAATGTCTTCATTATATGTGAAGTGAGCGCTACTGGTCTGTAGTCATTCTGGAGAGTGGGATGGGTCTTCTTTGGGACAGGTACCAGGCAAGATGTTTTCCACAGCCTTGGAACCCTCTGTAGACGCAAGCTCAGGTTGAACAGGTGTGTTAGAATACCACACAGCTCTGAAGAGCAAGTCTTCAGTAGCCTTGGGCTGGTGTCATCAGGCCCCACTGCTTTTCCTGGCTTCAGTCTGTCCAGCATCACCTTGACCTGAGCAGTATGAAGAGTCATAGGTGGGGCTGCCGGTGGAGTGGGAGGTGGAAAGAGGGGACTCCGTACAGGTGACATCTCAGGAGTGATGGAGAGAGGGAGGGGAGGTACATTGAGACACAACAGATAGATACAAACAGTTAGTGGTTTAATTGTTCGACAGAGTATCTAAACTATGCGTACGTTGAGACTGTTATCTAGTAGAGTAAATGTTCCAGACTCTATGACAAAGTTACATTACGGAAGAGAAGGATCGCTAGTGGGTGAGTCTAGGACTACATGGCCTTAGAATAAAAGGACTTACCTATAGAAAGGAGATGAGGAAGAATTTCTTTAGTAAGAGTGGTGCTGAATCTGTATCATTCATTGCCACAGATGGCTGTGGAGGCCAAGTATTTGGGCATTTTTAAGCTGGAGATTGACAGATTCTTGATTACTCAGGCTGTCAAAGGTTATGGGGAGAAGGCAGGAGAATGGGATTGAGAGGAAAAGTTAGATCAGCCATGATTGAATGGTGGAGTAGATTTGATGGGCTGAATGGGAGGAGTGTGATAGAGGGCAACATGTGTGCTCACTAAGGTAGGTGGAATTATTGGTGGACCTTATAATTATTGGAACTATTGGTGGACCTGATAATAAAAATATTTTATTCTGCTGTCATAAAGTCATACATCACAGAATCGGGCCCTTTGGCTCCACTTGTCCATTCCAACAGGATGCTTTTCTGAGCCAGTCCCATTTGCCCGTGTTTGACCCAAATCCCTCTAAGCCTACATTAAGAGTCCTTAGAGTCCTTATATTAACAATTGCTAAAGGCACAAAAGGTTCTGTGCACTCAAATTAAACCTCAAATGACTGGTGCAAATAATGATTTCCAATATAGCTTTTAGCTGTTGTTTTATTATTGATCTTGTTTGCTAGAAATATGAATCCCTGGAGTTTTACTCGTGAACATTCTGGTATTGAATTTGTGACTATTTTAACCAAGTCATTTCCAAAAGCTTTGACATGATTTGACACTGTACATAAATTAGCACAATATTCAACTTTACAATAGAGACAAACTCCAGTACATTTTTGTCTGCAAATGCCCTGATGCAATCTAAATTCAATCTTTCTTTAGCATCTTTGCACTCTTGTCTGTCTGCCTTTCGTTTTCCTTCTGTTATTAGGTATGGCATCCTAAATGCTCTTAACATTTCATTTTATTTTAATGAATCAGAGTTCATTCTTACTGAGAACCTCAGCAGCTATAGAATTATTTTATTTTAAGTTGCAATATGCACCAATGGCTAAAATCACATTCATTTTAGGATTAAATGGTTGAATATCGATCAGATATTTAATCTACTATTTCCTTCATAAAATATGTTTGTGTTGTTTTGTCTTCAGATGGATCTAGGCATTATTTATCTCTCGACTGACAGTACTGTAATTGGTAATCAGGTCATTAATCTCATTACAATGCAGACATTGGTTATCTCGTTTTCCCGCATTCCAATCGTGACTACAGTTACTGAAGTACTTCATTGCCTACAAAGTGCTTTGCTGTCTAATAGAATTATAAAGGATAAAATAATATTTAACAAGGATTTCAATTTTTCTTGTGGATTTACATAAAGAAACAAAGAAAAGATTATTGAATCTGGTTAATGGTGGGCAATTGTCAGATTAAAATTAACATCAATATATTAAGAAGAATAACTTAACGCAAATATTGTTGCATTAAAGCTGCTACAGTATGAAGTACTTTGTCGCAGGGATTGGTTGAATCTGTACTCATTGAATTGAATAGTATTATGAGTCCAAAATACAGGGTTATGTGGAAGAAATAAGAAACCATATTGATTTGAGTTAACATTTCCAAAGAAGTAGTCTTGAAATGCTGGACAGAGTGACTTTCTTCAATCATGTTATCTTCTAGTTTATAAATATCGATTTATGCCTTGTCATGTGACAGATTGGTAGCTTGATCTTAATATCAACCAGTTATATATTCAGTAAAGCTTTGGTGAATAAACTACATCCCTCCAGCTTGTTATCAACAGTTCCAAACAGATAGAAAGTTGTGGTAAATGCAAATGACTAAATAAGTGCTTCTCAACACCCTTTACTCTGATGTGTCGTTTGATTTATGGACTACAGGCGTTTGTTTGGCAGATCAGTTTGCTTTGTTGATTTGTTTTGCTTAGTAAATGTTGATTTACACTACCATTTGATTACAGCATGTCTATTGTTTTAAAAGGGCTGGCACAGGATAGAAGATCCTGATTGGGCACCTCAAACCTACTTGGATCTCGAAGACCTACCATGCATACTTATCCTGTCTGGCACCGATCATTATGGAGAATCATTTCCAAGGTAGGCAAAAAGAATTTGGAAAATGGAAAAAATAAGGATTTTTATTGCTTTTGTTCCCAGCTGAAATTTATCAGCAAAGTAACAAAGTGAAATGATGAATAAAGTATTTTCTCTGGTATTATGGATTATGTATTTGACCAGATATCTTTCAAGAAAATAAGATTCTGTTTCAAGCAGAATTTTCTATTGTGATAGAGACTGAGTGATGCTGACTGAAGATGTTTTTTTGTCATTCTAAGAGTGCCCAGTTTGTGGATTTTAGCTGTTTCCTCTGCTTCAATCAAAAATACCTCAAAGCAGACAAGCATTAATTGGAAAAAAATAAAGATATATTCTGACTAATCATATTATCCCAAATGATATTTGCATAGGTGATAAAAAATATTGGGATTTGCTAGGATTTCTACATGGAATTCTTGGAGATTCTTTCCAAAGTAGTTGCAATATCTTAAATACATAAAATGTTTGTTGCAGTTCGAAAAAGTTATCTAAATACCTGAAATAATTTGCAACAAGGAAGGGGAAGGTCTTTCATATCCATTGTAGAGGTTTGATGCAATTGCTCGCTATTCCGCTTCAGAGAGTAGTTAAGGATAGGCAACACCATAGCAAGGGACAAAGAAGGGACTTGACCCGAAATGTCACCCATTCCTTCTCTCCAGAGATGCTGCCTGTCCTGCTGAGTTGCCCCAGCATTTTGTGTCTACCTTCGATTTAAACCAGCATCTGCTGTTCTTTCCTACACCATCGGAAGGGATGCTGGAAAGATGATCCACGATCATTAAATTACTAATCCAGAGGAATAAATACAAATGTCACCATAGCAGCTGTGGATTTTAAACTCTATTGATCTGTATTTGGGGAAGCAAAACGCCATTCATAACGATAACTACAAAACAATTGGATGATTGTAAAAACTGATCTACAGCTATAGAGGTGTAAATCTGTAAAGTTTACCAGTTCTGGCCTCGGTGTGGATGACACTTAAACAGTCTAGTTAATTCAAGGACTGAGTGTAATTGGGTGCTAAATGCAGGCCTAGTCGCTGACTCCCAGATCCTTACATGTTAAAGAGCATTAAGTCCTGTAAAGGACCTGTCCCACTTTTTTGGCGACTGCAGGTGTCATTCACTGACGTATCAGGGTCGCCGAAAGATTTTGAACATTTCAAAATCCAGCGGCGACAAAAAAAATTTTTTGAGGATGTGACAAGTAAAATGGATGAAGGGGTGCCTGTGGATGTAGTGTAACTAGACTTTCCGAAAGCCTTTGATAAGGTCCCGCACGGGAGACTGGTGACTAAAATTAGAGCACATGGTATTGGGGGTAGGGTGTTGACGGATAGAAAATTGGTTGGCAGACCGGAAGCAAAGAGTAGGAGTGAACGGGTCCTTTTCAGAATGGCAGGCAGTGGCGAGTGGAGTGCCACAAGTCTCAGTGTTGGGACCGCAACTATTTATCATATATATTAATGATTTGGAAGAGGGAATTAGGAGCAACACTAGCAAGTTTGCAGATGACACAAAGCTGGGTGGCAGTGTGAACTGTGAAGAGGATGTTAGGAGATTGCAGGGTAACCTTGTCAGGTTGAGTGAGTGGGCAGATGCGTGGCAGATACAGTATAATATAGATAAATGTGAGGTTATCCACTTTGGTGGCAAAAACAAAGGGGCAGATTATTATCTCAATTGGGTTAGGTTAGGTAAGGGGGAGGTACTGCGAGACCTCGGTGTCCTTGTACTGGAAGTTGGCGTGAAGGTACAGCAGGCAGTGAAGAAAGCTAATGGAATGTTGGCCTTCATAACAGGAGGATTTCAGTATAGGAGTAGAGAGGTTCTTCTGCAGTTGTATAGGGCTCTGGTAAGACCATATCTGGAGTATTGCGTACAGTTTTGGTCTCCTAATTTGAGGAAGGGCATCCTTGTGATTGAGGCAGCGCAGCGTAGGTTCACAAGATTGATCCCTGGGATGGCGGGACTGTCATATGAGGAAAGATTAAAAAGACTAGGCTTGTATTCACTGGAGTTTAGAAGGATGAGGGGAAACATTATAGAAACATATAAAATTATAAAAGGACTGGACAAGCTAGGAAAAATGTTCCCAATGTTGGGCGAGTCCAGACCCAGGGGCCACAGTCTCAGAATAAAGGGGAGGCCATTTAAGACTGAGGTGAGAAAAAACTTTTTCACCCAGAGAGTTGTGAATTTGTGGAATTCCCTGCCACAGAGGGCAGTGGAGGCCAAATCACTGGGAGGATTTAAGAGAGAGTTAGATAGAGCTCTAGGGGCTAGTGGAATCAAGGGATATGGGGTGAAGGCAGGCACGGGTTATTGATTGGGGACGATTAACCATGATCACAATGAATGGTGGTGCTGGCTCGAAGGGCCGAATGGCCTCCTCCTGCACCCATTTTCTATGTTTCCATGTTTCTATGTTTCTCTTCCCCCCCCCTCCCCTACACCCTCTTTTGCATCCTTATTTTCTTTGTAGTTAAGTTTCATTTGTCCTATATTCTTTTCTTTGCTACATGTTCACTTCCTTCTGGAGGAGTCTGTTACCTGTAAATGTGTAAAACAAGATTTGTTCTTGCTTAACATATCCCTATCCACATTAGTATGCAGAGTTAATCCATCAGCAAGAGATTGGACACTTCATTATAATATTTAAACAGGGCTCCAAATATTCATTTGAGTAGTTGATTTGATTTTAATGTTGTGGCCCAGGTTTCCAAGAGGTTTTGAATTTAGTGTCTGCCACGGCGGAAACAGTGCACATATGCACCATTTTGACACATTTTCACTTTAATATGACTATTTAAAATATTTAAGAGTGGTGATCACAAATTGATTCAGTTAGCATCAACTCCAAATGATGATTAATAAGCAGTTTATTGGCTGGTGACAGATTCCAACATAATATTTTGTAAGCCAGTGTCAATGATGGTGGAGGCGTTGACTGCACAGTCTAATTTGTGCTGGTTTATCTGCAACCTTTTCCAGTGCTTGCCCAAATTGCACTGAATAAGCCTCACCATGAATCAGTGCACATTAAAGACAATGATTATCTTGGTCATTTCTCACATTGGCATATGTTAATAATGATTTGGTCACTGCTGCCATTTCCCTTAAAGTTTTGGATGAATCTTGTCTTCTGGCAGGTTACAGATTTTTTATACAATAAGTAATCTGTAAATTCTGTTTTATGTTGAAGTAAATTGATTAATTTGAATGTTTGCTTGCCTTTATCACAGATCTGCAAAATACTATGACTTGCGTTTAATAAATTCAACTTGTCTTTTGCGAACTGCTCTGGAACAAGAACTGGGTCTGGCTGCTTGTTATATAGTGCCTGATGCCTTTGGGCAAACAGGTACAATGAATGATCTCCCTGAGAGTGACCTAGACAAGCCAGGCAGCACTAATGATGATGAAGAGAGTGTTGCAAATGAAGGCAAGTTGCTCTGAAACATACAAGTGACTAAATGCTCTGCTTTTTTTTAGATGAGTCGATTTATTTCTGAATAGGGTAAGGCAGTCCTGGAGATTGTTATTATTTTTTAAACGACCATAACGTGGGATTGAGCAGGAAACCCCTGCCTTGATCCTTGGTCTGTGCTGAGTTTAAGCATTTGATGCACAGGATTGGCTGTAATGTACCACAGGTTTGATGCCATGTACGTCCCATTGGCTGTGCTCAGAAATGGCAATTGCTACATTGAAGGGGATAGCAAGGATTGCAAATATCTATTGGACTGAAATATTGGATGGGCTTTCAATGTGATTTTTCTTTTGTTGCTTTTATTTTAGCGCCAACAGTTGGAGACTCGATTAAAAAAAATGGCATTAAGCGACAACGTTCCTATCCTAATCACTCGGCTTCATCCAAATCACCGAAAGCTTCAAGTAGGAAAAGTAATGGAATTTTGACATTTATTTTTCAATGTGTAATGGACCAAAACATGAATTATTCAAATGTTACTATTTTTCATCTGATGTAAACTAATCCCTGTATTTTTTTTCTATGCCAAAATTAGGCATGATCGGCGACAATGATCCTTTCTCAGTCTCTGGAGCTGAAGACTCTGCAAAAAATCCATTGAATGTTGAATCAGTTAATGTTGAGGACAGTACTCTAGTCAGAGAGATGTCAAAGCCAAGAGCAGACAACGCTGGAAAGATGCCTATCCATGAGACTAAACATTTGGAAAAACATAGAATTAGTTTAGATCAAATTAACACCAACAACAAAAGTGCAAGGAGAACTTCAAAGACTATTTCTTCAGACTCTTCCTTTACTCGGACTCCAATTATAGGGCAGATGTCATCGCAGTGCCCAAAGACAAAAGGAGCAAGTCAGCCACCAACTGTGTTTCTCCCAAAATTGGTCCATGAGATAGTTACTAAAGTGGATAGTGCGGGAGTGGCCAAATTATCATCTTTCCTTCCTCACCATTCTGTTCAGTGGGTTACCTCCTTTCATCCTTCGTTGGCTAAGATGATGACTTCCACCGAACAATCCCTGTACTATCGCCAGTGGACAATAGCTAAGCAAAATCATATGGATTTGAACAAGACGCAGACTAGAACTGAGGTCTTTCATCCCCGCAGACTTCTTTTGAGTGGTCCACCACAGGTGAGGTGAAAAGAGTGGATAGCATTAGATTGTGAATATTGTATGACTATTGTCTTAAAATGTCAATTGCGATGCGGATTTAAAAAAAAAAGACAAATCCACTCAATATGCATCTGTATTCAGAAGATGTCCCTGTTCAGTTTGACCACAGAATCCACTGGCAGATCTCTCTGGTGTGCCTCAGACCAGGCTTCTGTCTCCTGATTCTGTCCAGCGTAGACCCTATCGTCACTTGTGTGGTCAACCTGTTTTGCGTATCCCTGCTATTGGCTGATTTTATCGTGAAACTACTTTTGCTGTCAGAAAGGGAAATTGCAGCTGTAGAAGTTTGGAGAGTACAGATTGGGCGACAATAGTAACAGCAATGTATAGGACACAAATATTTGGGGATTTAATTTTTATGTTAAAACCACATCGGAGATGGCTGGTAAATATTTTCATCAACAAATGGGATGCGAATGGTGGGATAAAGGTTAACTTACAAATATTACAGGATCAAATCAAGGAAGCAGAAGAGAGGCTGCCGGGTATCTGTGAGCCAGCTGCAAAATGTGTTACGGGCCTGTCCCACGAGCATGCGACTGCATGCGGCGAGCGCGACCAAACCGGAAGCGGGGGCCACACGGAGGTCGAGTGATCCCGTACGAGTTGATGTGAAGTTTGAGCGAAGTCCGCGGGAAGTTCGCGCTAGGCGTACGCCGTCAAGACGCTGCGCACACCCGTCGAGGCGGTGCGTACGGCCTCAATGCGGTTGCGGGCCGGCAGGCCATTGCAGTGCAGAATCTTTGGACAGTGTCAGTTTTTCGGAGCCCCGCGCGATGTCGGTACCAGCCCCGCACAACTCCATAGTGGGACCGAAGTGGGACCGCCCCCGCGAGGCCGTACGGCTCAAGCGACCACGTTAGATCGCGCTTGCCGCATGCAGTCGCATGCTCGTGGGACAGGCCCTTTACTGTCTGCTGTGGAGGAAGTGGTTGTGGATTAGAATTGCATCTTTCTCATAAATCAACGCTGGAAAAAGGCTGTAGAACCAAAACAAAGGCAGGAAAAGTAACACTGATTACTCTATCCCTTCTTCCTGGGATGTCTAGAGCAGTGGTTCCCAACCTTTTTTAGCTCATGGCCCCCTTGGGATCTTTTAATTTTTCTGTGGCCCCCCCTGACATTGTTAGCGGAAAAAAAGTACTTCAATATTATAATACCTTCCATAAAAATATCAGTGTCTATTAATTGCACATATATTCTCTTTTATTCTATTCCACAAACATCAAAAATATTTTGTGGGTTCAATAAAACAACCATTTATAATCATACATCAAAAATATTTTAACTACATAGATTTAAATTTATTAGAACTGAAATTTAGGAGGCAACAGGGTGGTAGCTCTGTGGCCCCCTTCATTGAGCCAGTGGCCCCCTAAATCCCCAAAATTTTCTGTGGCCTCCCTGAAATGTGCCATGGCCATATGGCCCCAGGTTGGTAATCACTGGTCTAGAGCATCGACACATTGTTCTATTCAGTAACCCTTTGGTTGTGCATTGTCTAAACTGCTGACCCCTATCACCACCTGCCACAGCCAGAGTATAGTTCTAGCTTAAACACACCAGCAGCAGAAGGAAGAAGGAGGAGTGGTCTGTGCAACGTAACCTGCTACTACCCCACCAAAGTCAGGGGTGAAAGGTATTTTTAGAAAACATGAGACTTTGGATTCCTTGGTAATTGTTAGTAAACTACAGTTTTATGAGCATTGTGCCTGCAGGGCAGCTCCCTGCAGTATTTCTCTGCAGCAGACTCCCACTTCAAGTACAAACTTCAAGTCTGACCATATGTCCCTGCTTTTAATTCCTGCATATGCCCCCCTCAGGAAAACTGCTCCTACCATCACAAAGACCATCACAACTTGGCCTGATGGTGCCTCTCAGCAGCTGCAGGACTGGGATGTGTTTGAACACCAGGACCTGGAGGTGTTCACAGACAGTGTACTATGTTACATTAAAAACTGCATGGACACTGTCACAGTGGACAAACGCATCCGGGTCTACCCCAACCAGAAGCCCTGGATGACCCGGGAGGTCCAGCGGCTGTTAAAAGAGAGGAACACCGCTTTTAGGTCTGGCGATAGGGCTTTATACAGCACGGCCCGAGCTAACCTGAAGAGAGGCATCAGAGAGGCCAAATCAGACTACAGGAGGAGGATAGAGGACCACCTGGACAGTAACAACAGCAGGCAGGTGTGGCAGGGGATCCAGTATCTCACCAACTACAAGACCAACCTTGGAGCTGCTGAAGGTGACGCCTCGTTGGCAGAGGAGCTGAACCTCTTCTTTGCTCGCTTTGAGGTGGAGCCACCAGAGACAGCCACATCACACCACATGGTCCACAGCAGCTTAACCCTCAAAATAGAGGAGCATGAGGTGAGGCGCACGCTGCGGGCCATCAATCCGAGGAAGGCTGCTGGACCCGACGGCGTCTCTGGACGCGTGCTGAAGGACTGCGCAGACCAGCTGGCTGGAGTCTTTACGAGGATTTTCAACCAGTCTCTGGCCCAGTCCACTGTCCGACCCTGTCTGAAGTCCTCCACCATAGTCCCCTTGCCCAAAAAAACCCACATTTCCAGCCTCAACGACTACCGGCCAGTCGCACTCACACCAGTGGTGATGAAGTGCTTTGAAAAACTGGTCCGGGGTCACATCACATCACTCCTGCCCCGAAGCTTTGACCCCCACCAGTTTGCGTATAGAGCGAATAGATCCACAGAGGACGCTGTAACCACAGCTCTCCATGCTGCACTGTCCCACCTGGAGCAGCAGGGGAGCTACGTGCGGATGCACTTTGTGGACTATAGCTCTGCTTTTAACACCATCCTTCCCCACAAACTGGTGGACAAACTGGGGGACCTGGGACTTCCACACTCCACCTGCATGGGGTCGCAGTCAGAGTGGGCCATCACACATCCACGGCCCTCAGCCTCAGTACCGGCTCTCCACAGGGCTGCGTGCTGAGCCCCCTGCTTTACACCATCTACACATATGACTGCACCCCAGCCCACCACAGTAACACCACTTTCAAATTCGCGGATGACACCACGGTGGTGGGGCTCATCTCTGGGGGGGATGAGTACGCCTACAGGGATGAGGTGGAGCAGCTGACAGTGTGGTGTGGAGATAATAACCTGCTCCTCAACACCTCAAAGACCAAGGAGCTCGTAATAAACTACAGGAAGAAGAAAACGGACATTACACCATTAATCATCAGAGGGGACTGTGTGGAGAGGGTGGCGGATTTCCGCTTCCTGGGAATCCACATTGAGGAGGACCTGACATGGAGCGTGAACACCTCTGCACTGCTGAAAAAGGTCCAGCAGAGACTGCACTTCCTGAGGGTGCTCAGGAAGAACAACATCACCCAGAGCCTGCTGCTGTCCTTTTATCGGTGCTCCATAGAGAGCATCCTAACATACTGTGTATGCATGTGGTGCACAGCGGCTAAGAGGAAAGCGCTCCAGAGGGCCATTGACAACGCCCAGAAGATTGTCGGCTGCCCTCTCCTCACCTTGGAGGACCTACACAGTTCCCACTGTCTCAAGAAATCCCAGAACATTATAAAGGACATTTCCCACCCCGGACACTCCCTGTTTGAACTGTTGCCGTCAGGCAGACGGTACAGATCAATGAGGACAAGGACAAACGGACTCACAAACTGTTTTTATCCCACAGCAATAACTACACTTAATGTAGCCACCAAATGAGCGCAGGTGCGCTACATACCAATGGGATTGTGTAATCGACAGAAGAATGTATGGTTGTGTGTTTATGCTTGTTTTTTTCATGTTATTTATTTTAGTTGTTTATTTTAGATATTTCTCTTTCACGTATCGGTAGCTTTTAGATAATGTGTGAATGGTGCACTGACTGGTTGACATTTTTAATTTCATTGTACATGTTTACATGTTATAATGACAATAAAGAACCTATATACTATATACTAAACTGAAACTGGTTGGTAACGATATCTCGGAGCACATGATTGCAGTTCTGCTGGCAGTAATAAATAAATGAGATGGGGGTCTTCATTCCAGTTTTCATTTGGAGCAGATTAGTGTTAGATTTGGTTTCTGTGGAATTATCAGGATTTCAGGGTTTTATTAAACGTCATTCCACTCAGGCACGTAACTTCTGAACCCACTTTTGTGGCAATGACTGGAAGTGATCTGCAACTGCAGTAGGTTCCTTTCTCTGGAACATTTTACCTATAGCCAGTAATATCGGCAATTAACATTAGACCAGCTAGACATAAACACTTCGAATACAGACTACTGCAAGTCGTTAAATGGAGTGTTTTCAGTATTTTACCGCCTTGTCACAATAAACGAACAAAGCTTTTCTTGTCTAGTCTGTGTGACTCACCAAAGCACAAGTGAGTGGTGATGCTCTGTTTCTCCCACAGAAGTGATGCTCTTGTCCTATATGTGAAAGGCCATGGGTATGAGATGTGATGTCAAAACCTTGTTGATTTGCTGCAGTGCATTTAAGGAATAATGTGCATGGCAATCATGTTTTTGATATGTTTTTAAGATGGTGAGCTCAATAGAATTAAGCTTTTACAAAATAGTAGGTCCACTCAGCCAAACAAGTGGAGGAAATGTCATCATATTCCAGATCTGACATACATGATGGAAAAGGTTAGGTGATACATTGCCTCAAATCTGTCCAGTTAATTTCCTTGTCACAAATGAGCACTGCCTGCATGCCCGTATTACCCCATAACTAGAGTATTGGTGGTGGGGACTTCATTGAAGGTTAACATAGAAACATAGAAAATAGGTGCAGGAGTAGGCCATTCGGCCCTTCGCGCCTGCACCGCCATTCAATATGATCATAGCTGATCATCCAACTCCGTATCCTGTACCTGCTTTCTCTCCATACCCCCTGATCCCTTTAGCCACAAGGGCCACATCTAACTCCCTCTTAAATATAGCCAATGAACTGGCCTCAACTACATTCTGTGGCAGAGAATTCCAGAGATTCACCACTCTCTGTGTAAAAAATGTTTTTCTCATCTCAGTCCTAAAAGATTTCCCCTTTATCCTTAAACTGTGACCCATTGTTCTGGACTTCCCCAACATCGGGAACAATCTTCCTGCATCTAGCCTGTCCAACCACTTAAGAATTAGCTATTGACGTTAAGCTATTGAATACCTTGAATGTCAAATGTATATGATGAGGCTTTCTCATTTGTGTCGTCTATGAAAACCCTACAAAGATTACTTTCACGAGAGAAGTATTCATTAACATCGAACATACAGTACCACCAAACATCGTTCCGGATTTCTCTCACTCACTGGATTATTTGGACATACTCGTCGGCGGGGCAAGTGCTGGATCCAAGAGACAGAGGTGGGCCCGTGTGAAGCGCTCTGGAGCACTCACCCGACTCTAGCGACAAGGATCACTCACACCACTCCGGAGAATATTCCTGGCAAACGTACATTGTCTCAATAACAAAGTGGACGAACTGCAACTCCTGCGCCGGACAAACAAGGACGTCTCTCGAGCCGCTGCCCTGTGTTTCACCGAGACCTGGCTTTGTGAGTCGACCCCGGACAGCGCGCTGCAACTGGCTGGTTTCCAACTTCACAGAGCAGATCGCGAAGTGGAGGCAGCGGGGAAATCAAGAGGCGGTGGAATATGCTTCTATACCAACCAGGACTGGTGCAGCAACATCACGGTACTGTCAAATTTCTGCTCTCCCAACCTAGTGCTCCTCTTTATAAACTGCAAACCCTTCTATTCTCCGAGGGAATTTAACTCCTTTATTCTCGCTGGAGTTTACATCCCCCAGCAAGCCTGTGTACGTGAGGCGCAAACGCAACTCGCTGACCAGGTAATGAGGGTAGAGAGTGACTTCCCGGACTCAACGATCATTGTTTTGGGGGAACTTTAACAAAGCTAACCTCAGCCGTGACCTTCCAAAATACAGACTTCATGTTACCTGCCCCACCAGAGGGGAGAGAATACTCGATCACTGTTATACGGCAATCAAGAACGCATATCGCTCTGTTCCCCGGGCGGGTATGGGTCTCTCTGTCCAGTTCACCTTATTCCCACCTACAGGCAGAAACTAAAATCTGCTAAGCCTGTGGTCAGAACAATGAAAAGGTGGACAAGCGAGGGCATTGAGAACCTACAATCCTGCTTTGACTGCACGGATTGGAATGTGTTCAGGGAAGCAACCACAAGCCTCGATGAGTATACGGACACTCTATCAGCTTTGTCAGCTTTTGTGAGGACAGTTGCACTCCAACTAAGACCCGGACCTGGTTCAACAACAACAAGCCCTGGTTTATTGCGGAACTCAGACAGCTCCGACAGTCTAAAGAGGAAGCCTACAGGAGCGGTGATGCAGACCTCTACAGGCAGGCAAAGCACAAGCTGAAAAGAGGAATCAGAGCTGCCAAGGAAAAGTACTCTGAGAAGTTGAGGAGCAAGTTCTCAGGTAGTGACTCTTCTTCAGTTTGGAAGGGCTTGAAAGAAATCACCAGCTACAAGAGGAAAGCCCCCCGCTCTTTGGACAATCGTCAGCTGACCAACAACCTGAATGAGTTTTACTGCAGGTTTGACAAGCAAAAACATAACCCTGGTACCCCCTCCCCCTCTCCCCAACAAACACAGCCAGACCCCAGTCTGCAAAGACTGGACCCTTCTACACCCACTCCTCCCCATTCACCACTTCACACCTACTTAAACCATATAACCATATAACAATTACAACACGGAAACAGGCCATCTCGGCCCTTCTAGTCCGTGCTGAACACTTACTCTCACCTAGCCCCATCTACCTGCACTCAGACCATAACCCTCCATTCCTTTCCCGTCCATATACCTATCCAATTTATTTTTAAATGATAAAATCGAACCTGCCTCCACCACTTCCACTGGAAGCTCATTCCACACTCTCTGAGTAAAGAAGGTCCCCCTCATGTTACCCCTAAACATTTGTCCCTTAATTCTCAAATCATGCCCTCTTGTTTGAATCTTCCCTACTCTCAATGGAAAAAGCTTATCCACGTCAACTCTGTCAATCCCTCTCATGATTTTAAAGACCTCTATCAAATCCCCCTTTAACCTTTTGCGCTCCAAAGCAAGACTCCAGCCTGAAAAGACTGGACCCTTTCCCATCATAAACTCCCCTGCTGGACCCTCTCCCATTTGCATATTGGGCCAATAGATCTGTGGATGACGCAGTCAACCTGGGCCTGCATTTCATCCTCCAGTACCAAGACTGCCAGAGGACCTATGCGAGGATTTTGTTTGTTGATTTTAGCACTGCATTCAACACCATTGTGCCAGAGCTACTGCATTCCAAACTTTCCACGTTAACTGTGTCTGTTGGTGGATCACCAGCTTCTTGACAGACAGGAAGCAGCATGTGAGGCTAGGAAAAGCACATCTCGGGCCAGCAAACCCTCAGCATCTCCTCTACTCTCTCTACACCAATGACTGCACCTCCACTGACTACTCTGTCAAGCTTCTCAAGTTTGCGGACGACACAACCCTGATTGGACTGATCCTGGATGGGGAAGAATCTGCCAACAGACATGAAATTACACAGCTGGCGGCCTGGTGACATCGCAACAACCTGGAGCTCAATGCTCTTAAGACAGTGGATTTGATAGTAAACTTTAGGAGAGCTCCCTCTCCCCTCACCCCACTCACCATAAACAACACCACAGTCACATCTGTGGAGTCTTTTAAGTTCCTGGGAACCATCATCTCCAAGGACGTTAAATGGGGGGGCTAACATCGACTCCACAGTCAAAAAGGCACAACAGAGGATGTACTTTCTGCGGCAGCTGAGGAAGCACAATCTGCCACAGGCAATGATGGTCCAATTCTGTACGGCCATCGTAGAGACTGTCCTCACCTTCTCTGTCATGGTCTGGTTTAGCTCAGCCTCCAAGCACGACATCCGGAGGCTTGCAGCGAATCGTCCGATCAGATGTGAAGGTTATTGGCTGCAACCTTCTACTCATTGATGAACTGTTTACTGCAAGGGCCAGGAAGCGAGTGGGTAAGATAATCTCTGATCCCTCTCACCCTGGCCACAAACTCTTTGAATCACTTCCCTCTGGAAGGCGAATCCAGACTGTCAAAGCTGCCACAGTGTTTTGATATGTGTCTATTTACGAAATAGGTAAAACTAGCACCTATTAGATGGAGAAAGATAGCTCCACACACACTCGTGTTGGGATCAAAAGCAGGAAAGATTTATTTCCAAGTTAAAGGTCACTGACTGATTTACTGAGCATGTGTGAGAATGAGTACTGCTCATATGCATAAATTACATGGATATTGTCACATCCTTTCCTTTTTGACATTTTGGGATTACCTTTCCAATATGGTTTAACTTAGAACATAGACATAAACATAGCATAAACTTAACTGAATAAAACAACTGATCTGTTTTATTTCACCATTCAACCATAGCCACACTTGTGACTTATTTCAATAACCCAAAGTAATGTTCACATGCTTTCTTCTCACAAGCATGTACAGGGCTCTCTCTTAACTTTTTTTCCCTGTCGCCAGCCGGGCAACCTAGGCAGCTTAATAGGTTGCCAAATGACAGTTTAGGTGGTCATTTAAGACGGTCTGCATGACGCGTGCGATAATGTGCTCGGACAAAGTGCGTAGTTACCAGTCGGAATTATGCTCAATGAAACATTCACATATTATTTCTGCTTCAAATAAAGTCACAAAGTAAACATACTCACCAATGAATACATGATATATACCACAATGACATGCAGCAAAATTATAATACAGTATCTCAACTTTTTTTATACATTGCAATGAATGCAATTTCTCTTAATTCTTTCCACTTCCAAACAAAAATGTGGTTGGATTATTCAGCGTATGTTCAACCTGTGTCAATAAATCCTGGACCATGGTAACATATATGCTTAACCATGCACGCTACAGATTGATGCAAGCATGTTTTCTGTGAAGGACCGAAAATGACCATGACATGGCCATAGCATGGGTCATCATTGCTATTGGCACAGAAACACTCTCACTTCCCACATAATTTATAACAAAATATACAGATTGCATGGAAATTTCTAAAGGCATTTTATGATAATAGCTGTTAAAACTGACTATACCCATCTGACAGGTTAAACATTATACTAACTGACAAGAGATGGCCAAAGGACATAACTGCAGCAAATGTTCTTTTGGTAATATGTTTAAAGGTGTCAAAACGCCACATTACCGGACCTTCAGATTAGATGTACGTGTTGTGAACAGCAATGAAGATACCCAGTTTGTATGCACCAGATTTTTAATTTTTTTATGGATAAACGCTGTTTCCATCATTCCCACTTAACGTGTTGTGAACAGCAATGAAGATACCCAGTTTGTATGCACCAGATTAAAAAAAAAAATTATTGATAAACGCTGCTTCCATTATTCCCACTTCAGAATTAACGTTAAAATTTCAACTGAAATATCTCCTGACCAAATTTGTGATGTATATGACCGACTGTGGAAGTAAAACCTGGATAAATGCAATGTATAGTTGTGAAGGTACACAAAAGCTGGAGAAACTCAGCGGGTGCAGCAGCATCTATGGACCGAAGGAAATAGGCAAAGTTTCGGGCCGAAACCCTTGCTCTTTAAATAACTACAGTACTGATACCCCATATTAAGAGCATTGATTTGCCGTTAAAATGAATTCTGTAATAACGTGTCAACGTTAGCAGTGACAATCGAACACTGCGGTTTAATGTTTCATGTGTTCACAATTTAATTAATCCATCTTTATGGACTAAAACAAATAATAACATTGGGAATTAAAACACATTTGACTGCATTCCGTTATCAAACATAGTCATTGTTCGCTCTGAAGACATTTCCAGCACAATAGGGTCAGGGAGGGGGGTTGTGTGGATCAATGTGGGGTGGATAGATGGCGGGTGAGGGGGGGTTGAGAAGGCAATCGGTGCGGAATGGATGGATTGAGGCAGGTGAATTATTACGTGTTGGTTGGAGTATGTAAAATTGTGAGGGGAGAGCATGGGGGATGTCACTGGTGTTGAATGGGAGGATCAGTATAGGATGGATGGGGGGGGCGGATCAGTACAGGATGAATGGGGGGGATCAGTACAGGATGAATGGCGGTAGACAAAAATGCTGGAGAAACTCAGAGAGTGAGGCAGCATCTATGGAGCAAAGGAAATAGGCAACGTTTCGGGTCGAGATCCTTCTTCAGACTGTTACCCCCATTCTTCTTGAATGGGGGATCAGTACAGGATGGGGGGGGGGCGGGTCAGCGCAGGATGAATGGGGGTAGGGGTCAGTACAGTGTGGATCGGAGTGTCTGTGCAGGATGAATGGGGGTAGGGGTCAGTACAGTGTGGATCGGAGTGTCTGTGCAGGATAAATGGGGGATCACTACAGGATGAATGAGAGGATCAGTAAAAGATGAATGGGAGATCAGCACAGGATGAATGAGGGGATCAGTACAGGATGAATGGGGGAGGGATCAGTACAGGATGAATGGGGGGGATCAGTAAAAGATGAATGGAGAGATCATTACAGGATGGATGGGTGGGATCGGTGAAGGATAAATGGAGGGTGGGTCAGTACAGGATGGATGGGGGAGCAGTGCAGGATGGATGGGAAGGGGGGTCAGTACAAGATGAATTGGGGGACAGGTGTAGGGTGTAGGTGCAGGAGAATCAATGCGAGGTGGATAGGGTGATCAGCGCAGGATGAATAGATTGGGGGGGGGGTAGATCGGGAGGGGAGCACACGGGATGTCAGTGAGGACTGAATAGAGGCTAGAGGCAGGAATGTGGATCAGTGCGGGATGGAAAGGAGGGGTCGCAGGATAAGAGGGGTGGAGGGGGGCGTACAAGAGAGAGAGAGAGAGAGAGAGAGGGGGGGGATGGGGAGGAAGGAAGGTCAGCGCTCCTCGAACAACATCGCCCCACTGCCTTGGCCGTTCCTGTCCACCGGCAAGTGCCGCCGCCAAAGGGGAAGGCGGTTGGGATCTCCTCGCCACCGCCTCCCCTCCTCCGCCAGCCAACAGCAAGGTGCGGGGCCGAGCGGTGCAGCTCAAAGATCCTATAGCAATAGGATCTTTGGTGCAGCTGCTTCATAAGGCGGAAGCAGGCCTCCACCTCCCTCCCTCCTCCCGGCTTCGGCGTGCGAGAGGGTTTGTTTTGAAAGGGGTTTTTCACCGTTAGCGGATTTGCAAGCAGCGGCCGCTATCAGGGCGGGCGGGGAGCGGGAGGAGGAGGAGCCGCTATTGCGGTGGCTGCTGCTGTTGCTGTGCGGGTCCCGTCATTCGTTCCGACCCTTCGTCACCCCGCACCTGGTATCTTTGCCCCGCAATACAACCGCCGCCGACACGAAACATCACGTTCCTTTTCGCCAGAGATGCTGCCTGACCCGCGGAGTTACTCCAGTTTTTTGTGTCTATCTTCGGTATGAACCAGTATCTGCAGTGCCAAGCCGGGGAAAATGACTCGCCGATTACGTTGCCCGGCGGCACTTTGGGTGGTCATTGGCACCCGGGCAACCGCTAATTTCGAGCCCTGGTGTAGGTACATCACAATAAAACACCTTACTTCTTGACATACTCGCCGTATCTTTCCGGAGGTCTGACAACTCTTCCTGCCCTAGTCTTTATGATGGCGTTTCTTTCAGAAATGTCTTTCTTTTCAGTGTGTACATCCTGTGCATCACTTCTCTTGTGTCACTTTGTTTTTGTTTAGTTTTCTCTGTGTTCTGAGTTTCACGAGTTGCATCTTTTTCTGGTGATGCATGTTGTGTTGGTTTTTCCTGTGTCAGCTGAGGTTGCAAAGGTGTCTCAGTCTTCTCCACGTCTGGTGGTTTCTCTGGAGTTATGTGTGGGGGTAGTTCACCGGTCTTCTTCAGATCCGCTCGATTACGTCGGATTAGAAGTCCTGACTCGTATGATCTCTCATCCAGTCGCTTCTGAACTGTTGCTCTCTGCCATTTGGTATCCTAGTTTATAAGGTTTGAGTCTTATGACATCACCTTCTTCCAGGATTGGCAGATCCTTGGCATGTTAGTTGTAGATCTTTGACTGTTTTCCTTGCAAATCCTTCATCTTTTTCCTCTCTTCCATGAGTAACTCAGCACCCCGTGGTTTGAGGAGATTTGATGTAGTTGGAAGTGTCGTTCTTGTTCTCCTTCCATGTAGTCTTTGTGCAGGACTACTGTTCACTCCTTGCGCAGGGTTGTTGCGCAATTCCAGTATTGCCAAGTAGGCTTCTGTCTTGGAATGAGTGGTTTTCTTCAGTACTCGCTTAGCTGCCTTGACTGCCAATTCCACCTTACCGTTAGCTTGGCTATGTCTTGGAGAATTTGTGTGGTGATCAAATTCCCATTTCCTGGCAAATTTGGTGAACTGTGTCCCGTTGTTGCTTACCACAGTGCTGGGAATTCCGTATCTTGCGGAGTGGTTCTTGAGTTTCACAATGACTGTCCGGCTGCTCAGGTCGTACAGTCTGTCTATTTCCCTGAAATTAGATAGATAGTCAACTGTGACTAAATAATGCTTTCCCTCAAGTCCGAACATATCGGTTCCCACTTTCTCCCATGGGCGATCTGGGAGGTCATTAGGGCATCAGAATTTATTTCTGATTCTGTTGTTCCTACATCCTGCAAGCTTCACAGTTTGAAATGAACTGCTTCACATCGGAGTTCATTCCGGGCCTGAAAATGCATTCTCTAGCATGTCTGAAGGTTCCTTCTACTCCTAGGTGAGAGGTATGGAGGGTCTCCTTCAGGAGACACTCCTTACCCATAGGGATTACAACTCTCTATAGGTAGCAATGCTACAAAATATTGAAAATTTAAAATCAAGTCTGCAATTTATCCCATCAGATAAAGCATAACAAGAAGTTTAATTTGACACCTAATTCACTTTCATATCTTCAGTATTAAAAAAGTTATGGCCATTTTCATACTCGGAAATTAGCATCTTGTTCCCTATTGCTTTTCATTTGACTTAACACAAAAGCTGTGATCGAGGACAGTCAAAAGCCCATATCTTTCTTAAAAAATTAAGAGAAATGAATGAAATTTTCAGTTATTATAGATTGAAGCATTCTGAAACAAATATAAAACATCTTACTTGGATGACCTGAAATTAAACCATATAATTAGTTAATTACCTAATTGTAGTTAATTACACAATTGACTGTTGTGACGGAAATAGTAATAAACACCCAGACTGCCTTGAAAATTCAAAAATGTGATATTCTCAAGATCAGAACTTTAATATTATTTTATAATATGCTGTAAATCAGTAACAGATAGGTAAATAAATTACAATTTCTAGCAAAAGACCAAGTCTTTATGGAGAAGGTCAGTTGCTAGCTGGTACATTGGCATATCATAATCAGTAGCATCATCATACTCCTCAGGTTATAACCAATAGGCAACTCTGTACACCTTGTTTTTCCTCAACTTTTCAATTTTGGCATTGTAAACTACAAGTTTTTGCTCTTCAAACCACACATGACATGCCTTTCTGCCCACTACTTTCCCATTAACAATGTCCTGTAGATTCCATTTCTTAAGAAAAGGATATTTTTTTTACATAGCCTAAGTATCCAAATAACAAACTAATCCCATTCCACAAGAAATCAAAATATAACATGATTTCTAAATCTCACTGTCATGAATTTATATCCCAGGTGGAAGGAATTTAATGTTTAATTCCCATAAATTAATCTAGAAACATCCACTCAAAATATAATCAAATTATTGTTTTTTGCACAAAACATGTGAATCAAACTGTTGTGAATATTTAGTTTAAAAATAATGATTATGGAGAGAGAGAATAACACAAAATATAGACAATTTAGACAGCTAATCTCAAAAAAAAATGGGCATTTTAATCATCTTGCTTCTGTAACATGATCGATTAGAACGTTGCATTTGTGGTGAATTTGAACCCTATATCGGCAGGAAAAACACTGGGGCCCAAATCACATTTTGGCTTATAGAGGATTGATTAAAGTCATCCCAGGAAGCAAGTTTATATGTAAAATAGACGACTTACTCCGTCACTCCGTCATGTTGTAGGCGTTGACGGTGTTAGAAGTTGCTTTTTATTTTAATATAATTATTAAATTCTCGCGATTTAAAAAAAAAAAAATCAGGAATGGAAGTCGGACCGATTTTTCTTCAGCAGCTAGCAGCCCGAGGAAATACGCCTCGGACAGGCGGTAGAAAACTGGATTTTAATGGTCAGCTGTTCGGCCAGGATAGGTGCCGTTGTCAACAGCTCCTTGATCTTTGACATTGCCATGTCATGTTCTGATGACCATTCCCACTCTACTTCCTTGTGGGTCAATCTCCTCAAAGGCTCGAATGTGACCGACAACATTGGCAGGAATCTTGCCAAGTAGTTTACACTGCCTTATAATCTGTGGATTTCTGTTGGATTGGTCGGGTTGGGCATCTCAAGGATAGCTTGGATCTTCTTCGGATCCGGTTTCAGGCCACGACCTGTAACTACATGTCCTAGAAATGTGATACAAGTAGTTTTCACTGCCGACCTCTTATGGTTCAGCTTGATGCCTTTGGCTCTGCATCGCTGAAGAAGTTCTTGCAGTCTTGCATCATGATTCCTTTCTGCATCTTCTCTGGTGTCCCCTACTTCGAATAGGATGATGTCATCTGCAACACATTCCACTCCCTTTAATCCTTCTAGAGCTTGTTGCAGCTTCTTCTGGAAGATCTGTGCACTTACTTTCAGTCCTAATAGCAACCTCTTCCAGCGATATCTTCCAAAAAGGTTGTTCATGGTTGTTAGGGAACTGCTCTCCTCATCTAGTTCACAGTGGAGGTATCCTGACATCAGATCGAATTTGGAGAAAATCTTCGCCTTGGACAGGGAATACGTCCTCCATGACTGGTAGTCCGTGGATCTCCCTTTTGAGGACTTTGTCGAGGGTCTAGGATCTATGCAGAACATCAACTCTGTGCTGTCCTTTTTCTCTGTAGTGACCAGCCTGCTGCACCACTCAGTTGGTTCTTTGACTTTAGTCAAGATGTCCTGCTTGACCAGCTTCATGAGGCCATTCTTGACCTTCCCTTTCATGGCTACAGGCACCGGCTTTGCAGGACACTGGTGGGGTCACACCCTCTGTCTGCGTTACCAACTTGACCTTGCTTGGTAGTCTCCCTGGTCTTTTGTCGTCAAACACATCATTGTAGCTCTTGAGTAATGAGTCAGCCTCGCTAACAGCATTCAGGCTTTTGAAATTCTAGTAATGAACAGTGATTAGTTTCATCTGTTGTGCAGCTTTGGCGCTCAGGAGCGGTGTGAGCCAGCCTTCCTCTATCACTATGAAGTGAACACGGTACTTGTTGTTCATTTTGTTCCGGAATATGACTTTAGTCCAAACTTCCGCCAGCAGGTTGGATCCGTTGTACATCTTTAAGATGATTTTCCCTTGTCTGATGTCCTCTTTGTTGGGTACAAGATCCTTGGGAATCACATTAACACTGGCACCAGAGTCAATCTGAAACTTGATGGCTGCTGTGCCGACCTGCATCTCAGCGAATAAGCCTGAAGAGGAAGTGTTTCCGGCTGCATTGACCTCAATGCAACTCACAGACCCTGTGTCGGAAATGGACGTTGTGTCAGTTGTCTCCACGACTTTGTGGAGACCCCATTTCTGCATGCTCCCCTTCCTCTGCTTGCAGCAGCAGGCAAAGTGGTTTTGTCATCCGCATCTGTTGCAGTCCTTCCCATTCGCTGGGCATTTCTCCTTCCTGCACTTGTGTGTCCTCACACAGAACTTGCACATGACTGGTCCCTGATTCTTCCTCTGCAAAGGAAAATCAACCATCTTTTCCCTCAGTTGGAATCGTTCCACCTTGTGTATTATCGGCTCTTTGCCAATGACCTGCATTCTTGTCGCTGTTACCTCCGAGGATCTACATATGTCCACAGTCTCATGCAGTGTCAGATTCCTCTTCTGAAGGAGTGTCTTCCTAGTTGACTGGTCTGCAATACCAATGACGATGTGATCTTGAATGAGGCTTTCATTCAGGCAATCGCAGAAGTTGCATGTCTTAGCAAGCTCCTTCAGCTCTGCAACATACGATTTAATGGATTCTGGTCTCATTTATTGAAAATGATTCTTTCGTCTTTCATTCGTCTCTCCTATGATGATGGTAGGCATCTTGTCGATGATGAGTTTCACATCCGTCTCATCTGCTACATTCTCGCCGGGTGATGGCGCTCCGGCGTCGGGAGAATCCTCCACAAAGACTTGTGATTTAACAAGCATTATTGTATTGTGTCTTTGGAACTCTGTCCAAATCTAATTCTAAACTAAATCCTTGATAAATTATTTCTAAATTGAAGGTATTGAAACGTTCTTTACCACTTGATCTGCCATTTCTGGATTAGTTCTGACTCCCCATTCAAAACTCGGTACAGGTTGGCAGCTTTCCAGTGCTCTTTCACACAGTATAAGTGCATTGCTTTGAAAGTGCATTACTTTCATCATTCAACAACTGGATCAACTCATCAGTTCCTGGCATTTTGTCAAATCTTACCTAACAAATGTACATAAAGCAATTTTTCTCAGGTCCTTCAGAGAGCTCTCTTTTTTCTGAAAAAAACATGGTATTAATAGTTATCTGATGTAAGGTAGACATGCAGGACATGCAGTTGTAACAAACATATTTCTTCATTATTTTGAACAGAAACCCCATAATTTTAAAATAAAAGGTATAATATAACAGAGAGAGGAATTTGGTGCGACAAATATAGATAATGGATAATCAGTGGTAGCAATTTCTATCTTTTGATTCTAAACTTGATTTGGCTCCATGCCGTCTTCTTGTTAATAATTATCACTTCATTCATTCATTGTGTCTTGTTTTATTGTGGGTTCATTGTGTCAAATCTGCCTAGATCTGTGATGTACATTTTTTACTCCAACTTGGAGTGCCAGTTCAAAAAGGATATGTGTCTCATGTACATATTGTAATTTGTTTGACAGAAATGGATGTTGGCAATTGTATCTATGAAGTAAAAACTAAATGTGATGGCTTGAGAGTTATTCATTGAATAATGTAAATATATTTGACCAGACTGGAAACCCGACAGTAGAGAAAAAACATTTTTGACACATTTAGCTGTGATCTAAAACTCTGACAGTAATGGGTTTTTTGGCAAGCAGCATCGTTTATTTTGTACCGCCATAGAATTAATCGATCTTTTTTATAAATTATAGATATCTGGTTTAATAGTTTTGTATCTCAGTGTAATCCTTTACGTCCACAGTTGATGCAGCCAGCACTGCAAATTTGAGTATCAGTTGAGTATTTAGTATCTTTTAATTTAGTTTTGTCACCTATTCTCCCCCAGCCAATCATCCTCGCAATACATTCTCACACATCAATATTTTCCCATCCTCCAGTTCACTTCCCCAAGCCTCGATCTGACAGACCAACTCCTACCTGCCTTGTCTGTGTCTCCTGTGACCCCAGTACAATTCTTGTAATTCTCTGCCATATCACTGCATTCAAAAGGAAGAGTGCAGGGACCACTTAATAACCCCAAGACTCATTGGGCCTCTGCCATCACTGTATTGTTGTGTAGCAAAGCCCATAATCTCATCATTGGCTACAGCATGAGCAATAGCTGCTCCAGGGAAAGTGGGTACTGCCCCTTCCATTCCAAGTAAGGCACACAGTTGCATATCTCTGGGGGCTTAGCTGTTGCTCCATCTGATTTTATGCCATCTTATGAAAGGGAAGTGAAGATCAACAGTGCACATGAAGGATAACAGTGCACATGAAGAACAGTAGAAACAAATTACTGCAGATGCTGGTTTACAAATAAAGTCACAATGTTGGGCCACAGGGAAGGTGAGGGGAATGCTTAAAATGGTTAACAACCAGGAGATCCGTGAAGCCTACTCTCAATTTCTCTGTCAATGCCGCATCTGTTCCCCAGCAGAGGCTTCTCTTTCTAGGACATCCAAGATGTCTTTCTTTCATAAGCGTGTTTCCCTCTCTGCTGCCATAGGTGGAGCTCAACCCCATTTTCCCTATGATCCATAAATCAGCCCCCACACCCCAACCCCACCAGAACCAAGATAGAGTTCCCTTATACACACCTTTCACCCCACCAACCTCGGCATCCAACGCATCATACCCCCAACATTTCCACTGCCTCCAGCATGATCCCACACTAGTCATCTCTTCCCCTCGCCACCCCTTTCTGCCTTCTGCAGAGACCAGAGATTGCTTCCTCCACAACTCATTGGTTCACTCATCCCTTCTCACCTAAACCACCCCATTCCCATGCATTGTCCCCTGCAACCACAAGAGATGTAATACCTGTCCCTATACCACCTCCATCACATCCATCTAGGGACCACTATATTCTTTCCAGGTGAGACAAGACAGAGGATCATCTGCATATCTTGTAATCTCATCTACTGCATCCGGCATTCACGATGTGGCCTCCTTTACATCGCTGAGACCAAGTGTAGACTCGATGACCTTTTTGCTGAAACATCACTTATCCATATTCTCCAGAGATGCTGCTTTATGTGCAGAGGTATCCAGTACTTTATGTATTTTATTATTTGTGTAAATTGGTCAATGTGCTCAGCCATGTGTGTGTGTGTGTGTGTGTGTGTGTGTGTGTGTGTGTGCGTCTCACTTAGAGCAGTGTTAAGTATGTGAGGAGATAGTTGATAGATGTGTAGTGGGGTTGCAGGGCTTGATGCTGAGGCTAGTGGTGCAGCTCGTCAGTTATGGCAATTAAAGATTGTTGCTAGTGGAGTTAATAAACCTCTTGCAGCATTGAATCCAAGTAATTTAGTCATGTTGTTGATTACAGCTTCAGGGTGAATGCTCCAAAGGTGACGAGCGTTTGTGTTTTCCTCTTGGGATTGGTCTAACAGCAGTGCTTCTCTAATCCTGTTTAATTTATTGCTTCCAACTTTGCCATCCCACCTTCTGCAAGGAAGAGGGAATGTTGGTCTCCTGTAAATTTGACTTCAACCACAGTAAGCCCTCTCACTATTGGTCAGGAAGACCAACCAGCTCTATGAAGATCTCTTAATCTCTCATTTTCTCTACTTACCAACGATTCTAGTGCATCAGCACAACGTGGAATCTTTTGCTCTTCAATGTCTTCCAGCGTAAGTTCCAGGATGAATGTCAATATCTGTCCCAGTGAACCTCCTTATTAAGAGCTGCAGGTCAGTTTTAAGTAGTTGAGGCCAACTTCGACTGATGGTAACTGTTCATGATGTTGATCCAATGTTGAGGCATGTTGTCTCCCAACAGAATAGGTATCAATGATGGCAAGTGATGATGATGCAGATTGCGGGTGACACAGATTTGGTGCGCTCATCAAATATTTCCATCCATGTGTTCTTGGCATCCTTAATTTTTATAAAATGCAACCTATGGATCTCATGTAAATGTATTCTTTAACCTGTCATCATTGTTCTCAGGTGGGGAAGACGGGAGCTTATTTGCAATTCCTTAATATTTTGTCGAGGATGTTGATTCGACTGATGGAAGTAGATGTTTATGATGAAGCAGAAATTAATCTCAGTAAGTGATTTTTCTGTACTTAATATATTCTCTGGCTTGATCTTTAAAAATTCATACATAACGATAGCTCAGATTTGCCCTTCTAGTGATGGCTGTCAGTGTTCATCAACATCGCACTGTGAATCTGATAACCGCTGAGGTAGTACATGGCGAAACTGGAAATCCAGTTGCCATCATTATTTCTCCGTATTCTCCAGAAATCTGGAGGGAGGCTAAAAGTTGGTTTTCAAATCATCAAATGCATAGTTTCAAATTCTTGCGCCATACAAAACATACGCAAGAAAAGGCAGGTATTTGACAAAGAAGCCAGAATGTCTGTACTCTCATGCTAGTATTAGCTTCTCTCTTGGTCACCTTAGCATTCACATCACATTTGAGTAACTCCAGCACTCCAGTGACCAATTGTCCTATGTCAGTTTGGCCACTCCTCGTTTATGCATCTGTTAATGTGAAACATAGCACAATGTATTATCTGCTTTTCATGAATAACACCACAGGGAGATTCACTAATACTTAATAATTTATTACAATTTAATGTCAGATTCTGAACACATTGACCTGAATACGATAGTCTAATTTCTTGACCTGTAGTCAGACCTGGGTATCTGGTTTGAGAACAGAAGATAACATCTCACCACAGCAGTGTGGAATTTAAGTCAATTTATCTGCAATTCCAAAAAATCTAGAAGATGTAATGATGGTGATGAAATAACGTTCTCGAAACAATGGCATTGCAGCTCGAGCCACTGCCTCATAATGTAAGCGGCCAGGTTCCGATCGTGACCTTAGGTGCTGTCTGTGTGGAATTTGCACATTCGCCTGTGACCGTGTTGGTTTCCTCCAGGTGCTCTGGTTTCCTCCCACATTGTCAGACGTGTGGGTTTGTAGGTTGATTGGCCTCTGTAAATTGCCCCTACTGTATAGGGAGTGGTTGGGAAAGTGGAATAACCTACAACTAGTATGAATGGGTGATCAATGGTCGGTATGAACTTGGTGAGCCAAAGGGCCTGTTTCCATGCTGTATCTCTAAACTAAACTGAACAAATGCTGCTTCATTATTGCCTCCCACTACTACTCTGCTTTAATATCTGGATCCAAATCCACATAAAAGATTTTCTCTGAAATAGTTAAGCAAAATAAAACCAGTTAGGGATGAGCAGGAAATGCCAATATTGTAAGTAACACCAATTTCCTCCAATTGGAACCAAAATAACTTTGTTGAACCAATAACAAAGTAATGATAGGTGGTAGAGTTGGTCTTGTGAAGAATCCTTCTATTTACATCATAAAGCAGTTGCATAACTCTTAATATATTTACTTTAACCATGAAATTGATGGTATTCATGTGAGGCATTTCAGGAATGAAACATTTGAAATGGCTGCAATGTGTGCCTGAACCAAATAAGGCCATGAAAATTGATGTATGATCACACTGGAAATAATTTAGATTCATGTAGTTATGTAAAGGACATACCGAATGCAGAATTGATTATTTTTGGAACAATGGAAGGCAGCCCAGAACTAACTGCGTCCCAAAAGAACCTATTTAATTACGGTTTAATAATGGGAAAAAAACTTATACTTAAATTCTGGAAAAACACCAACAATAAATATTTGGATTTAAAATATGTTCGAAACGCTACACCTGGAAGATATGAGATTCCTTCTAGCAGGCAAACCAGACCATTTCCAAAAGATTTGGTCTTCATTTATCGACTTACTACAAGTATAAGGTGCAACAGAACTCTGAAAAGAAATGGTTTCAGGACCTGGTGAGGGGGGGAGGAAAAATAAAATATATCCCTTTTAGCTCTTTTTTTAACTTTTAACATAGCTTCTGTTTTCTTTTTCTCTTTTTTCTTTTCTATGGCTTACTTCTTAACTTTTTTTTCCAACTCTTTGTGTCTAAGGGTCTTTTTATGATCACTCTTTCACACACTCACTATCCTGTCTCACTTTCTTTACTTTTCTTCTTTTTAAAGCTTAAAATATGAAGTGGTACAAGAAATGTATTATGTTATTTTTGGCTTATATTATTGCAATGTACACTACTTCTAATAAATAAAATTATTAAAAAAAAAAAAAAAAAAAGTAAAGGACATAGCCCATTTTAAATAATTGGTGGAATGTAACATGGGCACTTGATTTATTTACATCACAGTCATACAAAACCTGTATGACCCTCATGTAACGGGAAAAATAGAGATTAAAGGGCCTGTCCCACTTGGCCGTCATTTGCGCAGATGTCGCGCAAAGATTTTGTACATCCCAAAATCCTGGGGAGCCGCGTGCGACCGCACGTCACTGCCTATGTCGCCACAAACCATGCGCGCATCACGTGCGTGTCACGACACGTGCGTCGTGACGCGTAAATTATGTCACGTAAATTACGCACAAATGACGGCCAAGTGGGACAGGCCCTTAAGAGTTGCTGTTAAGTGCAGTACATTAGTCAATAGGGTATAGAATATGTAATAATATTTTAGAGTAAATTGAGCAACTCACAGCCATTTTATGAGTGCTTGGAGATATACATTTTAGATTTGAATATCCACTTTATACATCAAGCAAATACTTTTTATTGTCAATAGTCAGTAGTCAGATTTATTCGTCACATACACAGTGAAATGCAGTGCAATGAACTTGCCATCAGCGGTACAATAAATAAGAACACACAATACACAATAAAAATTTAACACAAAAACATCCAACACAGCATTCATCACGTGGTGGAAGGCACAAAGTTCAGTCAGTCGTCCTCCATTTCTTTTTCAAGAAACACCGTAGGCCGCGGGCCGGCGATCGGAGCACTTCTCCTCTGCGGTCCCCAACGATAAATCCCAGGCTCTGCAGACCGTGGCTTCAGGACCGCAGGCCAGCGATCGGAGCACTCCCTTCTGGCGACCCCCGGCGAGGGCTCGCCTGCTCCGTGATGAAAAGTTCATGCTGCGCCTGCTGCTGAAGCTCCGGGCCCAACTCCGGGAAAGGCCGCACCAATCCTTGTTGTTAAGCCGCGAGGTAGGCGACATGGAAAAAGTTGCCTCTCCGTGGAGGAGGCGAGCAAAATTGATCACACACACACACACACACACACACACACACACACACACACACACACACACACACACACACACACACACACACACACACACACCCACACACCCACACCCCCCCCCCCCCCCCACACACACACACACACACACACACACACACACACACCCCCCCCCCCCGAGCGACATTAAAACAAACAATTGGACATATTAAAAAAGCAAAAAAACTCCTGCTATCTCGCAGCACCCCCACCGACAGTTCTGCTCTTGCGTTCAATATAACCATTTTTTTTACCATCCATTTCTTCATGCTCACAAAACATATAGATTTACTGCCTTCCATTGTTTTGATATAAATTGAGGAATGCAGTGCGATGCCTCCTTTCATGAGATTTTCTTGTGGTATTCTGATGCTCGTTATTCCCATACGTAAGAATGACCCATTTGTTCCTAGAAACGTACAGTAACATAATTGAATGGATGAGCTTGCAATTTAATTTCCCTATTTATATTTTATTTTTTAGAACCCAAAGAGCATTCTGCATCACAACAGAAAGAAAGCTTATTGTGGCCTGATTTGGAAACTTTCAGCAAATTGGCCTTCGACTACACTGTCCATGATCCAAAGTATGAAGATGCTAGTCCCGTTTATTCAAGAGACCTTGCCAACAATAAAGGTCAATCATTAATTTATTTTTTCCATTGAACTGCCAGCATAAGTTGTTCTATGACAAGGAGGTGAGGAAAATGCTACAGTGGTGCTGGATTGCAAGTCTGCCTGCACTTCTCATAAACTGCTGTCATTCTCAAAGACAAGGCAAAGTCTCATAAACGCAGTCTATGTATTTAAATCTTCTACTCTCTGTTGAAAGTACAACAATGTAAAAATCGCAGACTAAGATTAACATGAATGATGTTAAAAAATGGTGCTGAATAAAAATAAGATAATGGCAATGTATTTATCCTATATATTTATCTTTGTTGAGTTGCCTCTTAAATCCTGGAGGTTCTTATTATTGCACAAAAGAGCAGTTAGTCCCCTCTCTCCAAGCTATCAAGGGCTAGTGCAGCATCATGTGTTGTCTAGTGCAGCGGACCCACCCAGTTCATGCTTAGAAGTTAATCAGTCGTGTCTACCAGAATGTACAAGATTGGTGATTACCTGAACTGCCTCCAATGGAAAAGATGTGTGTCCACCCAGACTTAGTTGGTTGGAGAAAGAAAGCAGAACAACCATTCAAGCAGTGATATTTAAAATTAGCTTACTGCATTTGAATATGCTTATGAAATTATTATATATTGTTGACTGTTATATGTTCCAAGACCCAGGACCCTGGGACTTTGAGCTGTGCAACCTAACCAGTCTGAAGAAGGCTTTCGACCCGAAACGTCACCCATTCCTTCTCTCCGGAGATGCTGCCTGTCCAGCTTTTTGTGCCCATCTTTGGTTTAAACCAGCATCTGCAGTTCCTTCTTATGCTAAACATCCTCTTGTCATCTATCTCTATTGGGACCTTGGCTTCCCGGTCCCATTATATATTGAGTTGGGTCAGTGGGTTGCCTTGTTTTTATTTTCCTTCATTCAGTGAATGGATGGAATTGTACAATCTTATTACATTGTGTTTCAAACAAATACAAATTATGAAAATCTATGCTTGTATGTTGACTTTTTGTGACTTGCCAAAACCCCTAACTTTACAGGGTATTTAACCAATAAGAAAGACGATGATGTCTACCTGCGGCGCCACACAACACGTCTAAGATTATCCAAATATGCTGCCTACAATACATATCATCACTGTGAGCAGTGTCATGAATACATGGGTTTCAATCCCAGATGCCAGGTATGCATGAGAATCGAACAGCAAAGAAACAATGAAACTATTATTAAAATAGATAAAAAGTAAAAGTATAAACAGATATGAAATAGAACAATATAATAGCGCACACTTTCTACTGTGTTTTACAGTGTAATTTGTGAAAATTACAGCTGTGTTTATACATAGTCCCCCCATTTCAGGGCACCATAATGTTTGAGACACATGGCTTCACAGGTGTTTGTAATTGCTCAGGTGTGTTTAATTGCCTCCTTCATGCAGTTATAAGAGAGCTCCCAGCACCTTGTCTTTCCTCCAGTCTTTCCATCACCTTTTGAAACTTTTATTGCCGTTTATCAACATGAGGACCAAAGTTGTGCTAATGAAAGACAAAGAAGCCATTATGAGACTGAGAAACAAGAATAAAACTGTTAGAGACATCAGCCAAACCTTTGGCTTACCAAAACCAACTGTTTGGAACATCATTAAGAAGAAAGAGAGCACTGGTGAGCTTACTAATCGCAAAGGGACTGGCAGGCCAAGGAAGACCTTCACAGCTGATGACCAAAGAATTCTCTCTATAATAAAGAAAAATCCCCAAATACCTGTCTGACAGATCAGAAGTTTATTTTTTTTAGTAACCAAAGTTATCAACGTATGATTTTTTGTGTGTTGGAAAATAAAATATAGTGGCACAGCTGGTGAACTTGCTGCCTCACACGCCAGAGATCTGTATTCGATCCTGTCCTCGGGCACTGTCTGTGTTGAATTTGCACATTCTCCCTGCAAGCGTGTGGGTTTACTCCCACATCCCAAAGACGCATTGGCTTTGTAGGTTAACTTGTCTCTGTAAAATTGCCCCTAATGTGTAGGGAGTGGGTGAGGAAAGTGCGATAACAGAACTTGTGTGAATGGGTAGACAAAAATGCTGGAGAAACTCAGCGGGTGAGGCAGCAGCTATGGAGCGAAGGAATAGGCGACGTTTCGGGTCGAGACCGTTCTTCAGACTGATGTCGGGAGGGGGGGGGTGCGGGAAAAAGAAAGGACGAGGGGGAGACGGTAGGCTGTTGGAGAGCTGGGAATGGGAGGGGAAGGAGGGAGAAAGCAAGGACTACCTGAAATTGGAGAAGCCAATGTTCATACCGCTGGGGTGTAAACTATCCAAGCGAAATATGAGGTGCTGCTCCTCCAAATTGCTGTGGGCCTCACTCTGGCCATGGAGGAGGCCCAGGACAGAAAGATCGGATTCGGAATGGGAGGGGGAGTTGAAGTGCTGAGCCACCTGGAGATCAGGTTGGTTATTGCGAACTGAGTGTAGGAGTTGTGCGAAGCGATCGCCAAGCCTGCACTTGGTCGCACCGAGGTTAATCATACGCTGAATAATCCAACCAGAATTTATTTTGGAAGTGGAAAGAAATAATTGAAATTGCATTAATTGCAACGTGGAAAAAGAGATGAGATACTGTATTGTAATTTTGCTGCATGTCATTGTGGTATATATCATGGCTTGATTGGTGAATATGTTTAGTTTGTGACTTTATTTGAAGCAGAAATAATATGTGATCTTAATTCTGACTGGTAACTCGCACGTGTCATGCAAGCCGTCTTAAATGATCACTTAAACTGTCATTTGGTAACCTAAAAAGCTGCCTAGGTTGCCCGGCTGGCAACAGGGAAAAAAAGTTATGCGAGAACCCTGGAAACACTCTTCAGGAGTCAGGTGTGGATATACCGGTTATACAGACCTGGCAGAGCATCACCAGAGAAGACACGCAGCAACTGGTGATGTCCATGAATCACAGACTTCAAACAGTCATTGGATATGCAACAAAATACTAAACTCATTTCATTTACATGACATTGCTGTGTCCCAAACATTATGGTGCTCTGAATGGGGGATGGAGGGGGGGGGGGGGGGGATTTTAATAAATGCCTTTATTAAAAATCTGGCAATGTGCACTTTAACCACATGTGATTTTTTTCTATTACTAATCTCAAATTGTGGAGTGCAGAGACAAATAAATGAATGATGGGTCTTTGTCCCAAACATTATGGAGGGCGCTGTATAAGCAATAGGATTCAACACTGCTTAATATGTACACTCATTTCATTTTTTAAATTATTTATAAAGACAAGTATTAAGTGTAATAAGGATTTATTTCTGCATGGCAAATGGATTGAGAACTAATTTTCACTTTTCTGTTAGCCATACGACTCCACACTCCATGCCTTCTGCTTTTCCTGTTCAATGCTGGGAGAGGAAGTCCAACTCCACTTCATTATTCCCAAATCAAAAGAACATAATTTTATGTTCAGCCAACCCGGAGGGCAGCTGGAGAGTATGAGGTTGCCACTCGTTACTGACAAGGTGGGTTTCTGTCTCAACCTGTAATTTTACAGCTATTTTGTCGTGCTTAAAATTATTAATTACTTGAACTAACAAGCGCAGTAATTAAACCCTTTTAAAAAACTTTCTACTGTCAATCATCACTTGCAGTTAGCACCAGGAACGTATTCTGGTTTCAGCAGAGGAGATAGTGCAATGACTACACATTATTCATTTTTTATGATGAGATGCTGAAGCTTTGTTTTCTACTGCTAGGTGAGGAGGAGATGTCTTCGAGCAACAGTTAAAAGACACTTGCACTGTGTGCCCACTTAAACCATACCCGCCCTCATTTTATTGCTTTCACGTCAGGTTTTCTGGAGATAGTTTTGATCCAACAACATGCGCAGTGGCTTGTGTTAAAGGATGGGCCAGCCAAGAGCTCAAAGACGAGGCTGCTAATTGTTCAATAATTTTTTTCAGGGTGGCACAGTTGTGCAGCATTAGAGTTGCGGAATAAAAGTGCCAGAAACACAGGTTTGATCCTGCTTATGGCTGCAATCTGTACTGAATTTGTACATTTCCCTGTGACCGCGTGGGCTTTCTCCTGATGTTCCGGTTTCCTCTCCTATTCAAAAGACGTGCGGGTTTGAAGGTTAATTGGCTTCTGTAAATTGTCTCTGGTGTGCAGGATAAAACTAGTTTACAGGGGATCATTGGTTGGTGTGGACTCGCTGGGCCGAAGGGTCTGTTTCCGCACTGTATCTTTTGGAGGAGAGGAACATCCCTGCCCCCTGTCTCCATCAAATGATGTCGATGTGCAGTTTACCAGGCAGTACAAATATCTTGGAGTGTACCTGGACAGTAAACTGAACTGGTCCAGGAACGCTGAGGCTCTGTACAAGAAGGGACAGAGCCGGCTGTAGTTTTTGAGAAGGCTCCGCTCCATCAATGTCTGCAGTAAGATGCTGCAGTATGGTGGTTGCCAGTGCCATCTTCTTTGCTGTCATGTGTTGGAGCAGCAGGGTGAAGGCCGCAGATGCCAATCTGTTTAACAAACAAAAGAAGGTTGGCTCTGTCCTGGGAGCGGAGGTGGATTCATAGAAGATGGTTTTGGATGGGAGGGTGCTCCTCAAACTGTGGAGCATCTTGGACAATACAGCTCACCACCTCCGTGACACACTGTTTCAGTAACAGACTGGTTGCATCAAGATGCAGTACAGAACTCCACAGGAGATCCTTCTTCCCTGTGGCCATCAAACTGTACAACTCCTCCCCCTTCTGTCGTGGGGTAGACTGTGACTGACTCCCATCCCCCCCCCACCCCCCCCCCCCCCGCCCAATCTTTGCACATCCCCAATCCTTTCCACTCGTCACTTTAATTTCATGTTTGATGTATTTGTGTTTTATGACTATTGGCAGATCAATTTCCCTCCTAGGATAAATAACGTATCATATCTAAACTAAACTATTTTCTCCTAATTGGTCACAGCAAACCTCCACTGAATCGCTATTATTATTCAAAGGATTTGAAAGGCAATTTGGCAACTCTGAAACTAATTTTTAAAATAAAACAGACTTTCATGAGGATGGAATGGTCCATGTCATTAAAAAATGTTATCCATCTAATAGTCACTGTTCCTCCTGTAGGAAACATATTGGAACAACTGATAAGTTCCATTTAAAGCCGTGGGGAGTATGCCACAAAGTGGAGGCTGCCAATGGTCTGGGAAATAATTTGCCTTCAAAATTCCTTCAATCCTCTTTCATGTACTGACTGAACGAAGATTTATGAAGTGCGGGTCCAGCTTCCTTGCTCAGAAGGCTATGAACAGTATATTCAAGGCAGAGTAAACTTGATTTTAGTCACTGGAGTGAACAAGGAATATGGTGATCAGACAGTAAAGTGAACAAGGCACAGAATTTGACGTGAACGGTTGCATACCTTTACTTATCCATCCATTTCTTATATCCTAGAATTCAGACTGCATAAAGAGTCCAATCTTTACACCAACAACAGGACGTCATGAACATGGTCTCTTCAATCTGTATCACGCTATGGATGGTGCTAACCATTTGCATGTGCTGGTTATCAAGGAATACGAGATGTCAGTCTACAAGAAATATTGGCCAAACCACATCATGCTAGTCCTACCCAGCATCTTCAATAACTCTGGAGTTGGTATGTCAAAAAGTAATCCTTATGCATTTTCGTTTACTGATGTAGTCATTGCGTTGAAATACAGCTGATTCAATAATTTCTAACATAGACGCAAAATGCTGGAGTAACTCAGCGGGACAGGCAGCATCTCTGGAGAGAAGGAATGGGTGTTGTTTCAGGTTCAGACCCTTCTTCTCATCTGATGTCAGGGGAGTGGGTGGGACGGAGACAGTAAGACTGGTGGGAAAACTGGGAAGGGGAGGGGATGGAGAGAGAGGGAAAGCAAGGACTATTTGAAGTTAGAGAAGTCATTGTTCATACCGCTGGGGTGTAAGCTACCCAAGCGAAATATGAGGTGCCATCCCTCCAATTTGCGCTGGACCTCGTTGACCATCTCAGAATCCACAAAATTAGGGTGTGAATATATAAGGGGCTGCCAAAGAAGGAGGACTGGTGCATGAATCGGGACATTACATAGAGGAGCAAAATATGAACCCAAATAGTTTGTTTTGAGCTGCATGAATTTATCAGATTCAACCCTCTGATTAGTATTCTTGTTATTTATGCTCTAGGTGCAGCTCACTTTTTGATTAAAGAGCTCTCCTACCATAATTTGGAACTGGAACGTAATCGTCAAGAGGAGCTTGGAACTAAACCTCAAGATGTGTGGCCATTCATTATCATTGCCGATGACTCGTGTGTGATGTGGCACAGCCTCAATACTGAAATCCCAAAGAACTCTTCCAGGTAATTAAAGGCACTTCCACTTCAAATTCCAACTTCTTTGCCATTCGAATTTTAAATAGACTTCTTTAGCTAATATTATCTGCTCCGCATTCGTGTAGGGATGTTGGTGTTGTTTGCCTATCCTGCACCCAATTTTCACATAGGACACATTGCTGATTTTGAAGTGTTAATCATTTCTAAAACAAAAAGCAAGCATTCCTTTTCCCATGTAAAGGAGAAAAAGCATTCCTTTTCCCTTATGGAGAGAAGGCAGGTACAGGATACTGAGTTGGATGATCAGCCATGATCATATTGAATGGCGGTGCAGGCTCGAAGGGCCGAATGACCTACTCCTGCACCTATTTTCTATGTTTCTAAAAGTGAAAAATAAATTAAATCTTTGCTTTTCATTACATTGCCTAAAATGATTGCTTCTGTTTTAATTGCTAAATGTGAGTGCAAATTAAGTGATGATCCACTCATGCACTGTTTAAATGAAATACTATTGTAACAACTTTAAAGCTTTCAAAAAATCTTCGGAATGTATTATGAATAATTTATTCCAAGCCAGAAATGTATCAACTATATTGCTCTTGGTAGACCTACAAACAGCATTCAAATAACCGATCAGGTAACCTGGTTTTGCCGGGGTATTTGGCCTAACATGTCCTTGCTGACCAAGATGCCTTTCTAAACTAGTCCTATTTGCCTGCATTTAAGTCATATCCTTCCTATCCTGGTACCTGTCCAAATATCTTTTAGATATTGTTATTGTACCTGCTTCAACAGTTTCCTCTGGCAGCTCATTGTGCGGTAAAGTTACCCCTCTGGTTCCTATTTAATTATTCCCCTATTACTTGTACGATACTGTCCAATTCACTTTTACCCGATTATGGACATTGGACTTTGTCTATGCAATTGATACATTACAATGTTGTGAACTATATTCTGCACCAGGTACTTTCCTCTTTACTCCATCTAATTGTACTTGAGATTGGCTTGCTTATATATATGTATGGTATCATCTGATCTGATTGGATAGCATGCAAAACAAAATGTTTCACTGTACTTTGATACACATGACAATAATAAACCTAAACCGAAGGCCTCTAGTTCTTGATTCCCAAATTATAGCAAAAATACTCTACATTCATTGTATCTATTGTTTTAGTGTTGGAGAAAACACTAGTGGAAATAAACTTTGTTTAAGAAGGAACTGCAGATGCTGGAAAATCAAAGGTACACAAAAATGCTGGAGAAACTCAGCGGGTGAGGCAGCATCAATGGAGCAAAGGAAATTGGCGAAGTTTCGGGTCGGGACCCTTCTTCAGACTGATGGTGGGGGGGGGGGGGGGGGGGGCGGGGAGAAGAAAGGAAGATTTTAAGAAGGAACAGCAGATCCTGGAAAATCGAAGGTAGACAAAAATGCTGGAAAAATAATTTTCTTCTTCTCACCCCCTCCCCACTCTCACATCAGTCTGAAGAAGGGTCTCGACCCAAAACGTCGCCTTTTTCCTTCGCTCCACAGATTCTGCCTCACCCGCTGAGTTTCTCCAGCATTTTTATCTAGCTGAAATAAACTCATGAATGTATATACTTGTTTCTGAGCACCCCATGTTCTTCAAAGAATAAAGTCCTCACCTATACCTCGTCTCTTGAATCCTGTAGCTTGACATACGGTATCCTGTAATTTTGAGAACCATGTAAATCTTTTCTGTATTCTTTCCAAATTAATGACATCTTTCCTTTGGCAGATTGACCAAAATTTGACACAATACTCCAAGTGCAGCCTCACCAACATTTTGTACATCTACAACATAACATCCTAACTTCTCTCCTCAATGCTGTTACTGGTAAAGACCAGCTTGACAAAAGCCTTTTTCACCACCCTGTCTGCCTGTGATTCAACTCCTTCAAGCAGCATGATCAGGAGAGCAACAGTGAGAGCAGGTGGCACTTTGATGTCTGAACAATGACATTTCTGGCAGCAGCACAAGCTTTCAATGCTGCACTGAAGCGTCAGGCTGGATTATAAGCACAAACCTGTGGAATAAAGTTAAAATCTTCAAATCATGTTTAGAAGTGATGGAAAAATAACCTCGGCGGTTGATATTCAAGAACTGGTGAAAACAGGAAGGCAGATTATTATCTGAATGGTGTCAAGTTGGGGAAAAGGGGAAGTACAACGCGATCTGGGGGTCCTTGTTCATCAGTCACTGAAACTAAGCATACAGGTACAGCAAGCAGTGAATAAAGCGAATGGCATGTTGGCCTTCATAACAAGAGGAGTTGAGTATCGGAGCACAGAGGTCCTTCTGCAGTTGTACAGGGCCCTAGTGAGGCCACACCTGGAGTATTGTTTGCAGTTTTGGTCTCCCAAGGTTGAGGAAGGACATTCTTGCTATTGAGGGAGCGCAGCGTAGGTTCACGAGGTTAATTCCCGGGATGGCGGGACTGTCACATAGAATCATAGAATCATAGAAAGTAGGTGCGAGAGTAGACCACCAGGTCCGTCGAGCCCGCACCGCCATTCACTCATGGCTGAACACTAAACAGACACACTTACCCACAAACAGTAGACACAAGACACAGAACACAAGACACTACCCTCCCCTTTATACCGCTATCACCCCTCTCCACCCCAAGAACCGCGTGATCTCCTGGGGGAGGCAAAAAACCGGATAAAAACCCAGGTCCAATTCGGGAAAAAAATCCGGGAAATTCCTCTCCGACCCCAATCCAGGCGATCGACACTTGTCCAGGAGATCACTCAGGTCTACTATACTAACCATACCTAGGTCCATATCCCTGCCCTCTCCCCGTAGCCCCTTATCCCCTTGGCAGCTAAAAAACCATCTATTTTTGACTTAAATATATTTAACGTTTCTGCTTCCACTGCTCCCTGGGGCAGTGAATTCCACAAACTAACCACCCTCTGGGTGAAGAAGTTCTTCCTCATCTCAGTTTTAAAAGAGCCCCCCCTCACTCTGCAACTATGTCCCCTAGTTCTAGCCTCCCCGATCATTGGGAACATCCTCGGTGCATCCACCCGATCAAGGCCCCTCACGATCTTATACGTTTCAATGAGATCGCCTCTCATTCTTCTAAACTCCAAAGAGTAGAGTCCCAGCTTACTTAACCTTTCCTCATATGTCAATCCCCTCATTGCAGGAATTAATCTTGTAAACCTTCGCTGCACTGCCTCCAGGGCTAGTACATCCTTTCTTAAGTATGGACCCCAGAACTGTACACAGTATTCCAAATGTGGTCTCACTAATACCGTGTACAGCTGCAGCAAGACCTCCGTGTTTTTATACTCAATCCCCCTAGCAATAAAGGCCAAAACTCCATTGGCCTTCCTGATTGCTTGCTGCACCTGCATACTGACTTTTAGTGATTCATGTACTAATACCCCTAGATCCCTTTGCGTTGCATTACAACGCAGCTCCTCCTCATTTAGAAAATAACTTGCCCTATCATTTTTTTCCCCAAAGTGAATGACTTCACATTTATTAGTATTAAATTTCATCTGCCAAGTTGTTGCCCACTCACCTAGCTTATCTATATCCTTTTGCAGACTCTTCCTATCCTCCTCATCCCCTACTTTCCCTCCCATTTTCGTATCGTCCGCAAATTTTGATATATTACACTTGGTTCCCTCCTCCAAATCATTTATATAAATTGTGAACAACTGTGGTCCCAGCACCGACCCTTGCGGAACCCCGCTAGTTACCGGTTGCCATCCCGAGTATGAACCATTTATCCCCACTCTCTGCTTCCTATTCGTTAGCCAATCCTCTACCCATGCTAATATATTACCCCCAATCCCACAATTTTTTATTTTTAGCAATAGTCTCTTATGTGGCACCTTGTCAAAAGCCTTTTGGAAGTCCAAGTATACCACATCCACCGGTTCCCCTTTATCCACTCGGCTTGTTACTTCCTCAAAGAATTCGAGCAGATTCGTTAAACATGACTTCCCCTTCACAAAACCATGCTGGTTCTGTCTGATGAAGTCATGTTTATCCAAGTGGCCCGTTAGTGATTCTTTAATAATTGTCTCCAACATTTTACCCACCACCGATGTTAGACTAACCGGTCTATAGTTACCCGCCTTCTGTTTACTTCCTTTTTTAAATATAGGTGTTACATTGGCCATTTTCCAATCCACTGGGACCGTTCCTGCCTCCAGGGAGTTTTGGAAAATTATCACCAATGCATCCACAATCCCCACTGCTATCTCCCTCAAGACCCTTGGATGTAATCCATCAGGTCCAGGGGATTTATCCTCCTTCAGTCCCATTAATTTCCCTAATACCACCTCCTTGGTGATCTTAATAGTATTTAGCTCCTCCATTCCTACCGCCTCCTGTTTATCCAGCGTTGGAATATTTTTTGTGTCTTCTATGGTGAAGACTGATACAAAATACTCGTTTAATGCCTTTGCCATTTCCATGTTCCCCACCAACAACTCTCCAGTCTCACCCTCCAATGGACCAACGTTCACCTTAACCACCCTTTTTCTTCTTATATAGCTATAAAAACTCTTACTATTAGTTTTTATGTTGTTCGCTAAATTCCTTTCATAGCCTATTTTCCCCGTCTTAATTAATCTCTTAGTTACTTTTTGCTGACCTTTAAATGCTTCCCAATCCTCTACCCTCCCACTACCTCTGGCTACCTTGTATGCCCTTGCCTTCAGCCGAATACTATCCTTTATAGCTTTACTGAGCCATGGCTGACTGTTCTTACCCTTACCCCTTTTTTTCTTCATAGGAATAAATTTATCTTGAAGGTTATACAGTAGACCTTTAAACGTACACCACTGCTCATGTACCGTCTTATTCTTGAGTCTGCTATCCCAGTCAACTTTGATCAGCTCAGTCCTCATACCTTCATAATCCCCCTTATTTAGACTAAGCACCCTAGCCTGAGTTTCAACCTGCTCCCCTTCTATCTGAATATGGAATTCGACCATATTGTGGTCACTTGTTCCCAACGAGTCCCTAACTATGACATTTTTAATTAATCCTGCTTCATTACACAGGACCAGATCTAAGATTGCCTCCCCCCTTGTCGGTTCCGTGACATACTGTTCTAGGAACCCGTCTCTAATACATTCTATAAACTCTTCCTCTAGTCTACCCTGCCCAGTTTGGTTTGCCCAATTAATATGAAAATTGAAGTCCCCCATGATTACAGCAGTTCCCTTTTTACATGCGTCAACTATTTGCAGATTTATGTTCTGACTAACAGCGTCACAGCTATTTGGAGGTCTATAAATTACACCCACTAGTGTTTTTTTCCCTTTGTTATTCTCTATCTGTACCCAAGCTGTTTCACTATCCTGATCCTTCAACGCAATATCCTTCCTCTCCATTGCCGTTATTCCCTCCCTTATTAAAAGGGCCACCCCTCCTCCCTTTCTTTCCTGTCTATCTTTTCTAATTGTCGAGTACCCCTCTATATTTAACTCCCAGTCCTGATCCCCTTGCAGCCATGTCTCCGTAATGGCCACGATATCATAACTATATATACTTAATTGCACCGTTAATTCATTTATCTTATTTTGAATACTCCGCGCATTTAGATAAAGCACTTTCAGATGATTTTTACTACCCTTCCTTTCCGTTTTTGCCCCTTTTACATCTAGAGCTTTATCTTCACACATTCTGGATCCTCCTGTCACATTTTGATTTTCCGCTTCCCTAGCCTCCCTAGATGAGCCCTCCAATCTATCCTTCCAAAGCACTGCTGTAATATCTTCCCTGACTAGCAATGCAACACCACCACCTCTTGCCCCTCCAATTCTATCACACCTGAAGCAATGAAACCCTGGAATATTTAGTTTCCAATCACAGCCCTCCTGCAACCATGTTTCACTGATCGCCACAACATCATACTTCCAGGTGTCTATCCAGACTCTAAGCTCATCCACCTTTCCTACAATGCTCCTAGCATTAAAATATGCATATTTAAGAAACCCCCCGTCTCTTCTTCTCTGTTTATTTCCTTTTTTTTCCTTCTCCTCTTGTGTCCGAGTGCTTCCCTTTTCTGCTTCCTGCCTCCCATTCGATCCACTAGCTTTCTCTATTTGAGTCCCTCGCCCCAACCATTCTAGTTTAAAGTCCCCCCAGTGACCTTTGCAAATTTCCCCGCCAGGATGTTGGTCCCCCTCGGGTTCAAGTGCAACCCATCCTCTCTGTACAGGTCCCACCTTCCCCAAAAGAAGTCCCAATGATCCAGAAACTTGAATCCCTGCCCTCTGCACCAGTCTTTCAGCCACGCATTTATCCTCCACCTCGCTCTATTCTTACTCTCACTGTCGCGTGGTACAGGCAGTAATCCTGAGATTGTTACCTTTTTGGTCCTTTTCCTTAACTCTCGTCCCAACACCCTAAATCCTCCCTTCAAGACCCCTTCACTCTTTTTACCTATGTCATTTGTACCAATATGTACCACGACCTCAGGCTCCTCTCTCTCTGATTTCAGGATATCTTGGATGCGTTGAGACACGTCCGAGACCTTGGCACCAGGGAGGCAGACCACCATCCTGGTCTCCCGACTGCGGCCACAGAAACGCCTATCCGACCCCCTAACAATAGAGTCCCCAATTACTATTGCCCTCTTCTTTTTTTCCCTACCTTTCGGAGCAACAGGGCCGGTCTCTGTGCTGGAGGCCCGTCCGCTGTTGCTACTCCCGGGCAGGCTGTCATCCTCATCCGTACTCAAACAAGAGTATTTATTTGCAAGGTGTACCGACATTGGAGTACTCCCTCGTTCCTGCCTCTGCCCCATTCCCTTCCTTAGCGTGACCCACATGTCTCCCTCCCGAGGTTTTGGAGTGACCACCTCCCTATAACTCCCCTCTATGACCTCGTCACTCCCCCTGACAAGACAGAGGTTATCGAGCTGCTGCTCCAGGAACCTAATACGGTCCCTTAGGAGCCCCATCTCTCTGCACCTGGTGCAGATGTGGACGTCTGGAGGGACATCCGACACCATGACCTCCCACATCTGACATCCAGAACAGTACACTGCTCTGACTGTCATTCTCTCGTCTTACCCTGGATCCGATACCAGTACAATACAATAGAAACTGCTGGGAGAAATCAGCAGGTATCTGACTCACAACAACTGCTCCCTCTTGCCCTTTAAACTGTACCTTCACTATATAAACAAAAAGCACTGTACCTTTAGCCCACTGTACCTTTAGCCCACTGTACCTTTAGCCCACTGTACCTTTAGCCCACTGTACCCTTAGCTCACTGTACCTTTAGCCCACTGTACCCTTAGCTCACTGTACCCTTAGCTCACTGTACCCTTACTAAATCACTGTACCTTTAACCAGAAAGCAGAAATGCTAACCTGAGGTTGCACCCAATCAGCTGCTTCCTCTAGTCTGCTCCCACCAATCAGCGGCTTCCCCAGAAACCCTCCCTATGGAGTGTGGAACGTTACGGGATTTGGTAAGCTCTGACCCTCCACCGCTGTCTCCAACGGTCCTGGGTCTCTGTGAGAACAAGCCCCGTGCCCGATTCAAGCCCTCACCGCTCTGACCCTCCACCGCTGTCTCCAACGGTCCTGGGTCTCTGTGAGAACAAGCCCCGTGCCCGATTCAAGCCCTCACCGCTCTGACCCTCCACCGCTGTCTCCAACGGTCCTGGGTCTCTGTGAGAACAAGCCCCGTGCCCGATTCAAGCCCTCACCGCTCTGACCCTCCACCGCTGTCTCCAACGGTCCTGGGTCTCTGTGAGAACAAGCCCCGTGCCCGATTCAAGCCCTCACCGCTCTGACCCTCCACCGCTGTCTCCAACGGTCCTGGGTCTCTGTGAGAACAAGCCCCGTGCCCGATTCAAGCCCTCACCGCTCTGCACATGTTGATAGATGGAGAGGCTGGGCTTGTATACTCTGGAATTTAGAAGGATGAGAGGGGATCATTGAACCATATAAGGTTATTAAGGGTTTGGACATGCTAGAGACAGGAAACATGTTCCTGATGTTGGGGAGTCCAGAACCAGGGGCCACAGTTTAACAATAAGTGGTAAGCCATTTAGAACGGAGATGAGGAAAAACTTTTTCACACAGAGGTTTGTGAATCTGTGGAATTCTCTGCCTCAGAAGGCAGTGGAGGCCAATTCTCTGGATGCTTTCAAGAGAGAGTTGGATAGAGCTCTTAAAGATAGCGGAGTCAGGGGATATGGGGAGAAGGCAGGAACGGGTACTGACTGTGGATGATCATCCATGATCACAGTGAATGGCGGTGCTTGCTCAAAGGGCCAAAATGGCCTACTCCTGCATCTATTGTCTATTCTTATGTTATGAAGGAAACAGGGAAAAGTGTGCTTTAAGCTTCTAAATTAACTACAATGAACCACCAGCTCAAGAAAATTATAGATGTACTCATTTAAATGTACAGAAAAATGTATTTCAGCTAGTGTTTTCGCTGACCTATAGATCAGTCCAGTGTCTATGGTATAACACTGTCCTGCCTTTAGTCAGCTCTGACTGGTTACCCTTATTAACTAAATTTAATATTTTTTATATCCAGTGTATCTGCTGAACCGAAAGTTGTAGAGCGAAATGTTTCTTTGAAGCACGTCCTCCAGCACATTGAAGTGACTACTCAGATCCCACGCTATGCCCTTTGTGGTTTCCGGAAGTGGTCCAGTAAAGTAAGCAGTCCATACCTTACGGAGCCTTTCTCTCGCTGTCATCTACATGACTTTTTGATGCTGAATGTGGATTTGACTCAAAATGTCCAGTACAATCAGAACCGGTGAGTTGGTTAATGTTGCTTATTTACTCAGTGAGATGCTAACATATATTTTCACCAAAACTTGTATTTCATAATAACATTTTTGACCTCATTAAAATAATTACTTTTGACAATTAATTTGACTTCAAAGTGATAACAATATACTTTGGGTTATAAGCAAATTTAGTTGCATCTGCTTTAAAATTCATCCTCATTTGTTTGCACTAAACTTCTTATTTAGCGATGTTGGCCCATTCTGCTGTCTCCAATGCACCTATTGAAATCAATGGGATGATCCTCGGGTAGATATGTACATCTAAGCTTATCAATTAGTGTAAGTAGATCTAGCTGAGAGCGTTAAATTCTCGGAAACCATTTCAGAATTCTGTTCCAAAAGCCAGGTATCAGGTATGGAAGCAGATTAGAGTATCCTGGATGTTGTTCGCGGTCAGGAGACTATCTTGCACATATGCCTGCTGCTGCTGCAAGAAAAACAGCTCTGACTACGAATAAGTTGTGTGGCATTGGTTCGTGTTTGGCAGCTTCAAGAAGTGACAGACCCTATCCCTCAAACAGAATGGAGGGCCATTGACAATGGGGAAATGTACATTTAGCTGCCCATCAATGCAGCGTAAATGTGCCAACCAACAACATTGCAATTGTTGGCTTGAGTCTGAAATATGACAACATTGATTAGTTAGCTCTGCTCACAAGAAATGTTGCCTGTCATGCTTTAGCAAAAAAAAAAAAAGTGTACCTTGTTTCAGATTTACCTGTGATGATGTGGATTTCAACCTCCGAGTTCACAGTGCCGGTCTTCTTATCTGTCGTTTTAATCGCTTCAGTGTTATGAAGAAACAAATTGCCATTGGCGGACACAGAACATTTCTCATCAAGTCAAAGGTATTCTAAAGGGAATATAACCATTTGATGAATAATTCAAATTCCAATAACGGTAGTAGATCAACCAAAACTTTTTCCTGCATTTGTTTTTATTTCTAATAGACATAGAAAATAGGTGCAGGAGTAGGCTATTCGGCCCTTCGAGCCTGCACCGCCATTCAATATGATCATGGCTGATCATCCAACTCAGTATCCCGTACCTGCCTTCTCTCCATACCCCCTGATCCCTCTAGCCACATGGGCCACATCTAACTCCCTCTTAAATATAGCCAATGAACTGGCCTCAACTACCTTCTGTGGCAGAGAGTTCCAGAGATTCACCACTCTCTGCGTGAAAAATGTTTTTCTCATCTCGGTTCTAAAGGATTTCCCCTCTATCCTTAAGCTGTGACCCCTTGTCCTGGACTTCCCCAACATCGGGAACAATCTTCCTGCATCTAGCCTGTCCAATCCCTTAAGAATTTTGTAATGAATCAATGGATATACTTTGTGCTCATCTCAGTAAAGATGAAGTACAGTGATGGATGTACAAATCTGCTGGTTAACCTTGACATCAGTCCGGGTGCTTCTTCAGTGTTGCCCTTACATTGAGCATAGGTCCCCCTATGCCACGGTGTCTGAAATGCTGGTCATTGCAATGTTTTTATTACATTATGAATTTGAACTTTTTTTACATTTCCCAATGGTTGAGATTGAAAATGTCAGAATAGATTAAAAAATTGATTGGATGCTGAGTAAGCCCCCTTTGTTCTACCTTTACTAATTTTTTAATTTAGTGTAGTTTAGAGATACTGCTCTGAAACAGGCCCTTCGGCCCACCGTTTCTGCACTGGCAAACGACTACCCCACACTAATTCTACCCTACTCTCTCAGTACAATTTACAGGAGACAATTAACCTACAAACCTGCATGTCTTTGGAATGTGGGAGGAAACTGGAGTGCACAGAGAAAACTCATGCGGTCACAGGGAAAACATGCAAACTCCGTACAGACAGCAGCCATAGTCAGGATCAAATTCAGATCTCTGGTGTTGTAAGGCAACAACTGTACTATTACGCCACTGTGCCACCCAGGAACTTAGAATTTTCTCATTTTGCCTTTTCCTAACATTCTGAAGGTAGCTAGATGAAATCATTAATTACAAATAAAATGATTACATACCCACATTTTGTCATTTCAAGGCTCAACCATCACTGTGCTGGTCTGATTTTTTTTTAAAATTCTGTGGAGGCTATGGTAGTATTTGAAGATTGTTAATTTACAGTCAACTAATACAGACTATCGGACCAATATTAGAATGCCTGTCACCTTTGTGCTACCGTTTAACGAGGTGTAGCACACCTTTATCAATTAAGCAGAGAACCTATGAGCAAAGTTCCAATCTTTCCCCGTATCAACAAAATGAAGGCAGAAAAAATATGACCTATCTTCCTCATTCTTAGGAAATGGGTTTTAGAAATGGGACGGACAAATAAGGCAAGCATTTATTGCTTATCCCTATTTTCTATTTAGGTGGTTCTGATGATAACCATTTCTCTGGTTGTTTGATAACTGATCAATTTAAAGTCAACTGGGCTGAAGCAATGTAAAGTCAACCACATCTTACATGGATTGTGATCATTTATAGGCAAAGATGCAAGGTTTTATTCCCTGAGTGGTATAAATGGACCAATTGCATAAAACAGACGCACACTTACCTTGGGAGCTTGGCTGAGGCTTATACCTTTCACACCAAATTATATGTGAGCATGATGTCGATCAATCAATTACTTCAAGCCGAACTGTTGAAGAACTGCTCATCAGGGAAAGTGGCTCAATTCCTCCTCCTTATCCTTGCGTTAACTTTCTATCAAATTTTGAATTTAAAATAAATAGCATCTCTACTCCTTTGTCAGACATTGTATACAATCAGTTCTGCTTCCCATCCCTTATTTTAGTATCTCATTGAATGAGTAGAATGCCGGTCACACTTTCATATCTGTATGTCTTATGTACAAGCTCAAAAAAGCTGTCATTTGTTGATTACACTGAATACAATTCTATGTGTTACAGATTCCTGATGTACCTATGTCCATATCTCCATCTCAGTACATCTGTGCTCCAGACAGCAAACATACATTTTTAGCTGCACCAGCCCAGTTACTGCTCGAAAGATATCTGCAACAAACCAGCAACAACCTTTTCCCGTTGTCTATGCAGAACTACAGTCATCCAGTGCTGTCAATAGATTGTTATCTTAACCTGGGACACGAGGTATGGCATCAATATTGTAAATTCTATGCTCCCTCTCTCCCCCTCATTAATAATTGCAGTCTGAGTACTGATATAATTTATTAAACTTCAAAATTAGAATGTGATGTGGTTTCACGTAGTATATCTGTACCATATTAGAGTCAAGGAGTCACAGGTAATTATATTATCACAAGTAACAGCATATTTCACGTATGTCACTTCCTAGAGCTTTAATTCCAGCTCTTTTACAAGAACATTCCAGCCTACTATTGAGAGGAATGTTATTGTCTGGCAAGTGAGGGTGGTTGCATCGGGAAAGTAGAACTTATGTCAGCTCCTTCCCCAACCAAATTCTTTCTTCATCTCATCCTTTCTGACCACAATTTATTTCATCAACTTTTCTTTTGACTAGTGTCATGGCATTGCCTGTCAGAAGACTCAGCAAAAGTCAGCATGTTGAAGATTAATGTCGTTGTAGGATAGGAGAGGTTGCCTTATCATGAGATCCTCGCCATGGAGCTATTATCAACACTTATTTTATTTGCTGCACAAGAAACCTTCGTGGCTGTTTGCATCACATTTTGCGCCGTGATCTTAGTGTTCAACATTATTTGAGTGAGGCTGCTTTTGTTTCAAACAAATTTTCTGCAAGTACCTATTGAATATAAAAATGAATCTGAAACCTGTCTTCTGAAATACATTTGTATGTAGTTTAATCAGGGATACTGGAAGGCCAACCCTAAAAAGTTAATTTGTTCCCCTTATTATGAACTAACTTTGATTAAGACTTCCTCTCTCGTCCAGTCAATTGCTTGCCAAGTAGCGGGATGAGGGGCAAGGTGGTGGACATAGTCCATACGAACCACAACAAGGTTTTGATAAGATTGCACATGCTAGGTTCCTCTAGATAAATGTAACTGGCTTGATGATAGGAAACAGCGGGTGTTAGTGGAAGGTTGGCTTTAGCTTTGGAGGTCCATGACTAGTATTGTAATAATAATAATAATAAATTTTATTTTATTTAATGGGCGCCTTTCAGCCATCTCAAGGACACCTTACATAGTAATCGGAATAACATATAATCGGAATATATTGTGCCTCAAATGTTAATGCTGGGCCCTTTGTTGTTGTTCATCCAAATCAATGATTTGGTTGAGAATGTACAAGGCATGATTAGTAAGTTTGCAGATGACTCTAAAATAGATGGTATCATAGATTATCTATTTTAACTTTATTAAAGATTACAGCGGGATCTTGATTAGCTGGGTGATTGAACTTTACTGTGCCCTCCATAATGTTTGGGACAAAGACCCATCATTTATTTATTTGCCTCTGTACTCCACAATTTAAGATATGTAATAGAAAAAAATCACATGTGGTTAAAGTGCACATTGTCAGATTTTATAAAAGGCCATTTTTATACATTTTTGTTTCACCATGTAGACATTACAGCAATGTGTATACATCGTCCCCCCATTTCAGGGCACCGTAATGTTTGGGACACATGGGTTCACAGGCATTTGTAATTGCTCAGGTGTGTTTAATTGCCTCATTAATGTAGGTATAAGAGAGCTCAGTACACAGTCTTTCCTCCAGTCTTTCCATCACCTTTGGGAACTTTTATTGCTGTTTATCAACATGAGGAGCAAAGTTGTACCAATGTAAGTCAAAGAAGCCATTATGAGACTGAGAAACAAGAATAAAACTGTTAGAGACATCATCCAAACCTTAGGCTTACTAAAATCAACTGTTTGGAACATCATTAAGAAGAAAGATAGTACTGGTTAGCTTACTAATCACAAAGGGACTGACAGGCCAAGGAAGACCTCCACAGCTGATGACAGAGGAATTCACTCTATAATAAAGAAAAATCCCCAAACACCTGTCCGACAGATCAGAAACGCTCTTCGGGAGTCAGGTGCGGATTTGTCAATGACCATTTCCGCAGAAGACTTCATGAACAGAAATACAGGGGCTACACTGCAAGATGCAAACCACTGGTTAGATGCAAAAATAGGATGGCCAGGTTACAGTTTGCCAAGAAGTACTTAAAAGAGCAATCACAGTTCTGGAAAAAGGTCTTGTGGTCAGATGAGACGAAGATTAACTTATATCAGAGTGATGCCAAGAGCTAAGTATGGAGGGGAGAATGAACTGCCCAAGATCCAAAGCATACCACCTCATCTGTGGGGGTGTTATGGCCTGGGCATGAATGGCTGCTGAAGGTACTGGCTCACCTATCTTCATTGATAATACTCTAGCGCCACCCGGTGGTTAGGCCACTTACTATGGGAACCCTTGGCAGACTGGGGTAGTGTCAAGTGACTGGGTAATGGCGGGAAGGAGGTGTCACGAGGTTTAGGGATGTGCCCTAGTATAAGCATTCAGCCCCGGGTCAACCCTCCCCCATATCGGCAGTGCCTTGGAGGGCCCGGAAACCAGGCCCTGCGTCCACCGGGAGTTCAGCTGCGCCGCCTGTCCTGAACGACCCCGGTATGGCAAAATGGTGTTACTACCGCCAGCGCTCGGGTCCCGCAGCCCGTCAATGCCACCCGCCCTGTTCGTATCCAGGAAATGCAAGGGGCGGCCTCCAGTAGTCGCTGCTGCGGTCGGCCTGAAACATCGCTTCCATGCTTGGGATCGACACACGGGACGACAGTTCCTGGTTGATAGGGCGCGGAGGTTAGCGTTTTACCCCCGTCGGGGGTCGACACTCATTCTGGGTCAACATACAGCCCCGGGTCAACCTACCGCCATTCGCGTGTGTGTTCTCTTTACTTCAACAATAAAGATATATTTGATTCACCACGCATGGCTTGCTTATTCGCCCGCCATAATACAACTGCTGATAGTAGCAGCAAAATGAATTCTGAAGTGTACAGACACACCCTATCTGCTCATGCTCAAACAAATGTCTCAAAACTCATTGGCCGGTGGTTCATTCTACAGCAAGACAATGATCCCAAACATACTGCTAAAGCAACAAAGGTGTTTTTCAAAGCTAAAAAATGGTCAATCCTTGAGTGGCCAAGTCAATCACCCGATCTGAACCCAATTGAGCATGCCTTTTATATGCTGAAGAGAAAACTGAAGGGGATTAGCCCCAAAAACAAGTATAAGATAAAGATGGCTGCAATACAATCTTTGCAGAGCATCACCAAAGAAGACACCCAGCAACTGGTGATGTCCATGAATCGCAGACTTCAAGCAGTCATTGCATGCAAAGGATATGCAACAAAATATTAAACATGACTACTTTCATTTACATGACATTGCTGTGTCCCAAACAGTATGGTGCCCTGAAATGGGGGGACTCCATATAAACAATGCTGTAATTTCTACATGGTGAAACCAAAATGTATAAAAATGGCCTTTATTAAAATCTGACAATGTGCACTTTAACCACATGTGTTTTTTTTCTATTGCAAATCTCAAATTGTGGAGTTCAGAGGCAAATAAATAAATAATGGGTCTTTGTCCCAAACATTATGGAGGGCACTGTGTTTGCCATACCTCAGCACATGGCAAATTTAGATAAGTGTAAGGTGTTGCATTTTGAGAAAGTCAAACCAGGGAGAGACATTCATAGTGAACTGTGAGGATTTGGGGAGTGTTGTAGAACAGAGGGGCCTATGAATACCAATACATGATACCCTGAACGTGGTGTCACAAGTGGACATGGTGGTGGTTCTGGAATAATCCTTGAGGTTGTTTTCCCTTCTCTTTCAATATAATTTGAAGATTTGAATCCTATTCCACAAGTTTGTGCCTATAATTCAGTCTCGCGATTTAGTGCAGCATTGGGAGCCTGTGCCAGAAATGCCATTGTTCAGATGTTAAAGTGTCATCTGCTCTCACTGTTGCTCTCTGATTCCCGCTGCGTGATTCAACTGAGGAGTGGAGTCGCAGGTAGGCGCGGTGGTTGTCAAGCTGGTCTTCATCAGTTACGGCATTGAGTCAGGGTGGATGTTGCAGCTGTTTGAGTGTTGATGAATCCGCACTTGGAATATCGAGCTCAGTTTTGCTCACTGTGCTGTAGGGAAGATGCCATTAATCTGGACAGAATGCAGAAAAGATTTACGAGGGTCTGAGTTACAGAGAGCGTTTGGGCAGGTTCTTTGGAGCACAGAAGGAGAGATACTTAGAGATATAGCATGTAAACAAGCCCTATGGCCCACCATGTCCTTGCTGATACTGGTTCACACTAGTTCTATGTTATCCCACTTTCGCGTCCACTCTCTCTTATAAAGTTGTATAAAATCATGAGGAACATAGGATGAATGCACACGGCCTTTTTCCCCATTGCAGGGGAATCAAGAACAAGCGGACATAGGTTTAAGGTGAGAGGAGAAAGATTTAATAGGAATCTGAGGGGTGGTACATATATGGAATGTGCTGCTGGAGGAAGTGGTTGAGGCAGGTACAATAACAACATTCAAAAGGTATTTGGTCAGGTACATGGATAGGAAAGGCTTGAAGGAATATCAGTCAATCGTGGGCAAATGGGATCTTCCATAAGCAGGGGTGGATATTGCTATCAAAACATGGGGGGGCACAATTTCTTGGTGGCTGCATGCGCGCGCACGCACACACGCACACACACACACACACACACACACACACACACACACACACACACACACACACACACACACACACACACACACACACAGACACACACACACGCAAGGTTTCGGAGGCTTCGGCCGTGGACACTGTGGACGGTAACATCGGGAGCTGACCTGGTCGGTGACCGACTCCGAACCCCAGCAACAGCAACTTCGTCTGCCCCGAATCGTGGGGCTTGAATTGGCCCGTTCGCGGGGCCTTTCAACACCCAGGCACGACTTAAAACCGGTCGCGGGATCTTCCATCCCCCGGCGGGGGCTTCAACATCGGGGGCCTCGATGCAGCAATTTGACCGCGAGGCGATGGAAGATCCCGCGGCCGATTTTAAGCCGCGGTCGGCGATGAAAGGCCCCGTGAACGGGCCGATTCAAGCTCCGCTCTTTGATCTCCCTCCTCCAATCACCGCGCTCTATCCTCAATCCCACCCCCTACTTCCGCCTCTGACTGACACCTCCCTCCTCCAATCATTGCGCTGAATCATCATGCCTAGTCACCCCCCCCCCCCCCCACACTGCCTGCTGACCGAAGTCTCTCTCTTCCAATCGGCGCCCTCGATCATCAGTCCCACCCCCACTGTCTTGCGGAAAGCGGAGATTTTTAATACATTTTTTTCACCCAAACTTCAAAATTCAAATTACAAACATGGGGGGGGGATTGTCCCCCACCTCTCAAAATATAGAGGGGACGTGACCCCCTGTTCCTCCCCGGATTTCCGCCCATGCATAGATGAGCATCTAGGTCAACATGGATAAGTTGGGCTGAAAGGCCTAATTCCATGCTGTGTGACTCTAACTCTTTGACATGCATCATTTATATTATCTCATGATTATTCTGCCAATTGCAACCAGTGTTCAAAATTGTATTAATTCCCAGATGTTAGCTTGTTATTTCCTTCAATTGTGTAATTTAAAAGCATAAATGATTCCTGAAAATCAAATTGCGGTCTCCATATTTGATATTTCAGATTACAGTTTGCTTTGTGAGCTCCCGTCCTCATTCTTTAAATATCAACTGTTCCGGCCTTGCTTTCAGTGGCCTCCTCCTGTATCTCTGTGACTCATTTGTCACAGCGAATATTTTGAAGAAATTCAATTTTCTGAAAGGTAAGTCAGGGTTTTATTTAACTTTTCACTTTTGATATTTACATTTTTAAAAGGTAGTATGGCATTCCCCCTGGTGGCATCACTTTTTAAATGCATTTGTTTTATTAATCCAGATTCTTGCAATTATATTCCCTTGGGTTTCCAGAATTGATTATCCTGCATTATTTGAATTAATATAATTAATTGAATCGAGCATGAGAATTAATTCCAATGCTACAAAAAACTCTCGAATATAGGTATAGTGGAAAACATATCATGATAATAATATCTGACATTGTCATGTAGGCTTAAGGAAATGTTGTTCCTTAGCATGGGAGTCAGAAGTCTCAAAAACGAACTGCTTTAGCATTGGCAAGGTTAAAGCTGAGCCTGAAAGCTTTCTGCAAAACATGAAAGATTCCAATAGAATTTTGTTTTCTCATACAGTCTAACAAATTTTATGGGAATCATTATTGTTATCAAAGGCTATAATGCTTGGATGCAAATATTTAATTTTCCATTGTTGAAGTTTGATGTTGCCTTGTGTAAAGATAAATTGTAAATATTTGTGATTTCTAAACTAAATTCAGACATATTTAACACCAGTGCCTTTTGTATGAATACAGGCTTGAATAAGGAATAGTTTAAACACAATTTTTACTGTAAAAATAATTGACTAATATTACTTACGCATCCATCTGTTTAGGTGCCACACTCTGTGTCATTTGTCAAGATCGTAGTTCTCTTCGGCAGACTGTTGTAAGACTGGAGCTGGAGGATGAGTGGCAGTTCAGGTTAAGAGATGAATTCCAGACTGCTAACTCGCAAGAGGATAAGCCACTCTTTTTTCTGACTGGACGACATATCTGAGGAATGAAAATTCCCCGGTAAAACATACACTACAAAAATAAGCACTCCAGAAATAACACAATTTTGTTTTGAGCTATGAACATATTTCAATGTCTAAACCAGTGGGTTTTTTTTAAAGAAACTAAGTAGAATGGTACCAAATCAAATGTAAATACATCAAGAAAATTCCTGTAGCCATTCATCTATCTTATGCACTGCCTTAAACTTTTTTTTTAAGAGAATTTTTGAAATGTCTTTACTTGCCTGAATTTGAGACAGATGGTTAACTTCAATATTTGATATACCTTAGACTAAATGATTTTACATTGCATCTGGTTTAAAACGTCAAGGCTTGAATCTCAGCTCTGCTGTTCGAAAGGAAATCAGGAAGTGGGCCCTCCTGGCCAGTTACTGTGGTAGTTTGTGGCAAATCTGCACTTTAGGACCACTGAACTGTGAGAAGAAAAATGAGTCACTGAACTCTCAAGTAACACCTCAAGCACTATCAATCCTGATGGATATGGCATAGAGTCGTACTTAGACTAAGAATCATTCCTTCCAATAATTTCATTGCAATGGTGTTGTTCAGTTTTAATTTAGAGATGCAGTGTGGAAACAGGCCCTTTGGACAAACCAAGTCTGCGCCGACCAGCGATCACCAGCACTATCCTACACACTAGGGACAATTTTATGATTTTTTTGTACCAAAGCCGATTAATCTACAAACCCATTTGAAATGTGTGAGGAAACCAGAGCACCCAGAGAAAACCCATGCATCACGGGAAAAACATAGAAACTATGCAGAGAAGTCTCCCGTAGTCAGGATCGAACCCGGGTCTCTGTATGGCAACAGCTCAACCACTGTGCCACCTTGCAGCTGATGATTGGAAGTACATTTCCAATTGTATCATTTTAGTTTTATTTCTGCAAGATCTGTGATAATTTCAATTAGATGTGAGCAATTTGAATACAAAGCCTGAATTTATAAAAATGTACTGCCTCCTAAATTGTAAGCTTTTTTTTTGTTATAAATGCTACATCCCTCAGACAGTTAGCAACATAAACATGTGGGAATTAACTGAGATCGAGAAGTCATACTAAAAACTGGCAGTCAGTTTTGGTATCTGGTGTTAGAAAACTTTTTTCCATCTTGACAAAATAATGCAGAGATTGGGATATATTTTTAGGCCTAAAAAGTTGAATTATTCCTATTTAAGAAATTGTTGCCCAATTTCTGGAGTGAATTCCTTGATCATGTTGAAGACAACATGAAAACGCTCTTTGTGAGCTTTGTCTGACTGACTGAGGAGTACAATATATTGCTAATAAATAATGAAGCCTATATCTTCCATCATTTGCTGCTTTAGTGTTGTAGCTCATTGCAACATCATACCTTGGTTTATCCACCTACTCCTCTGGCAATTTCTCTTCCATTGAGTACCATAGAAACATAGAAAATAGGTGCAGGAGTAGGCCATTCAGCCCTTTGAGCCAGCACCGCCATTCAATATGATCATGGCTGATTTTTCCCCATATCCCCTGATTCCTTTAGCCTCTAAGTCCAACTCTCTCTTGAAACCATCCAGTGAATGTCTTATCTCATGTTTCCACCTTCTTGGAATCTGACTACCAATACAAATTCTCACAGAAGTATGTTCATTGCTCTCTTCCATCAGCCTCTGCAAAATCAAACTCAATTCATTTTTCTTGATCCTCTAAAATTAACTGCCCTCCTACCATCCCACAATTTCTCCCTCCACATAAACCCCCATTCATATTTTCATATGTTCACATTGTTCACAAGGCCATCTCAGATCACTTCCTTATATTGCTCTCATCCTTATGCTAATTCTAGGTTTCCTTCAGGACAGAGGAAGCTCCCCAGTTCCTGAACAACTTTACAATTCCAAATTTGTGGCCTTGGGTTGTTCATTGACCATGTGATATCTGATGCTAATGATCTACACAATTAACATGTCAATTCCATCTTTAATTAATTAATCCATATTAAAAAATTATTAGTCCTCATCACCCTTCATTACCCTATTTGTTCTCACCCACCATTACCACAAGTATAGGCCTCATCTGTACTTCATTAGGTCCAAGGGGATTAGAATTCATTTGTTTTGGTTTAACAAATGGTTTATTCATCCATGCACTTATAGTTCAATCAGGGTCAGGCTGAGGAAGTAGTGGACTAGATTCAAGCTATTGAGGTGGAGGAGTTAAAATAAGACAAGCTTTAGGGGTAGGGATACTATATGGTTTCCTGTCAGTTCCCTCCAACCATCTAGCATCAAAGTAAAACAATATATTCTCATCTGAGGTAATGCCTTGAATTCATTTGATGAGTACCTGGCAGGCAGATAGTTCTTGTTTCCTTTTGTCATAATTTCTCCTAATTCCCAAGTTGACGTGGTAAAGTGACAATTGTTCTATTGTATTCAGATCCCCAGTATATTTCTGCAACATTTGTTATTCATTCTGTTCCATGCTATTTCCCTGCATTTTAACTGCATTCATCTTTGATTCTAAGCCAAAGTATTTAGTGTCAGGCCTTGTGCATAAGAAATTCAGATAATCATTGCAACATTATTTCGTAACATTTCTGTGAAATGTTAATTCAACTTTCGTTTGCCATCACTCTATTAGTTTAGACGACACAATATGACCATTATATCTGAAAGGGAAATATAATAGCTGGCAAATACAAAGAAAATACTTGAGTGATGCATTATAACATATTAAAAAATAAAGAAGGCAACTATTATTTTGCCTCCTATATGTTCCTTGGCATTTATTAACTTAAATTGGATCACACCTTGCCACTCCAATTACATTTCCCCACCCAACAGTGAGAAATAGTTCTTGTTACTACCAGCTGTGGGGATCCCATTGTATTGTTACTTGATTTAGATTGCTCCTCCAATTTCTTGCTTATTCCTACCCTCTGTCCTGGATTCCTGCTGCCTGGTGCATTTTTCATAAATTTTTGGCAGGTTATTTTGACATTGAGGTAATTGCACAAAACCCCAATTATCATCATTATTCAGATTATTTGCGTCAAGTGTTACTGGTTAACAGCCTAAATTTAAAATCCCATTTCCGATTTTGTTCTCTTGTAGACAGTCCTGTAAAGGACCATCTTGGTAGCTTTGATGTCAACTAAGATTTGGTGAGCTAACAGTACAATATGGATATCAAAGGTATGCGTGGTTTCCAAGTGAGCTAAATGCTGGTCTTGTACTCTTCCACAAACTCATAAAACTATATAAAAAAATTACTTCAATATAAAATTACTGCTTGGACCTGTATCAGAAGTAAAGAGTAGCGGCTGGCAAAAGGATTTTTTAATATACTATTATTCCCTGTGGTCACAAAAATATCCAAAATGGCCATTGTGATGAGCCTTTCCAATAAATTAATTTATTTTGTTTGGTACCAACTATATCAGCAAGACAAACATTAGAAATTCCTTAAAGGCAGAAAAAGGTGATACTTGCTTTATGTTTTCAGAAGTACAATCATTCCGTTTTTTAAATCTTTCTAATGTAAATATTTGAAGGCCTTTTCTGACTTCCATTAGGTTTGACGTCTTTGGGGATTAAAGTCCATATTTCTCACAAAATATTGAATCAGTATTTTTTTTAATTGTTGGGATGAATCTATTACAGGACCTTTTTGTAAACATTTCATTTTATCAAATCATTACCTTTTTTACAGAGTGAATTTTCTATTTATAAATATATGTGTTTCCAAGAACAGTGTTAAAGTAATTCCAGCATGAAGGTTTGATTATTTTTTAATTGCTGCTGATGCTACTGATGGGTTTCATATATTAACAAGCAACATGTGTATATATAACCACAAAGGTCCTTTAATCATACCTTGTGCTCAAGCAATTTACATTCATGGCATATATTTGAATATGAGCTGTGATACAGTCATGATTAATGGGGCCTCGTGTCTCACTGCCTTAATATTTGTATAATTTTGTGAAAGTAATTCAATGTGCACAACAGAAAAGAATCACTGCTTTTATTTATGGAATTTTAAGTGTTTAAATGTCGCTTAAGATTTGACAATAAAAAAAACATGTTCTCCAGATAATCTGCATTCTTATGAAGAGTGCTGATGCTTTTAACTTGTCTAAACCCAATGTAAATTTAAAGATTGTTGGATAAATCACAACATCTCCATGAACATATGAATTGGGTGCATTGGCCCCTCAAGCCTGCTCAGCCATTCAAACGACCTCAAATCCACATTGATCTCCGATTGTGGTAACCCTTCATCCTTTTGATTATCAAGTATCTATCAACTTTTGCCTTAAACAATAATCAAAGGCTTCCCTAAAGACCTTCAACCCTCAGAAAAATAAAAAAGTCTACCACGTTCTGGGTTAAATGTTGAACTGTTCTGAATCCACTCACAACACATCCACAGTCTCCCTCTCCAGCCCTTAGGAGTTCATGTGCTTCAGTAAGACCCCACTACCTTGTCTAAACTCCACTATATATTAAGCCTAATCTGGCCACTCTTTTCTCATAAAACAAACCACAATTGGAAGTACTAATCCAGTAAACCCTCTCTGAATTGAAAAGCACTCTATGAAACATGGACATTACTAATTATGCGGTATATTATTTATCCTTATTGCCCCCAAACTGATGAGGCAGCAAAGAGTCCACACACTGGGTCTGCAGTCATAAATGGGTGGAGTCAGTAAAGATGAGGATTTCCTTCTTATGAAGGATGTTGGTGAACCAGAAAGAATTTTACTACAATCCAGTAGTTTCATGATTCGTGTTGCTGAAACTAACTTTTGTGTCAAATTCTGGAAGGATTTGATTGCCCGAAGATAAAATCCCCCTGCTGCCTTGGGAGCTTTAAATTCTCCTCTTGGAACCAATGCTCCAGAACTCTTCAGCTAGTACAATAATTTACCCACTATACTAATGTAACAAAAAGCATTGAAAGCCCCTTTGGTTACCATTGGGGTTACAGGTATTACAGCTGTCTCACAGCTCCAGCAACCTGGCGTTGATTCTGATCTCCGGTGCTGCCCATGTGAAGTTTGCTCACTCTCTGTCACAACATAGGTTTCTCCTTGGCATTCTGGCTTTTTCCTACATCCCACAGACGTGCAGGTTGGTGAGGTATTTGGCTGTAATAAATCCACCTTGTATAGATGGCTGTTGGGAAAATCAGGGATTAGTTCAGTTGCATGTGAGGGAAAATGAAGATCAGTGGGGAAATGAGATTTCTGTGGAAGTTGGCATACTCAAAGAGCTGAATAGCCTCCTATTATGAAATCTTGGTCAAAAAAGGCGCATTTAAAAACATTATTTACCTGTCGTAGCAGTTGCACCTGTGGATGCTGCTGCAAATAGCAATTGGTTTAGAGATCTCCTGTGGATACAGTTCCTGAGAGCCAGCATGCAATTCCAGTACATAGACTCTAGGTAGCAGCAGAGGCACATTTAAACTGTTGGAAGATCGCAATGTTCAGTCCAAAGACTGAAGGGGAGGGGGGAATCTTGGATGAGCAAATTCTCAAATAGAAATGTAATTAGATGAACTTTAAAATCACCTCACCTTAAGAGAAAAAAACAAGTCCATGTAAAATTTTCTAAAAATGTTCATCCATTAATTTCTGAATGTACAGCCCAGTGGCACCCTGCTTGCTCAACTTAATCCTGTATTCTAGTTTATTCCAAGACAGGAAGAGAGATTGATTGTCAAATTTTACAGTCAACCCACACCCCTAATGAAAGTTCCACTTTTTAACCCACAAACTGATGAGCCTCAATATGACACCTCTTCCTGAAAAAAATAAAGTGCTGGAGCATCTCAGACAACAAGTCTTCTGGCATTCTTCCCTTTATTCCAATCCATCTGAAGGAGGGCCCTGACCGAAGCATCACCTGTCAATGTTGTCCAGCGATGCTGCCTGACCTGCTGAGTTACTACAGCACCTTGTGTCTTTTTTTTTGTAATCCAGCATCTGCAATTCCTTGTGTCTACCTGCTTCCTCAAATTAGTGTCCCTAAAGAAAACCCGGTCATTGGTCATTCAATGAAAATTGCTCTCAATGTGCCAACACTAGTCATAAACCTCTGTAGAAGTAATACTCGAAGTGAGTATTGTAAATGATGTGAGACTGATGACAATAGATCATTAGATCAAACATAACTTGATCCCTGTTGTACAAGCACAGCATTGGAAGCTGTCAGCCGTCGTGACCTCGTGCAGCATCTGGCTGACTGCAGGAGGAGGGGAGTGCTGTTATAACTCTGGTGATGGGGTGGAGTTATTAAAGCTAGCAACATGTGGTTAGTGGCTGAACAGCATCAATCTCCATCTTTCCCCTTTTAAATGAAACACGCTCGTCAAACATGGGGTGGCATGCACATGTTAAACATATTCCCCATATCTGTCCGGGGGTCGACTCACACGGCCTGAGCGCGTGCGAACCAAACCCTCCCCCCCCCCTCATCGAGAAAAGGAGAACGAAGACCAGGAGGCGAGGACGTCACCGAACCCGTCTGTGGAGACCGAAAGGGAGAAGATTTTACGGGCGAGGCCCCGTTGTTAGTGGTAAACGTGAGCCGCGGAGGGGTGGGAGGCATGCGGGAGCGAGGGGTGGATGCAGGAGATGGCGACTGGAACTGGAGCGGAGGAGCATATGGACCAGTGGGTGATGGTCGTGGCTCTCTCACAGCAAGAAGATGTCTGCTTCTGCGGTAAAGTTCCATCACAATCAACAATGTACGACCGTGGCTCGTCAGCCGAGTTTATCACAGTGGCCAAGCGGGAGTGAGCAGTCGTGGTGCGAAGGCGGACGACCTGCCCAGGCAGTAGAGGCTGGAGCGGTTTGCTAGAACGGTCATGGGACCGCTTCTGTATGTCTTTCTTCTCCTGGAGGGGTCTCTGGACGTTAGCGGGTTTGAGCACTCGGGGGATCAGCTGTTGTTGTGCAATGGGAATCGGAGATCTTATCAAGCGAGACATCAAGCGTTGAGCTGGTGAGCCCAGGGCACCATCCCGGGCAATGTTCCGGAGATTCAGCAGGTCCAGGTAAATGTCCAAATGTGAAATACGTGCACGCTCCATCAAGTGCTTTGCGCTTCTGACGGCGCGTTCAGCGAGTCCGTTGCTCTGTGGATACTCTGGACTGCTTGTGATGTGCTGAAAGTTCCATCGATCAGCAAAAAGCTTGAACGTGTGGCTGCTGAACTGGGGGCTGTTTTCGGTTTGCAGGCTTACCGGAGTCCCATAGGCAGAGAAGTGTTGTTTCATCTTCCGTATGACAGACTCGGACGTGAGGGAGTGTAGCTGGTCGATCTCGAACCAATTGGAGAAAGAGTCGACGAGAACGAGATAGTGTTTGCCGCACCACTCAAAGATGTCTGCCGCCAGCGACGTCCAGGGCAGTGCTGGCGGGGGTTGTTGTAGGAGCGGTTGTCGCTGCTGATGAGGCGCGAGGCTGTTGCAGGCGGGGCATGAGGCTACGCGATCCTGGATGTATTTTGTCATCCTCGGCCAGTAAAAGATATCGCGGGCACGAGCGAGCGTGGCGTCAGCTCCGGGGTGTCCGCTGTGTGCCTCCGTAAAGTACTCGTCTCTTAGCGACGAGGGCACCACCACTTTGTGGCCCTTGACGACGACACCGTCTTGCACAACCAGTTCGTCACGGAAGAGGAAGAACGGCTGCACCGCTGTTGGATATCTTGTCAGGCCACCCAGTCTTGATAACGGACGATAGGACTTGAAGTGTTTCATCGGCGGCAGTGTGTGTAGCTGTCTGCTGGAGACGAAGTTGACACCGAGGACCGTGAAGCTTTCTCGCTCGTGTGGGTGTTGTTCGCAGGAAGCCCGTGGGGCGCAAGAGAGGGCATCGGCGAGGTGCATGTCTTTGCCCTTCTTGTAAGTAATCGTGAAGTCATAACCCTGCAATTGCAGCATCATGCGTTGAAGGCGAGCGGGAGCGGCATGAATGGGCTTATCATGATCCCACTTCTACACCATGTAAATGATGTGAGACTGATGACAATAGATCATTAGATCAAACATAACTTTAATCACTGTTGTACAAGCACAGCATTGGAAGCTGTCAGCCGTCGGGACCTCGTGCAGCATTTGGCTGACTGCAGGAGGAGGGGAGTGCTGTTATCGCTCTGGTGATGGGGTGGAGTTAGTAAAGCTAGCAACATGTGGTTAGTGGCTGAACAGCATCAATCTACAAATATTGTGCCGTGTTCTCCTCTGCCTCAATTCCTCCCTATTGGCTACAAATTATTGCCCCCATCACCAGACCCCCATCTTTCTACTGTACATTTGACTCACTCCACCTTTCGCAACAGGCATTATATCCCATTCCCAGCCTGTTCCAGTTATTCATTTGTTTAAGAAAGAACTGCAGATGCTGGAAAAATCAAAGGTAGACTAAAATGCTGGAGAAACTCAGCGTGTGAGGCAGCATCTATGGAGCGAAGGAATAGGTGACTTTTCGGGTCGAGACCCTTCTTCAGACTGATGTTATCCATTTGTTCACTTCATTTTCCTCACACCTCTTCTGACTCATTTCCTCTGACTTCCAGCACCTTTTCTATCCTTCCCATTTATCCCGACCCACATCCTCCTCGCCATCACTGTCCTGTCCCTTTTCCCTCTACTCCCCATCGTCCTTCTTGTACCTCTGCTTCCCCCCATTCCCTCTTGACCTTCCCCACCAAAGCTCCACATCCTACATCATTTAACTTTCCTTCTTCATCTTTGCACACACTTTCCATTCACATTTATCCCCATTGGTTCTTTTCATTTCTCCATCTATACTTCCGCTGCCACAATCCAAAGAAGGCCTCTGTCCTCCAACATTGATTTGTGCTCTGGACTCTCCGTGTACTCTCTGTGCACCAATTTAGCACACTATTCTCCACATATTCTTGATATATACCAGGATCATTTTATTCCCGATTGCAAGTAGTATTCTATTACTTTGCAAGATAACTTGATTTCTAAATATTATTAAGTCATGTACATAGATGTATTTGCAAATTTTCATTGTTGCTTTCATATTTTATTGAACTATAGCAAAGTACAAAATCGAAAGCCTATAAATACTACAATTTGAACAAACTATCGATGGATTACTCACCATAGAATTGAAAACCGCTTTCACCTGGTTAAATTATTTTGCTGTAATATTACTTTCTCATCTGACTATAATAGATTCTGATGTGAAATACGCCTAATAAATTAAATAAATTAGATTATTATTCTGCATCATCACAGTGATGAGTTTCCAGCATCACAGTGCACATCATGGGACTCTGTTGATGACTTCAATCCTATCTACTATTCTTTCCAGTCTCATTATTACATTTCAATCACTGATTTAAGACTAAACAAATTCCACAGCTGGACTCCGATTTGGAGATAATCATAATCATAATTTATTCGCCAAGTATGTTTTGCAACATATGAGGAATTTAGTTTGCCATACAGTCATACCAAAAGAGCAACAAGACACACAACTACACAAAAATTTGACATAAACATCCACCACAGCGGCTCCTTCCCATTCCCCGCCGTGATGGAAGGCAATAAAGTCTTATCTTCTTTCCTCCAATTGCCCTGAACCATCCACAGTCGGGGCGATCAAAGCACCCACGATCGGGGCAGTTGAAGCTCCCACGGCTTGGAGCTCCCGAAGTCAGTCTCTAACCAGAGACAGCGAGCTCCACGATGTTAAAGTCCGCGAGCTCCCGCAGTTGGAGCTCCGAGATCAATCCCTGGCTGAGGGATCGCGAGCTCCACGACGTTAAGTCCGCAGGCTCTCATGGTTGGATCTCCCAAGGTCCCAGCAAGAGGCCGCCAGCTCCACGATATTAGGCCGCAGTGCGGACGGAGATACGACACGGAAAAAGTCGCATCTCCGTCGAGGAAAGAGATTAAAAAAGTTTCCCCCACCTCCCCCCACATAACACAAAACTAAAGATAAACTAAAACATACATTTTACAACAAACTAAAAACATGAAGGAAAAAGACGCGATAGACCGTCGGCGAGGCAGCCATCGTACGGCACCCCCTGTTTTCTCATTACTAACCTCATGGAAAATAATGTGCAAATTTCTTGTGTTTAGACTTACAGGTTTTTTTGTGCTAGCGTGTACTTCTACATTTGACACTGGAATTGAAATATTTGTGATACTGTTATATTGTACTTTCATTGCCAATTTTCTCTGCTTCAGTGCAGGAATTTCAAAATGTATACCTATTATAAAATACAAAATGTTTAACAAAGTAGGAAACTGTATATTTAGTAATTCCAAAATATATTCCTGAAATACAGGAATATGAAAATATAAATGTTAATTTTCAGCCACACAATATTTACAAACTGGTAAACTAAAGTTACATTATTTAAGTAAAAGTTGAAAAATTCTGATAACTTTTGTTAAGTGATAAGACAAAGTTTTTTTTACATACAGAATCATACTGTAAAAATGAAGCCATTTAACTTATCTCATCCTTCTGACTTTGAAAGAGCTTTACAATTTCCCTTGTTCTCCCCTCTCATCCCTGCAAAGTTTCCCAAGTTTGTATCCAATTCCCCAATGGAAGTCAGTTGAATCTAAAGTGTACAGCAAGGTATGTTTTGCCTTCCAAAAACTCACCAAATATGGCCATTCTACGTCAAAGTTGCCATGTTCATTAAATAATTGAATAAATATTTAAATGATATAGAAATAAAATATTAGAACAATTGTACTTTCTAGTCATTACTTATTTGTAGATATGTGGTTAAAATGATAGTCAACTCCTAGCTGTAAATGCTTCTAAAATATATTACAACTTTGAAATATATGGTATATCTTTAAAATGGCAAACTGATATTTTTTTCACCAGTAAGCCATATTTTCAGCTTAATAACAAATGCTAGTAGACAACTGTACCATGAAAACTAAACCAAGTCATTCCGTTTGAAAGTGATTTGGTTTGCTCTTGTTTATGCACATGTAACAAGTAGAAAAGCTGTTCTCCAGAGCATGTCAGGATTGTTTTTATAATCTACCTTGGCCCTACAAATGATCGTAGAAAGAAGTTTTCTGCAAATGTACTTAATAAGAATGTGAAATGACGCAAGAGAAACTCATCATATCTTTGGAAAATTCTCTATTTTCACGTAATGGACGAAAGCTTGAAATTCCTTTTATTATGTTTACAGTTTACAGCTCTGGGTATGTGTAAAAGTCCATATGTTGTATTTTGAAAACTTAAGTGTGCACACAAAGTGTATTGTTTGTAATTAATATTTCTGAAAATTAGTTGTCAATGAATAAAATTGTATTGTTTTCCCATGATTATTCTTTGGTTTCTCAAAACACATACAAAAAATATTTGGAAAAATGCTGCAAAATTCACCTTCCTTGAACTTTCTGGAGAATTCTACTGACATTTCAGTTTCCAGCTTCATTAAAAAATGATCATAGAACAAAAATGAGGAGTTTTAGTACCAACTGAAAATTATTCTTGTATTTTAAAACCATTTTTGTTTGATCTATAAATTTGCATTATGTCAATGTTTTCTGCCTGTTTGGTTGACATCTCGTGTGATTGGCGCAATGAAAACACAAAAGTTAACGAGATTGTCAGAAATTACAATAACAGCCCTCAAAAAAATGAAGCTCAAAAATGGATAAATTACTGTTTGATATTGTCAACTGACAATTATAATAAACTGTAGTGTACATTCCCTGAACTTCTTCATAACTATAACTATTTAACTATAAATATGGCATTTATTTGCCTGCTTTGAAAAAGAACATGTGCTCAACTTAATTATGAACTAATTTGAAATATAATTCTTTGAGATAACAATATATTTTAAAACGCCTTTTCCCAAAAAACATGTAATTACTACTGATTTAAAAATCAGTGGCCAGGTGTTATACGGGCAGATGGGTCTCGGGCAGATGGGGCTCGTCAGCCTGGGAAGGCAGTCCATCTGGGAGAGGGAAAACACTGATTTAAAACCTCCACTGCCTTGTGGCCATATCCAGTCATGGAAAAGGCTCCTAGAGTAAACGTCAAGAAAATCTGGAGTCGGAGCCCCAAAGGCAGTTCGTCGTTGTCTCCAACCTCGCTCTGGCAGCTCCTGCGACAGCGCTGGTGCCAAACTGTAATGACCCTGCTGTTCCTTTGGATCGATCAGCGACGTGGAGAGGGGGTACGTGCTGCATGGGCAACAGCCTGTCCTCCATATGACATCGCCCAGGCTTGCATCCGACCACACATCACCTGCAAACTAGGATGCATCACCCATAGTCAGTCATGACCGAGGGGGGCCTACTACTAAACAACAAACGATTCATTATTATTTGGAAAAATGCACCAAGAATATAGATTAATAGAATGCACTATAAAATGTTATCAAGTCATAGCAATAATTAACAATGTATTATGATGGCTTTTGGAGACAAATTATTGAGTACTTCAATGTAATCTTTGCTAACTCTACTTCTTGGCAAAGGCTCAACCAGTAAAGGAAAAGGCCATCCTACAAGCGGTAGAGCTGCTGCCTTACAGCCCCAGGGACTCGGGTTCGATCCTGACTATGGGTGCTGCCTGCATAGAGTTTGTACGTTCTGCCCGTGGCCACATAGATTTTCTCCGAGAGCTCTTGTTTCCTCCCACACTCCAAAGACATACAGGTTTGTAGGCTAATTGGCTTGGTATTGTTGTAAATTGTCCCTAGTGTGTGCAGGATAGTGTAAGTGTGCGGAGATCGCTGGTCGGTGGGCCGAAGGGCTTGTTTCCGGGCTATTTCTCTAAACTATTAAACTAAACTGCTGCCAGGCAAGGTTGGAGGCCATCTGCTCTTGTAGCAACAGCTGGATTGATTGCATGGCTTCTTAACACTGCTGCACTTCTGAAAATAGATGGGTTATTAATAGCAAGCATGTGCTATCCTTTGTCAATAAATGACCTTGCATGATTTTGGTAGATAACGTTACAACAATTTTATGCGTGGAAGCCCTTTGAAGATGTGAAAACGCCATTTACGTTCATTGAAAGATGAAGCTGGCATATTCCGCTCCCCACGACAAATTTTGTTTGGCGGGTCAATGAAGTTTAAGAAAATACCACACCATGTAAAATAATGTTGTTGAGCAATTAAAGAGAGCAAAGGCTCTATATGAAATGAATCAGTAATTAAGGAGAAGGATTAACAGGTCAAAGCCTGACAGATTAAATTACTCACAAGCCACTAATGCAGAGCGGAACACATTAACCTGGCATTTAACAGCAGAAGAATATGGTGTCATTCCTCCTTCAGTCCACAGGAAAGTAATCTGCTTATTAAACATTATCTGCAAACCACTGGTGACCATCAGCCCACTTTAATTCCCAAAGCTTTGCAAACTATTCCAATATTACTGTTTCTGCCTCCTTTAGTTTAGTTTAATTTAGAGGTACAGTGCGGAAACAGGCCCATCGGCCCACCCAGTCCGTAGCGACCAGCGATCTCCGCACACTACCACTATCCTACACACACTAGGGACAATATAAAATTATACTAAGCCAATTAACCTACTAACCTGTACGTCTTTGGAGTGTGAGAGGAAACCGAAGATCTCAGAGAAAACCCATGCGGTCATGGGGAGAACGTACAAACTGTACCTGGAATTGAACCTGGGACTTTGGCGGCAACTCTACCACTGTGCCACCCAATTATGCCTCATGCCTCAATTATTATTTTTCCTACATAAATTATTATTTTCTTTTATTATTTTCGATCATGGTGACATTTGCCACCTTAACCATCATTCAGTTAAAAGCCTTTTTGGAACAGGGAGTCAGAGTTTCTATAGTTACTGCCTTTATTGGAAAAAGTGCGGTCCAGTCGTCCAACCAGTCTTCATCCCACTCACTGACAATCTGGATTTTTTCCATTAAACATTTCCTTGAATTCCACTCACTGCGACAAAATTTAAAGAGATCTTGGTTATCACCCATCTTTTTGCGGCACGTTCATTTTGTCCAGTTCCCTCAAGTCAGAAACCTTAATCCTCCTATTATAGAGATAATTATGCTTTCTATCAAGTCTCGCTGCTGTGAATTATAAAAAAATAAAACACCCGCTCTGTGGTCTGTGATGAAATTTAGGTCTCACCGTTCATCGAAAGTACAACATTGGCAGTGATGTGTCTGCACATTTTTAAAATCTCAACGTTTTTTCAGGTGAAACGTAAAACTGTGGCTCTGTCTGCCATGCATTCAAAGCAGATCATAACTGTCAACTGACACTCCATCCTTAACCTTCCCAGCACAGAATATTATTTATTGCTCAGTCATTTCCTGTGTGCGGAACTCTTATGTAAAATTACTGTAATGTTTCCATGAACGACAACTGTAACAGTATGCACTTGGATTACAAGGAAAAACACTATATGCAATTTGCAAAATTAATCTCTTTGAAATGTGCAGGAGTCTTATTTCACTTATTTATTTATTTAATTATTTATTTCGAGCAGAATAAAAGAATAAAAAGCAAGTGTGAAACAGCATACAAAAAAACAAAACAAGAATATTTATAAAGTGTCATAAACAATATCTATAAATAAATGAAATCGTATGTGTCCGAAAAGGAGCAGGAAGAAGCCAAAGCTTATTAATTCCCACCCCTTATTCAACTGCTTATAATTATCTTATGCACATTTAGCAGCTATATGTACACCAAAGTATTTACATTTATACACTCTCTGTCCATTAACTGAATTGCAGAGACATATGTACTAAATCCAGTGTGGGCAATTTTGTATTTTCCTTTTTAACAGCCCAAATACAAAATTGTGTAGCATCTTCAACAGAGAAATATCTAAGTTGGTACAGACTACTTGTGCAAGTTAGTGTGTTTCCTTGTTATAATTCAGAGAACTGAGTGTTTTGCATATGTTTTCATAATAAAGGCAGTGGATTTCCTTCCTTAAGGACATCAGTTAATGAGATTGGTTTCTAGAACAATCCAGCTATTTGAGAGTTCTGCTTTTTAATTAACTAATTGAATTCCACAGTTTCTACAGGTATAATTGGAACTCTTCATTGACTAAGGTGTCTGGGTTGCTTGTTAATTACAAAAACACCAGTGCACCATTGCCCCTTCTTCAAGCAAGATCCCTTAATTTGTATTTTAATTAAGGTGTGCATAGTTGGGAGAGAAGTAGCAATTTAAATGTGACTGTTCCTCATTAAGAGCTAGTATACTTGGTTTGCTGATGGTGTTGGGTGCAATGTACAGAGCATATTGCAATAAAGCCAGCAGGAAATGCTTCCTCTTCAGATGTCCCATCTCTGGTCTTGATGTGGTAATTGCAGCCACTGATAGATAATTAACTTTGAAGCTGGCATCTGCCCAGTTAAATTCCAACAGATCTAAGTGTCACTGCTGGAACAAGTATTGCAGCTGTGTTGAAGTTCACCAACAGCAGACGTGCTCAGCTTGATGGAGCAGACAATTACAGTTATCAGCTGTAATTCTAATTTCTGCACCAAGGTTCTACATAGAAACGTAGAAAATAGGTGCAGGAGTAGGCCATTCGGCCCTTCGAGCCTGCACCGCCATTCAATATGATCATGGCTGAGCATCCAACTCAGTATCCCGTACCTGCCTTCTCTCCATACCCCCTGATCCCTTTAGCCACAAGGGCCGCATCTAACTCCCTCTTAAATATAGCAATGAACTGGACTCAACTACCTTCTGTGGCAGATAGTTCCAGAGATTCACCACTCTCTGTGTGAAAAATGTTTTTCTCATCGCTGTCCTAAAAGATTTCCCCCTTATCCTTAAATTTCCCCCTTATCCATAATTCAGCCTAGACATTAACCAAAAATATTGTACATTTAATTCTTGACTTGCCATCTTCTTGCTGCACAGTGTCAGCCTCCTCAAATGCGTGGGGCTTTGCAGTTAACGCACACTCGAGACCCCTGGTCAGAATCGTGTACTTGAGCAATTGGTCATACAACTGAACATTGGTGGAGGTGGGCCATGCAGCCTCTTGTGTCTGCTCCATCAAGCAATAAGGTCAGTTCCATTTGCCTGCCTTTTCTTGCATACCCTTTGATAGCCTCGCACAACTGAACACAAAGTGCTTTCAGCTTTACATTTGTAGAAAAGACCTGAATCCATGTGTTTTTGTGATGAGCTATACAGTTGGAACGTGTACAGAGATGTAGACTGTTCGTGCTGTAATGTATATTGCTGTGGAATTTGACACTGCAGAGTAGAATGTCAGCAAGTGAAAACAAATGGAGACGGGTTGCTTCATCACATGCTTAGAAATACATTTGGTTTGCACGTTTCAGCTTTATCAGAGAGTGAGCTGCATTGAATTGAAAACTCTAGATACAGTTGGAAAAGTATAATGTGTGATCAGGCGCCAAGAGAAAATGGTGAGCAAGGTTACCTGGTCTCTGCAGCTTTTTTGAGGGAGAAGTTGATCAAGCTACCTGGATAAAATTGAGAAACTCCCAAGTTTCACAAATGTCACTAAATCTACATGCCATGTAACAGGTGGTAACTCCATTTTTTAAGTCATTAAAATAGATCATGTGGAGGGATTGGTTATTTATTTCTATCAAGAGCTTATGGAACAATTTTACAAACTGGCAGTACCTGTCACTTTTGGCTGCTAATTTGTTAATTACCCATATAGAGGAGCAGTATATTACAAGTTTGGAGGGGCCTGCAGTGTTGAATACAGAGCTGTAGTCTATGACCAACAGCCTGACGTATGTATTTTTAGTGTCCAAGTGGTTCAGTGGAGAGCCAGTGGGATCGTATCCTCCATTGACCTGTTGTGGCAGTAGGCAAATTGTAATGGGTCCAGGTTCTTGCTGAGGTCGGAGTTGATGTGCGCCTTAACCTCTCAAAGCACTTTATCTCTGTGGATGTTTGTGTCACTGGTCGATAGTCATTGAGGCACGTCACTTTACTCTTCTTGGGTGCTGGTGTTATTAATGCCCTCTTTAAGCAAGCAGAGATCTCAGAACTGTAATGAAATGGTGAAGATGTCTGCAAAAACTCCAGCCAGTTGGTCTGCGCAGCTTTTGACAATGTGACCAGGTATAACATCAGGTCAAGGTGCATTCTGAGGGTTCACCCTCTTGAAGGATCTTTTGGCTCTGGCCATCGCAATACCATTGGGGGCTATAGGGACATGAGAAGGCACACCAGTGTTCTCCCTATCAAAGCAACGTGAGTGTTAGGGGGAAATAGATCAGACTGGCATAAATATACTGGGTCCTTATAACCTTACTGGTTTTCAATGAGAAAGATTATGGCTAAGGGATGAAAACAGAATCTGGTATATTAAGGATTGGATATAGAATATAAAGTTTCAATTTTCAAGGTTATACATGCAGAAACTCGCCACAAATTTGAGGTTTTGAATGGATGGAATATTAGTGACGTTTTTGACATCCACCCCCACTTAAAGTGTGAACATCCTTGGCTAACACGCCCCACATGTCAGGATGTTGCAGAGATAGTGTTTTTGCATGACAGAACTGGCAATACTGATGGACGTGGGCAAGGGACCAGGCATCACCGCACCCACATTCGACCAGAAAGTTTCTGATGTGTTTCAGGAATCTTTTCCACAGCTCCAGCATCAATGACAACGAAATGGTGTGTAGCTCGTGCAGTGGTGCTCGAAATTGATATCATCCCTGTTTCCTCCCAAATACCTATTCCCTATACCTACAGGTGTGGGTGTTAGTCTCAGCACTTCACTGAAGTACTGTGCAGCTCCCTAATGGCAACAAACAAGTACTTTATGATGTCTTGATAAACTATTGTTTCAGTTAAAGATTCTTCAGCACTCAGTCATTTAGTGTATGCATGCTTGCTAGGTCTACATATTGGTTTCATTTATATACCTGCAAACATTGCATGATAAATTCTTCACCAATATTTCATGGGAAGTAAAGTTAATGCCAAAAGCATTTTGCAGTCGTATCTAAAATCCAGGGCAGATTTTAAACTTTCATTCTGCTAATTGACAAACACGGGCCCACATTTAACCCTTGACCCCACTGCCAGTAATCTGCACATCCTGAATCTGGGTAGCTGCAATACATCAGCTCCCAGCACGTGTGCATTGATAAATTATTGTGGAGGGAAGAGAGAGAGAGAAAGGTACACATGCAGGGCTGGGACAATAAAATACAATGTTATGAGAAACTTTCAAAAGCACTCGTCACTGAGCCAAGTTGACATCTGTGTAACAGCGATAATGTTCTCCGCCAGTTGAGTGCAGGAAAACCAGCTCAAACTTCCATCACATGATTCCTGTATTCCAAGTAAATCAAAAATGTTCTTGGTACAGGAAAACACAACATCACCGCAGAAAGGTTGAATGTTTCTGCTCTTTTCTCGTCTCCCTGTCGTGGTGTATCTGATTATATCAATCGGCATAGACAAAAAATGCTGGAGAAACTCAGCGGGTGAGGCAGCACGATAAGCGTGATAAATTGAAAGTAGTCAGTGGCCCTTTTTCTAAGGCTTTCATGTGAAGGATAGTGAAGATACTGGGTTAGAATATTGTATTATTAACTCACAGACAAAAGAGGTAATTTCAATTGATATGTACGGAAGAGATCTTGGATCATTCACTATGATCTAGTTCACAAATATCTTTCATAGAAACATAGAAAATAGGTGCAGGAGTAGGCCATTCGGCCCTTCGAGTATGATCATGGCTGATCATCCAACTCAGTATCCTGTACCTGCCTTCTCTCCATACCCCCTGATCCCTTTAGCCACAAGGGCCACATCTAACTCCCTCTTAAATATAGCCAATGAACTGGCCTCAACTACCTTCTGCAGGAGAGAATTCCACAGATTTACCACTCTCTGTGTGAAAAAAGTTTTCCTCATCTCGGTCCTAAAAGAATTCCCCCTTATCCTTAAACTGTGACCCCTTGTTCTGGACTTCCCCAACATCGGGAACAATCTTCCTGCATCTAGCCTGTCCAACCCCTTAAGAATTTTGTAAGTTTCTATAAGATCCCCACCTCAATCTTCTAAATTCTAGCGAGTACAAACCGAGTCTATCCAGTCTTTCTTCATATGAAAGTCCTGACATCCTAGGAATCAGTCTGGTGAACCTTCTCTGTACTCACTCTATGGCAAAAATGTCTTTCCTCAGATTAGGAGACCAAAACTGTACACAATACTCCAGGTGTGGTCTCACCAAGACCCTGTACAACTGCAGTAGAACCTCCCTGCTCCTATACTCAAATCCTTTTGCTATGAATGCTAACATACCATTCGCCTTCTTTTTTCTGACGATTTTTCAATTTGTCAGAAAGGTTGCCTGTCTTGAATTTTTTTTAAATTAGAATATTCTCAATGTTTTAAGATTGTGGGGGGAAAAATTGCACTTAATGTGTGAGTACTGCACTGTGCAACGCAAATGTGGTGCTGCTGGAACTATAACGGACAACAACACATCAATGAGACAACAGGCAGAAGGACACTAAATGGATTCTGAGTCAATGTTGAACATCGCTCATCATCGCCCAAAGTAAAAGAGCAGCCCCTTGCTGGAATCAATTTGCAGAGACACTGCAGCCTGGAAACTGCTTTCAAATGGTGTTACTACAGCATTATGTGCCACCTTGTGTTGTTGGTCGAAGTCCCATGAAGATTGCACAATTCAATTGCCAAATTCCAAGAAAAATATTGTTGTTTAGTTGTGTATTGTCTGTTTCAGCACTTTTCTGATTTATTGCAATAACTCGTAACCTCTTGATCTTTGCTTAGCAGATATAATCTTAGCATCTGACGTAAAAGGGTCTTAATCTGCATGACACTCTTCCAGCTAATGGAGGGGGATACTGCATAAAGTCTGGATGCTGCAATGATAAGGGGTTATTGGGGGCTGGGTCAAGTCACTTTTATTTCTATATCACATTTAGAAAACAACTCTCGTTGACCAAAGTGCTTTACATTGGTGGAGATACTAACGTTATACAACAGTGTTTCATAGATTAAGTACATACATAAATATATACATATAGCCCTCCCTCAGAGGACGTCAAGAAAGGCTTGAGAGTGAAGATGAGTTTTAAGTCTCAACTTAAAAGAGTCGATGGAGGGGGCAGTTCTGGTGGGAAGCGGGATGCTGTTCCACAGTCTAGGAGCTGCAACCGCAAAGGCACGGTTGCCCCTGAGCTTATGCCGAGACCGCGGGATGTTCAGTAACCCCAAGTCGGCCGATCTGAGGTACCTGGAGGTGGTGTGGTGAGTGAGCAGACTATTGATGTAGGTGGGGGAAAGCCCGTTAAGGGCTTTGTAAACATAAAGAAGGATCTTGAAATTTATTCGGAACTGCACAGGGAGCCAGTGGAGAGAGGCCAGAATCGGGGTGATGTGGTCCCTTAATCGGGTGTCCGTCAGGAGTCTCGCTGCAGCGTTTTGGACCAGTTTCAGGCGGGACGGGGAAGATTGGCTGATGCCAGTGTAAAGGGAGTTGCAGTAATAGAGGCGGGAGGAGATAAATGAGTGGATGATCTTTTCTAGGTCGTCAAACTGGAGGAATTGTTTTATTTTAGCTATCGTCCGAAGCTGGAAGAAGCTAGCTCTTACCACGGCATTGACTTGATTGTCAAGTTTCAACGCTGAGTCAAATATCACGCCAAGGTTTTTGACGTGAGGTTTGAGTAATGGGGTAAGGCTGATTGAGTCCGAGGGGCCGAGAAGGATGACCTCAGTCTTACTCTTGTTTAGTTGGAGGAAGTTCTGGGACGTCCAACACTTAATATCCTTGAGGCAGTGGATAAGGTTAAGTAGATTCAGGGGGAGATAGAGTTGTGTATCGTCTGCATAGCAATGGAAGGAAATGCCGTGCCTTTGAATGACTTGGCCTAAGGGGAGCACATACAGGGAGAAGAGAATGGGGCCAAGGATGGAACCTTGTGGAACCCCGCAGCAGAGGCTAGCTGGGGAGGAGAAAGAGTTGCCTATGTTAGTAGAGAAACTCCTACCTTTGAGGTAGGAGATGAACCAGCTCAGGGCAGTGCCATCAATACCACCCCGTACCGGAGACGGTCAATTCGGATGGTGTGGTCGACAGTGTCAAATGCTGCGCTGAGGTCAAGAAGGAGCAGGATTGCACAGTCGCCGGAGTCAACGGTGAGAAGTAGATCATTATGTACCTTCAACAAGGCAGACTCCATGTCTGTGGTGGGCCCTGAAACCTGATTGGAAAGTTTCCAAGATAGTATTTCGGTGAGGGTAAGGCATACAGTGGCTTGCAAAAGTATTCATACCCCTTGAACTTTTCCACATTTTGTCACGTTACAACCACAAACGTAAATGTATTTTATTGGGATTTTATGTGATAGACCAACACAAAGTGGTGCATAATTGTGAAGTGGAAGGAAAATGATACATGGTTTTCAAATTTTTTTACTAATAAAAAACTGAAACGTGTGGCGTGCAAAAGTATTCAGCCCCCCTGAGTCAATACTTTGTAGAACCACCTTTCGCTGCAATTACAGCTGCAAGTCTTTTGGGGTATGTCTCTACTAGATTTGCACATCTAGAGACTGAAATGTTTGTCCATTCTTCTTTGCAAAATAGCTCAAGCTCAGTCAGATTGGATGGAGAGCGTCTGTGAACAGTAATTTTCAAGTCTTGCCAGAGATTCTCAATTGGATTTAGGTCTGGACTTTGATCGGGCCATTCTAACACATGAATATGCTTTGATCTAAACCATTCCATTGTACCTCTGGCTGTATGTTTAGGGTCGTTGTCCTGCTGGAAGGTGAACCTCCGCCCCAGTCTCAAATCTTTTGCAGACTCTAACAGGTTTTCTTCCAAGATTGCCCTGTATTTGGCTCCATCCATCTTCCCATCAACTCTGACCAGCTTCCCTGTCCCTGCTGAAGAAAAGCATCCCCACAGCATGATGCTGCCACCACCATGTTTCACAGTGGGGATGGTGTGTTCAGGGTGATGTGCAGTGTTAGTTTTCCGCCACACATAGCGTTTTGCATTTAGGCCAAAAGCTTCAATTTTGGTCTCTTCTGACCAGAGCACCTTCCTCCACATGTTTGCTGTGTCCCCCACATGGCTTGTGGCAAACTGCAAACGGGATTTCTTATGGCTTTTTTTCAACAATGGCTTTCTTCTTGCCACTCTTCCATAAAGGCCCGATTTGTGGTGTGCACAACTAATAGTTGTCCTGTGGACAGATTCTCCCACCTGAGCTGTGGATCTCTGCAGCTCCTCCAGAGTTACCATGGGCCTCTTGGCTGCTTCTCTGATCAATGCTCTCCTTGCCCGGCCTGTCAGTTTAGGTGGACGGCCATGTCTTGATAGGTTTGCAATTGTGCCATACTCTTTCAATTTTCGGATGATGGATTGAACAGTGCTCCATGAGATGTTCAAAGCTTGGGATATTTTTTTATAACCTAACCCTGCTTTAAACTTCTCCACAACTTTATCCCTGACCTGTCTGGTGTGTTCCTTGGGCTTCATGATGCTGTTTGTTCACTAATGTTCTCTAACAAACCTCTGAGGCCTTCACAGAACAGCTGTATTTATACTGAGACTAGATTACACACAAGTGGACTCTATTTACTAATTAGGTGACTTCTGAAAGCAATTGGTTGCACTGGATTTTATTTCGGGGTATCAGAGTAAAGGGGGCTGAATACTTTTGCACGCCACACTTTTCAGTTTTTTATTTGTAAAAAAATTTGAAAACCATGTATCATTTTCCTTCCACTTCACAATTATGCGCCACTTTGTGTTGGTCTATCACATTAAATCCCAATAAAATACATTTACGTTTGTGGTTGTAACGTGACAAAATGTGGAAATGTTCAAGGGGTATAAATACTTTTGCAAGCCACTGTAAGTTGACTTAAAATTACCTTTTCAAGGGCTTTTGAAAGGAAAGGCAGTTTTGAAATAGGTCTGTAGTTGCTTGGCAAGGTGGGGTCGAGGTTAGGTTTTTTCAGGAGGGGCTGGACCACCGCATGCTTGAAGCAGGTAGGTACAGTGCCAGTGGCCAGAGAACTGTTGAAGATGGCGAGGATGCTGGGACCGGCTATTGTAATGACATCCTTCGGAAGGGCAGAGGGGACAGTGTTGAGGGGGCAGGTAGTAGGTTTCATGGTGGTGACCAGTTTTACAAGGGAGGGTAGAGTAACGGGTTGGAAACAGTCTAATTTTTAAGAACAGACCAATGAGACAGCCAGGTCACGGAGGGGAGGGGAAATATTCGATCTGATGTTCTTAAATTTGCTGGTGAAAAATGTAGTAAATTCCTCGCACTTAGCAGGGGACCCAGTTAAGCTGGTGCTGGGGGCAGGACATATGATAGAGGTGATGGTACTAAAAAGGACCTTGGAGTTATGAGCGTTTTTGGAAATAAGGGTGGAAAAGTATTTTGCTCTTGCAGATTTTGCTGCTTCCTGGTATTTGTGAAGATTGTTTTTCAGAAGTTCAAAGGAAATTTGAAGATTATCAGATTTGTACTTCGGTTCTGATTTTCTGCACCCTCTTAGGGCCCTGGTGTTACCATTGAGCCACGGCCAGCCTTTAGGCTTAGGTTTTTTCATTTTATGAGGAGCAACAGAATCCAGGATGGAAAGCAAGTAGTATTGAATTAAGAAATGAGGTCGTCGGTGCTGAGATGGAGTGGAGACGCCTCGATGGTGCAGATGTCGGGGGCGGCTATGAGAGCCTCAGAGAACTTATTGGCTGTCGTGGAGTTAACGTAGATGGGATTTTGATGGAGAGAAAGGCAGAGATGCATCGAATATAATTGCACTATGATCAGACAGACATCAATAATTTCTGTATTACAAATTGGGAGACCGGACGAAAGCACTAGGTCTAGTGTATGGCCAAGCTTGTGTGTGGGTCCAGTGGTGAGTAGAGTCAGATTGAAGGACTCAACCAGGTTCTTAAATTCACTCACAAGAGGCTTTGTGGGACAGCAGACATGAATGTTAAAGTCACCAAGAATCAGGACCCGGTCAAATTTGGGCAACAAGCTAGCGATAAGATCACCAAATTGTGAGATAAAGTCCTTGTGTGTTTGTAGTGGGCGATACACAAGAACTATTAAAAATGGACAGATTAGACCAACTATGATTAGTTGATGTTCAAAACTGGAGAAGTGATCAGTGTTCAGAAGGCGGCAGTTGAGATGCTTCTTAAACACAGTGGCTCGGCCTCCACCACGACCTGAGAGCCTGGGCTAGCTGAAAAAGTTACAGGTATCAGGGCAGAGTTCCACGAGTGGAGCAAGCTCACCAGGATTAAGCCAGGTTTCTGTAATCAGTAGGAAGTCCAATCCACGTGCGGTGAAGAAGTCATTGAGGATGAAGGTTTTGTTCAGCATGGATCTTGCGTTGATCAGGGCTACTTTTGCAGGGACTGCAGGCGAGTTGTGGTCCGGTAGCGGCTCCCACGCCAACGGGCGGAGGTTCAGGGAGACCACACCGCTGCGTTTCACAGATGGCCTGGCTGGGAGCCCGCGGGCCGACAGACCGGGGACCGGGAGGATCGACCGGAGAGAAGCATACCTGGGCTCGAAGGACCGCCGATGGATGGAGCGGTAGGGCTGACCAGATCCGTCCTCACAGCGCTGGGCAAGTTAAGCTGATGTTCTTCAACCTTACCAGGGCACCTGCGCATTTAATCCACCTCCTGGCTCGGCACGTGCGGCGGCTGCCGCAAGGCCGAACCCATACATCCATCGGGAGCCGAGCGAGGAGCGAACGGTAGGGAAAGCCTTGTTGGGGGGGCTCTGTCCGGGGTGCTCTCGGGTGGAGACCTCAATGACCGAGGCTTGGATATCCAATAGTGTTTGCCGTTCATAAGCCAGCTTTGACTGCAGGCCATACGAACAGTACATTTTACCTTGTTTGGGGTTTTGTCCAGACAGGAGATGACGGGCAGCCAGACACAATGGTGCGGCCATCTTAGACTCTATCATTTCTCAGTTGTGATTGTACCCCCAGGTGGGTATGGGCAGACTGGTGAAAATCTTTCTGGGATGCATACGAGTGCTCATAGCATGAGGTAGCAAGGTTGTCTCTAATAAGGATTAATATTGCATGATAGCAGCCTGCAAGGATTTGCACTTCAGGAAAGCCTATGATTAAATTGCATGCTGAATCTGCCAGCTTGTGTGGACTGAAGTCTCCTGACCTTAAATGGAACTAGGAGGATTCCCAAGTGCAGCAGTGAATTGGGAAATGTGGCACTGATATGCAATGAAGTAACCCGTAAGGATCCTGAGGCTGGGAAACCAACAGTGACCTTGATATTTATGGAAGAGCAATCCAACCACATGTGACCTTGTACAAGGTCATAGGAAGTCACCAATCTCCGAGAACAAAGAATTATATTTGAATCTTGGCACTTCAAGTTATGGCTTCATATTGACTGATTGTTCTGTGAGGAAATTAGAACTTTATTTTGTAGAACATTGAAGATGAAATTCATGCAGGATATGAACTTTGAGTATTGCATTGCAATTGATAATAGTAGTGCAACAGTAGAGTTACTGCCTTGCAGTGCCAGAGATCCAAGTTTGATCCTGACTACGGGTGCTGTCTTTATGGAGTTTGTAAGTTCTCCCTGTGACCGTGTGGGGTTTCTCCGGGTGCTCTGGTTTCCCCCCACATTCCAAAGATGTGATTTGTAGGTTAATTGGCCTCTGCAAATTGCCACTAATGTGTAGGACGTGAAACAGGAATAACATGGAACTAGTGTAAGGGTGATCGTTGGTCGGCGGGGATTCGATGAGCTGAAGGGCATGTTTTCATGATGTATCTCTAAACCTAAATTTAGGCGGAGTGCTCATAAAAACAATGTCCTATCTTTCCACACATACTTCGGTGGGCGGCGCGACTCTCGTCAGCAGCGGCCTCTGCAGTCCGTCTGTGTTTTTATTTTATTTTCTGTCTCGTTTTTATGTAGTTTTTGTTATTTTTTTGTTGGGGTATGTGTGTGGGGGGCTGGGAGGTAACTTTAAATCTCTCCCTGCACGGGAGACCCGACCTTTTCTTTGTCGGGTCTCCGTTGTCGTTGGGGCTGCAACGTGGAGCGGCCTCCAACAGGAACGACCTGGGATTCCAGCTGCGGAGCTGCCGACTACTCATCGTCACGGGGCTGGCCGAGTCCGGAGCGGGTGGAGCTGTGGTTGAGCGCTGCTGCCACCCGACCTCCGGAGTTTCGGAGGCTGCAACTGCGGGTCTGGCGGACGGCGGCACCGGGAGCCCGCGGGTCCCTGCTGGGTGACCGCTTTTCGGGGCTTCCGCAACGGCGACTTCTCCCGCCCGAGTTGCGGGGTTGAAGATTACCTGAGCGGGGCCTTACACCATCGCCCCGCGCGGCTTGGAATGGCTGCGGGACTCTGCGAGCGCCCGCCGGGGGCTCTAACACCAAGACCCGGTTTGCGACCTTGCATCACCCGGCGTGGCTTTAATGGCCGCGGGACAATCGCCATCGCCTGCCGGGGGCTTTGACTTTGACTCTGACTCTGACATCGGGGGGGAGAGTGCAGTGGAGAGATAATTATTTTTTTTTGCCTTCCATCACAACGATGTGATGGATGTTTGTGTAAACTGTGTTGTGTCTCGGGTCTTTTTGTTTTGTAATGTATGGCTGCAGAAACGACATTTCGTTTGGACCTCAAGGGGTCCAAATGACAATAAATTGAATTGTATTGTATTGTACTTAAAGTGAAATTGCTCCATATCTGTGATGGGGTTCTGACGTGGAAATCAGCTCAGATGTTTTCCTTCATCCCAGGAATCAACCTTGTGGCCCATCTCTGACATGTCTCTACTGCAAATATATTATCTATTAAAAGGGATACCCAACTATACAGACTACACCAGCTGTGATCTTTGCAAAAGACAGAACTTTTCTATTTGATCCCCCTTATTTGACATCCTTTTGTCTCTTTTCATCCCAAGATTCGCTCCATCTTCTTCCCCCTCATCTGTAACCACCCAGTGCTTGCAATGGTTTAATGCATAGCCACTCATGTACATATTGTTCATAATTTGCAACTGATTCATGAATGGAAACAACTGGTCCGTATATAATCTTGTATTATCTTAAAATTCTTCCATCAGTTTACCCTTCAATATGGAGAAGAAATTCCAACTAAGTTTAAAGCCTTCAGTTCCTCGCCTACTGATGAAGTAGTCTAAGTCCAAGGAGCTGCTCCTGCTTTAGAACTAGAATATTGCTGGACGAGCAGTGGGAACGTAATCTGAACATATGGGTTGGGGTTCTGGATGCTGGTGGAATCTCGTGCTTGAGTTACTTTTGATCAGCATCCAGAATTCTGTACCATTGCTCCAAATTAATGCAAATCAAATCGTTCTGGACGCGTCCTGTTCCTGATGTGGCTTCCTTCGCATCGGCGAGACCAAGCGTAGACTCGACAACCGGTTTGCTAAACATTCGTACACTCGGTCAGCCATGGCCGACTGGACCTCTTGGTTGCCAGCCATTTAAATTCCCCTTCTCCTTCCCATACTGACTTTTCTGTCCTAGTCCTCCTCCATTGCTAGTGTGAGGCCACATGGTAACTGGAGGAATACCACCACCTATTTTGCTTGGGTGACTTACAACTCAATCGTATGAACATTGGAACATTGAATTATCCAATTTTGGATAATTAACCTAACATTTCCCTCCCCACCCCCTTCCCTGTGTCTCACCTGGGCTCACCTTTTTCTGCTCTCCATCCCCTATCACTTGCATTCCTTTCTCTGGCTTCATCAATCTTCATTCCTTTTGTCTCCCACCTGTTTTTTTTTTAAATCTCTGACCGTTGCCTAACCATCTGCCTAACACCCCCCCCCCTCCCCCCTTTCCTGTATCCATCAATGAATGGCCAGACTTTGTCCTCTTCTAGCTTGAAATGTCAGCTATCAATGACCTCCAGAGATGCTGCCAGACCAGCTGAGTTACTCCAGCACTTTATACACCAGTATCTGTAGAGTCATAGTGATACAGTGTGGAAACAGGCCCTTTGGCCCAACTCGCCCACATGGCCAACAATGTCTCAGCTATACTAGTCCCACTTGCCTGTGCTTCGTCCGTATCCCTTCAAACCTGTCCTATTCATGTACCTGTCTAACTGTTTCTTAAACGATGGGATAGTCCCAGCCTCAACTACATCCTCTGGTAGTTTGTTCCATACACCCATTGCCCTTTCTGTGGAAAGAGTTACCCCTCAGATTCCTATGGGCAAGAGACTCTGTGCATCTACCTGATCTATACTAATCAGGATTTTGTACACCTCTATAAGATCACCCCTCATCCTCCTGTGCTCCATGAAATAGAGACCCATCCTACTCAACCTCTCCCTATAGCTCACACCCTCTAGTCCTGGCAACATTCTCGTAAATCTTTTCTTAAACCCTTTCAAACTTGACAATATTGTTCCTTTAACTTGGTGCCCAGAACTGAACACACTATTCTAGATGCGGTCTCACTAACGTCTGATACAACTGCAACATGACCTTCCAACTTCTATACTCAATACTCTGACTGATGAAGGCCAAAGTGCCAAAAGTATTTTTCACCATCTTATCTACCTGCAACTTGACCTTCAATTCAGATTCAGATTCAGATTCAATTTTAATTGTCATTGTCAGTGTACAGTACAGAGACAACGAAATGTCAAGGAACCATGCACCTGTATTCCTAGAACCCTCTGCTCTCAACACTACCCAGAGGCCTACCATTTTCTGTGTAGGTCCTGTCCTTGTTCGATATCCCAAAATTCAACACCTCACACTTTTTTGTATTTATTTCCATCAACCATTCCTCCGCCCACCTGGTCAATCGATCCAGATCCTGCTGCAATCTTTCACAACCATCTTCACTATCTGCAAAACCACTAACTTTAGTATTATCAGCAAACTTGCTAATCTTACCCTGTACGTTCTCATCCAAATCATTGATGTGGATGACAAACAATAATCGGCCAAGCACCGAACCCTGAGGCACACCACTAGTCACAGGCCTCCAGTACAAGAAGCAACTTTCCACATCACCCTCTGCTTCCTTCCATGGAGCCAATTTGCTATCCATTCAGTTATCTCTCCTTGGATCCCATGTGATCTAACCTTCCAGAACAACCTGCCATGCAGAACCTTGTTGAATGCCTCACTGATGTCCATGTACACAACATCTACAGCTCGGCCCTCATCAACCTTTTTAGTCTTCAAAAAACCCAATCTGATTTGTGAGACATGACCTCCCACGTACAAAACCATGCTGACTATCCCTAATCAGCCCTTGCCCGTCCAAATGCCTGTATAACCTATCCCTCAGAATACTCTCCAGTAACTTACCAACTACAGATATGAAGCTCACCGGCCTATAGTTCCCAGCATTTTCCCTGCAGCCCTTCCTGAAAAGATGCACAACATTTGCCAGACTCCAGTTTTCTGGCACATCTCCTGTATTTAAGGATGACTCGTAAATTTCAACCAGGGTTCACCAATTTCCACTCTAGTTTCCCGCAATGTCCTCGGATATATCTGATCAAGCCCTGGATATTTGTCTACCTTCAAACACGACAGTACCTTCAGTACTTATTCGACAATGACCCTGACTGCTCCAATTTCCTCAGTCCTCCTGTCTTTCTCCTCGGTAAATTCAGAGGAGAAATACTCATTTAAATTAAAATTAAATTAAATTTCTTTATTTATATAGCACATTTTTAGTCAACTTGCATTGACCCCAAAGTGCTTCACATAATTACATCCACACACACAGGCAAAGGTGGGTGAAGTGTCTTGCCTAAGTCCTGTGGCTTCACACAGAGGTGACCACTTTGATTCCTGAGAGGTCCCACTCTCTAGTTATCCTTTTTCCTCCTTGTGTATTTATGAAATCTTGGGATTGTCCTTAATGCTACCCGCCAGAGCTATCTCCTGGCCCCTTTTTGCCCTTCGCCTTTCCATTTTTAGTTTACTCCTTAATTCTTGAAACTCCTCTAGGGATGCACTTGATCCCAGCTACCAATACCTGTCCCATGCATCCTTCTTGTTTTTGACTAACATCTCAATTTTCCTTGTTAGCCAAGCTTCCTTGCATTTGCTTGCTTCTCCACACACACTTGATTAACTTGCCCTTCCCAATTTCCCAATGCTGGATCCAACGTTGCCCTCTCACATGTGGGGGCCTCCACATACTGCTTAAGAAAACTCTCCTGAACACTTTTGAGGAATTGCACCCCCATCTGAACCCTTCGTGCTATGATTTTCCCAGTCTATATTGGGAAAGTTAAAATCCGTTACTACAACAATCTTATTTGACCTGCCCTCCTGGAACATTTGTTCTTCTAATTCCCGTTGACTATTCGGGGGTCTGCAGTACATCCTTTTCTTGTTCCTCAGTTCCACCCATATAGCCTCACTACACGAACTGTCCGTAATGTCACCTCTGAACACAGCCGTGACATCCTCCTTAACCAACAATGCAACCCCCCCCCTCGTTTTCCCCTCACCCCTGTCTCTTCACAAGCTTGTGTACCCCGGAACATTGAGCTGCCAGTCTTGCCCCTCCATTAACCAGTAATTCCTTGTTTCTTCAGCCTCTGCTACTTTCCTGGATATGTGTTTCGATCAAGAATGCATTTATTTTGTGGTTTGAAGATTTTGGAGCTTCTCTCCTTTAATCCAAATCTTACCTCCCCCACACTAATTCCTTGACCTGGCATGTTTTCAACAATATCGCAGGGTGAACGTCTTTGGAACTTCTCTTATTTCAATCATCACAGATTTAAGTTGGCAATACAAGACTTTGTTAAACTAACAGGAGGAACAAGGAAAAGATTTGCCTCTTTCATTCAATATGTAATCTGTATATTTCCTGACGTAGCCTAGACACAGTGAAACAGAATTCGATCAAATAATGTACACTGCTATGACAACAGCACCAAAAAGCAGCAAGCGAACAAACTAATTCATCTGATACAAGATATCGCCTTTGTACATTTACATTGGGTTAAGATGTTTTGGTCTTCGAGTCTTATATTTCTTCTTTGTGTAGTGAATGAGCCCTTTCATGCTTTTTATTATATCAACCAATTATCAATGTTGCCTTGGAATGCTTGCATAAAGAGAAATGTCATGATTTTGCTTGCAAATATTGAAATATTCTTTGCAACGACAATCAAATAACTACTGAAATTAAAACTTTTTATTTATACTTCAGATAATATTACCTCTGAGTTTCACCTCCTAAGTTATGAAGTAGCAGCAGCTTCATATGCTGTAGTTATATCCTGTGATAGTGGACGTTTGTCAAATTCGGGTCAACAGAGGAGTGTGACATTATTAAATTTAAATTCAGTAATATTAAATAAAGCTTGAACTAATTTATAAAGACTTTTCTTTCAGTTCTTCCTGCCTTCCATTAAAACTTCAGCTCAACTTGTTACTTGGTGATGCTTGGATATCTTGGGGGCCAGATTAGCAATGACTGCAGCCTGACTCCCTGCTCAGGTTTCTGCTTGGATGGCCATTCTCGAACTTGATCATGTAAAATTAGCACGTAAACATGATCGGCAACCTGCTGAATACACAGCGACAGATTTTCTCAGAAACTACTCTGCTGTGCAAGTGATTAGAAGTCAGGACTTTAACTTGGGCTTGCAAATCGTGCAGCGAAATTACAAAAAGAAAATGACAGAAGAACACGAAGAAGTTGTGTACATTGGGAGTCCAACAGAATCTATATGGTCATGGGTAATTTAAAAAAAATATATTTAATGGTTGACAAAAATATGTTGAGGAGGATTATTTAAGTGAATGGAATAACTACTGCTGGTACTGCATGTGCATTTGATGCTAACAATGGAATCGTAATAATTGCAGACTTTGAAAATGTCTTGGTGATATCTGAAGCAATGCAATCTGCTTTTGTTGGGAATTAAGTTGTTTATAAATTATTTCACTATTTAATGTTTTAATGGTTTAGATATTTGAAAGTTTATTTCTGGAAATTGTGATGTACCTCTTAGTTGGTCCACTTTGCCTGTTACTTCATTGTGTGTTAAAGAATTTCTGAACTCATCCATTTTTGTGTCCATGACAAGTCCAACCGTACACCAGTGGAAAAGGAGCCCAAAAGTCAGATGGTTGAGATTACAATATTCTAGTTTCGCTCTCCCAAATAATTAGTAGCACTGCATATAAATTAAGCAGTCCTGCTGAAAAGCAGGACCTCCAGGGTTGTTATCTCCGGTTTGCTTCCAGTTCCTCGTGCTGGCGAGAACAGGAACAGGGAGATACGGGACCTGAACGTGTGGCTGAGGAACTGGTGCACGGGGCAGGGATTTAGATTCTTAGATCACTGGGATTTTTTTGGGGGTAAGAGGGAACTGTACAAAAGAGACGGATTGCATCTTAACAGGTGTGGGACCAGCATTCTGGCAGGCAGGTTTGCCACTGCTACACGGGTGGTTTTAAACTGAATAAGTGGGGTGGGGTGTCGAATGGGATAGTGGAGGATGGAGTTAAAGGGAAAGAGTTTCTTAAATGTGTGAGCGTAGAGACAGAGGGGTTTAAAATGAGGGTAGAAGCAATAGATAGCAAGGTGAAAAGTAAAAGTGGCAGGCTGGCAAATCCAGGGCAAAAATCAAAAAGGGCCACTTATCAGCATAATAGTATAAGGGGCAAGAGTGTTGTAAAAACAAGCCTGAAGGCTTTGTGTCTCAATGCAAGGAGCATTTGTAATAAGGTGGATGAGTTGAATGTGCAAATAGCTATTAATGACTATGATATAGTTGGGATCACGGAGACATGGCTCCAGGGTGACCAAGGCTGGGAGCTGAACATCCAGGGATATTCAATATTCAGGAGGGATGGACAGAAAGGGAAAGGAGGTGGGGTAGCGTTGCTGGTTAGAGAGCAGATTAACGCAATAGAAAGGAAGGACATTAGCTTTGAGGATGTGGAATCGATATGGGTAGAGCTGCGAAACACTAAGGGGCAGAAAACGCTAGTGGGAGTTGTGTACAGGCCACCTAACAGTAGTAGTGAAGTTGGGGATGGCATCAAACAGGAAATTAGAAATGCGTGCAACAAAGGTAAAGCAGTTATAATGGGTGACTTCAATCTACATATAGATTGGGTGAATCAAATTGGCAAGGGTGCTGAGGAAGAGGATTTCTTGGAATGTATGCGGGATAGTTTTCTAAACCAACATGTAGAGGAACCAACGAGAGAGCAGGCTATTCTAGACTGGGTATTGAGTAATGAGGAAGGGTTAGTTAGCAGTCTTGTTGTGCGTGGCCCCTTGGGCAAGAGTGACCATAATATGGTTGAGTTCTTCATTAGGATGGAGAGTGACATTGTTAATTCAGAAACAAGGGTCCTGAACTTAAAGAAAGGTAACTTTGAGGGTATGAGACGTGAATTGGCCAAGATAGACTGCCGATTGATTCTTAATGGGTTGACGGTGGATATGCAATGGAAGGCATTTAAAGACTGCATGGATGAACTATAACAATTGTTCATCCCAGTTTGGCAAAAAAAAAAATCAGGGAAGGTAGTGCATCCGTGGATAACAAGGGAAATCAGGGATAGTATCAAAACAAAAGATGAAGCGTACAAATTAGCCAGAAAAAAAGCCTACTAGAGGACTGGGAGAAATTCAGAGACCAGCAAAGGAGGACAAAGGGCTTAATTAGGAAAGGGAAAATAGATTATGAAAGAAATCTGGCAGGGAACATAAAAACTGACTGCAAAAGCTTTTATAGATATGCGAAGAGAAAAAGATTAGTTAAAACAAATGTAGGTCCCTTGCAGTCAGAAACAGATGAATTGATCATGGGGAACAAGGACATGACAGACCAATTGAATAACTACTTTGGTTCTGTCTTCACTAAGGAAGACATAAATAATCTGCCGGAAATAGCAGGGGACCGGGGGTCAAATGAGATGGAGGAACTGAGTGAAATCCAGGTTAGCCGGGAAGTGGTGTTAGGTAAATTGAATGGATTAAAGGCCGATAAATCCCCAGGGCCAGATAGGCTGCATCCCAGAGTACTTAGGAAGTAGTCCCAGAAATAGTGGATGCATTAGTGATAATTTTTCAAAACTCTTTAGATTCTGGAGTAGTTCCTGAGGATTGGAGGGTAGCTAATGTAACACCACTTTTTTTAAAAGGGAGGGAGTGAGAAAACGGGGAATTACAGACCAGTTAGTCTAACGTCGGTAGTGGGGAAACTGCTAGAATCAGTTATTAAAGATGGGATAGCAGCACATTTCGAAAGTGGTGAAATCATTGGACAAAGTCAGCATGGATTTATGAAGGGTAAATCGTGTCTGACGAATCTTATAGAATTTTTCGAGGATGTAACTAGTAGAGTGGATAAGGGAGAACCAGTGGATGTGTTATATCTGGACTTTCAGAAGGCTTTCGACAAGGTCCCACATAAGAGATTAGTATACAAACTTAAAGCACACGGTATTGGGGGTTCAGTATTGATGTGGATAGAGAACTGGCTGGCAGACAGGAAGCAAAGAGTAGGAGTAAACGGGTCCTTTTCACAATGGCAGGCAGTGACTAGTGGGGTACCGCAAGGCTCAGTTGTGGGACCCCAGCTATTTACGATATATATTAATGATTTGGACGAGGGAATTGAATGCAACATCTCCAAGTTTGCGGATGACACGAAGCTGGGGGGCAGTGTTAGCTGTGAGGAGGATGCTAGGAGGCTGCAAGGTGACTTGGATAGGTTGGTTGAGTGGGCAAATGCATGGCAGATGCAGTATAATGTGGATAAATGTGAGGTTATCGACTTTGGTGGCAAAAACAGGAAAGTAGATTATTATCTGAATGGTGGCCGATTAGGAAAGGGGGAGATGCAACGAGACCTGGGTGTCATGGTACACCAGTCATTAAAAGTAGGCATGCAGGTGCAGCAGGCAGTGAAGAAGGCGAATGGTATGTTAGCATTCATAGCAAAAGGATTTGAGTATAGGAGCAGGGAGGTTCTACTGCAGTTGTACAGGGTCTTGGTGAGACCACACCTGGAGTATTGCGTACAGTTTTGGTCTCCTAATCTGAGGAAAGACATTCTTGCCATAGAGGGAGTACAGAGAAGGTTCACCAGACTGATTCCTGGGATGTCAGGACTTTCATATGAAGAAAGACTGGATAGACTCAGTTTGTACGCGCTAGAATTTAGAAGATTGAGGGGGGATCTTATAGAAACTTACAAAATTCTTAAGGGGTTGGACAGGCTAGATGCAGGAAGACTGTTCCCGATGTTGGGGAAGTCCAGAACAAGGGGTCACAGTTTAAGGATAAGGGGGAAATCTTTTAGGACCGAGATGAGGAATACTTTTTTCACACAGAGAGTGGTGAATCTCTGGAATTCTCTGCCGCAGAAGGTAGTTGAGGCCAGTTCATTGGCTATATTTAAGAGGGAGTTAGATGTGGCCCTTGTGGATAAAGGGATCAGGGGGTATGGAGAGAAGGCAGGTACAGGATACTGAGTTGGATGATCAGCCATGATCATATTGAATGGCGGTGCAGGCTCGAAGGGCCAAATGGCCTACTCCTGCACCTATTTTCTATGTTTCTCTGTAAGTCGCCAATGGATTTTGAGGAAATCTTGTTTCTTATAGGTGCATTAACCAGTTGAAAGAAAGTAGATGGTCCCGATATTTGTGGTTCCTGGAGGAGATAGTAAGGATTACCTGAAATTGGAGAAGTCAATGTTCATACCACTGGGATGCAAACTGCCCAAGCGAAATATGAGGTGCGGCTCCTCCAATTTACGGTGGTCTTCACTCTGGACATGGAGGAGGCCCAGGACAGAAAGGTCAGATTCAGAATGGGAGGGGGAGTTGAAGTGCTGAGCCACCGGGAGATCAGGTTGGTTATTGCGAGCCCAGCTGAGGTGTTCGGCAAAGCAGTCGCCAAGCCTAAGCTTGGTCTCACTGATGTAGAACAGCTGACATCTAGAGCAGCGGATGCAATAGAGGAGGTGCAGGTGAACCTCTGCTGCACCTGGAAGGACAGCTTGGTTCCTTGAATGGAGTCAAGGGGGGGAGGTAAAGCGACAAGTGTAGCATTTCTTGCGGTTGCAAGGGAAACTGCCAGGAGAGGGGGTAGTACGGGTGGGAAGGGACGAAGTGACCAGGGAGTTACGGAGAGAGCGGTCTCTGCGGAAAGCATACAGGGGGGGAGATGGGAAGATGGGGTCACGTTAGAGGTGGCGAAAATGACGGAGGACTATCTGTTGTATGTGACGGCTGCTAGGGAAATGTTGGAAATGGTCCAGTGTATTTGAGTGCCGGATGGAAGTTAGTGGCAAAATGAATGAAGTCAGTGAGTTGTGTGCGGGTGCAGGAGGTAGCATGAATGCAGTCGTCGATATAGCGGAGGTAGTGTTCGGGGATAGGGCCACTGTTCGTCTTGAACAAGGATTGTTCGACGTACCCTATAAAGAGGCAGGCATAGCTAGGGCTCGCGTGCGTGCCCATAGCTACGCCTTGTATTTGGAGGAAATGGGAGGAGTCGAACAGTTATTAAGAATAAGGACCAGCTCCACTGGGTGGAGGAGAGTATCAGTAGACGGGGATTGGTTAGTTCTCCGGTCGAGGAAGAAACGGAGGGCTTTGACACCCTCCTGGTGGGGGATGGAGGTGTAGAGTGACTGGATATCCATGGTGAAGATGAGGGAATGAGGGCCTAGAGAACTGAAGTCCTGGAGTCGACGAAGAGCGTGTGAGGTGTCTTGAACATGGGTAGGGAGGGATTTAACCAGGGGGGATAGGATGGAGTTGAGGTATGTGGAAATAAGTTCGGTGGGACATGAACAGGCAGAGACAATGGGTCTACCAGGACAGTCAGGTTTGTGGATTTTGGGGAGAAGGTAAAATCGGATCATGCGGAGCTGGGGAACGATGAGGTTGGAGGCTTGGGGGGGCAGGGAGCCGGAGTTGATTAATTGGGATGGCTCTATTAGTTTTTCATGAATTATGACAGAAGTTCTGAGATCTGACACAAACAAAATTAATTTTAAAAGATTAAGACATTGGATAGTGAGCTCTTTGAGAGTGGAGAGCAGCCACCTTGCTGACAAAAGGTAATTTAACAAAATCGTGCATAAAGTTTTTTTTGCTGGTTTAATGTGTACCCAATTGAGAAGGCTGAACATAGAGAGAAGCAAGTGTCCAAATGGCTGTGTAAGAGGCAGGGCAACGAATGGAAGGAAGGCAAGAAATAACAGAGTGGCCTGTTCACACTGGCTGTGCTGAGGCACTGTGCTGTGTTGAGGAAAAGTGCAACTTGAGGCTTTTACTCGAGAGACTTCGGCGAGAAGGGCAAGCCCAGAGCAGCAGCAAGCGTGAAGTATAAATAGCAGCTGTTGGAAATAAATAAAGGAAGCGTGCAGGATCACGTGATGTGCTGTAGCTGCATGATGTGGGTGCTGGTGGACCCCTTGGTGGTTCCTGGCCACATCTGCAGCAAAGTGTTGCTTTATTGAGGAACTCTGGCTCAAAATTGATGACCTGGAATCTGAGCTTCAACCACTGCGGCGCATTGAGGGTGGGGAGAATTACCAGGACGTTAAGATTCTGGAGGCAGTAACGCCCATTAGATTAACTGCTTCCAATTTGGTCAGGAGAAGGAGGGTGTGACTGCAACTGAGGAAGGTCGGGAGCGCCATGAAGCATTGTGAGAGCACCCTTGGCCCGCCAACTTGTCTAGCAGGTCTGAGATTCTTGCTCCCTGTGCAGACAAACGTGGGGAGTGTAGGAAGGATGAACAACGTAACCATGACCGTGGAGTAAACCTGATGGGCTGAATGGCCTAATGCTGCCTCTATGTCTAATTAACTTGTTTTATTGTGGAACATTTCTCCTGAAATATGTTAATTTTTGCTTTAATAGCTTTTTAAAAATTATAATTGCACAGCAAACAGTTTCGATATACAAGTCAGTGAGACCAAAGATGGGTTTGTTCAAAAATAGCGAGCAGGTCAGGCAGTGTCTGTGGAGAGAGAGTCATTGTTTCAGTTTCTAAATATTTTGCAAGAATCCTACTGAATTAGTTAATCACTGTTTTGCATTATAAAGCAGTTGGATAATTCCTGCTCTTTTAGCTGAGTTTCAGTAATCCTTGCATCTTTAAGTTAAACTGACATGAAGGGCATGCATTATGATTGTCACTGTGGTTATGCTTTCAGAGATTTTGAGAACAGTGTCACCTTTGAACAAACAGTTTAAACTCCAAAGAAAACTCAATGATGATATAAACTCTTTAAGAAGGAACTGCAGATGCTGGAAAATCGAAGGTAGACAAAAGTGCTGGAGAAACTCAACGGGTGCAGCAGCATCTATGGAGCAAAGGAAATGGGCAACGTTTCGGACCGAAACCCTTCTTCAGACTGGTGGGGGGGGGGGGGGGGGGGTGGGGAGAAGAAAGGAAGAGGAGGAGCCCGAGGGCTGAGGGAGAGCTGAGAACGGGAGGAGACGGCAAGGGCTACCGGATATTGGAGAATTCATTGTTTATGCCGCTAGGGTGCAGACTGCCCAAGTGGAATATGAGGTGCTGCTCCTCCAATTTCCAGTGGTGCTCACTCTGGCCATGGAGGAGGCCCAGGACTGAGAGGTCGGACTCGGAATGGGAGGGGGAGTTGAAGTGCTGAGCCACCGGGAGGTCAGGTTTTCGGCCCGAAATGTTGCCTATTTCCTTCGCTCCGTAGGTGCTGCTGCACCCGCTGAGTTTCTCCAGCACTTTTGTCTACCACCGGGAGGTCAGGTTGGTTTATGCGGATCGAGCGGAGGTGTTCGGCGAAACGATAGCCAAGCCTGCGCTTGGTCTCACCGATGTAGATCAGCTGACATCTAGAGCAGCAGATGCAATAGATGAGGTTGGAGGAGATGCAGGTGAACCTTTGTCGCACCTGGAACGACTGCTTGGGTCCTTGAATGGAGTCGAGAGTGGAGGTAAAGTGCTTTGAGATGGTACTTGATTTATTGGTCAAACTACACCACTGAATGGCAATTCTCTTGCTCTTCCCAATTAAACACTAAACTATTGACTACCAGCTGCCTTTTCTGATCTCTACGTTAGTTGATATTGTATTTAAACCCCTCCCCCATGTTCCATGCCTGTCAATTTCAATCTACTGTCATCACTTCTTGTCTTTGGAAACCTAGGCTCCATCCCTGCAGACCATTGTCCCCTCTGCAACCTCACTTACCTCTCGTCCATGAATACCAGGGATGGACACAAAATGGTGGAGTAACTCATTGGGTCAAGCAGCATCTCTGGAGAAAGTGGATAGGTGATGTTTCGGGCTGGGACCCTTCTTCAGTCTGTTGTTTCTCTTCCATCAGTTGGGTAGATCAGCACCTGCCTTGTTTGACCAGGGATTACTTTTCACCCCAATCCTACATTACCCATCTGGTATATTCCATGGATCTAAACCGGGTCCCATTTCCTCCATGTAATGTAACATTTCAACAATGCTTCCATTCAGTGACATAATCCAAAAAAAAAAGTTATTCTCCACACGTGTAATAAGTTCTAGGTGTGTTTGCGGCAGAATTGTGGCGTGCAGTGGACAAATCTGCTGTTCTCTGAACTTGATGTGAACATTTTTCTGAGGGTGGTTTGCAAATTGCATCTGCCGGCTGCAGTACTTTGAACACAGGCTCTAGGCATGGAGGCTCAACCTTTAAATGCATCCAGGAAAATTTAAACTAATCATCATGGACCCACAGTAAGTGGAAATGCTGTCGTTGGGTTTTAGAATCACAGAGCACAGAACCAGGATTTTCAGACCACTGAGTCCATACAAACCATCAAACATTCACTTGGGTAAATCATACATTAGTCCCATTTGAAGTATTAAAGATTGCTTCTGCTGAATTTGAACTAAAATAAGGCAATATTATGAAAATGGGTCGCCAGAGGGACAAAGGATATTAGAGCATTAAGACGTAATGCTACGCAAAACCATCTTCACCATGGTGATGCAGCTTCTCCCAGTCAGGTAAAATATACCTAAATTGCTACAGTGTCTTTATGAACATCTGTGATGGTGAACCAAGTTCAGCATTGTATACTGCACAGTAACATTGCAACAATATTTCAAGATATCATTCACTTTTTTTCAAATAATATTCGTTTTGATTAGGATATGAAATTACCTTCAACAAAGCACATAAACCATGTAGAAAAACCTTTGCTGGTTTTGATGTTATAAAACGAACTGGATCTTTTCCTATTGAGGGAGAGAGCAGCCAAATTGCCAGTCTTGTTCTGCCTCAGATTGCTGCCAAGTCTTAGAATATATACGAAAATACTAATTTTCATGTCTGTTCAAGAGCATTTGTGTTTCTGTATTGTTAAACTTTCTCCCGTGTATAAAAACAATGATTATTTCTGAACAAAACATAACTTATTATTGTGTGACTCAGGATAATGCATGTGTTGCACTGAAATGTAACACAAATGTAACAGAATTTATGTGGCAAACTCTCATTGTTTCATTTATCATGTGCCTCTTTGTTGATTGAATAAGTATTGAGAAGTATGATCAGTGACAATTGTTCTTCCCACCAACAAGAGGCAGAAATGGATGACTTTGGGTTAGCTCCTTAAATATCCATTCAACACATGACAAATATTTTTACACCATAAATTTCATGTCCTGATGTAACTGGCAGCAATAAAATTAGTTACATGTATATAGTCCTAATACATTTACAGGTTTTAATAGATATTCCGCTCAATTAATCCATGCTGACCTGTCCACTCCCTTTCATATTAATCGCATGTCCCAGAACTTCTATGCCCAGGAGATGAGTGTTCATGTAGATACTTCTTAAATACTGTCAGTGGCCCAAGCTTCAACCACTCTCATGAAGTGTATTCCAGGTATTTGCCAAACCCTGGGTGAAGAAGAATCCCTTCTTGCATCTACCCAAAACCCATATCCTTTAATTTTATCTACCTCTGAAATGACAAGCAAGTTTTCAGCAGTCTACTCTACCCACATCTCATTATTGTACATATCCCAGACTATCCGACATTAATCCCTCATAATTTATATACCTCACCAAAGTGCTTCACAGCCATTGAATTTGCCCATTTTGTAAATCTGCCTGCACCTTCCCACAGTTCTGTCTGTCTTCCAGGCATTCTCCACTCACTTATCTAAAGAAACGTTGTAACGCGAAATGTCACTTGTTCCTTTCCTCCAGAGAGGCTCCCTAGTTTACACCCCAGCGGTATGAACATTGACTTCTCTAATTTCGGGTAGTCCTTGCTTTCTCCCACCTTCCCCGCCCCAGCACTCCCACAGCCTACTGTCTCCGCCTCTTCCTTTCTTCTTCCTGCCCCCCCCCCACACCCCCCCCCCCCCCCACCTCCACATCTGTCTGAAGAAGGGTCTCGACCCAAAACGTCACCTATTCCTTCGCTCCATAGATGCTGCCTCACCCGCTGAGTTTCTCCAGCACTTTTGTCTAACTTCACTATCATCAATGTGTTTGATATCCTGGACAGCATTAAATTTCTCACTGCAACGTCACCAAAATCGAGTTCACTTCATTTTAAGTTGTGGGGCTGTGCTGTGTAACTTTAGTTTTCTTTAGTGAAATTGACGTAGGATTTCAAAAGAATTCTTTTGGAATATTTTTTGAGTAGTTTGTGACTCCTTAAAGAGAAGTTTTGTCTAAATCCAGGTATTGTACAAATCAGTGCGCTTTGTCAGCAAATTGCAGAAGTCCAGAAACGGTGAACAAAAGGAATGCCTAGCTGATGTGCTTTTGTTTCTGATAATTGTGAGGAATGCTGACTAGGACAACAGAGAAAATAACTCTTTGGTGTTCTTTAAGTCGTGCCCAGTGATTTTTTTCCAAGTATATCTGAATAGGCAGGTGTGCGGGAGTAAAATTCTCATTTAAAAAAAAACCCCATAAAATTCATCCTTGGCTGCAATGAACAACATGTGGGAAGTAAAGTCAAATGAAATTCATAGCACGGAATTTATTGTTTTGTGCACTTGAGGACAAAATTATACCCAGCCATTTAGAATAATGTAAAACTCTATAGTATAAATTGGACATAAGGATAGAAAAGTATGAAGTGTTAAACACAATATAAAGAGCACATTACTAATTGAGCCACACTTTATTATAGATAATTTTGCTTTTATTCCTCCTTCAGGAACTCAAAGGAGGTAATAACTTAAGTTATTTTAGCTGCTCGGCTTGCACAGACCACAATTCACTGAGAACATCTTGAAGATGACACGAAAATTGGAGATATAGTGAGGAAAGATATCGAAGTCCAATTCACTGGATGTTTTCAAGAGAGATTTAGATAAAGCTCTTGGGGGTAAACGGGATATAGGGGAAAAAGCAGGAACGGGGCACTGATTTTGAATGATCAGCCATGATCATATTCAATGGCGGTGCTGGCTCAAAGGGCCAAATGGCCTACTCCTGCACCTATTTTCTATGTTTCTAAGTTTACAACAGGTTCTAGATCACGGGAAGGTGGGCCAAGGAATGGCAGATGGAAATTAACTCTGACAAGTGTGAGGTGTTTCATATCGATATGTTAAACCGTGACAGGACTTGCATAATAATAATAATAATAATAATAATAATAACTTTATTTATAAAGCACTTTAAACAACTGCAGTTGCCACAAAGTGCTGTACATGAGAACTCATGAACAAAAAGCTATTACAAACAATTAAAAACCATTAAAAACCGTAAAACGAAGGACTATAAAAAAACACACTAAAAATTAAAAGACATTAAAAGCACTAAAAACAGGAGCAATGCCTCAGCCAGTGTCGAAAGCCAAAGAATAAAAATGTGTTTTTAGGGAGGATTTGAAGATGGACAGTGAGGGGGCCTGTCTGATGTGCAGCGGCAAGGTGTTCCAGAGTGCCGGAGCAGCAACAGAAAAGGCTCTATCCCCTCTGAGCTTCCGCTTAGACCTTGGTACCTCAAGGAGCAGCTGATCAGCTGACCTGAGGCACCGGGCAGGAGCATATAGGTGGAGCAGCTCAGAGAGGTAAGGCGGGGCATAGTAAAATGTAGAACCCTGAAGAGTGTTGTGAAACAAATAAATCTGGGAGTACAAATGCATTTGGCATGCTTGCTTCCATTGAAAAGGATATTGACTACTGAACATTGACGACATCTTGATAATGTTATAGAGTCATAGTCGTACAATTTGGAAACTGGTTCTTCGGCCCAACCTACCCACACCGACCAACATGCCACATCTACACTTCCCAACTGCCTGTGTTTGACACAGATCCCTCTAGGCCTATCCAATCCATGTACCTGTCTAAGTGTGTCTTAAACATTGTGATAGTACTTGCAGCATTGTGATAGTTGCACAAGTCTTCGGTGAGACCACACTTAGAGTACTGTGTGTTGTTCTGGTTGTCCAGCTGTAGCAAGGATGTCATTAAATTGGAAAGGAAGCAGAAGAGGTTCACCAGGATGTTACCTTGGCTTGCAGGCTTGAATTATAGGGAGAGGCTGGATAGTCTAGGATTTTTTTCTTTGGTGTTAGGGTGACATTATTGAGTTTTATAGGTGCATGGACAAAGTAAATGCTCACAGTCTTTTTCCCAGGATAGGGGAATCTAACACAAGGGCATAGATTTAAGGTAATAGGGGAGAGATTTAACAGGGGTCTGATGGGCAGCTTTTTAATGCAGTTGGTTGTCTGTATATTGACCAAGCTTCCAGAGAAGGCTAGAGAAACATGCAATATCTTAAAAATATATTTGGGCATATTATAGGGATAATGGGCCTGTCCCACTTTAGCGATTTTTGGGGCGACTACAGGCGACTGCCGCAAAATTTTCAACATGTTGAAAATTTTTCGGCGACATTGGCGACAATTTTTGTTGTCGTAAGTGCTGTCGTAGGTTGTTGCCAGGTGTCCATTAAAACTAGTCCCTGGCAGTCGCCAAAAGAGTCGCTTAAGTGGGACAGGCCCTTAAGGTGAGCTGACGGGGACGTTTCCATGATGAAAAGATCTATGATTCTAAGACTCTAAATGAACTCTTTGTTCTATAAACTCGTGACGTGTTCATATTTTTATGGCTGCATGAATTGTTGCTAAATGGGACAGATCCAAAACATTCCATTGTATTGACTTCAGCTACAATTATTTGTAAGCTTTGTACAGAACTGCATGTAATACTGGAATCTACCAATGTAGCTAAATGTGGTATTGGCACCTCCTGTCAACTCAACTGTTGTATTTTCAAAGGTTTTCAGTCGACAAATGCATCCAGGAGTATTGCAGCAGAATAAGATTTAACATTAACAATGTACTCGATAAAATAGGATAACGAGATGCCGAGAAATGTCTTGAACTAACATTACTATCAATGATATGTATACATGTGTTTGAATACAGAAACATTTAGAGCAGCATCTTTTCATTTTAATTCTTTTGTTTTACTTCTCCCAAGCCACGTTCTTTGATTATTCTTTAGATTTTGTCAGTATTATGTGATTGGGTATTTGCGTCAGATCTCTGATTAGTCTGCATAAAAGCAATTGTTCAGAAAATCATTCCTGTACATTAAATAATAAAAGCACATTTTACTCAAAAACAATGAGATCTTAATTCAGCTGACCATCATATCTGATATTTGATTCTGAATTCTAAACATAGCAGGAGCTTCCCCCTAAATCTCGAAATAAACTACTTGGATGGGATTAACCTACTTTTGACAAATGGAAGACAGCTGGGAGGAATTATTTATGGTTGTAAATACTGAGCAACTAACAAGAAACTAAACAGTGTTGTGTGATTGCACGGACTCAACGTAACATTACATTTTACGGATCTTTGAAATGGGTTTGAAAAATGAAAATGATTGTCGGATATTAAGAACAAATAGTTATTTCTAACCCTTTACTTTTACCACATCTCAGATAATTGTGACAAAGGTGATGAAAGATGTTTTGGTCATGATGACAAGGCTATTGATATAGTGTTGGGTGTATCAAGTACGTAGCTTCATAATTATTTCATAAAATAACTGCCATGGCATCTATTATGATATCATAGATATCAACTCCTATCGTGATAGCCCTCTCTGGCTTTACCCTATCCTGTTGTGCTTCAGAGCCAAACCTGCTTTCACAGACCTGACTGCTGCTACTGCTCTCCTCTGAATAGTCATCCCTCACAACAGTATCCAAAAGGATGTTTGTTTTCGAGAGCGAATGACCACAGAGAAACTCGTGCATCAAGGAGGGAAAGAGCTCATTGTGGACATCCTTGTTGAACATTGGCATCTCCTGAATACACGTGTTGGGGAACTGGAGCAGCAGTTGGATGGCCTCGGGGGCCATCTGGGAAAAGGAGAGTTTCCTGGACAAGACCTACAGTGAGATTGTCACACCAAGGATACAGGAAGAGTGAAGGTGAGACTATGAGAAAGAGGAGTAAACGTGGAGTGCAGGAGACCCTGGTGGCTGTACCTACTGAAAGCAGGTACACCCTCTTGGGAGCAGACAACACAACAAGATTGAGTGGTAGCCAGGGCTGTGATTCCAACCCTGGTGCTGAAGCTCAATGGGGAAGAACCATAGTGACGGGAGACTACATCGTCAGAGTTGCAGAAAGGAGATTCTGCAGCAGCAGGCGAGACTCCGGGATGGTGTGTTGTCTCCCTGGTGCAAGGGACCAGGATGCCTCGGAGCAGATTCATGGCATCCTCCAGAGTGAGGGGGAGCAGCCGGAGGTTGTTGTGCATGTTGAAGTCAATGTTCATACCGCTGGGGTGTAATAAACTACCCAAGCGAAATATGAGGTGCTGTTCCTCCAATTTGCATAGGACCTCACTCTGACAATGGAGGAGGCCCAGGACAGAAAGTTCAGATTGGGAATGGGAGGGAGGGTTGAAGTGCCGGGCTACCGGAAGATCAGATAGGTTAAGACGGACTGAGCGGAGGTGTTCAGCGAAACGATCACCGAGCCTGCACTTGGTCTCGCCGATGTAGAGAAGTTGTCATCTGGAACAGCGGATACAGTAGATGAGGTTGGAGGAGTTTGCTGTGCCGCATCAACTGTTTGATAATGTGGATATCGTGGGTCCGCTGCCTCTGTCCCGGCTCATCACGCGTCTCCTCACGTTGGTGGATCGTTTTATGCGTTGGCTGGAAGCTGTTCCGCTAAAAATAAAAAATAAATAAAAAAAGAAAGTCCAGAACAAGGGGTCACAGTTTAAGGATAAGGGGATTAGGACCGAGATGAGGAAAAAAATTTTCACACAGAGAGTGGTGAATCTCTGGAATTCTCTGCCACAGAATGTAGTTGAGGCCAGTTCATTGGCTATATTTAAGAGGGAGTTAGATGTGGCCCTTGTGGCTAAAGGGATCAGGGGGTATGGAGAGAAGGCAGGTACAGGATACTGAGTTGGATGATCAGCCATGATCATATTGAATGGCGGTGCAGGCTTGAAGGGCCGAATGGCCTACTGCACCTATTTTCAATGTTTCTACCTCTGCTGCGCCCGTGCCTGTGCCCTTGCTGCCCATTGGATTACTCGTTTTGTTGTGCCTGTGGACATTTCCTCGGACCGGGAGCCTCAGTTCACTTCTGAGTTGTGGTCAACTATGGCTCGCCTGTTGGGGGTTCAGCTCCACCATACTATGGTCTACCATCCCCAGTCGAACTGTTTGGTGAAGCGCTTTCACCGGCATTTGAAGGCCGCCCCCCAGGCATGACTTACTTGGCCAGAGTGGATGGACAAGTTACCTTGGGTGTTGCTGGGGATCCGCACTGCCCCCAAGGAGGATTTGGCTTCCTCATTGACAGAGCTGGTGTATGGTGCTCCGCTTGCGGTTCCAGGGGATTTTGTTCCGGTGGTGCATGGGTAGCAGGAGCTGCCTTCCTCGGTGTTGGTTTGCGGCAGAAGGTGGGCATGCTTGCTCTGGTTCCGACATGGTGTGGTGCCTTCACATGTTCCAGCTGCTCCTCGGGACCGTGCTTTTGTGTTCCTGCGCTGTGACGCGCATCGCCGCCGTTGCTGCGGCCTTGCAAGGGGCTCTTCCATTTACTGCAGAGCGGTCTTCCGACTTTTGTTTTGGACATAGGGTGGGCAACGTGAGACTGTGTTGGTGGCTCGGTTGAAGCCCGCTCATGTCGACCTGATTCGACCTGTGTTGGTGGCCCTGCCTCGTGGTCGGGGGCGTCCGAGGTCCTCACCACTCCCGCATTCGCCTTCCTCAGGGGAGTGCCCTGTGGGGGGGGGGGGGGTGTTTGTACGAGGTCCGGCCGCCTCGTTCGTCTACCCTTTCGGTTTCGTGCTTCGGGTTCTGGGGGGGGGTCCTGTGGTGCCACCCGGTGGTTAGGCCACTTGAATTCGAACCCTTGGCAGTCGGGGGTAGGGTAACGTGACTGGGTAATGGCAGGAAGCAGTTGTCACTAGGTTCAGGGGTGTGCCCTAGTATGGAGACCTGGGTCAGCCCTCCCCATTCGCGTGTGTGTTGATCTCTTTACCGGAGCAATAAAGTTCTCTTTGTTTTCACCACACGTGGCTTGTTTATTCGCCCACCATAACAATCTCATTGAATGGCAGGCCAGGCTTGAGAGGCTAAGTGGCTTTCTCCTGCTCGGACTCTCTTGTGTTGTGATAAGATACAAGGATAAGAGAGGTTGTGTCATTGTATGAAAGGGCAAGTGTCAAGGCTTTTAAAATTTACGAGAAGACACCCTTTTTCCGACAGGTTTACGAGATTTAATTAAGATCCTTTCAATCTTATGTATTTGTTTTCATGTGTATTAAATTATTTCAACTATTGTATTGCATATCCTTATGTGCCAAGGCAGCGGTGGTAATAATAATAATAATAATAATAAGCTAAACTGGGCATTCAACTTTCTGGGGTCTGATGCACACTTCTTTTCTACAAGTGGTGACTTCAGGGACAACATTAAATAGCTCCAGTGCACCTGGTGACACTCTCGTGACCAGCGTCGTGGAGCAGAGAATGTGTAGAGATACAGCCGGTGGATGTTGAGGCAGAAAGGTATTTCAACTGCTCATCATCTCACATGTCATGTCCCGAGGACCCTCTTGGATCAACATACGCAATACCATGTCAGCTGTTAATGGAAAATGATGCCATTGTGACATTTTCATCGTTTCCCACTCATCGCTCGGGTATTTTTGGATGACGCAGACTAAGATTTATTTAGAGTTTATGTGCTCGCTGATACACATTGATCTCCATTTTGACTAACTGGTTACTCTACCGTGGATTTGGGTACTAACTATTTGTGACCTCGAGGGTAATGCAGTCACAAAATGTCGCTTCCAGAGGACATTGGCAACCTACATGCTCCTGAGATCAAAAGTATTATCCACTGGTCAAGCCGTTACTTCACAATGTTCTTGACCTTCAGATAGGCTACCATGAAAATGTTATAGTCCTTGATGCACCGACTATGCAAAATAATGTATTTTTCAGAGGCTACATGCTGTGACGGCTTAATGAATGTTATACATCTTCCTACCTTGGATTGGCTTAGATGTGTACCAAGACCTTAACTGAGTCAGATAATGCAGTCCAAATAGGATTCGTTTTCCAAGAAACCTTGTATAACCTGTAAATTCATTTTGATTAGCAGGAAAATAAATATGACTGCTTGAGAATGGTCTTTAAACCAGATCAGTCGTTGCTTATCCTGTTCTAGCCTGGCAGTAACTGCATCACTTCCTTCAAGTGTTTCTCATGACTCGCCTTGATGTCGGGTGGTTAATTGTTTAAAAAAGACAGCGATTTTTTAGGAAAACGCTCTCATTGCTGTTTTGATGGTGTTAGATTCCTAATTTCATAATTGGTCAATGTGCCTTCAAAGATGCATGTTCCTCTGCACCCAGCTACTTTGAATCGACCTTGCTCTGCCCCAATAGTATTTTAACCCTTTCAGACAGCCACTTGTAAAGTAGGATCTGAAGATGGGCCTCAACCCGAAATGTTGCCCATTCCTTCTCTCCAGAAATGCTGCCTGTCCTGCTTAGTTTCTCCAGCTTTTTATGTCTCTCATCACTTGTAAAGTAACATTCTTTGAAGTTTATGTTGTATTAACTCGAACTAAAATCATAGTTAGAGGTTTTGTGGGCCCAAGCACAGCCAGTGTGCCACTGAGGTATTGCTGCCAATTTAGAAAAGTCTCTATTCCTTGATTTTGCTGTAAGGAGGCACTCTTTCATCTGCTGCAAGTGTTTTTAATGGAAAATGTTGCTGTCTGGGAATCAATTCGGCATTCATTTGCCCATTGGAAATCACTAAAATGTGCTGCAAATTTGTATTTTGTAGTTCCAATGGGACATATTCCAGGAAGAGTTGTGAGTGGAATGGCTTCTGACTTGTGATGTCTCCATTTGTGAGGCATGCAGTCTCTCTCCCATGGAAGCCTACATGGCCCACATAGAGCTGTGTGTGTAGTTCCTGATCCCCTTCCACTCTGGGACCCGTTTACTTCTCGACCTACTTCTCTTCCTGAACTGGTCTCTCAGTTAAGGAGCTGTTGTGCGGGATGCAGCCGACTGTCCCATATTACACAGAGCTGCTTGGAGTGTACTGCACTGTGTCCCCAGGTCGACGTGGACTGTGGAGTCTCCTCTTATGATATACCATAGAACTTTATTTATCCCAGGAGGGAAATTGATCTGCCAACAGTCATAAAACACAAGCTACATAAAACATGAAATTAAAGTAACGAGTGGAAAGGATTGGGGATGTGCAAAGATTTGTGGGGGGTGGGGGGGTTGGGTGGGAAGAGAGAGAGAGCGTGGGAGGGAAGTCAGTCTACCCCATAACAGAAGGGGGAAGAGTTGTGCAATTTGAAAGCCACAGGGAAAAAGGATCTTCTATGGCGTTCTGTGCTGCATCTTCGTGGAACCAGTCTGTTCCTGAAGGTACAACTCGGGTTGATTCGTGTGTCATGGAGGGGGTGAGCTGTATTGTCCAAGATGCTCTGCAGTTTGAGGAGCATCCTCCCCTCCAAGACCACCTCCCATGAATCCAACTCCACCCCCAGGACAGAGCCAGCCTTCCTGATGAGTCTTGGGGAAGTACAGTGGCTTGGTCCACTGTACTGCTGGGGTGCCATAGTATTCATCACAGTGATACTCTGCAGGAGTTCATGGGAGACACATTGGTGTGGGAAGCCATGCAAGGAGAGGGCAGGCACTATCACCCAAGGTCAAACTCTCACGGCTGTGCTAATCATGAAAGACTGAGACCACAGTAAAGAGAACCTGCCAAATGAAGGAGCCATATGAGCTTCCTGGACCCCTGCCATTGACCTTGAGAACATTCCTTGCATGGTCACAATGACCTACACGTCGAAATAGGAGCCTTGCAATTCGAGAAGCATTTAGAGTTTTAAAGGAGAGCCCAGGCACCATCTATTGCAGCCTAGGTTTTAGGAAGTCGCAAGTGTTTGCTCGTCCACAGGCTTGTGACCAAAGGAGGAAGGCCGCTTCTTGACAATAAGAGGATCAGGAACTTCCCTAATGCTGCAGTGGCAGTAAACTATCAGATTTGGCATAGTCGCCCAAAGCTGCCAACGATAATCCCAGGCATTATGACATTAATCGTGAAAGTCACTTGTGGGAAGAGCAGACTGGGACATGGGGATAAAGCTCGGGGCCTGACAGAAATGTCACACATCTCTGAACGTGAACTCTCAAAGCATCCGTTCTCTGGGAAGACTGAAATAGGTGTCCATGAGTGCGTGCGAGCATGATCCCTCCACAGTCTTCAATTATTTAATTGCATTGCATCCTCCTTCTGGGTATACAAACTTTTCCAGATATCAGCAATGCCAGGCTGAAGCACTCTCTTCAAGTGCCGCCCCTGGAGTCACCCAGAAATAGTTTACACGTGTCAAATTCTCAGCTGAAGTCAATTCAAGTGGCTATTGTGAATAGAAATATTTTTCAGCCTTTGAAAATATCCTCCAAAGAGATCTGCGTCAGCACACCGTAGTTTAAAGTTTCAATGGGAGTGGCCCTCCAAATATCATTGTTAACAGATTAAACTGCACCATAGAGATCTGCTGGGCAATTGACTGCTGCACGATCAATGTTACTTGGACCAGTGATAGTTATACAGCATGAAAACAGACCTTTTGGCCCAAATTGTCCATGCTACCAAGGTGCTCAATCTAAGCTAGTCCATTTGCCTGTGTTTGGTCCATATTCCTCTAAAACTTTCCAAACCCATCTACCTGTCCAAATGTTTATTAAATGTTAGTATTGAACCTGCCTCAATTACTTTGTCTGGCAGCTCTGTTCAGATAATCCCATCGATGGTGTGAAAAAGTTGCCTCTTGGCTTCCTAACAAATCATTCCCGTCTCGCCCAATACCTATGTCCTCCTCGTCTTGATTCCCATATTTTAGGAAAAAGATCTATTCCCCATGTGAATTTATATACCTCTATACGGTCACCACTCTGCCTCCACGCTCCAAGGAATAAAGTCCCAGCCTGCCCATCTCTCCCTAAAGGTCAGGTTCTCGTGTCCTGGCAATATCCTTGTAAATTTTCTCTTCACTTTTTTTTCTACTGGCAGCTTTCCTATTGCATGGTGACCAAAACGGAACTCATTACTCCTCAGGTGGCCTCGCCAAAATCTTGTATAACTGTAACATAATATCCACACTTGTATACCCTTGACTGATGAAGGCCAGCGTGCCAAAATTCGTCTTCACCACCCTATCTACATTTTATGCCGCTTTCAGGGAACAATGTATTTGTACTCCAAGATCTCTCTGCTCTATGACACTCCCAAGGGCCCTACCATTCATTGTTTGGGTCCTGTGAATACAACACCTCACACTTAACTAAATTAAGCTAAATTTGCGATTAATCGGACCTCTTATTCAACTGATTAAGATCCCACTGTAATTCTTCATAAAGTTATTCACTGTTTTATGCCCCCAATTTTTGTGACATCTGCAAGTCTACTAATCATACCTTGTACCTTCTTGTCCAAATTGTTGATATAGATGACAAACAATATTGGTTCCAGTGCCAATCCCTGAGGCACACCATTTGTCACAGGGTTCCTCTGTGATAAGCAATCTTTCACCACCACAATCTGCTTCCTACCATGAAGCCCATTCTGTATCCAGTTAGCTCACTCTCCCTGGATCCCATGCAATCTACCTTTCGAAGCAGATTATCACACGGAACCTTATCAAAGGCCTTGCTGGTCTATTTAGACCCATCTAAGGCCCTGTCCTCATCAACTTTCTTTGTTATTTCTTTTATAAAGCTGAATGAAATTTGTGGGACACTATCTCCCACACACTAAGCCATGTTGACTTTATTTAATTTTAAACTGGAAATTATGGAAAATAATGTTGCACGAAGATTGATGTCCTGAGGAGTGTTCTGTACACACAATGTATATCCAAATGGAGATGCCTAATCTCATTGACAGTAAGGTGAATATGACCTGGAAATAGTACATTCACATTCTCCTCTGGGTTAAATAAATGTAATCACTGAGCACAGTAAAATGCAGTTTATTGTGATCTAATTTCTTGAGGTGAACGAAACCAAGATCTGGGGTAGACAAAATGCTGGAGTAACTCAGCGGACAAGCAGCATCTCTGGAGAGAAGGAAAGCATCTGCAGTTCTTTCCTACACAAAACCAAAATCTGCCTGTCTACTCCTATGATGTTCATCTTAACCATAATTCTGCCCTCCATAATATTTGGGACAAAGACCTGTCATTTATTTATTTGCCTCTGTACTCCACAATTTGAGATTTGTAATTTAAAAAAATCACATGTGATTAAAGTGCATATTGTCAGATTTTATTAAAGGGCATTTTTATACATTTTGGTTTCACCATGTAGAAATTACAGCTGTGTTTATATTTAGTCCCCCCCCCTTTTCAGGGCACCATAATGTTTGGGGCACATGGCTTCACATGTGTTTGTAATTGCTCAGGTGTGTTTAATTGCATCCTTAATGCAGTTATAAGAGAGCTCTCAGCACCTAGTCTTTCCTCCAGTCTTTCCATCACCTTTGGAAACTTTTATTGCTGTTTATCAACATGAGGGCCAAAGTTGTGCCAATGAAAGTCAACGAAGCCATTATGAGGCTGAGAAACAAGAATACAACTGTTAGAGACATCAGCCAAACCTTAGGCTTGCCAAAATCAACTGATTGGAACATAATTAAGGAGAAAGAGAGCACTGGTGAGCTTACTAATCGCAAAGGGACTGGCAGGCAGACCGACAGATCAAAAACACTCTTCAGGATTTGGGTGTAGATTTGTCAATGACCACTGTCCGCAGAAGACTTCATGAACAAAAATACAGAGACTACACTGCAAGATGCAATGCACTGGTTAGCTTCAAAAATAGGATGGCCCTGTTACAGTTTGCCAAGAAGTACTTAGAAGACCAACCACAGTTCTGGAAAAATGGCTTGTGGACAGATGAGATGAATATTAACTTATATCAGAGTGATGGCAAGAGCAAAGTATGGAGGAGAGAAGAAACTGCCCAAGATCCAAAACATACCACCTCATCTGTGAAACACAGTGGTGGGGGTCTTATGGCTTGGGCATGTATGGCTGCTGAAGCTTCTGGCTCGCTTAACTTCATTGATGATACAACTGCTGATGGTAGTAGCATAATGAATTCTGAAGTCTATCGACACATCTTATTTGCTCAAGTTCAAACAAATGCCTCAAAACTCATTGGCCGGCACTTCATTCTACAGCAAGACAATCCCAAACATACTACTAAAGCAACAAAGGAGTTTTTCAAAGCTAAAAAATGGTCAATTCTTGAGTGGCCAAGTCAATCACCTGGTCTGAACCCAATTGAGCATGCATTTTATAGGCTGAAGAGAAAACTGAAGGGGACTAGTCCCCAAAACAAGCATAATTGAATTGAATTGAATTGAATTGAATCCTTTATTTGTCATTCAGACCTTTCGGTCTGAACGAAATGCTGTTGCCTGCAGCCATACATGTAATAATAACAAAACACAATAAACACAAATTAACATCCACCACAGTGAGTTCACCAAACACCTCCTCACTGTGATGGAGGCAAAAGTCTTAGAGTTACTGTCTCTTCCCTCCTCTTCTCCCTCTGCGCCGAGGCGATACCCCACCGGGCGATGGTAAGTCAGTCCCGCGGCTCAACCGAGCTCCGCGAACGGGCCGGTTCAAGCTCCGCGGCCCGGGGGGTGGTCAAAGCTGCCCGCGCTGTTGCAACGGGTGCTCCGGAAAACAGGCACCAGCCTGTGACCTGCGAGCTCCTGACATTGTCCTCCACCGGCCCGCGGCCGAGCCCCGGATCCAGGTCGCCGCCGCCTCAGCCGCCGTAGCACCGTCTCCGCTCCGCACCGGGCCGCCCACAAGGCAGCGTCTCAGCCCCGCACCGGGCTGCCCCCACGGAAGCACCTTCCAGCCGGGAGCCGGTCCGCCCGCACGGCAGCGTCTCAGCCCCGCACCAGGCTGCTCACACGGGAGCGCCTTCCAGCCAGTAGCCGTGCCGGCCGCACGGGAGTGTCTCAGCCCCGCACCGTCCGCCCTCACCGGAGCGCCGAGTCGTGCCGCTACCCAGACGTCGCCACAGCTCGAAGACGGCCAGCCTCGCGTTGGTGAGTCCTGGCTGGCTCTACCTCCGGACCCTCGAGGTCGGTCGCAGGTTGGAGGCCGCCAGCTCCGCCATTAGGCCTCAGCGCAGACGGGGGAAGAGAAGGGGAATACGACAAAAAGTCGCATTCCCCCGAAGGGAGAGACAGAAAGCTCTGTTTCACCCTCCCCCCACACACATAACACCACCTAATAACCAAAAAATGTACTAAACTAGACAAAAAAAAAACAACATAAAAAGTAAAAACAGACAGACTGCAGGCGAGCCGCAGCTGTATCACAGCGCCGCCACTTCCGGAGTGGCGGTGCTGTGATGCTGCTGACTGCAATAGAGGTCTGGCAGAGCATCACCAGAGAAGACACCCAGCAACTGTTGATGTCCATGAATCGCAGACTCTATGCAAAGGATATACAACAAAATACTAAACATGACTACTTTCATTTACTTTACATTGATGTGTCCCAAACATTATGGTGCCCTGAAAATGGGGGGGGGGGGGGGGGGGGGAAGGGACTATGGATAAACTGCTATAATTTCTACATGGTGAAACCAAAATGCATAAAAATGGCCTTTATTAAAATCTGACAATGTGCACTTTAACCACATGTGATTATTTTTTTTTCTATTACAAATCTCAAATTGTGGTGTACAGAGGCAAATAAATAAATTATGGGTCTTTGTTCCAAACATTAAGGAGGGCACAGTAAGTCTGCAAAATTATGGAGAATTGAGATGTAAGTGGCTCAATTCAAATGATCTTACCACTTATAGACTCCCAATGTTGGAGTAATTCAGCGGGTCATGCAGCAATTCCAGAGAGCAGGGCTAGGTGACGTTTCGTGTCAGAACCCTCTTCAAACTGATTGTGGGGAGAAAGAACTGGAAGCAAGAAAAGACCAGGACATATTGGGGCTGGCAACAGATGTGGTCAAGGAGGGTGGTTCCAATTTATACTATTGTTGGCATGGGACAGTGTGATCTCACTGGCACAGGGCAGTCCATCTTTGGATTCCCAGATGAACTGGAAGATGGCCCGAGTGATCAGCAAGGCTGAGGAGCAGGAGGACGGCCACACCTATGACAAATACAGCAGCCCCAATTGGCACATTTTTCCAGTTATCGAGAGAGAGCGAGCATTTCTTCCACTGTCTCTATCTTTGGCTATCCACCTCACAAAATGTTGTGTGCCTCGGCCACTGTGAATTAATTAGCCATGCCTTGTTTTTCATCAACAGAATCAGTTTTGGGGCTGCGCACACATCATATCCACAACCCCACCTTCCTCCACAACCTGGCTGCCCAGTGTCCATTCTCTGACTAGAGTGAAAAACACGAGTTGCCTAGTGACGACAAAGGGATACCAACCCTTTGCAAATTGGAACAACCTTACTATACTGCACCACTCACCCACAGGTCCCAATACTCACCACTCCCTACAGAGGAAGGGGGGGTGGAGGGGGAGGGGGTGGAGAGGGAGGGGGTAGATAGAGAGGGAGGGGTAGGGAGGGAGAGGAGGTAGATAGAGAGGGAGGGGAGTAGAGAGGGAGGATACAGGGAGGGAGAGGGGCAGAGAGGGGGGGGGGGGGGTAGAGACCGCACCCCATCTCCCTCCTCACTCCCATTCCCTGCCGCAGCGACCTGAGCCATGGTGCCCGCACACTTCATTGTGACGTCATATCTTTAAAGATGGCGAAGTCAGAATGAAGCATCAAGCAATGAGAATGAAACAGGTCAACCGTTTGGGAGGTGGTAAAGCGTTTGAGGAATGTTCTGGAAATGCGGCCCTCCCCCAACGTCACTTGAATCTCGTGGAATAATCTGTGTGTGAAATGGTCTCCGAGCCGAGCCATCGTGCCCGCCCACCTCATTGTGACGTCATCAGTGGAAGCTGGTCATTTTAAAAGTTTTTTTTTAAAACTTTAATCAGCAGCAAGTCGTGAAATAAAGCATAAAGTTTTAAGTGAAGCTGATCACTGTTTAGAGGGGAAAAATGTGTCAGAATATGTAAAAATCTTATTGTTACTGCATAGTGTTTTTGCGAAAATATAAAGACACACACATATATATACACACACATACACACAAATATACAAGATGAGAGTTTTAAAGTTATAGATGTCCCAAAACGATTGAAAGCAGGATAAATATGCAAAATACTTGTATAAACTGTAACCCGGCAGCAAGGGAGAACATGAAATGCCCCATTAGTTATTATTCTCTCCATGAACATCTTCAGTGTTGAGACTTGTATCCAGAATACTTGGTCTCAAGATGCTTGGCCTTTGTACAATAGTTTTTGTCTTATTGAAACGTGAAACACTCCACAACCAAAATTGCTGTTAAATTGCAATCACAGCTTTAACTTCAGTGCTCTGCAACCAATAGTATTTATAAAACAATGGCATGGTATAATCTGCCAGTGCAGAATTATTTGGCTCACAATTGATTTGAAAATTCTGGTTACATTTGTATCATAGCAGTCAGTGGTGTGAGAAGAGTTTTGACGGTGCAGCTACTAGAATTTACTTAGTGTGAAGCTCTCACTGAATAGCTTAGTCGACCACAATCATGTATTAGCATACATAAGCTTGTATGTCAAAAGCCGACACTCATTAGAATGTGCAACAGGCTCGCAATAGCAGTATGGTTCTGTACATTCATGCTTTCATCAATATTAAGAAACTCTAGCTCAAATGTGGGAAGGAAGAAGACATCATGGGAATTATTCCCCAGTTGAAATACTCTGTGAAATACCGGACCACCCCAGACGATTTTGGTTCTTTCCAAAGGTGGAGCAACAAATTGGTCTGTATCTCTATTGACTGCGATTATTCGTTTAGTTTTGATAGCTAGAGGCTCTGCAGAGTAAATGTATGGATTTCATAAGTGAAATGAAGAAGAATGTTAACAAAGTAGACATTTGCCATTTTCACAATGTATCATTGAAGTAAATTTCTGTTCAGTAAGTTGGCATGTTAACATAGGAACAGGGTCATTTTTCCATTCCTGAAACCACAGCCTTCATTCTTTCTTAATTCCATATATTTGTCTTGATTTCAGACCGTGTTATGTATTTGTTTGAGAAAAATTAGTTAGTATTACCAATTCATATTACCTTGCAATCAGCATTTTTTTTGGTGAAGGTGTTTAGTCATCTGTTGTGAAAAAAGTAATTTCTATTTTTATCGTGATCTTTTAAGTTTTACCTGCTTCACTATGGACTGAATACAGACAAATTTAGGCATGTAGTTAGCCGAAGGCTTGGATTAGCTTCATATCCAGCCCTTGCTTTATGTCAGCTGCAGCTGGCACGTCTGCTGTGATCCCATTCATTTGAGTCACTGATCATCATTGAAAGGGGATGAGATGAGCTAACGTTTTGTTGGCAAAAATAAACAGATGGAGGAACTCTGGGGATTAGACAGCATCTGTAGAGGCAGAGGGATGGTTGACACTCTGTGTCATGATCCTCAATTAGGAGTGTAGAGGGGAGATGGCCAAAATGGGAAGGCGAGATGGAGGGGTGAGGCAAGAGCTGCCAAGCAATAGGTGGAACCCCGGTTAGGAGCAGGTGGAAATTGGTGGTGGGGAAGGGAGGGTAGAGGCTGGGACGTGATAAATGGAGACAACAAAGGGCTGCAGCTTCTCGAATCCGATCAGTAAGGAGAAAGGGCAGCATGGTGGCGCAGTTGTTGTTGCAATCTGAAATCAATAGACAATAGGTGCAGGAGTAGGCCATTCGACCCTTCGAGCCAGCACCGCCATTCAATGTGATCATGGCTGATCATCCCCAATCAGTACCCCGTTCCTGCCTTCTCCCCATATCCCCTGACTCCGCTATCTTTAAGAGCCCTATCTAGCTCTCTCTTGAAAGTATCCAGAGAACCGGCCTCCACCACCCTCTGAGGCAGAGAATTCCACAGACTCACAACTCTCTGTGAGAAAAAGTGTTTCCTCGTCTCATTTCTCAATAGCTTACCCCTTATTCTTAAACTGTGGTCCCTGGTTCTGGACTACCCCAACATCGAGAACATGTTTCCTGCCTCTGGCATTTCCAAACCCTTAATAATGTTATATGTTTCAATAAGATACCCTCTCATCCTTCTAAACTCCAGAGTATACAAGCCCAGCGCTCCATTTTCTCAGCATATGACAGTCCCGCCACCCCGGGAATTAACCTTGCTGCACTCCCTCAATAGCAAGAATGTCCTTCCTCAAATTAGGGGAGCAAAATTGCACACAATACTCCAGGTGTGGTCCCACTAGGGGCCTGTACAACTGCAGAAGGACCTATTTGCTCCTATACTCAAGACTTCTTGTTATAAAGGCCAACATGCCATTAGCTTTCTTCACTGCCTGCTGTACTTGCATGCTTACTTTCATTGACTGATGAACAAGGACCACCAGATCCCGTTGTACTTCTTTTTTTCCCAACTAGACACCATGTAGTAATCTGTCTCCCTGTTTTTGCTACCAAAGTGGATAACCTCCCATTTATCCACATTAAACTGTATCTGCCCACTCACCCAACCTGTCCGAGTCACCCTGCATTCTCATAGCATCCTCCTCACAGTTCACACTTCCACCCAGCTTTGTGTCATCTGCAAATTTGCTAATGTTACTTTGAATCCCTTCATCTAAATCACTGATGTATATTGTAAATAGCTGCGGTCCCAGCACCGAGCCTTGCCCACTAATCTCCTATGTCGACCTTATCAAATGCTTTCTGAAAGCCCAGGTTCATTACATCCACTGTAGTGTCCCTTGCCATCTCACTTGTCCATTTTCCTAGTTACATCCTCAAATTCAGAAGATTAGTCGAGCATGATTTCCCCTTCATAAATCCATGCTGACCCGGATCGATCCTGTTACTGCAATCCAAATGTGCCACCATTTCATCTTTTATAATTGACTCCAGCATCTTCCCCGCCACCAATGTGAGGCTAACTGGCCTTTAATTCCCTGTTTTCTCTCTCCCACCTTTCTTAAAAAGTGGGATAACATTAGTTACCCTCCAGTCCACAGGAACTGATCCTGAATCTAAAGAACATTGAAAAATTATCACCAATGCGTCCACGATTTCTAGAGCCACCTCCTTAAGTACCCTGGGATGCAGACTATCTGGGACTGGGGATTTATCAGCCTTCAGTCCCATCAGTCTCCCCAACAGCATTTCCTGCCTAATTTGGATTTCCTTCAGTTATTCGATCACCCCAGATCCTCTGGCCACTACTATATCAGGAAGATTGTTTGTGTCCTCCTTAGTGAAGACAGATCCAAAGTACCTTTTCAACTCATCTGCCAATTCCTTGTTCCCCATACTAAATTCAAAATGTTCAGTCTTCAAGGGTCCAACTTTGGTCTTAACTAATTTTTTCCTCTTCACATACCTAATAAAGCTATTACTATCCTCCTTTATATCATTGGTTAGCTTACCTTCGTACCTCATCTTTTCTCCCCGTATCGCCTTTTTAGTTATCTTCTGTTGCTTCTTTAAACATTAGCCAATCCTCTTGCTTCCCGCTCATCATTGCTACGCTGTACTTCTCTTTTATTTTTATACTGTCCCTGACATCCCTTATCAGCCACGGTCGCCCCTTACTCCCCTTGGAATTTTTCTTCCTCTTTGGAATGAACTGATCCTGCACCCTCTGTATTATTCCCAGGAAGACCTGCCATTGTTGTTCCACTGTCATCCCTGCTAGGGTATCTTGCCAGTCAACTTTGGCCAGCTCCTCCCTCATGGCTCCATAGTCACCTTTATTCAACTGTAACACTGACATCTCCGATCTACCCTTCTCCCTCTCCAATTGTAGATTAAATTTGACCATATTATGGTCACTACCCCCTAATTACTCATTAACCTCAAGTTCCTTTATCAAATCTGGTTAAAATCTAAATCCACCATTGCCTTCACTCTGGTAGGCTCCAACAGAAGCTGTTCTAAGAATCCATCACGGATGCACTCCACAAGCTCCCTTTCTTGGGGTCCAGTACCAACCTGATTTTCCCAGTCTACCTGCATGTTGAAATCTCCCATAACAACCGTAGCATTACTTTTACTACATGCCAATTTTAACTCCTAATTCTTAAGTCCCACTTGGGTCTTTTTACCCTTACAATTCCTTAGTTCTATCCATACTGACTTCACATCTCCTGTTTCAATGTCACCCCTTGCAAGGGACTGAATTTCATTCCTCACCAACACAGCTACCCCACCCCCTCTGCCCATCTGTCTGCCTTTTCGATAGGAGGTATACCCTTGAATATTCAGTTCCCAGCCCTGGCCCACTTGCAGCCATGTCCCTGTAATTCCCACAACATCATACACAAATCAAGACTGCTACATGGAATTGAGAACTGCTACATGGAATGAAGACTGCTGCAATACAGCGCCAGGGACCTGGATTCATTCCTGACTATGGGTGCTATCTGTATGGAGTTTGGACCTTTTCCTCGTGACCTATGTGGGTTTTCTCCGGGTCTTCCTGTTTCCTCCCACACTCAAGGCGTACAGGTTTGTAGGCTAATTGGCTTGGTAAAATTGTAAATTGTTCCTAGTGTGTGTAGGATGGTGTTGGTGTATGGGGATCGCTGGTTGGCGCAGACTGTGGGCTGAAGGGGCTTGTTTCTGCATTGTGTCTCTAAACTAAACTAAAACTCAGAGGAACTATATGAAGAAGGGATGATTGGCAGATGGGACCAGTGAGGAAAGGGACAACATGGTAGCATGGGGTGGGGGGAAGGGTTTGCTTGGAAAAATAATAATATATATATATATATATATATATATAAATAATTATAATGATCCGGACCTTAATGTACACGGGTTGATCGATAAGTTTGCAGATTACACTAGAATTGGTGGTTGTGGACAGTAAGCAAGGTAGTCCGAAGTACACAGCAGAACATAGATCAGGTAAAGAAATGGGTGGTGAAATGGCAGATGGAGTTTAACCTGAGCAAATGTGACTTTTTGGACTTTGGGAGGTCAAATGTAAAGTGAAAATATACAATTAATGGCAAGACCTTGACAGCTTTGCTGTACAGAGGGATAAATTGAGTCCTAGCCCATACTGTAACCCCATGCAAATGACAACACAGGTAGATGGAGTGTTAAAGAATGTATATGGGATGCTTGGCTTCACTGGTCAGTTAAGTATGGGTCAGGACATTATGTGATAAGTTTACAGGACTTTGAGTAGGCCATATTTGGAGTATTGTGTGCAATTCTGTTATCCCATTACAAGAAGTATGTGAAGGCATTGGAGAGGCCACAGAAGAAGTTTACCAGAATGCTGCATGGATTTGAGGGTATGAGCTTTGACAAACTTGGATTGTTTTTTTCTAGTGTCAATCTGAGGGTAGACCTGATGGAAGTGCATAAAATTATGAGAAATATAGATAGGGTAGACAGTCAGAATATTTCCCAGGATGGATAAATCAAATGCTGGAGGGCTTAGCTTTCAGGTGAGAAGGGCAATGTTTAAAGGGGCATGTCTTTTTACACAGAGTGGGAGCATGGAACACACTCTCAGTGGTGGTGGAAGAGTTAAATATGACATTGGCACTTGAGAGACAATTTAGATAGGCACGTGAATATGGAGGGATATGGATCATGTGCAGGCATCATGCTCAGCATAGACATTGTGGGACAAAGGGCCTGCTCCTTTGCTGTCGTGTGTTGGGAATCTTTGAAACAGTTCCTCAATATCTCTGATCATCAATGAATAGGCCTTTATACTGCACAAGCTGTCGTAAGGCCACCGGGGTGATCTACTGCACCTGTGTGAGGATCTTGATTCTGGCACTGGTCCTGGTTGCTTGTGGTCTTCAGTCTGTGGAACGGTTGCAGCACTGAGGGGAGTAAGGCATGAGAGGGCTGCATGGGGGTTAAAGGTTTGTGTGATCACTTGCATCCTGTGAGATGAAAATGAAGGGCAAGGGTTTGTGGCCCAGGTCAAGTGTGATCTGGCCTGATCGATCCTTCCCAATATATATAGTGCCTCAAACCAAATGAATTACTCCCAAACGGGTCTAGCCAGGGCTTTGTACAATGTAACTTTAAATGTAGTTGTGTTTTTCAGGTTTTGACATTCTTTGAATAATCATTTGTTAGCTTCTGTCATAAACTGAACTGGAATTCTTATTGATAAAGGAGTTAACAACCTTGAAGATTATTATTTTAAAGCTTGGGAGAGTGAAAGTATTATTGCCACCTAAATCTTGAGAGTAAACAATTCTCTCCAGAGTTGTTCTGCCCCAATATTTTGGCAAACAAAATCACACTCGTGACGGTATGATAAACTATCAGCATTCCATATCCCGGACAACGTGGGTTCTACACTTCTTCCCTTGTACTTTGTCTGAGCACTTGCTCTCTGCTGGTCACCACCAATGTAAAGGGACATTAACCAGCAGGAAAGCTTCCTTCCAGCTATCCATTTGTATGTTAAATATTGCTCCTGTCATCTATCCCGGGTGCAAAAGATCCCATGATAAAAAGTGGAGATTACCCCCAGTGTTATGACCAATATTTTTCTCCCTCGGCTAGCAGTTTAACTGGTCTAGATTGTTGCTATGCAAGGAAGATTGTTGTAAACAATTAAAAAAAAAACCCCACTGCATTTCATGTGTTGCTGCACTTCACTGGTTGTGAAGCACTTTGGGACTGGAAAGGAAATAAAGGCACATAAAAATGCAAATCATTCAAAACTAAGGAGACTAGTGTCTATATGTGAGCTGATGCTTTACGACACCTGGTGCTTTACTACTTTCTAGGTACCTCTTTGGTATAGTGAACCACTGCAAAGTTCACTCAGTCAGTAAAGAGCGATCTGCTGCCTTTGCATTTTAGTTGCTCTTTGTCTTGAATCTAACATGGGCACAGACATGAGTGGTGTCATGGGGCTGTGTTGAGGCCGAGGATGAATGGGGGGCAGCAATGATGATGAAATGGAACTGGGGATGTTGCCACAAAAGAAAGGACCAGGAGGCAGGAAGGACAAGGGAGCTCTTTATGATTTTACTAAGGAGCTATGAACAGGATCATTTCTATTGTGGCCTATTGTGCTTTGTCAGCGGTATCAGCAACAGTTTTCACTTAGACTTGGCTGTGGATAACTTTCTCAATGGCTGGTAAAGTCCTTGACAACAACATTCTATGCCACTTACTCCTTTCTATTGCCATAAGGACAGTACAATGGCACAGCAGTAGAATTGCTGGCTTACACCACCAGACCACGGGTGCTGTCTGTATGGAGTTGGTATGTTGACCTCGTGTGTTTTCTTTGGGTGCTCCGGTTTCCTCCCACACTCCAAAGATGTACAGGTTTGAAGGCTAATTGGCTTTGGTACAAATTGTAAATTGTAACTGGTGTGTTGGATGGTGCTAGTGTATGGGGTGATCGCTGGTCAGCACAGACTCAGTGGGCCAAAGGGCCTGTTTCCCGCGCTGTATCTAAAGTCTCATCAACAACCTCTTTCGGCCCATCACCACATTAACAAGGTCATTAAGACTCTCAAAACCAAATGAAACCCCCCCAATTACCCTTGCTTTTGACAGTAAAGTTGCACACAAGAACACTTGGTCCAACAGGCATGACCAGCTCCCTATCTACAGCTACATTTCTTCATCAGTCAAAGGGAAATACACACCAGTACCCAACAACATCAAGCATATTCTGCAGATATACTGGGCCCAGTATATTTTGAAGCAGGTATGATTTTTTTTCCTTCATCCTGTGATGGCATATTGTGTTTACTTATCTCTCACCAGGCCAAAAAGTTCCATTGGCTGCTGCTGATGAGATGTTCCAGCTGGAAATGGATCATGATATTGTCACGAGCTTAAGTGCCGAGATTTATTTTTCATGAGACAATATCATGCCTCAGAATTGGAGCCCTAGTACCCTAAACAGAGGAATTCCTATGGAGAGGAATTGCCTCATAGGCTAGTGCCCATCTATTAAGATGGCAGCATACCCTGCTGGACAATGTCAGTGTAGAAACTAAACTGTCAAGTAAACATCTGAAAAATCATTAAGCCTATGTTTTTCTACTCTTCACTGCCATGTAAAATACCTGCTCTAAGTTCATAACAAATTACCCACTAGCGATTATCACGACAACACTGGCAATAAAAATGCCCAATTACATTTATACCTGATTTGTATACTTGTCACTTTTTCTCAGGACCAATGATCTATTCCCATGGCTATAGTTTGGGAGATGGAATTCCAATGACACTGGCAGCACACAGCAGAGCGAGAGAGAGAGAGCATGGAGCTCTGTGGAGAACAGTGGTAGCTAGATAGAATAGGTTGGACAAAAGGTGGATGAAAAATAAGGTCCAAAATGGGGCCGTGAAATCATTTATGGTAGCACTGGAAGATAAGCTTTTTGTTATTTTCCCAAATAGGTTTCCAATCCAGTACCCTCAATCTCACCCCCCTTGATCACTCAAGGTTTCCAAAATTGTAATGTTCCATCAAATAATCACAGCTGCCCGATCTTTCACTTGTGTTAATGCCACATTAGAAAAGCAAGTTAATTCCTGTCCTCCATCACCCCTATCTCCATACTCGCTGATTGATCTCCTTTTGCTATAATGGGAACACTCAGTTTAAGCAAACATAAAATAAAACCAAGCGATGTTTATATCGAACACTGAGTTCAATGAATTGATCCAATCATTCAAGTATTTCGAATATAGACTTTTGAAACAATCAAAAAACATTAAGATGAAATAAATTCAGTTAAAATATGATGTATAATTATTTCAAAGCTCCTCGGAACTTTCGCCTTGATACTATTGGGCAAGACAAGACAAGGAAGGATGCGTGTTTTAAAATTTTCTCCTTTGATTCTTGTTTTGAAACATAACCTGCCCGCAAGCCAATAGAAGTTTCCACGTAATGACTACATTGTTAATTGCATGCAAATTGAATCATCCAAGTGTGCTTCATTGAGGTGCCGACTCTTGCTTGATTGGCCGAGCAGATCGCCTCAGGTTGAGCCCATCGCCTGACATGTTGGTCATCATATTACAGGCGACTGCACTCAGGACCTAAGATCCCATAGGATCTTTGCTCAGGACATTGCGAACGGGAAATTCTCAGCTAAACCAGGAAATACTGTAGCATTTCATCGGGCAGTAGGTTGTATTTCTTGCACGGCATTTAAATGATAAAGTATGTCTTTTCTAAAAGAAATTTTTATAAAGGCGCTAGAAACGTTGATAACCCAACATCTGCAGGATCAAAAAGTTCTGCATTATTATGTTAGCAGTAAGCCTCAGTTTTAATATTGGTCTGAAGAAGGGTCGCGACCCGAAACGTCAACCATTCTCTCCAGAGATGCTGCGCCTGTCCTGCTGAGTTGCTCCAGCATTTGATTTTGCGTCTATCTTCGGTGTAAACCAGCATCTGCAGTTCCTTCCTACACGTGCCTCAGTTTTGATATTGGCATCCACTCTCTCTCTCTCTCTGTGTGCGCGGATTCATTGCCAGGTTGAACGTGTTGTGCAAACACCACTTCTGTGAGAACCCGGAGGCGGTCAACTTGGCGCGTGCGCAGGCCGCACTTGCCTCTCCCGCCCTTGGGGAGCGGTGTCGGTGACGTCAGCGCGGCCCCGGCTCGAGCTGAGTCTCGGGGACGCGCCGCCGCGAGACGCCAGTGCGGGCAACGGACAGAGGGACAGCGGCGCCGCTCAGCTCGAGCTCAGACCAGACCAGACCAGACCTCCCTCCGCACCGTGGGCGCTGGGCGCTGCTACTGGGGCCACGGGTGAGGGGGCAGGTGTCCATGGGGCAAGGGGAAGGGCAGGGCAGGTCGGGCTGTGGGAGTGAGCTCGGAGCCGGGGCAGGCAGTGATGTGTCGGGTCCGGGCTGGCCGGGGGTCGTGGAGGAGATGTGTGGTGGAGGGGGGCAGGCAGAGGGGAGGGTGTGGGCTGGCTCCTGTGACACGGGCATTGGCCTGGGGGGGGGAGTGGGGCAGGTGAGGTACAGGGGGAGTAGGGCAGGAGGTGAGGGAGTGGGGCAGGTGAGGGACTGGGGGAGTGGGGCAGGAGGTGAGGGAGTGGGGCAGGAGGTGAGGGAGTGGGACAGGGGGAGTGGGGCAGGAGGTGAGGGAGTGGGACAGGGGGAGTGGGGCAGGAGGTGAGGGGCAGGAGGTGAGGGAGTGGGGCAGGAGGTGAGGGACAGGGGGAGTGGGGCAGGAGGTGAGGGAGTGGGGCAGGAGGTGAGGGGCTGGGACAGGTGAGGGACTGGGGGAGTGGGGCAGGAGGTGAGGGAGTGGGACAGGGGGAGTGGGGCAGGAGGTGAGGGAGTGGGACAGGGGGAGTGGGGCAGGAGGTGAGGGAGTGGGACAGGGGGAGTGGGGCAGGAGGTGAGGGAGTGGGGCAGGTGAGGGACAGGGGGAGTGGGGCAGGAGGTGAGGTACAGGGGGAGTGACGAGATGAGGTAATGGGAGTGACAGGAGATGAGGGAATGGGAGGGTGAGACAGGAGATGGGGAGAGAGTGACAGGAGGAAACGGGGGAAGTTTGGCTGGGAGGTTTGGAAGCGAGATAGGAGGGAGATGGGGAAAGAGACTTGACGGGGATGGGAGGAGAGAGATGGGGGCTTGATGAGGGTGGCATGATGGTGAGAGTGAGTGGAGTGTGGGGGCATGGGAAAGTGATGGGAGTGGGAGGACATGGAAGGAGCATGACAGTTGTGGGCGATGTGGGGAAGGGGGGGGGGGGGGGAGAGGATCGGAGCCTTTATGTAATATGGACCTTGTGGAGAGTGATTAAATGGTAATTGATTACTGACAATAACGTTGGACATTATAGTGGAAACTTTTGGTGTGCACGGTATTGTATAGGAAGAAAGGGTTACGAAGAAAAACGTTAATGAAACGTAATTGTGAATTATACCAAAATGTACCCGTGTACTGTGCTTGCAGTGTTAAAAACATTAAATTAACAGTACTAATGAGTCGAAGCATCAAACTAACATCTTGACCTGACATAGGTTTCTACATGTATATAGGATTTTAGATTTGTTACTCATTTTTGTTTTTGACATAAGCTATCATAAGTTTTCAGAAGCATTATTTTGCCTTCAGGCAGCTGCAATCTGTCATACAGATGATTGATGGACTATCATGTAGAGACTTGACCAAATATCTCCATATTAAATGCAAGTCACATTCTGTAATAATTCATTGCAAAACACGCAAAGTGCGGTGAAGTTTTTACTTATGGAGGGAACATTTTAAAGTGAAGTGAGATATTGGTGGTGCTAATGTCCAAATCAAAGTTTGAGCCATAAAATGGGAATGTACAACAGGAGAGCAAATAAAACTGAAATGTTGTTTCTTTAGTTGTAAATGATTTTCTTTTGCCTGGAGTTATGACGATGGGTATATCTTTTTGATTCTTGAGATATTTAATTGCAAATTAGATGTCAGTTTGGGAGGAGGAACTAAAAATTGAAGACAAGATGATGATGCAACAGGAAAAGGAAAGAGTCGAGCCAAGAGTTTTTTATTGTCCTGAAACGCTGAAAAGAATGTTCATATGTCCTGAAACGGAACAATGACATTCTTACTTGCAGCAGCGGAACAGATATGTAAACATAGTACTAGCTCATTTGGAGGTTGTGTAGGAAGGAACTGCGGATGCTGGTTTAAACCGAAGATAGATGCAAAATGCTGGAGTAACTCAGCGGGACAGGCAGCATCTCTGGAGAGAAGGAATGGTTGACGTTTCAGGTCCTGAAACGTCACCCATTCCTTCTCTCCAGAGATGTTGCCTGTCCCGCTGAGTTACTCCAGCTTTTTGTGTCTACTATTATTTGGAGGTTGTAGTGTTTAATATCTTATTGTAGGGGTGAAGCTAAGAAGCTGCTCCTAAACCTGGATATTACAGTTTTCAGGCTCCTATACCTTCTTCCCGATGGCAGGAATGATATGAGAGGGTGGTGTGGGTCTCTGAACTCAGCGGGTCGTCTTCTTCTTGCGTATGGCGTGCATAGCCTAAAGTTGTAGGACAACTTGTTCTATTTGACCTTATTTGATTGTGCACGCCGGGTTGATTGCATTCGTCGAAACAGGGCAGGCCACATGAAGGCTGCGTTTTAGTCCAGGAAAATAAAAACTTTGATTTGGGTGGTGCTCCTAATGGAGCAGGAGGCTTCAGGGTTGTATTTGTGGCTTTCTTTTCCTTTTTTTCCCACATAATTTCATCCTTTTTGTTGTTACTTTGTGAGAATCCATTAATTTGCTTCAATTATGTACCTCGGTACATGTGACAATAATAATCCTAAATCATTAAGTAGATAATTGTTATTTGTAGTTTTACTTTGTCTGCCTTGACTTCAACTTGTTCCTACTCCAAGGCTGTCATCTGATATCTCAAGAATTAAAAAAATATATATAAGATAACAAAAAAAAAAGCCCACCTGGTGAATGCCTAATGGTCAAAGCTAAAAAAAAAAATGTTGCCTACAAAACAACGCCTTCCATTTAAATTTTTTATTCATTTTGAGTTTCTCAAATTGAGTAGAAATTGGGGTTGCTCATAAATGAAAACAAATACTAAAGAGAGTAAGTTAGACAAAAATGCTGGAGAAACTCAGCGGGTCGTCTTCTTCGTGCGTATGGCGTGCACAGCTTAAAGTTGTAGGACAACTTGTTCAATTTGACCTTATTTGATTGTGCACGCCGGGTTGATTGCATTCGTCGAAACAGGGCAGACCACATGAAGGTTGCAATCTTCCACCCCACTCAGCGGGTGAGGCAGCATCTATGGAGTTAATGCTATGTAGCTTTCCAGCATCTGCAATTCTTTCTGAAACACTAAAGAGAGTAAAATCACCTTGTCAAGATTTAATATCACAATTAATAAAAGCCACCATCTGGAGATAAGCAAATAACTGGGAATAACTTACAATTCCTGTATATATCCTCAATGCATAATCATATTTTCATCTGCTCAGAAAAATCTGTTGATTGTATTGATGCTCACCACAATTGCTCGTTAATCTTTAATGATATCTTGAATACAGGTAATGCTGTTATGATGTATGTTTCCAGAATGCTAATTGAATATAATCAGAGAATATAATGTGGGTTTAATTGGTAATAACTCATTTGTGAGAAAGAACTAGTGTACCATTTAAATTTGACTTTGGTAATTGGCAAGCAGAGAAAAATCTGCCTTGGATTTAAACAGAGTAGGGGGAAAAAACTGTTTCCATTTATCCTCCATGCTGTAATCAGACACCATTGTTTATAAAAAACACAACTGCCCTTGCATTGTGGTCGGCCAATGAAATTGACAAGTGATCATATCTGTTGTCACAAGTGTAATGCTATTGTATTAACCAATGTGATAATCAGCTTTAATATTTTTGGATTGCAATACCAAAAAATAAACGTTTAGGTATTAAAAAGACCTATATTTTTGAAAATCCTGAGGGGAAAAAGTAACTTTGTTATTTTGAGTCTGAAATTCTCCAGCCCCTAATCCCCCTTTTCCCATTGACACCATTTTTATAGCACAACTTTCTAAAATACAATGTTTTCCGAGGAACACAACTACTTTTAGTTGGGCAGACATTGAAAATTTAAAGAAACCTCACTGGAGTTTAGCTATGGTGAAATTTCAGCTTTGGAATTTATACCTCCACTATTCTAGCCTATTTGAAATTTTCATTTCGAAAAAGAGTTTTGAGATTTGCAATTCATTTTCCTGTACTCTTCCCTCTAATGAACTTTAGAATCTCTTATCTCTATCCATTAGACATTATTAAGACATCTTTCCTGCCTTGTACTTTTATTAAAAAAGAATGAACCAGTTTTGTAAAGAAAAACTACTTTTGTTTCAAAGGCACAAACCATGAATTATGTTGGACAATTGGCCGGGCAGGTATTTGTCACGGTGAAAGAACTTTACAAGGGATTAAATCCTGCTACTTTATCTGGCTGCATCGATATCATCGTTGTCCAACAGCCAGATGGCAGTCTCCAGTGCTCCCCATTCCATGTTCGCTTTGGGAAACTAGGAGTGCTTCGATCCAGAGAAAAAGTGGTAAGTCAGCAACAACCTTTTAGTTTATTGGGGGAATATTCTTTTACAAGTAAGAATGACTAGTTAGAGACACAGTGTAACATTGGAACAATTGAATATGCTAAATGTTAAGAACATGTCATGAGCCCTGCTTGGGCCTTTTGTTGGATAGCTTGCCCACAACAGAATATTAAAGAATTGAATTCTTTAATAAAGATAGAATCTTTAAGAACGATAGAATTAGTATTTGGTAGCCATGATCTTGTCCAGAAATACTTAAACATAATGGATTTGGCATATCTGTTGATTTTTTGAGAAACAAGCAAAATTGTGTATTTTCATTAGTAATGTAAAAAGCCAATTTTATATTAATGTATAAAAGAGGGTATTGACCCGAAATCTGGTCCAATGCCGTAGGCAGTGCCGTAGGCAGTCAGGTAACCTGAATAGTGAATGTGATTAGGAGTGTTATGCAGGGTAAAACCTACAGTTCAATCTTCATAGTTGCCTGTAAACAGAAACGATTTGTGTAATGTAACATGGACAAATAACAAAATCAACTTTTAAACCTTTTGGAAGTGTAATCACTTTTACTCTTAGTCTGATCTTCCTTAAAAATGTATAATTTTTCATTCAAATGTGTTTTTAACATTTTTAGGTGGATATAGAAATCAATGGAGAACCTGTACAACTGCAGATGAAGCTTGGTGACAATGGGGAGGCCTTTTTTGTTCAAGAGACAACAAATAATAAGGTAATATCGGGTTTTGTTTCTGAACTGCTTTCCATGTATTTCCAGAAAAAGACTGGGGCAAGGCTCCTGAAATTTTATTTTAAAAATGTTTGTTGTCAACAGGGCAAAAATGCCTAAAATATTTCTTCAGGCCACCTGCTTTCCCACAACCCAACAATTTGCCCTTCTTTCTACTTCATTGAGACTTATTTTTCTTCATTGCATATTGCACATAAATAACTATGAAAAAAAACAAGGTATGGGGTGGATCTGAAAAAATTGCAGAGGAAAATGGATGATTTAAAATAAAGGAGTAAACATTTTACAGTTGGAGTTTCATGTGGAAAAATGAGAACTAATTTCACTTTGGTAGAAAGAAGAGAACACATTACATTGTTTAAGTGGAGCTTTTGAATGCTGCTGGAGGAGGATCAGGGTGTCCTTGTATATGGTACACAATGTTACCATATTCAGGAAGGCAAATGGAATATTTTCAAATGGATTGAGTACAAAAATCTTGCAGCAGCTGTACAGTACGATGTTGAAGTTATCCTGGAGTACGGTCTGGATATATTGTATCTTTGAAGAGAATCTTCTCAGTTTCTGTGTTACAGATGAGCTCATTAGGGACCTATGAGTGTGAAGGAGGAGATTTTTGGTGGAATGGGTGGAAACGTTGTTTATGATGTGGTGCACTCCATGTGTCATTTACATTGGGTTCTTGGAACATAAACTCTGCTCAGAGTGCTATCCTGAATATTCCTTCTTCGCACTATTTGATCATGCTGGAGAATTTACAAGGAACCGGTGGAGATGTTCCATCTTGTAAGGAGACTTTGAGAACAGGCATATGGAGTCTCCAACTACAATGGTGTTGCCTGACATTGGCCTCTTTGGTTTTGGCTCAACGACCCTTTTTGCTTCGCAAGCCAGTCCGCCACTCAGTGTGTTAACGTCTTCTGTCCCGACAGCTTCTAAGTGGGTGAACCTGTTCACAAGAGGTACAACACCCGGGGACATTTGCATTCCATGTTTCCCTCCCTTTCTCACCGTCACCCACCTTCTCTCTTCCAGTTCCTTAGGTGTAACAATCTTACTGTAGGACTTGTCGAGGAACGACTCAGTTCCTCGGACGAACCTGAGGTCATCCACTTGCTTCTTCAGTTCCCCAACACAGTCCTTCAGGAGCTGTACCTGGATGCACTTCTCACATTTGTAGCAGCCAGAGGCACCAGCAGTGTCCTTGACCTCCCACATACTGCAAGCATCACATTGAATCAGCTTGCCTGACATCTTCTTTCGTCTCTCCCTCTCCAGCGTTTTGAGTAGTCTCCTCGCCGAAGACTCTCGAGCCTAAGACGCGCACTTTTCTCACAAGGCCGCTCCCTAAGAGCCTTCTTGCTTTTAATAATTCAACACAATAAACAGTGAAACACTCCACATTAAAAGAAGACTTTATATAATCTTTTATTTTCCCAATATTTTGGTTTCCGTTCCATCTAATCATCTGAATATTCTTTGTCAGATTCCAAATGTTTTGTAGTAATAGAGTTTCTGCAGTCAACACACTTCCATAATTCTGTGCAAGGCACACCATGCTGTTGAGATGAGCATCTTCCTTTCCCTGTACTTGACTTCTCACAGCTTGTTTTCTTGCATGAACAGTATGTTAATTCTAGCAATGTGCTTGGGGCTGGAGGCAGGTCAGCCCAGTCATGTCCAATTCACCACCAACAATTTTCCACCCATGTCCCTTTGGACTGGGAATTTGGTGCTCGACAGTTGCTGTTTGTTGACTATCACTTGTCATGGATCGAAGCAGTCTCTTTGGGGCCGGCTCATCTGCTTCACCATCAGGAACCGCCTCTTGAGGTGATTCACCTGCTTTAGGCTTTTCAGCGTCTATGGATTGAACTAAATTAAAGGAGACAAAAGGAATGAAAAGTAACATAAATCAACGTCCTTAAATATGTCTTTTTATTGTTCAAAGTAACATCACGTGACCATAAATACTAAGAAATGTTGTTTGAGACCTATCATTACTTTTCTTCCTTCGAGACCTTGCTATAAGCTTGATTTATTGTTGTAATGTTGCAGAAGTGACGATAGCACTCTGCATGATATCCCGGGATACACTGCTGCCTCCTAATAATAGAAGATAAAATGTGTAAGGGAGTGTAGGGGTTTCGGTTCCCTTTACTCCACTTCGGGTCCACCTGCCCGAGTTATTCTCTCCCTTGTCGGAGGGTCAAACGGCCACCACTCCACTCGAGCGGTTCCCAAGAGAGAGAATACAACAAAAGGGATTCCCCTGGGTTCTAGACCTCGGAATTATGGTGGGATATGATAAAAGGTTGACTTGACCAGCGTGTGCTGATGAGAGAAAACAGAAACCAAGATGGACTCAAAGCAAGTCTAAAATTTACAGGCTTTATTAAACAATGAGAAATCGAATCTCACCAACACTACATAATACGTGGCTAAACCTATGCTTTAAACTAAGACTATGGAAGGAAAATTATCGGGCACGTCGTAAAACTTACTTTCCACAATTTTACTTGCAAGTACACCCCCCATTCCCCTTCTTCTCTCAACCTCTATCCTATTTCGGGAACTTCACCAGGTCACTGGGGTACTTATAGCTAGATTGATGCAGGGTCACGAGCCGTCCAGCAGAGCAGAAAGAGAGAACGAGTTCTGGCTAGACTCCTGCTTTTTATACCTGAGTTTCTCCCTTGAAACCCCCCAGGTGGTCCTCTGGACAAAAGGGTCTTTTGATGATTCCCAGTTTCGATCTGGCATGAACAATAGGCTTCCGATGATAAGGAGTTTGCTGATGTCATGATCCCTCAGCCTGATCGTTATCCCATCGCCTAGATGGGCTCCCATTGTCCCGATGGATGGGTCATCCACGATGGTGATTGTGCTTGCTGCTGGCCTGTTTACCACCGTCTGCTGAGGCTCGGTACCTTCCTTTGTGTTTCCAAGATAATCTCGTTATCTCCGTCTCAGCTTTTCCTGCTCACACCATTCGCATAGTGGTGTAATGCCCAGGCCCACAGACAGGTTTGAAACTGGTTCTTCCTTTGTGGATTGGGGTTTTTTCCGTTGCAGCCAGCAAATCTGTTTTTAAAAATGTCCATGTCCTTATCCGAGTTCTTCCATAATTTTGGAGTATTTGCCCCAATAACTTTCATGCCCCTACGATACGTCCAGGCTTGCACGGACCCTATCGATTGACAAAGTTAGTGAGCAACTCCTCCAGCCTCAAGAGCTGTAAACACTCCTGGCGAGATGGTGAAATTATGTACCCCGAAAGACCCCTTAATTGCTAAACTAGGCCCTCGAAGCACATTAACTTACACTATACACCTTTTACTTTAAATCAATCCCACAAACTATACAGTACCATCACGACCATTCCCTGAAAATGCAGGGATCACAACATATGTACGAAAACCATTGCAATAGAGTACAGACATTTTACAGTGACGAGGTGTCGTTACAGCGACTTCGGGTGGCTCGATTTACCAGCTGTTGTAATTTGGCCATCCTCCTCCGCCTTTTAAATTTGCAATTAATGCTTAGCAAATACACCACAATTATCATCTGGCAGATGATCAGAACATGGGACACGATGCGGACCCATGCTGGAACTATGATCCAGGACTCCAGGTCCCACCAACGTGGAGACTTGATCTCTTCGATCTCCCTGGCGATATCCAGTGTCTTTTGTTCCAGGGAGAAGAAGTGTTTGTGTGACAACTCGACCGCCACCAGCAACTCTTTTAATTTTTCCTTCACTGGGGGACTATCATACCCGAAATGGGCCACATAGTTAGATAAGTCAGTTACATTTTCTCGTACCGAGAGGTGAACCGAAGAAGGTTCCGGGATGGGCAATATTCGCTGCTGTGCCACATGGACTTCTGCCCTGGGTTTAAAACAGAAGCTGCTGTGCGGTATCGGGCACCACAGCTGTGATCCGTGCTGATACCGCTGGGCACTTGTGGTGACACAGTATGTCCCACTGCCTATATACGCCACCTGTGGAGGGACATGGTCTGCCGCCATCGCCTCCATGGTACAGTTTATAGGCTGTGTCCCAACAGTCCTGAACCCACACTGAGGCCTAGTCTCGGCGCCCATGTGCTGGGGACACAGGGTTACCTGTGCTCCCCGTCTCCGACAACCCAAAAGGCCAATGTCTGTCACAGCTTGCACCCTCACTATGACATAGGGTGGGACCTTCCCGTAGCGAATACGCACCCCCCCACGAACAACTCCCACGTTCTCCACTCAGTACAGAGAAGCTGGTTGTGCCGAGGTTCCCATCACCGGGATTCTTACGACCACTCCCATTATGGAGTGATTGGACTTTCCGCAATCCACCGATACCGGGTAGGCCTCGGAGGCCACACGAAGCTGACAAGGACTCAAAGTGCTGTTATAAGGGTGTAGCGCTGCTTGGTGCTGGTTGCTTATCCAGGAGGGGACCCAACCTTGCCTCAGGTCTTCCAGGTTGCTCCTCCCCTCCCCCAACAACCACGCACCATACAGCCCACACACCTCATTCTGTGCAGCCTGATCGTACGCATTCCGGTCCTCTTTAATCAAAGCGTTTATCGTTTTTGCATGTGTCTCCAATTGTGCTATGATTTCTTTTAGATGTAGAGTTATTGCCACCTCTTCGTGCAGCCCCGATCCTACCACCGCATTTTCCTCTCCCAGAACCTTTCGTAACTGGCTCTTCAACTGATTGATCTGCAGGGCCAGTTCTACGTGGTCCATGCTATTAATAATGGACGTCCCCGTGTTAAATGCTGTAAACCCGTCGTTAACCACCCCTCGTCTTTGCCTACCGGACCCCATAGTGAAATCCCTTCCCCCGCGGTACATCTCTTCTATGTCTATGTCCCCGAAATCCAGGTTGTGGAATTTCTGGAACATGTCTTTTAACAGGGCCTGATATAATAATTCCGTCTCGCGGGGGCACCATGCGGGTAACCGCACTTGAGTCAAATACAATGGACTCCTCCGTGTCCCCGCGACGCGCCACGCACATCCGGAGGCACATCGTTGCCATCATCCATACAGCGGGGCTACCCATCTGGAAAACAAAGCAAAACACCTCCTTGCCCCCACAAAGCTATCCGCCTAATAATGGCTTTCGGGGTTTTGTCTTTGTCTGTTGTGGTCTACTTTTCCACAGCACATCCCTTCGATGCAGCCGACGTTCCCATACTGTCCGTCCCTGTACTCCCCTGTATCTATACAAAACCCTATATCTAATTACCAAACGCTAACTACACCTCACACACAAACCAATGCTATATACAACGCCACCCGTCTCCGGGTGGCCAACACGTAACTGGTACCCGTTACGCTGGGGCCACCACTCTGCATATGTGCAGGTTTTGTTATTGACGAGTTTCAGGTATGATTTATATTTTTACACAATATGTTAAAATATAAGGTAGATACGTGATTTGGGTCACGAAATGAAACAAAAAAAGCACCTCGGCCCACGGCCTAATTGGGGCATCGTTACTTTTAGAACCTTTGCTACTGTCAAAAGGTTAATGTCTGTTTTTCAAATTCTACACAGCAACTCTTATATTAACCCATGGAATGCAGTTCTGGAGCGAAGTGACAGCCACAAAGATATGAGAGCACAGGGAAGGGGAAGGGCTGGATTGCAGAAAACACAGTGAAAAGTTGGGTGAAGGTTGCGTGTTTCCTGGGGAGAACCAGTGTGAAATAGAAAATGCCCATGGTACAGTGGGTGGCCTTGAGCTTTCCTGGCCAAGCAGCACCAGGCTCATTGATGGAGGCATCCTGTGGCTGCAGGTGGTTCTTCACAGATCCCTTATGGCACTGAGCTGGAGCATGCAATACACGATGTTCCACACATTAAAATCGATGTCCCTGAAGAGTATCGTTAATTTCATTTTGTTTTGAGTTATTTAAGCGAGTTGAGACCTTTTACTATAATTACTGCTCTTAATAAATAGTTAAAATGAGAAATATAATCTGCATCAGGAAGTGCCCAGTATATTTTCCTGATGGGAAGAACATCAACAGGAAATTGGGTGCAAACAGTTCAAAACCTGACACAAAAACAATTTTATGCTTAAAGCTCAGAAACAACTGTGTCTAATTGACTGTCCTGAAAGCATATTCCTTATCAGCTGGAGATTCCAGATTGGAGGCAGTGATCAAAATCATTCAGTGTTGATAAGTTATGTGAATCATGTGGACTGATGCACTTGAATAAGTCTTTTTGTGTGAATGTGCGTTTCAAAAACTCCTACAGTTAATAAACTTGGAATGGAGTCTGAGTACGAGGGAGGGGAGAGAGGAGGTTAGGCAGAAGATGAGGTTTCTGTATTGTGGTTGTATACTTATGAGGGTATGGATAAAATGTGTCACATCTATATAAAAAAAGCCAATTGACTTTTATATAAATGCTTCTCATTTTCCTTGTGATTTTATTTGCTTTTAATAACATCTGGGATGGGAGCTGATGCTGCAACTACATATATATATATATGTAAAGATATGGCTTTGAAGTTGAGATGCCAATGTTATCTAACTATAGGATTGTTCCTGCAATTGCCAGTGCCTCATAATGTAACTTCCAAATATTCCTGGATGGTAAATCCTGGCTATTCAGTGATATCATACTATATACGAGTACAATCAAGCATCACACAAATACAAAGAGAAAAACAGCAGTGCAGAATATTGTTCTAGCATTACAGTTGCAATGAAAGTGCAGATTTTAAAAACAGTGCAACTGCCACTGTGAGGTAAATTGGGAGATGGGAACTACACACTTTGCTTATGATCGGACCATTCAGTAGTCTGATAACAATGGAGAAGAAGCTGTTCCTAAATCTAGTGGAGTTGCTTTCAAGCTTTTGTATCGTCTGCTTGATGGGAGGGGAGAGGGAATGACCAGGGGGTAAATGGTCCTTAATTATGTTGATTGCTTTCTGAGGCAACATGGAGTATGGATGGAGTCAATGGGGGAGGAGGCTGAATTGTGAGATGAACTGGGCTACATCCACAGTTCTCCACAATTTGTTGCCATGCTGGGCAGTGTTGTGATGCATCCTGATAAGATGCTTTCAATGGTGCATTAGTAAAGGTTGGAACTGTGCCAAACCACCTTAGTCTTTCGCAGAAGTAGAGACATTGGAATATTTTATATGTTGTTGCAACTTGGTTGGTCCAGAACAAATTGTTGATGATGTCTAAGCATATGAAGTTGAAGCTCTTAATCATTTTCACCCTGACACCTTTCATGCTAATTGGAGTGTGTAGACCACCTTGTTTCATGAAGTCAATAACAAGCTCCTTCATCTTAGTGACATTGAGAGAGAGGTTGCTGTCTTTAGGTGGGCGGCGCGACTCTCGTCAGCAGCGGCCTCTGCAGTCCGTCTGCGTTTTTATTATTTTATGTCTATGTTTCTGTGTAGTTTTTGTCTTTTGTTGGGGTATGTGTGTGGGGGGGGGGGGGGGGGGGGGTGTGGGGGGGGAGGGGGTAACTTTTAAATCTCTCCCTGAACGGGAGACCCGACCTTTTCTTTGTCGGGTCTCCGTTGTCGTTGGGGCTGCAACGAGGAGCGGCCTCCAACAGGAAGACCGGGGGCTGTGGTGCCGACTACTCACCTCACCGTCGCGGAGCTGGCCGAGTCCAGAGCGGGTGGAGCTGTGGTGGACGCTGCTGCGGCCCGACCCCCGGAGATTCGGTGGCTGCAACTGCGGGTTTGGCGGACGGCACCGGGAGCCCGCGGGTCCCTGGAGGGAGACCGCTTTTCGGGGCTCCCGCAACGGCGACTTCTCCCGCCCGAGTTGCGGGGTTGAAGAGCTCCTGGAGCGGGGCCTTACACCATCGCCCCGCGCGGCTTGGAATGGCCGCGGGATTGCGAGCGCACGCCGGGGGCTCTAACACCAAGACCCGGTGTGCGACCTTGCATCACCCGGCGTGGCTTTAATGGCCACGGGACAATTCGCCATCGCCTGCCGGGGGCTTTGACTTTGACTCTGACATCGGGGGGGGGGGGGGGGGGAGTGCAGTGGAGAGAGAAGTTTTTTTGGCCTTCCATCACAGCAATGTGATGGATGTTTATGTAAATTATGTTGTGTCTTGGGTCTATTTGTTTGTAATGTATGGCTGCAGAAACGACATTTCGTTTGGACCTCAAGGGGTCCAAATGACAATAAATTGAATTGTATTGTATTGTATTGTATTTACACCATGTTTCTCGATCTCCATCCTGTGCTCCATCTCTTCACTGTTCATGACTGTTGTCTGCAAATCTGTAAATGGAGTTGGGGCAAAATTTGGCCGCGCAGTCGTGAGTGCTTAAGGAGTATAGTAAGGGGCTGAAGCACACATCTCTGCAGGGCACCAGTTATTGAGTATTATCATGGGGGATGTTATGTTTTATCCTCACTAAATGCAGACTATGGATCGGGATGTTCAGGGTCCATTTGCTGAGGGGTCTGCTGAATCCCAGGAGAGTTTGGTTTGGATTATTGTGTTGAAGGTGGAGCTGTAGTCAATAAATAGCATTCTATGTCTTGTTACTCTGGATTTTCCAGAGGTGAGTATGGGGCCAGGGAGATGGTGTCTGCCATGGATCTGCTATGACAGTAGGCAAACTGCAGTGGATCAAAACTGTATGGGAGGCTGGAGTTATGGTGCACCATCTCATGAAGCATTTCATGATGGTAGTGCCATTGGATGGTGGTCAGTAAGGCATGGTATCTCGCTTTTCATTGGCACCAGGCTGATAGTGATGTTCTAAAACAGGAATCTCAGAATAGACCTCGCAGTGATTGAAGATTTCCTTGCATACTTCTGCCAGCTGGTCTGCGAAGGTCCTACAGATGTGGTTGGAGACACCTGGGCCTGTTGCTTTCGGTGGGTTCACTCTCAAGAAGGCCGATCTGGCCTTTGGGACTGTGACCGTGGGTGCAGGCGCACCCAAAACTGACAGTGTGGATGACATAATTCCACCAACCTTTTGTTCAAAGTGAAGCACACATTCATTCCATTGATAGAACAGCATTGGCATAAAGACGATAACTATTTTCAGGATATATTATGAATCGATCTTATATTTGGTATAAGATTCTCAATGATAAGTGAGAGTTTTCAGTATATATTATGAAGCAATCATATTTTTGATATTATAAGATTCTCATTCCTTCAATGGTTAGAAAGAAGGAATAATTTAGATTGAATCTGACTGCACAGCATCACCTAATACTCTGGTATCTGTTTGTAGTGTCACAATGTTATTTTTTATTACAGTTATAATGCTTTGAAAGATTATTGTTCTCAGTGCTGTAAATCACAAAAAAACAATTGGTTCAGTGTTTCAGCTGTTCAGTATCACGTGTAAATCACTTTGATATCATAGTTGCAAATTATAAAGGTGGAGTCTTCGTTCCATGTGATTGGGAGTTTTGCTATTCAGGGGAAAATCCAGCCTATGTATAAGGTTTGGAATTGTATACCTTTGCAGATTTACTTAGCTTGATGTGTGCACAAATTTGGTAATGAGACCTGGGCGTAACCTAAATATTTCCTATTACTCATCTGTCTATCCTCCTCCTCCCAGTCACTTTAACCTTGGTGATCTCCAACATTCACCACATTGGTCCTCAGAGAAACATTTCTTGAAGTAAGGGGTTTGATCAGTTTTTCAGTATACCTTTTCCTGTTATCTTCGCAATTTGCTTTTACTGGTTCTTTCCTGAAGGTGGTTACAAATGTCAAGATGAGGGACTGAAAGACTCTGTGGAGCTTGAATTTTAATCCAATCTGGACTGATGGGTGGAATTCTTCCTTTGTTCCGACTTTAAACATATAGGTACATGAAAAATGTATGTGGAGCAAAGTTGGAAATCAGATGATATAGGGCTGTCTATTTGTCAATTTGAAATATATTGTTTTAATATTCAGAACGGTGAAAATAATTGAATTTGGTGCTTTAATCAACCATGCAACAGCATCATAATAGTGTGCTCCAATTCCATGATAACCAAATAGGATGCGCCGATAACAAAGATCATTTAAAAGGAATTCAAACAGATGTCTTCACTGACTGAACCATCATAGTTCAGCCATCATGGCCTGCATTTGAACCTGAAGTGATTGGTTTTCCTTCATTGCTGTGATTCAGTCCAGATCTGCGTTTGAGTTGCATTGCTCTAGATTTTGCAATTGGGATTGAACCTTGAAGAAAGCTCCCCTTAAAAATGTAGCTGCCATTGAGGCATATAATTAGTTTTTCTGCTGTCAGGAATTAGTTTGAGGGATACTTGGAGTTCACCAGTTGATAATGTGATGAACAAATTAGGAAGGATGGAAGAACATTTTAATTAATGTTTTAAACTCAGAGAGAGATAAATAATTTAAACAAATGTACATGGTTAGGGTAGAAGCTAAAATATAACTTTATAAAAGGATAACAATGCAATTACTATTTTCATCAATTCAATTAATTCCCATGGTTACAATGGAGTGCAGACCTGTGGAACAGCAACTGCCTTTCCAATTTTTATGCATGTGTGGAAATCTTGCGGTTGCTTTCTTATCAGTCTAAACCAGCATCTGCAGTTTCTTCATACACATTGATAGCTTCACCACTGACTATTGCAATGTACAGGCCATTTTATTGTTGTTGCCTTCCAGGTCAACATTAAGGCTATGATAATAATAAACTTTATTACGGACTCAAGGTCCAGACAAGGGGCAACATTACATTAAAAAATGCATTGCATATCAAATATCATAAATATATATAAAATCATGGTATATCACATAAAAACATCATAATTTATATTTAACAAAAACCCACAATACTTAAGTTAAAAATCCAGATTAAAAGATGATCAATGTCCTACAACAAGACAACGATACCAGTGTCCCAACAACGGATTCGTAGTGTGTAGTGCTAACCCTTATGTTTGTCAAGGCCACAATAAGCAAATTTTTAGAGTCATTTATCTTAAGAAAGAAATTAGAAAAGCTAAAAGAAGATATGAGGTTGCTTTGGCAAGTAAGGTGAAAGTAAATCCAAAGGGTTTCTACAGCTATATTAATAGCAAAAGGATAACGAGGGATAAAATTGGTCCATTAGAGAGTCAGAGTGGACAGCTATCTGCAGAGTCAAAAGATATTGAACAATTTATTTTCTTCGGTATTCACCAAGGAGAAGGATATTGAATTATGTGAGGTAAGGGAAATAAGTAGAGTAGCTATGGAAACTATGAGATTCAAAGAAGAGGAAGTACTGACACTTTTGAGAAATATAAAAGTGGATAAGTCTCCAGGTCCGGACAGGATATTCCCTAGGACATTGAGGGAAGTTAGTGTAGAAATAGCAGGGGCTATGACAGAAATATTTCAAATGTCATTAGAAACGGGAATAGTGCCGGAGGATTGGCGTACTGCGCATGTTGTTCCATTGTTTAAAAAGGGGTCTAAGAGTAAACCTAGCAATTATAGACCTGTTAGTTTGACGTCAGTGGTGGGCAAATTAATGGAAAGGATACTTAGAGATAATATATATAAGCATCTGGATAAACAGGGTCTGATTAGGAACTGTCAACATGGATTTGTGCCTGGAAGGTCATGTTTGACTAATCTTCTTGAATTTTTTGAAGAGGTTACTCGGGAAATTGATGAGGGTAAAGCAGTGGATGTTGTATATATGGACTTCAGTAAGGCCTTTGACAAGGTTCCTCATGGAAGGTTGGTTTAGAAGGTTCAATGGTTGGGTATTAATGGTGGAGTAGCAAGATGGATTCAACAGTGGCTGAATAGGAGATGCCAGAGAGTAATGGTGGATGGTTGTTTGTCAGGTTGGAGGCCAGTGACTAGTGGGGTGCCACAGGGATCTGTGTTGTGTCCACTGTTGTTTAATAATAATAATAATAAATTTTTATTTAATGGGCGCCTTTCATACATCTCAAGGACACCTTACATAGTAATCGGAATAAAAACATATAATCGGAGTAAAACAAGTAATTAAAGACATCACAATGACACAAATTAAAAACAGAATTCAATCCAAAAACAGAAAATCAAAAACACAGTGTGAAGAGAGAGCAGCGGCAACCAAATCGTGCCAGCGTCCACTCTCTCTTCACGGCAGCCATCTTGGACACAGACCTACAAGACTACAGTTAGACAAAAAAAAATCATCCCCCCACAGTGGATAGCACTGTGGAGGAAGGCACAATGTCCAGTCCCCACCCCATGTTCACCCCAAAGTCAGGCCTATTGGGGCCACCGCAGTTGCCTCTACGGAGGCCCGATGTCCCTGGCCGTTCTCACCGGGTGGTCTTGCCCCGGCGTCGGGAGAGTCCTTTCGGCGGCTGGGCCACTTGGAACGGCCGCTTCTTGGTTGGAGCCCGCGGCTGCCGAAGCCGACAAGGCCGCGTCGGTTTGGCGCTCCTAGGCTCCAGATGAAAAAGTCGGCGCCCGCTCTCCTCACTGCCGCCTTGCCGCCTCTCCGCACGCCGCCTCTCCGCTCCGCAAACCCGCAGCCCGGAGATGTTGCTCACGGCGGTCCAGCTCGCCAGAGCTCCAGCGCGGCGACCCAGGCAAGGCATCGCCCGCTCCGCTCCGCTCCAGCGCTCCAGCGCTCCAGCGCTCCAATGCTGTGCCGCCACGCAGGCCGAGGTGCTGGGTGGTTCCCGCCAAGAAACGGCGCTCCAAGCCCGCTGGTAGGCCACGACGACGGGTCGACGGGCAGCCCGGAAAAAAGGCTGCCACACCGACCAGGTAGGGACCTATAAATAAAGTAACACCTACCCCCCCACATTAAAAGACCATATCCCCTACAAACAAAAAAACAGGACTCACTAAAAACTAAAAAAAAAACGAATTTAAGACGGACGGCTGCTGCTAGCAGCCGTTCACCAAGATGGCTCCTCCTCCCGTGATTTGTCATGTACATCAATGATCTGGATGATGGTGTGGTAAATTGGATTAGTAAGTATGCAGATGATACTAAGATAGGTGGGGTTGTGGATAATGAAGTAGATTTTCAAAGTCTACAGAGAGATTTATGCCAGTTGGAAGAGTGGGCTGAAAGATGGCAGATGGAGTTTAATGCTGATAAGTGTGAGGTGCTACATCTTGGCAGGACAAATCAAAATAGGACGTACATGGTAAATGGTAGGGAATTGAAGAATGCAGGTGAACAGAGGGATCTGGGAATAACTGTGCACAGTTCCCTGAAAGTGGAATCTCATGTAGATAGGGTGGTAAAGAAAGCTTTTGGTGTGCTGGCCTTTATAAATCAGAGCATTGAGTATAGAAGTTGGGATGTAATGTTAAAATTGTACAAGGCATTGGTGAGGCCAATTCTGGAGTATGGTGTACAATTTTGGTCGCCTAATTATAGGAAGGATGTCAACAAAATAGAGAGAGTACAGAGGAGATTTACTAGAATGTTGCCTGGGTTTCAACAACTAAGTTACAGAGAAAGGTTGAACAAGTTAGGGCTTTATTCTTTGGAGCGCAGAAGGGGACATGATAGAGGTCTTTAAAATGATGAGAGGGATAGACAGAGTTGACGTGGATAAGCTTTTCCCACTGAGAGTAGGGAAGATTCAAACAAGGGGACATGACTTGAAAATTAAGGGACTGAAGTTTAGGGGTAACATGAGGGGGAACTTCTTTACTCAGAGTGGTGGCTGTGTGGAATGAGCTTGCAGTGAAGGTGGTGGAGGCAGGTTCGTTTTTATCATTTAAAAATAAATTGGATAGTTATATGGACGGGAAAGGAATGGAGGGTTATGGCCTGAACGCAGGTATATGGGACTAGTGGAGAATACGTGTTCGGCACGGACTAGAAGGGTCGAGATGGCCTGTTTCCATGCTGTAATTGTTATATGGTTATATGGTAAGTCAGTGCCATGTTTAGCTTTAAAGCCAAACTGGTTATCTGTGGAGTTAACAAACTCATTTATTCTATCCAGCAGAAGTCTTTCTAAGACTTTTGACAATATGCTGGCTAAAGCTATGGGCCTGTAATTATTTAGGCTGCCTACTTTACCAGCTTTGTCCTTACTGACTGGCACTAACAGGACAGACAACATTGAGTCTGGTAACAAGCCATGAATCATAAAGCCAGTAAAACAAATAGCTAGGAGAGGAGCTATCCTCATACTCGCATACTTAAGATGTTCAGCAGAGATATGATCCAAGCCACTTGCTTTGTTGTTGGACAGCTTGTTCATGGCATGATGCACCTCATGTGACATAATCACCATCGAGTCATTACTCTCAATATTTTCCACCCTATACAAGTCACCTTGGACACAGTTGAATAAAGTACTATAATGTTGTCGCCATAACTCCGCGACATCAGCTGTTCCGGAGATTCCATCTTCAGTACATGGTAGAGATGTTTTGCAACTGCTAAGAGCTCTCCCTTCCTTCCAAAAATCTGTAGCATTGTTACTTAGCAGCTTCTTAGCCATGGAATCAGCCCTCATAGCTTGCTCATTTTTACAGATGAAGCGAACATATACTTATACCTTGCATTAGTGAGCTTCTTGTGCTCAAACACAGGCCCCTGTCTGGGTCTACCTGCCATAGTTATCCTTAATTACTATATTGTGTAGGCAACATTGTGTGTCTGAAACAGCACTGTACTCTGAGCCCTGTGTAAGAGGAAGTTACTAAGCGGACAGAAACAAATCACCAGATGAAATAGTCTCTGCTGCCTGTACTCATCTTCATGCACTCGGTTCCATTTGCATAATTGGAACCAAGTCTGTGAAGCTGAGCATAACCAGGGGATGCAGCACCTGCATCTGTTCCAGCGCTGGCACCAACATCCAGTGTCATCCTTGGCACTTTCTGCTTCATTTTATTTGCGTGATTACTTCCTAAGCGGCAGGCATTATTTGACCCCATACTACTCACTCACTTTACAATGTCTTTAGTCCATAATCATCCTTTGTGCATGGTACCAGCATTCCTTAGAAACCCGTGTTATAGAAAACTGTGTTCTAAATCAATTATGTCAATGGGGAAAAGGGAGTTGGTGGCCATTGAGTTCAAGGCTCTCAATAACAAACTTTCCATGCAGGATTTTCAAAATTCATGGTCTTTTCCATAACTACAGGTACTTCTGAATGTTTGCATTCAATGAATAGAATATAACGTGATATTAGGGAACACTATTTCATGGGCAGTGTTGCTTATAATGCAATTTTGATCACGAGCTAGACTAGAGAACTACTTGAAAGTTACTTTGGAAATTGACAAGCTGCAAATAAAGTCCAGAATGTTTTTATATATCTTAAGAACTCAGTATCAGTTTCACAGCCATTGAAATTGACAAGCAGATGCACTCATTGACATTTGTGCAATGATACTCTATTAAACAATGTAATGTATAGCCCTTTTAGTATTTTTAGCTTGCAGTAACAAAAATAACATTTTTGTAATTTTACTTTTTAAAATGCTGCAGGGAAAAAAATTATTTTGTTATTGCATGTCTGAAATTTTCTAGCCCGTAACCCCCTTTTCCCTTTGACACAATTGTTTTTTTAACACTATTTTCTATAAACATAGAAAAATTGGTACAGGAGTCGGCCATTCGACCCTTCGAGCCAGCACCGCCATTCAATATGATCATGGCTGATCATCCAAAATTAGTACCCCGTTCCTGTTTTTTCCCATAGCCCTTGATTGTTTTAGCCCTAGGAGCTAAATCTAACTCTAACACGCTCTTGAAACATGAAGTTTCTTATAAGCTTAGCTGTGGCATTATAGCAGAACTATCTGTGCAAGTTTATTTTTGTTACCCTGGCTAAAACTATTAAATGCTGTTTGACACATTGTTTTATAGAATATTCCAGGGTCAACAGATGCGATCACTAGTCAATTTCAGTGGCTATCCATGGTAAATTTAGCAGCTTTGTTCTGCTGAGACAACGATCTCTGATTACTACTTGGGGGCTACATGGAAATGTCTTCTTCCCTAAGTTTATTTTTCTCTGCTTGCCAATTTACAAAGTAACTTTCAAGGGCTTCTCTAATTCCTGATCAAAATTGTGTTGTAACAATTAGGATATAGCACGATAGCTGAACTACCTTGTTTTACAAGAATGTTGTTTCAACTAATTCTTCCTGCGTGATATTTTGCCTTGGTTATGAAAACAATGCAAAAATGTAGATATTCGTACAATGGTGGGTTACTGAGCTATGAATAGCTGTTGTTTGTTATTATCCATAAAGAATTACCATAATATACTTAAAGAATGATAATTGTAGGTCCTGTCTGACAAGGTTTGAGGCAACAGCAATGGAATTTAAGTCAAGTCAAGTCTATTTGTCACATACACATACGAGATGTGCAGTGAAATGAAAGTGGCAATGCTCGCGGACTTTTGTGCAAAAGACAAACAACCAAACAACCAAACAAACTATAAACACAATCATAACACACATATTCTTTTACATAATAAATAATGGAAGGAAAAACGTTCAGTAGAGTTAGCCCCTGGTGAGATAGGCGTTTACAGTCCGAGTGGCCTCTGGGAAGAAACTCCTTCTCAACCTCTCCGTTCTCACCGTATGGCAACGGAGGCGTTTGCCTGACTGTAGCAGCTGGAACAGTCCATTGCAGGGGTGGAAGGGGTCTCTCATGATATTGTTGGCTCTGGAGTTGCACCTCCTGATGTATAGTTCCTGCAGGGGGGCAAGTGAAGTTCCCATAGTACGTTCGGCCGAACGCACTACTCTCTGCAGAGCCTTCTTGTCCTTGGCAGAGCAATTCCCAAACCAGATGGACAAGATGCTTTCCACCGCCGCTGCGTAGAAGCACTGGAGGATCCTCGGAGACACTCTGAATTTCATCAATTGCCTGAGGTGGTAAAGGCGCTGCCTTGCCTTACTCACGAGTGCTGAGGCGTGTGATGCCCATGTCATATCCTAGGAGATGTGGACTCCCAGATATTTAAAACAGTTCACCCTATCCACAGGATCCCCATTTATCCACAATGGAGTGTACGTCCTCGGATGATGTGTCCTCCTAAAGTCCATGATCAGCTCCTTTGTTTTTTTGATGTACAAGAGGAGGCTGTTATCCTGGCACCAGAGTGCTAGACCAGCCACCTCCTCCCGGTAGGCCTTCTCGTCGTTGTCTTAGATCAGGCCCACCACCACAGTGTCATCAGCAAACTTAATTATTGAGTTGGAGCTGAACCTAGCCACACAGTCATGTGTGTGCAGGGAGTACAATAGGGGGCTGAGGACGCAACCCTGGGGCGATCCTGTGCTCAGGGTGAGGGACTTCAATGTATTCCCTCCCATCTTGACTACCTGGGGCCTGGCGGTGAGAAAGTCCAGGACCCAGGCACACAGGGAGGTGTTGAGCCCCAATTCCATTAGCTTCCCGGCCAGTCTGGTGGGGACTATCGTGTTGAAGGCTGAACTGTAGTCTATGAACAGCATCCTCACGTAGCCCCCCTTCTGGCTGTCCAGATGGGAGAGAGCGGTGTGCAAGACCTGGGAGACCGCATCGTCCGTGGATCAGTTCGGACGGTATGCGAACTGCAACGGGCCCATGTTCCGAGGGAGGAAGGTGCAGATGTGTCTGGTGTTATGGTTATAGTTTCAGTTCCACTGTTGTAATATGTAGAAATCAGGTGATGATAACTGAGTTCATTTTCCCAGAAGTTATGATCTGGGAAAGTAAATTGGAAGATTCTTGTAATAGGAATTTGACGTTATATTTTGACTTTGATTTACAATCAATGTTTTCTTTCCATAAGGGCTTGAACTATCCAAAGTGAACACAAATGTTATATTTAAGGCTTTTCATATGTGTTTTAATTTGTATACATTTATTTCTGTGGACATTGCTGCGCATCCAACAATGGTGGCTATGTGATATATTGTAGAGTGCAAAAAGTCATGACAGCTTTTTGTGCATTGGATGTGTTGAAGGGGTACCAATTAGTCTCATTTCCTGTCTCCTCTTTCATGGTTCAGCAAATTCATCTTTTTCAAGTTGACACCATTTAGCACCATTTTGAAAATAACATTTCTTGCAGCACTCTTTCTGTAAGTGAATTCAAATTCAAAGCATCTTGCTGTCTTAGTTTCTAGAGCATTCATGCTTCTCTAAACCCCTTCTGTGCCATCTCCCACAACCTCTTCCAAAATTGGTTTTGTTTGGCTTAAGGCCAGTATAACAGCTGGAGCTAACAGTTTCATGTTACCATAATATTGTGACTGGAATGTTAAATTCTGTTAATCAGCAGTTTTAACAATAGACAATAGATGCAGGAGTAGGCCATTCGGCCCTTCGAGCCAGCACCACATTCAATGTGATCATGGCTGATCATCCCCAATCAGTACCCCTTCTCCCCATATCCCCTGACTCTGCCATCTTTAAGAGCCATATCTAGCTCGCTCTTGAAAGTATCCAGAGAACTGGCCTCCACCTCTCTCTGAGGCAGAGAATTCCACAGACTCACAACTCTCTGTGAGAAAAAGTGTTTCCTTGTCTCCGTTCTAAGTGGCTTACCCCTTATTCTTAAACTGCAGCCCCTGGTTCTGGACTCCCCCAACATCGGGAACATGTTTCCTGCCTCTATCGTGTCCAAACCCTTAACAATCTTATATGTTTCAATAAGATCCCCTATCATCCATTTAAACTCCATACAAGCCCAGCCGCTCCATTCTCTAAGCATATGACAGTCCCGCCATCCCGGGAATTAACCTTGTAAATCTACGCTGCACTCCCTCAATGGCAAGAATATCCTTCCTCATATTAGGGGACCAAAACTGCACACAATACTGCAGGTGTGGTCTCACTAGGGCTCTGTACAACTGCAGAAGGACCTCTTTGCTCCTATACTCGACTCCTCTTGTTATAAAGGCCAATATGTCATTCGCTTTCATCACTGCCTGCTGTACCTGCATGCTTACCTTCATAGACTGATGAACAAGGACCCCCAGATCCCGTTGTACTTCCCCTTTTCACAACTTGACGCCATTTAGATAGTAATCTGCCTTCCTGTTTTTGATACCAAAGTGGATAACCTCACATTTATCCACATTAAACTTCATCTGCCCTGCATCTGCCCACTCCCCCAACCTGTCCAAGTCACACTGCATCCTCATAGCCTCCTCCTCACAGTTCACACTGCCACCCAGTCTTGTGCCATCTGCAAATTTGCTAATGTTACTTTGAATCCCTTCATCCAAATCATTGATAAATAGCTGCAATCCCAGCACTGAGTCTTGCGGTACCCCACTAGTCACTGCCTGCCATTCTGAAAGCGACCCGTTAATCCCTACTCTTTGTTTCCTGCCTGCCAACCAATTTTCTATCCACGTCGGCACTCTGCCCCCAATACCATGTGCCCTAATTTTGCCCGCTAATCTCCTATGTGGGACCTATGTTTCCATTCTTGCCTTGCTTATGTTTCGCTTGTGATGTAGGAGGTAATTTACCCCACTTGGTTCCCTATAAAAGAGAATAGGATATATGTCCATCGACTCCCCCCCCCCCCGATTCCCCTGCACAACAAGGTAGTATATCTTTTGGCACATGAAAAGGAGTAGGAGCACTCGGGTCATGGGGAAAACATGCAAACTTCACCTGCAGCCGAGGTCACCTGAGTGGCTGGATCTCTGTGGTAGCCACATTCCCTGATGTACCGCTGTGCCCTTGCTCTCCCTCCAATCCCCTCGCTCTTTCCCCTTTCAAGATTAATGTAAGCCGTTGAGGTGGTGGGTGAGTGGGTGTCCAGTAGTGTTTGGAGGAGAGGACATCCAACATTTGAAGCAGTAAGATGGTCTTTTGAAATTATTGCAAAACCTATTTTAAAATACTGCAGAATGACAAACAATAGTACAGCTGAAACTTGTATTGCACTTCGTGTTTGTCTAGCATAAGGACATCAGTTTGACTCCGACAGTAAAGGACCTTGGCACGCAAATTACGCGACCTTGTCGTCGCGTTGAGGCGCACGGGCATCCTATGGGCGCGCGTGGCCGGTCCCACTGAGAAGCGTGGAGGGGTATGTAGTTCTGCGCGACATCGCGCGGGGCTCCAAAATTTTGTAGCGAACGAAAACTTTGCGCGCCAACGGCCTGTCATGTAACTGACGGCCAAAGTGGGACAGACCCAAGATCCTGGCGTGATGCAACGTCTCACCTACAACAGCAGCAGAAGCAGGCAAACGATTGCCGAACTCGGCCTGGGGCTCACGGCCGTTGCGGTCCGAATCTGCCCCCACTTCTATTCCCAGAGCGGGGCAAGAAAATTGACGATAGACACAAAATGCTGGAGGAACTCAGCAGGACCGGCAGCATCTCTGGTGAGAAGCAATGGGTGACGTTTCGGGCTGAAGAAGAGTCTCGACACGAAAGTCACCCATTCCTTCTCTCCTGAGATGCTGCCGGTCCCGCTGAGTTAGTCCTGCATTTTGTGTCCATCTTCAAATGACGTCACGCGCTCCAGACGGCTGTGCGGGCGCATGAAATCACGCGCGAACTTCGCGGGACCGTCGCGCCTCAACGCGACCACGAGGTCGCATAATTAGCGTGCCAAGGACACGTAAGTGGGACAGGTGCTTAAGTCTGTACCTTGGAGGTGGCCGAGAAGTTGTATACCACTAACCATTAAAATCCAACAGGAACAAAAGTATTGTTGCTTACCCATTAAGATTGAGAAATAAACCAGTTGCTGTTCAGTTAAATTGTTTACCTTGTACCTAAAATGCATAGCACAATGTTGACCCGCTTGATCCAATGAGTTCCTCCAGCAGTTGTTTTTTTGCACTTATTTGCCCTAGGTCATTTAACAAAAGTACATGTGACATAGCAGGAAATAAGCTTAATTTTGAATATAGTCAGTGATACACACGGGTAAGAGGGCTGCAATTGAAATAATAATTTATTGTCTTCTAGGTAAATGTTCCTTCACACCTTGCCACTTCACCTATAATAACTTCTGAAGGTGCTGCATTGATGGAGGCCGCAATCGGAAGAAGCTTTCTTGATAAGCAGAGAAACCTGGAATCTACTGGAACCTTGCAAGCTTCAACATCTGTTCACATTACACCATCTTCTTTAGAAAACCAATCGAGCAGCAGCTCTGCGAAGAAAAGAAGAAAAAAGAGACGCAAATCAAGGCTTGATAGCATAAGGAGAGATACTGTTGGTGATACGTCAGAGAATGAAGACATGTTTCCTATTGAAATCAGCTCTGAAGAAGAGGCGGAATTAACTGAGACTTCAACAAGGTATGTAACAAAACAATTCTCATCAGTGCAGATAAAAAATGTATAGGGTTTTTATAGTTCTGTTCCACGAACCTGTAGCTTTGGACGTGAAGACATTTTATCCACTTGTTTATGGTCTTCCCTTGAAAGATCAATTATGGTGAATTTAGTCTTTGGATCCATTTTGACAATTTTTGGTTAGGAGCCATATGAATTTTTTTTTTGTTCCACCCAGCACTTGGATTGTTTTCTCGGGAACGCTGGAGTTTGCTGGGAGATTTGATAGGAGTATATACAATTATGGAGGACATGGATAGGGTAGACAGTCAGAACCTATTTCACAGAATGGAAATGTCGATATACTGCAGGGCATATTTTTAATGTGAAAGGGGCAAAGTTTAAGGGAGATGTGCGGGCCAATTTTATTTTTACCTAGAGGGTGGCGAGTTCCTGGAATGTGCTGCCGGGGGTGGTGATGGAGGCAGATACGATAGTGGCATTTCAGAGACTTTTGGATAGATGCATGGATATGGAGGGATATTGATTATGTGCAGACGGATAAGGGTTGGTCTTGGCATCATTTTCAGCATGGACATTGCAGGCTCAAGGGCCTGTTCCTGCGCTTACTATTCTTTGTTCTATATTTTGCTTTCATAAATAATTCAATTCAATTCAATTCAATTCAACTTTAATGTCATTGCACAAATACTGAGTATGGGTACAACGAAATGCAGTTTTGCGTCAGTCCGTAGTAGTGCAATATAGAAATTTAAAAAAAAAAGAGGATACAGAATAATAAAAAATACAGAATAATTAAACAATGGGGACGGAGGGACTGGAGGAATCTATCGGCGGGACTCCGAGTTCAGCAATGCGACGGTATGATTGTAGAAGCTGTTCCTCATCCTACTGGTACGAGACCTGAGGCTCCTGTACCGCCTCCCTGATGGGAGGAGGGCAAACAGTCCATGGTTGGGGTGGGAGGGGTCTTTAATGATCTTCCCAGCTCGTTTCAGACACCGTTTTCGGTGGAGGGCATCCATGGCAGGGAGTGGGGCACCGATGATGTGCTGCGCGGTTTTCACCACCCGTTGTAGTGCCTTCCTGTCCGCAACAGTGCAGCTGCTGTACCATACCGTGAAGCAGGCGGTCAGGATGCTCTCGATGGTACACCTGTAGAAGTTGGTCAGGATCTGGGGGGACAGGTGGGCTTTCTTGAGCCTCCTCAGGAAGTAAATGCGCTGCTGTGCCTTTTTGATCAGCTTGGAGGTGTTGAGGGACCAGGACAAATCCTCCGAGATGTGTACCCCGAGGAATTTGTAGCTGGAGACGCGCTCCACCTCAGTCCCGTTTATGTGGATGGGGGTATGTCTGCCCCCTCTGACCTTCCTGAAGTCGACAATAAGTTCCTTCGTCTTCTTGGAGTTGAGGACGAGGTTATTATTGGCACACCAGGTTGTCAGGTGCTGGACCTCCTCTCGGTAGGCTGACTCATCGTTGTCACTGATCAGTCCTACCACCGTGGTGTCGTCAGCAAACTTAATGATGGCGTTGGATCCGTACTTAGGGATGCAGTCGTGGGTGAAGAGGGAGTAGAGGAGAGGGCTGAGCACACAGCCCTGTGGCACGCCGGTGTTCAGTGTTATAGTGGTGGAGGTGAGGTTGTTGACCCTAACAGACTGTGGTCTGTTGGTGAGGAAATCCAGTGTCCAGTTGCAGAGGGAGGTGGAGATGCCAAGCCCGCTGAGTTTGGTGATCAAGCTGGCGGGGATGACAGTGTTGAAAGCAGAGCTGAAATCAATGAACAGCAACCTGATGTAGGAGTTGTTGTTGTCCACGTGGGTCAGGGCAGAGTGTAGGGCCGCCGATATGGCGTCCTCTGTAGACCTGTTGGCCCGGTAGGCAAACTGATGGGGGTCCAGTGTGGGGGGGAGGCTGGCTTTGATGTGAGCCAAGATCAGCCGCTCAAAGCACTTAGCAACTGAAGATGGTGTATTTTTTTGTGACTATAAGTCTCTCTAGTTTGACACACACACACACTGAGGTTGTAGTCGGTCTCCTACTTGGTCTAGTACCAGTTAAGTGGGACATACTACAAGAGCCTATTAGAGCATCAGAATTTAAAAACTTTTGAAAATTAACTTCTTGTTAGTCCTTCTCAATCAAATCAAATCTCCTTCCTCTGCATTACGCTCCCTTCTGAACTCCTGTTGCAGGGTCTTGACCTGAAATGTTAGCAATTCCTTTCCCCCCACAGATGCTGTTCAACCTGTTGAGTTCCTCCACCAGTTTCCTTTTTTTTTTTTTTTTCATCCGGTAGAACCTGCCCAGTGTGTATAAATTTCTTGTCCATATCTATCTGCTAACTAAAGTGTCTGTAACATGATGATGGGGCTTGATGGTAGCTAACATTGTGTACAATTATTTTTTTAGCTTAATGGAGCATTGTGAGTACTTGGTCAGTAGTTATCAGTTTAATGTTCTTTATTGTCACAGCTCGTTTGGAGATGGGAGCTAAGACTACCTTCTGGCTGCTCCAACGGTCTATGATGACTTGCTTGGTTTGGAGGCATTTTCACTAAGAGGCCGTGGGGGGTAAAACATATTTCCTGGGGTCAATGATTCAAACTGACAACCTAACAATAACATGATTAAGACCAGTTGGTTTTATTTGTCCATGCAAAGTTAATAAATGATTTGGTCAATTAACATTGGAACAGACTTGAGGCCTTGTTATAGAAGCAGAAAATTGTGTACGTGAGGCAGCATCTGTGGCAAGGGAGAAAGAGAGAGACCCGAATTAATGTTCTGGGTCAATGACCCTTCATTAAATATTTTTGTACAATCTGCTTCTTTGAATTGTAGATTAATACAGTCTATGTGTGAGCCTCTTTTCCCATCATTCTAGTTTGCATTTATATCTTTAGAGCAGCTGCTTGAAAATATCTGGAACTAACAGAGTAGGTTGCATGGTAGTCTCCTCTGCTATACGATTCTATGATTCCACGACAGCTGATTAATGCACAGTGAGTGTAGAATGTAAGAACATTTCATTCTTTAGGATGCCAGCGACTAAGTTTAGTAGCAAGCTGCATCCAAATTAGACTTGGTATTTGTTTTGTTGATCATTGCTTACGTACTGAATGTCCCAAGGATCATCCAGCACTTGTGGTGTCACTTTTCAACGTTGTATGTCATGTAATAGATTTTTAAAGCCCCAACAGTCCTCAAAGATTTCCTTGTTGATAATCTCTGGCATTTTGCATCAATTATGATTTTTGAATACAAAACCGGGGCTAATCTTTCGCCTCTGCTAATGCTCATACCAGGATTTATATCTAGTTTTCCCCAGCACTAGCTGAGCCTGCAGCTGCAACAGCAGTACCTTCTGCCCTGCTGCTGCCCTGCACTGATGGACGCTGCACGGTGTCCTGTAGCACAGCAAGATCTTCTACAGGTATGCGGCTAGGATGCCTGCACCATTCAACCCAGCGTAGTCTCAGTGATCCCAGTTCAATGGGAGAATCTGCTGCTGGGAGAAATGGTTTGTCACTCCCAATATTTAATCTAAGTTGATTTTCTTATATGAATGTTTCTTTTAGTGCAACAAAAAAATGTGATTTTAAAGTTTTTTAACATGACCCACTTGTTACTAAATGTTCGATTGTCAAGGACATTCAGAAATATTCAGTGGTTCCAGTTGAGTACGTGAGGCATGAGGGATAGATTCACCAGCTGTCAAAGCCTTTTTGAGTGCAGTTGGCTGTTTGTGGGCCCCTCTGCTGCACTAGCTGGTAACCAACGTGCTGTGATCTAACCTACCAGAGATAAATTGTCTAAAGGCAGCCTGCAGTAAACTGCAGAGTATAAAGCGAGACCGCTGATGATTCTGGGGCAACAATAAATTTACTCTTTTATTTTCTTTGAAGAAAAAATCTTCTGTGACTGCAAGGGATTTCTCCGGGTGCTCTGTTTCCCCCCCACATTCCAATGGCATGCAGGTTCGTAGATTAATTGGCTTCTGTAAATTGCCCCTAGTGTGCAGGACATAGAACTGGTGTACGGGTGATCGATGGCTGGCGAGGACCGAAGGGCTGGTTTCCGCGCTGTATCGCTGGATTAAATGCTGGACGAAGGGTCTTTGACATGACAGATTAACCTGTTTCTCTTTTCACATCTGCTGCTTGACTGTCAGAATATTTCCAGTATTTTCTGTTTCCATTTCAGACTTCTAGCAACTGCAGTTTTTAGATTTCTATTTTTTTCTACAGGAGTTGAATTTATGAAAATACCTGAGTACAATGCCCCTTAGTGCCTAGTACAGCTCACTGCAGAAATGACTGGAGACCAGGAGATCTATGTTTCATATATATAATATGCCTTGGTAATCACGTCTGAAATCTAAATAAGTTACAGTCGCATGTCTGTGGTAACTTTAAATGTGTGCATAGGTATTTGTTTCAGAATGAGAACAAAACAAATGGTATATATTTATGCATTCAATCATTTGCAAATATTGTTCAGTGCTGGACAGTTCTTAATAATCAAAATATAAACTTGAATCTGCATTTCACATTAACTCCAGATAGGGATTAAAAACAGGTTTGTCCAAGCTGCCCTGCTCATTTTCAATACCTTTTTCATAGTTTTCAGAGAATAGTTCTCTTTTTTCAGTTTACAGAATTTCGATGGCAGTTATTTACTTTGTAGGTTAATCACGCAATAATGAAATGCAGGTAAATTTAGGACCGTTGTCGTATTCAGTGTTTATTTTGTACAACTATATATATTTATTCGGTCAATTGTCTTAAGTGATTTAATGATTGGATTCCACTTTTCTCCGAACAGCCTTTTTCAGAAGATTTATTTATAAATTTTGTTGATTGGTTGACATTCTCTGTACTGTTGTTTCAATCTTTATTCTTTTCCATGAAATACGTAAACAATGCACTTTCCATGCATGTGGTCTCAATCTATCTTTGTAGTGTATTAGTTAGAATAATGGACAAGACCTGGCTAATAAGCTGAAAAATGCAGTATCAAATCTCAGAATTATATTTTTTGAGTTGATCATTTTTTAGTAAAGCTTTGTAATCAGTAAAAATGTTTATTAACTGCCTTGTACTGAAACAAATAGTTCACACTGAACCCTTGGATTCAGGTTTGCTTGTGATTCTGTTTCTCCAGCCTGTGTGGTTGACTGTGTACTATGCCCTCAAATTACCTCAAAAACTGCTATAAGGATTATCATATGAAGTGCAGTAGTCCTCTGTCCCACCTCTGCCTTTTCTGGGCTCAAGTGTTAGTCTCATCTCAAACATTTTTTATTAAACAAAATCATTTTTTGATTAAAACACTGCCTTGTGACAAGCCCAGCTTACTGCAGGCTGAATTATTGTATTCATGAAGCCACAGATGGAAGATTCTTCCTATCAAACAACTCTTCAAAGAAAATCATTGGTTCCACTTGCTGAACTGAAAACCATTGCACTAGATCAGTGGTTCTCAACCTTTTTTCATTGATGTACCCCCTGTGAAATATTTTTTCAGCCAAGTACCCCCTAACCAGCGCAAAAATATAGGCCTACATATATGTAGGCCTATATTTTAAAATCTCACGTACCCCCTGGAGTGCCTTCACGTACCCCCGGGGGTACGCCCATTTGAGAACCACTTGCACTAGATGATCTGAATGTCAATCACACAGGATAATTATCCTGTTTCATGTGATGTACACACAATACTAACACTGCCCAGTCACAAGTGCAATCCAGCATTAGATCAAAGCTCAAACTTATTATCTTTGTTTAATATAAACAAAGCTGTGGATGCATAATTATGTCTTTTGTGTGCTGAAATATAAGGTATATTCCTGCAAACTACAAACAAATCCCAGAGGAGTTGTAATGTGCCATGACCAGCAAGAAAAATATTTGAAAGCACACCTTCAGAATATCAACATTGTTGCAGCTACACAAAGATTAGTGGTTTTGGAGATTATACAAAAGTTAGTAGTTTTGCAGATAGTGTAGATGGTTGTGAAAGATTGCAGCAGGATCTGAATCGATTGAAGCAGATGGGCGGAGGAATGGTTGATGGAATTTAATACAGAAAAGTGTGAGGTGTTGCATTTTGGGATGTTGAACAAGGGCAAGACCTACACAGTAAATGATAGGCCTCTGGGTAGTTTTGTAGAGCAGAGGGATCTAGGAGTGTAGGTGCATGGTTCCTTGAAGGTCTAGTCGCAGGTAGATAAGGCGGTGAAAAAGGCTTTTGGCACTTTGGCCTTCATCAGTCAGAGTATTGAGTATAGAAGTTGGGAGGTCATGTTGCAGTTGTATAAGACGTTGGTGAGACTGCATTTAGAATAATCTGTTCAGTTCTGGGCACCCTGTTATAGGAAAGATATTGTCAAGCTTGAAAGGGTTCAGAAAAGATTTACAAGGATGTTGCCAGGACTAGAGGGTGTGAGCTATAGGGAGAGGTTGCGTAGGCTGGGTCTCTATTCCATGGAACGCAGGAGGATGAGGGGAGATCTTCTAGCGGTGTACAAAATCATGAGAGGAATAGATTGGGTAGATGTACAGAGTCTTTTGCCCAGAGTAGGGAAATCGAGAACCAGAGGACATAGGTTCAAGGTGAAGGGGAAAAGATTTAATAGGAATCCGAGGGGTAAATTTTTCCACACAAATGGTGGTGAGTGTATAGAACAAGCTGCCAGAGGAGGTTGTTGAGGCTGCGACTATCCCATCATTCAAGAAACAGACAGGTACATGGATAGGACAGGTTTGAAGAGATATGGATCAAGCGCAGGCAAGTGTAGCAGGACATTGTTGGCGGTGTAGGCGAGTTGGGCCAAAGGGCCAGTTTCCACACTGTATGACTATATCTATGCCTACTGTGGACATTGTGTGGTCTAATGATTGGATACTGATCGGGCAGCTGAAGTGGCCTTTACTGTAGTATGAACCACTCAAACCAATCATGGTACTTTTATGGAAACAAGGAACTGCAGTTGCTAGTTTACAAAAAACCCCACAAAGTGCGAGAGTAACTCAGCAGGTCAGGCAGCATCTCTGGAGAACATGGATAGGTGACGTTTGGAGTCGGGTCCCTTCTTCAGACAGATTGTGGGGGTGGAGGAATGAAGAAGGCTCAAAGAGAGGAGGGAAGGACAAAACCTGGCAAATGATAAAATGTGTAGGAAGGAGCTGCAGATGCTTGTTTACACTAAAGATAGCAGCTTATATCCCAATGTTATGAATATTGATTTCTCTAACTTCAAGTAACCCTTGCATCCACTTTCCAGCCCTCCCTCACCCAAGTCATTGCACAAGTTCCATTGTCGTCCTGCTTAGTTTCTCTGTTTGTACCGCTCATTCTCACCTTCTCCACAACAATCAAGATTCAAGAGAGTTTATTGTCATGTGTCCCAGATAGGACAATGACATTCTTGCTTTGCTTCAGCACAAGGACAATGGACCATTGTGGGCTCCACCTTTCCTTGATCATCGTTGCTGTCTTTGATTGTCTTTTTGCATACCTTTCACTCATTTGTTATTTGTACCTTTTCATATCTTTTGTTTCCCTCTCCCCTGACTCTCAGTCTGAAGAAGTGTCTTGACCCAAAACATCACCTGTTTCTTTTCTCCAGAGATACTGCCTGAACCGCTGAGCTTTTTGAATCTATTTCCTGGCAAATAATAGATGGAACGGGTGAGAGGGTTTTGATAGACAGATGATTGGACTAGCTAAGATGGGGCACCTTGGTCGATCTTGACGATTTGGGCCTGAGGACATGCTTCCATGCTGTCTAACTCTATGAGCAGAAAATTCCAAAGGTTCTCTACATTCGAGCGTGAATATATATCTGCTCACCTCCATCCTAAATAGTGATCCCCATATCCTGAACTGTGCCCCAAATCCTGGACTTCTCAGCCACAGGAAATATATTCAGTACAGATGCTGGAAATCTGAAATAAATTGATAAAAACATGTAGAGGTCCAACAGCATTTGTGGGAAGAGAAACACAGTTAAGGTTTCTGGTTGACCTGAAAAAAACTCATCCTGCAAATGCTACCCTAGTTGCTGAGTGTTTCCTGCATCTAACCAATCATTTTCTTTAAGAGTTTTATTTTTGATTAGGATCTCATCTCATTCTCAAGTTGTAGAGGCCACAGGCCTCAATTACTGGATCTCTCCTCATGGCAACCCTCCCTCCTTGGAACTAGTCCAGTGAATCTTTGCTGAACTTTCCCTGTAGCATATATTTACTGGATACGGACACAAAAGCTATGCTCAATATCCCAGGGGCAATATTGGCAAGGCTGTACACAATTTCAGTTTGTTTTCATTTCTGCATCAATGCTATATCATTGATGTAAATATTTGATTTGGAGATCTAAAAGCAGATGTTAAAATCTAGTATTTTTGTAAATAGTTTCCACTTCATCTGATTGGTAATTGTATTCCAACAGGAAAATAATGATGAAAAGACTGACATGGTGTTCATGCATTTGTCTTTTGCTCTAGGTGGAATTCCATTCCTTTAAACAATGTTTCTTGAATGAATGATAAATGGTCTTTGAATGCTTCCAACTAATTATTGCCTTCTTTTTCCTTTTCAAGGAACTCAACACATATGCACAGTGACCAACAAGTGCGGGCTAGAGGCTTGGTTAATATAACTCAGTCTTCACTGCATCCCCATTCAGACAGTGAATGTTCATCCAGGCGCAGGTATTGATCTCTATCGAGTTTTCCAAAACCTCTGACTCATTCCTACACTAATGGTTTTTGCTGTCGTACCTACTTTTCTGCAGAATTTATTTATTTATGATGGAAAACAATTTAAAAATGTGTCAACATGTGAGAGATGAGGTTACAAAGATAGTGATGAATTATTTTTAGCCTCTATTTAGGAAAGTTAATTCCTTCCACTGCACCATCTTAATGCTGTTATTCACCTGCACAATTAAAGTGATGTCAGAGGACATAGGTTTAAGGTGAAGGGGAAAAGATTCATTAGGAATCTGAAGGGCAACTTTTTCAAACAGATGGTGGTGGGTGTACAGAACGAGCTGCCAGAGGTGGTAGTTGAGGCAGGGAACTATCCCTACGTTTAAGAAACTGTTAGGCAGGTACATGAATAGGACAGGTTTGGAGGGATATGAATCAAATGCAGGCAGGAGGGACAAGTGTAGCTCCGACATGTTGGCTGGTGTGGGCAAGTTGGGCTGAACGGCCTGTTTTCATGTTGTATCACTCTATGACTCTATCATTGAACAGAAGCACCAAAATACTCTTTAGATTGGACTAGATTAAGTGGGACCCGTTGGGTCCCAGTCACACTGGAGGCCTGGTCCCCCAACGCAACCCATTCCCCAACGCAATATTCCAGCACTCACCCATTCTCCCAACGCAACCTGTTCCCCCAATGCAATATTCCACCACTCACCCATAGCCCCTAACTGTGCAGGTGTGGCTGACGGGTTCCCGTTGTGACGCCCCTGATCCCCTCACCTCCCCCACTCTGCCTCTTGCCCTTCCCCCCCCACACACTCACTCCATCCCCCATCAACCCCTCGACCCTCCCCCCCTATCCACTCTTAGCGGCTCTCTGGCGGCGCAGCCATTCCCGCCCATTGGGTTCTCATTGTGACGTAGAACACGCAGATATTACTGCGCAGGCGCAACTGACGGGAACAGCAAGTGGAAAAGGGATTTATTAAAGCTTAAAATGTGAATTACTCTTAAAATATAACAACAATTTAAACGTTAAAGATGAGATGTATCCAGTCCATTCTTTCTTGTTGCTTCTCTTGTTGCGTTCTGCAGCCACGGGACGGCTTCAGGCGCGGGCTGTCGGGGGGCGCCGGTGGGGGTGGGGCGGGGGGGAATGCTGCCATGGCCTACCGCTGCCGTGGGACCGGTGGGGAGCATCCTGCAGCTGGGGACGGGGATGGCTTCGGGTGGGGGCTGGTGGGGGGTGGGGGAGAGCGCTGCCGTGGCCTACCGCTTGTGTGGCAGGGTAGCTGTGTGGCGAGGAGGGGGGTGGGGGGGGGAGGGTGTGTGTGGGGTGCGAGAGGAGTGGTGTGTGGGCGGGAGACGTGTGGGCGGGAGGGTGTGGGGGAAGGGAGGGGGCTTGTGTGTGGGGGAGGGGGGTGTGTGTGGGGGGAAGGGAGGAGGGGACAATGAGCTTTGAGGAGCTGGAGGGGGGGGGTGAGTGGGCTGAGAGAGGAGGATGTGTGGGCGGGGGGTTTGTAGGGGGACGGGGATGTGGTCGGGGGGAGGAGGGTGTGTGGGGGAGGTGGGTGTGTGGGAGGGGGGGTATGGGCTGGGAGGGTTGTGGGAGGTATCACGGGGGAGGGGGGCAGGAGGCAGCGAGGGAGACCAGAGGGGAAGGGGCTGGAGCACGCTCACAGCGGTCACTGGACTGCTGGTCTGCTGGACCGCTTGAAAGCTCGTCATTCTCCTTCGCCGGGATCAGATTCTCGGCTTTCCGTTTGGCGACATTTCCCGGGCCGGGCCATTTCCAGTCCCTCCGATTGTGTCCGGTTGGAAACCTCCGCCGGCCACCCACAGCTCCAGTAAAGACGCAATGGCGCAGGAAGGGGCGGACCGTCCCGCGGAGTGACAGGAGAAAAGACCAATCCACGCGCCGCTGAACGGCAGGAGAGGAGATCGATCTGCGCACGCGCGGTTTTCAAGATTTTCATACCTCACTAACGTTTACATTAGACCACCGATCAGAACGAAACTTGGCGCTATCACGTAACGTTTTTGCGCAAATAGAATGACCGCGCAACCGGAAGATAACAAGCTCAGAGCTTTAGTTATGTATAGATGTTTCTACTCAAATGGCAGAATAATTTCTCAAAACAATTTATGGTATATAGGTGAGTTAGTATCAAAAACGAAATGTGTAGGCCTTTTTATTTCCACCCGACACATTTATTTCCACCCATTTCCACCCCCAACAGTTGTATGGTAATCGATCAAGTTTGGATATCCTGTACTGCTCCATTGAAATCTCCAGCTTTATCCATTTTATATATTTAGGTCAGTTAAATTTAGGCTATGCAGATTTAATTATTAATTTCTTTTCTGATTTCAGCAATAAAATCAGTGCTTATTTTTCAACAATTACTTGAATTTAAATTGTATTAAAAACACAGGATTTGATGGCATAAAAGATGTACAGACAGTATTTGAAAGATCATGTTTGTACATCATGCAAATATTAATTCATATTAATTTAACAATAATGTTCCTTTTTTAGGAAAAAAAATTGACTACCAGAGAAATCATTAGTCTTATTATAGTTACTGGAGCAAACAGGAATTAATTTTAATTATTCAAATGTTAATATTTTTCTGTGAATATGATGAAACCACCATTTGTTGCTCTGCACTGTTTTTTTGTTGAATTCTGCTAAGCTGAGCCTCTTTTTTAAAGTGCTTTGCAATTTCAGAGGAAAACGGTGCTGTGCTTGCCCAGCTCAGAAGACTTCAGTTCACATGTTGTTAATTGTTGGTACAGCAAGTGTAATGCAGGGGTGATGTCTCAGCTGGTTGCATTGTTGTCCTTGTCATTTATACACTCTGTATTCAGATATTTCGGCAAGAACCAAGCAACGTAAATAATTCTGCTTTTTATGCTGCACTGCAAAACTCCAGTCTGCCTGTAGAAAGCAAGCAATTGACGTCACGTGTTTCAGTTACCGTTACTGGAGGCTTGTCTAGCTCTTGTCCACAACCAGAGCCTCTTTATCCATCATTGCTCAGGTATAAGAATGCTTTTGCACATCCCAACAGGCATGTATTGTGATGCTACTAATGCATTCATTAGCTGCAATGATGGTGTTTGAGCATGTTGACGTTTTAAGTGTTCCTTCTAAAATGTTTCACATTTTTTGGAAGTATGTTAAATTTCAGTTTGAAACCATACAATGCATATATAACCACTTCTGGTGTATGCATTGTGGGACCTAGTGATATTTATGTGGAATATTTGCCCATGAGCAGTTTTTCATCTGCGGACTGAACATACATTTAACCAGTAAAATGCAGCACAATGTTGTTGTTTTGTTGGCTTTATGGATGTTCCTCTAAAATGAAACTCCTTTGGACCATCTGTTACAGTGATGCTTTTCAGGAAATTTCATATGAATAACCTTTTTTGCTTTTAGAATGAACCAATTAATGAACCATACAACAAACCTGTGAAGCAAGATAAAATTTTGCTTCAGTAGTTGGAAATGACCAAGATGATGCACGGGGTGATGTGTGTATCTTAATGCTCAACAGTATTCTGAATTAACCAGTTGGGAGATAAAAGATTCAAACTATGTGATAGAGCAAGTCTTTGGATTTCGAGTATGGTTAGTCTGATATTGAAGGGAATAGGGAGTTAAAAATTGAGCAAGATTACAACTAAAGTGAAGAGGCTTTTAAAAGGGAGGCACTGGCGTAGAAGGTATAGCTGTTGCCACGTAGTTCCTGCATTCCGGCTCAGCCCTGATCTCCAGTGTTATCCGCGTGGAGTTTGCATGTTCTCCCTTTGACCTCATGGGTTTTCCCTGAGTTTCCTTCCACATTGCAAAGTCCTGTTGGTTGGTAGGTTAATTGGCCACTAAATCATGCCGTGTGGACGGGGGAAGTGGAAGAATCAGGCTGGAGTTGATGAGCATGTGAAAAAGAATAGGTTTTAGGGAAATAAATAGGGATCGATGGGATTAACCTGAGATCTGGCAGAGGCTCAATGGGCCAAATGTTGTCTATGGTTTCAGCAGAAATACGAGACATGGGTCACAATGAAGCAAGAGGGATGCCAATATGCTCCTTAAGTCTTTTAATTGATAAGACAATGTCAAATCTGCCTTGCAGCACTGGAGCAGTTTGGATTGAAACTGAAGACAGAAATTCAATTATTTTACATTTTTATTCCCAGGAGGCACCAACTTCAAAATGTACATAGGACATATTTACATCGTATAATAATAAACAGCTATGGTTGCTGTTGATAAACATTGACCCTTTTTTATCATCTTTAATAGATGGCAAATTTGTTTAATGTGGATTCATGACAAATCAAATTCCTCGTATGTTGCAAAACATACTTGGCTAATAAAGCATGATTATGATCACTGACCCAACAGCACTCTAGAGAGAGAGAGAGAGAAAGGATTTGATTAGATTGGAATTTCCCTATTTAAGAAAAGGAATAATCCTCTCTGGGAAAATTACTTCTGTTGTTACCATCAATATAATTTCTAATTCAAGTTAAGCTCATTGAATCTTAAGCCAGCAAGTATGGGGAAGCAGTAAATGTTTATTACATGAATAGTTTATAAGATCAGCTGGAAAAGCGTACTATGTACATATGTTTTGGCTTCCTGGGATGGTATTTCAATGTAGTTCAGTCTGTCAACATTTCCTGGCCCAGTTTTCACATCCTTTCTTCCAAACAATTATTGCCAGTGAAATGTTTGCTGAGAGGAATCCTCAAAAGTCAATAGAGCTTTTAATCCATGTTAAAAAAAAATCACATATTTAAAGAGCAGGTTAATGAGTCTCTTATCAGCCATGGTGCAATTTCATCTGAGCACTAATAACTAACTACTAATACATCATGTTTAATAGATAATGAGTGTATTTAATATTTTCTATCTGCAGTCTATTGTCTTTTTAAAGAAGCCATGAAAGGACTGCAAAATGTTCCAGTAGAAATACGAAGATGTGGAAAATCAGCTCCTCACATCCCATTGAAAATGTTAGAATGGTCATTTAAAACCTGTCAAATTCCCAATATAGAGTAGTGGAAGTTTCCAATTGTATTCTATGGAGGAAAGTTGAGCTCATTAAAAAGCAGAAAATAAACATTTTCAAAAGTTGTGAACTCAATCTTCCATCTATCCATACTAAAATAAGTATAAACTGGTATTGTGCCATTGGTCTACATTGTAATAGTGTACTGATAGCTGTTTATTTTCCTTTTAAGAAAATTTACCATTGAAGATTTGCTCAATTATCTTACAGTCATTCAAGATTTTGCTCTCCTACGCCAAATAGTGATTCCGAATTGGTCAACAAGTCATCGGAAAGAGGGATACGTAATACGGAAATGCACTGGGCTTGGGGAGAACTACCTCACACTGCCAAGGTATCAGGAAAGGATTTCAAGGTTATATAAATATGAAAGTATGATCATAATGCTGCTTTGTAATAATACAACATCTTTTTAAGTATAGAGTGAGAAAATGCCATTTGATTTTGACCTGTTATTCATTAATAGTTGATGAATCTCCACTGATTAGGAAATTGGTCCGACCCCTTCTCACCCATATAACTTGTTTTTTTAATGCAGTCATACATAGTGCCTATAGCTACGAATGGTGGACATGCTCTTAGTAAAACCTCATCTGCAGATTATTAGACAATATTTGGTAACTTTTTTGTGGACAGATAAATGTAACAAATATTTATACTTTTTCAGCTCATTACTCGTCAGAAGGCAGAAGAACTTAACAGGGTAAACATTACGCCGTCAGGAAACACTCACTTCAGGACAATTGACAGTGACCCATTTGTAAATTCTCACGACAATTCGACTCCCCCGCCATTAGTGAAACCTGAGCCTTTAACAGTGGGAGAAGTTATGTCGCAGTCTATGGACAATTTCACATGTAGTTCAGAACACTTTGAACCTCCCATAGCAATTGCTCCATTGGTTCAAGAAAATGAGGAGTCGAACGATACTGGGAATCTGATTAAGCCAGTCAATAAAACTGATTCCCCATCCAAGAAGAAAGGTAAGATTTCTGTGGAAGCATTGTGGACTAGCTGATCCATTGGCATTTTTTGTAGAACGGGGCTGCCTAATAATAGTCCTATTTTTATTGTTAAATACTTGGGTGTTAACTTTCACTGGAAATGAGTTTTAGAGTTCTAATCCTGGTACTATAACACTGGGAATATTTGGGATGGTTGAAGGTCTGAATCCTTTGCATCAAATTATAGTAATCCTGTCTTATTTAATCCTAAATGTACAAACTGCTCCATTTGAAAAAACTTTATCTTGGCAGTTGAGAATCTAGAAATGGATTAATGCAACAGTGCCCTCCATAATGTTTGGGACAAAGACACATCATTTATTTATTTGCCTCTACTCCACAATTTGAGATTTGTAATAGAAAAAAATCACATGTGGTTAAAGTGCACATTGTCAGATTTTATTAAAAGGGTATTTTTATACATTTTGGTTTCACCATGTAGAAATTACAGCTGTGTGTATACATATTTCCCCCATTTCAGGACACCACAATGCTTGGGACACATGGCATCACAGGCGTTTGTAATTGCTCAGGTGTGCTTAATTGCCTCAAGGCAGGTATAAGAGAGCTCTCAGCACCTAGTCTTTCCATCACCTTTGGAAACCTTTATTGCTGTTTATCAACATGAGGACCAAAGTTGTGCCAATGAAAGTCAGAGAAGTCATTATGAGACTGAGAAACAACAATAAAACTGTTAGAGACATCAGCCAAACCTTAGGCTTACCAAAATCAACTGTTTGGAACATCATTAAGAGGAAAGAGAGCACTGGTGAGCTTACTAATCACAAAGGGACTGGCAGGCCAAGGAAGACCTCTATAGCTGATGACTGAAGAATTCTCTCTATAATGAAGAAAAATCCCCAAATACCTGTCCGACAGATAAGAAACACTCTTCAGGAGTCAGGTGTGGATTTGGCAATGACCACTGTCCGCAGAAGACTTCATGAACAGAAATACAGAGGCTACACTGAAAGATGCAACCAACTGGTTAGCCGCAAATATAGGATGGCCAGGTTACAGTTTGCCAAGAAGTAGTTAAAAGAGCAACCACAGTTCTTGAAAAAGTTCTTGTGGACAGATGATACGAAGATTAACTTATATCAGAGTGATGGCAAGAGCAAAGTATGGAGGAGAGAAGGAACTGCCCAAGATCCAAAGCATAGGAATAGGAATACTTTATTGTCACATGTGACTAAGCACAGTGAGATTCTTTGCTTGCATACACAATGTATACAAATAGCAGCCACCTACAGCGCTAACAAAGTTACAAAGCACGCTGGCTCCCCCTTTTTGGCCCCCCCCCCCCCCCCCCCCCCCCCCCCCCCCACCACAGCAGTCCCCCACGCCGGGTCCCCATTGTCCTTTGTCCCCCCCCCCCCCCCCCATTGTCCATTCTTCCCCTCTCCCCTCACGGCTGTCCCCCCCCATGCCGGGTCCTCCATTGTTCTTCCCCTCCCCCCTCACGGTGGTTCTCCACGCTCTCATCGACCGCGGGTCAACCCGCGAGGCATTGCCCCCGCTGAGGCGCCATTGTCGAGAGGCTTCACAGCTCCATTTCACGCCTCCATGGTGCCGACCTGGACTCCAGGCGCGGGGTCCGTCGGCCGCTTCGCCCGACCTAGGCTTCTACCCATGAGGCCCCGGCCAGGCTCCAACCAGGGCTTCTACACGGAGATCCTGGAGGCAATGAGACTGCAGCGCCTCGATAAAGGCTTCCGGCTGCGTTCCCAGTCCATAGCCGCTGCCGTCGGGAAGCCTTCTGACCGCGCGGACCGTCGGGAAACACGATGGTGGGGTGTTATGGCCTGGGCATGTATGGCTGCTGAAGGTACAGGCTCACATATCGTCATTGATGATACAACTGCTGATGGTAATAGCATAATGAAGTGCATAGACACATCCTATCTGCTCAAGTTCAAACAAATGCCAAAGCTCATTGGCTGACGGTTCATTCTACTGCAGGGTTCCAAACCTTTTACGTCCCGTTTACCCCTGGCAACTTTAATGGCACATAAAAATGTTATTTCACTTATTTATGAACAACTAATGATGAACAGATACTGGTATACCAGAACCAAACACAGTCAGTCAGTGGGGAAAAAATATGCACAGATCCAGAAACAACAAATTTACCCCCTGTGTATAAACACAGCTGTAATTTCTACATGGTGAAACCAAAATGTATAAAAATGGCCTTTAATGAAATCTGACAATGTGCACTTTAGCCACATGTGATTTTATTTCTATTACAAATCTCAAATTGTGGAGTACAGAGGTAAATAGATAAATGATGGGTCTTTGTCCCAGACATTATGGAGGGCACTGTTTCAGTAGAGCAGGTGAAATGCCACATAATCTGGTGATGCCGTTGAAATGTGAATAGTGTTCTTCGGTGATGTGTTGGTGTTTAATCACAAAGGCATTTTGCAGCCAGCTCTAGGCCCTGTTAATTATTTTTGGACAGTGTTGCAATGTTTTACGTTGTTGTGCAGCTCCCACATCAGAGTACAATTTTATATCTTTATTTCCTGATCTCTATAATCTCCTTCCTCTTTTTCCACTGCTCAATAAGTATATTTACAAAATATGTTATTCTTCTGCAAACCTATCTGTTTGGCTAAAAATAGTGGGTTGGTGCTGGGGAAAGTGCAGATAATTAGAATGTTTAATTATTATGTTCAGTTAGCTGGGTGTCTGAGGGCTGAGACCACTTAATGAAGTGAGCTTACATCTGCACTAGTCTGCCAAGATATGTTTCATAGAAGCTGATATAATATTGAAGTTGGGGAAAATAGTCTGTTTATTTAAAAGGACTGGTATTTTGGTAGTTAAAATTTTAAATTTGTGCGCAACTTCCAATTGATGATGAGCGCTGGTTTAGTTGTGGTGAAACTTAAGCCCGTAATTGTTCTTTGTTTCTTTGCTCGTTCCAAGATAAACGAAGTCACCACCTGGGTGCTGATGGTGTCTACCTGGATGATATCAATGAGATGAACCCTAAAGTTGCAGCGCTTTATTTTCCAAAATGGTAACTGAAATGAATGCATAAATATTCTTTTGTTCGCTCAATCATAGTGTAAATGTTCTGATATACTATAATAGTTCTGATATACTATAATACTATAAATACTGTAATTATTTATTCTGCAGTGAAAACAATGCAGCTGGTCGAAACTGGTCAGAACATGAAGTACATTCGGAAAGTCTGTCACCACAGTCAGTAGGAAGCTCTGGAGTGGACAGTGGTGTTGACAGCTTCTCTGACACTCTTGGGGACTTGCCAACTATTGCTATTTCACTCTGTGGTGGGCTAAATGACTACAAAGAAATAACAAATGGTAATACTTTTAAGGTCTATTCCTTTGTTTGCCACTGAAATATTGTCAGGCCAGTTCTGTTAAATGTGTAATTGCAGAAATGTTAGATGAACCAATGTGGGGTGCCAACTGCCACTAGTTGTAACTTGATTTTACAGAAGTAAGTTCGTGTCGGAGCCTGTGAATTGTTGACTTTTGTGCATGTGCAGGGCTCTCACTTAACTGTTGCTAGCCGGGCAACCGAGGCAACATTTTAGGTTGCCAAATGACAGTTTAGGTGGTAATTTAAAACGGTTTGCTGATGCGTGCGATAATGTGCTCGGACGAAGTGCGTAGTTACCAGTCTGAATTATGCTCAATGAAGCATTCGCATATTATTTCTGCTTCAAATAAAGTCACAAACTAAACATATTCACCAATCAAGACATGATATATACCACAATATAGCAAAATTACAATACAGTATCTCAACTCTTTTTACACGTTGCAATGAATGCAATTTCTATTATTTCTTTCTACTTCCAAACAAAAATGTGGTTGAATCATTCAGCGTATGATCAACCTCGGTGAGACCAAGCGCAGGCTTGGCGATCACTTCGCACAACACCTCCACTCAGTTCGCAATAACCAACCTGATCTCCCGGTGGCTCAGCACTTCAACTCCCCCTCCCATTACGAATCCGACCTTTCTGTCCTATGCCTCCTCCATGGCCAGAGTGAGGCCCACCACAAATTGGAGGAACAGCACCTCATATTTCGCTTGGGTAGTTTACACCCCAGCAGTATGAACATTGGCTTCTCCAATTTCAGGTAGTCCTTGCTTTCTCCCTCCTTCCCTTCCCATTCCTAGCTCTCCCACAGCCTACTGTCTCCGCCTCTTCCTTTCTTTTTCCCGCACCCCCCCGACATCAGTCTGAAGAAGGGCCTCGACCCGAAACGTCACCTATTCCTTCGCTCCATAGATGCTGCCTTACCCGCTGATTTTTTCCAGCTTTTTTGTCTCCCCATTCACACAAGTTCTGTTATCCCACTTTCCTCACCCACTCCCTACACATTAGGGGCAATTTTACAGACAAGTTAACCTACAAAGCCAATGCGTCTGGGATGTGGGAGTAAACCCACACGCTTGCAGGGAGAATGTGCAAATTCAACACAAACAGTGCCCGAGGACAGGATCGAACACAGATCTCTGGCGTGTGAGGCAGCAAGTCTACCAGCTGTGCCACTGTATTTTGTTTTCCAACACACAAAAAATTATACGTTGATAAATTTAGTTACTAAAAAAAATAAAATATCCATTTTCAGTCTTAAATCTCTAAGTCACGCTATGTCCCCCATTACAGCTACTGTATGTTTTAATTCAGTTCAAGACTATGGGGCAGTACATTAGCCATAAAGTTGCTGCCTAAAAGTGCCAGAGACCCGGAATTGATCCTGAATAAGGGTGCTGTCTGTATCGAGTTTGCTCCTTTTCCCTTTGATCGCATGGGTTTTCTCCGGGTGCTCTTCTTTCCTTCCACATTCCAAAGGTGTGCAGGAACCTATTTCAGACCCAACCCAAAACGTAATATTTTCCTTTTGTCCAGAGATTCTGTCTGACCTGTTGAGTTACTCCAGCTTTTTGTGTCTATCTTCGGTTTAAACCAGCATCTGCAGTTCCTTCCTACACACACGATACTATACGATAGAACTTTATTAATCCCAGGGGGGAAATTGTGTGTGTGCGTGTGTGGGTATATATATATATTGTACACACACACATACTTATATATTTATATAGTTATATATTCATATATAAATATATACTTTGTTTTCTCGTTTATAACATTGTTTACAGAGTACTATGTTTACATATTCTGTTGTGCTGCTGCAAGCAAGGATTTCATTGTTCTAACTGGGACGTGAGAATAAAACACTCTTGACTCTTGACATACATCACTAATTTGTGGGATAGAACTAGTGTACGGGTGATCGGTGGTCGGCGTGGACTCGGTGGGCCAAAGGGCCTGTTTCTGCGCTGTATCTTTAAATTAAACTAAAAACACTAAAACCAGAGGGAGTCTAAAGAAGGGTCTCTACCTGAAACGTCACACAATTTCTTCTATCCAGAGATGCTGGCTGCTCCATGGAGTTCCCCCGCACAATTAAAGCATTGGAATAGTCTTCACCCTACCATAGTTACCCAACCAGACGCAACTAAATTTAAGATAGCTCTTTTTTCCCCATGAACCCTTTTTTGCTTAAGTCCACCCTCCACCACCTCCAGTTTAAATTCCATTTGGAATATTTTTGGAGAACCAGGAAACCAAGAAGCAAGAGTTATTCCAGGGAGTTACTCCAGTTCCAGGGAGTGATTCTGCGTTGGGTTTAAGCGGTCGCGGTGAGGCGGCGACCGGGCAGCAATGGCGTCCAGATCTCCCACAATGCAAAGGGATGGAGAAAGTGCCCGGCACCGATCAGTGGCCATGGCAGTGTGCATGTGCAGGGCGGACGATGATGTGCTGGCTGTGGCAGTGTGCATGTGCAAGGCGGCCGGCCATGCCGGCGGATGAGGAGCGGCCGGGGAGCGGAGACATGGTGGCCCGGACACGGATGGTGGGCGGAGACGGAGAGTGACAGAGAGATAGAGAGTGGGGCCAAGCCGGGCAAAATGACACGGCTTTTAGGTTGCCCGGCGGGTCTTTAGGTGGCCATTGGCAACCGGGCAACCGTTAATTTCGAGCCCTCATGTGAGGATGCCATTCACTCCATCTACCAGCTTGCTGGTTAATTCTACTTACTGGTTCATGACTTTGGTAGGACTGGAGTTGCATACAGGCCAAAGCAGTTAAGAAGAATTGTTTTCCCTCTGGGAGACGATAGCAAATAAAATGGGATTTTTACATAAACTGTCAGTTTATTGATATCCTTGCTAGTCCTTCCATTGTGTTCATGGTTTATTTAATTCCTTGAATAAGCCAGTTTGGTATTCCGACTGTGGATGCACAGGTCATGGGTCGCTCAGGATAAACACTCTCTACGGCTGTGCCGCTGCATGGGTGCAGACCTGCGTCTCGTCCTTAACCAGCAGTCGCTGGGCCGCCCTCGACACCGTCCGCTCCCGAGTGCAGTCCGTGGGTGGCCGACGTCCGGGGCGGCCCTGGGCCGGCGTAAGCCGGACGGGAGCGGCGGCCCCGTCCGACGGGGGGGGAGGGTTCGCGCCGGCTCCAGCTCGGCTATCCCTGTCCCGGCGGGGCACAGGCTCGTCGCAGCGGTGACGCAGGCGGTGCGGAAAAGAGGCACCAACTCCAGCTCAACCCGCCCGTCCCGCCGTGGGACAGGCAGAGTCGAGCTGGGTCCGGCGCCTCCCCTCCGCGCTGGCTACCGGCCTGGGCCGACACTCCCGTCCGCGGGCCTCTGAATAGAAGACCCTCCTTCAGACTTCCTACACATTAGCCTTTTGCGCCGTGGTTGGGATGGATGAGAGCGGGGATTTCCACGAGTGCAAGGAACCAATTACCTAAAGTTTGCATTGATTAAACTGAGTGTTCTTACCATCCTCGACCGGCGTTTTGTGAGAGTGGTTGGATCTCAGCTTCAGCGCAGCCAACATCGGCCACATTATCCGGACAGGCGGCGGGGGATCAGGAGCTAAGATGAGGCATCGGCGATGCTCTGGAATCCTAGTCGGCCGCTGCCGAACAGCGGGGTCGAGGAGGCAGCGCCCGACCCGGGGAGTAGAGGTGTCAGTTCTTCCAGCAGCGTGCGGAGAGGCACCAGCTACTGCGGGCCTCACACCTGTCGGGCGCTGACCTCTCGATCCCGCTGCTTGCCGGCCGGCTAGGATTCCAGAAGATCGCCGATGCCTCACATCAGCTCCTGATCCCCCGCCTGTCCGGATAATGTGACCGACGTTGGCTGAGCTGAAAATGGGGTTCAACCATTCTCACAAAACGTTGGTGTACGACGAGGACGGTAAGAGCTTTCTGTTCACTCAACGCAAACTTTATGTCATTTGTTCCTTGCGCCTTGCGGAAATCTCCAGCGCGGTCGAGACAAAGGGGTTCTGAAGTTGCATTCTCTCGATTGAGGACATTTTCTCGACTCTCCTAGAAGCAACGAACCATGGCTTTACCAGTCTGTCTAACTGAAACCTCTCTCTTGTCTCCCGACGCACGTCTTTCACCCCTCCCTTCTCTCTCCCCCACCTCACCGTCTCTCCGCCGGTCCACTCTCTCCCCCCGTATCCCACTCGCATCTGCCCCCTCTCTCGCTGTTACACCCTGCTCTCCCTGCTACCAGGCACTTTTTAAATTCTTGAATGACCTTTGGAAAAATCCCATGATTCCTTGCATTTTTCAGAATACCAAACTCGCTTATTTAAATGCCCAACTGTTAGATGGGATTTGAATTTGTGCCTTTGATCTATAGTCCAGTTTAGTAACAACCATTGAGCTACATGGCCTGGTTGATGACTTGAATAACAGCATTTAAGGAATCAGATGCAGATTATTTCCGCTTGGAAATATTTCAAGTGACAAGCCCCCAAATTGTTTTATTTTGGCTATATTTCAAGTTGCAACCCCTTACATTTGTCTGGCTTTAATTTGGATACTTTCCATAGATGTTTTTGTTCTAAATGGGTTATCTACTGCATAATTCTCCTTAATTAGAGGATCACTTCACATGATATGTGTGGAAGAGGCCCCCGCCAAACTGGTTAACTGACATTGAAAGGCCAGAAGGATATATAGTTAGGTGTAGGAAAGAACTGCAGATGCTGGTTTAAATCAAAGGTAGACACAAAATGCTGGAGTCTCTGGCAGCATGCTGGCAGCATCTCTGGAGAGAAGGAATGGGTGACATTTTGGGTCAAGACCCTTCTTCAGAATATATGATTAAGAACATACTTAAGATTATAAGAATATGCACAGATATTAATAATGCAATGTAGATCCTCTGATGCTGAGATTACAGAAACATCTGTGGAGTGCAGCTGTTCCGGCTTGAAGAGTAGTTTGTGCTGTTGGATTGAGGTTTTCATTAATTACTATGGGGGATAAGGAGGAAATTTCAGAGATTTATTTTGTAGGTTTTACCTGCCGTTATTCACGTCCCTCAAGAAATTAAACCCAACGGGCACAGTATATGACAGATTATATTGGGTTTGCAGTAAAAATGTATGCAGTAATTCAAATGATATTTTCTCATTTTGTTGAGACTGAGGCTGATGAGAAAGCAGAATTTTACTTCAAGGAGTTTGGCATGCTCAACCCAGTTTCTGAAGGAGCTTAACTCCACAATGTCGCTCTGCCTAAAATTGAGTATAAATGGTAAAAAATATTGAAAAGCACTGATATCAGAAAGCTGTTCACACAATGTGGAATAGAATAACTTGGATATAGAACCTTTGGATGTTTTAAGAAACAATTTAATAACAAGAACCTTGAATTTTTTTTGGATGGATGAATAAAGGTAGACTAAATTACCTTAATGTCTTACGATTTCACCATTGTGTTAAAAAGCTTAATATACTAATGTTTATATTCTTGCAGAACAATTTATGAGGAGTTCAATATCATATCAAGAGTTTGCAGTGAATCCAGGAATCATTGATGATCCCAATCTGGTGGTAAAGATTGGAAGCAAGTAAGTAGAACATACAGAATAAGAAAGTAAAAAATTCTCACCAACTGATTGCTCATCATGCATTATAATTTGAAAGTAGATTCTATCGTAGCTTCGAGATCCATTATGAATTAGAACCAACGTTCCATGATTAGCATTTGATTTCACCCTCTATTGCTCAAATGTTTCGCCTGAGTAAAGGGACACAAGTGTTAAAATAATTAATTGTTTAAGAAAGAACTGCAGATGCTGGAAAAATCGAAGGTAGACAAAAATGCTGGAGAAACTCAGCGGATGAGGCAGCATCTATGGAGAGAAGGAATAGGCGACGTTTCGGGTCGAGACTTCTTTAGACTGATGTCGATGGGTGGTGGGGGGGTGGGAAGGAAAGGAAGAGGTGGAGACAGTAAGCTCCTTACAGGAAGCAGGGTGACAAGAGAAGGCCAAAGGACATAACTGCAGCAAATGTTCTTTTGGTAATATATTTAAAGGTGTCAAGACGCCACATTACCAGACATTCAGATTAGATGTACGTGTTGTGAACAGCAATGAAGATACCCAGTTTGTAAGCACCAGATTAAAAAAAATTATTGATAAACGCTGTTTCCATTATTCCCACTTCAGAATTAACGTTAAAATTTCAACTGAAATATCTCCTGACCAAATTTGTGCTGTATATGATCGACTGTTGAAGTAAAACCTGGATAAATCCAACGTATAGTTGTGAATGTTGCTCATTAAATAACTACAGTACTAATACTCCTTATTAAGAGCATTGATTTGCCGTTAAAATGAATTCTGTAATAACGTGTCAACGGCAGCAGTGACAATCGAACACTGGTTTTAATGTTTCACGTGTTCACAATATAATTAATCCATCTTTATGGACTAAAACAAATAATAACATTGGGAATTAAAACACATTTGATTGCATTCCGTTATCAAACATAGTCAATGTTCGCTCTGAAGACATTTCCAGCACAATAGGGTCAGGGAGGGGGGTGTGTGTGAATCAGTGCGGGGTGGATAGATGGCGGGGGTGGGGGGTTAGAAGGCAGTCGGTGCAGAATGGATGGATTGAGGCAGGTGAATTAGTACGTGTTGGTTGGAGTAGGTAAAATTGTGAGGGGAGAGCACGGGGATGTCAGTGGTGTTGAATGGGGGGGTTCAGTACGGGATGGATGCGGGTAGACAAAAGTGCTGGAGAAACTCAGCGGGTGAGGCAGCATCTATGGAGCGAAGGAAATAGGCAACGTTATGGGTCGAGACCCTTCTTCAGACTGTTCCCCCCCATTCTTCTTGAATGGGAGGATCAGTACAGGATGGGGGGGGGGGAGATCAGCGCAGGATGAATGGGGGGAGGTGGGTCAGTACAGTGTGGATTGGAGGGTGAGTGCAGGATGAATGGGGAGCGCTACAGGATGAATGAGGGGAAGGTGCAGGGTAAATGGAGGGTGGGTCAGTACGGGATGAATGCGTGGATTAGTACAGGATGGATGGGGGATCAGTACAGGATGGATGGAGGAGAAGTGCAGGATAGATGGGAAGGGGGGTAAGTACAGGATGAATTGGGGGAATAGTGTAGGATAGATGGGGGGGGTGGCAGGAGAATCAATGCGAGGTGGATAGAGTGATCAGCGCAGGATGAATAGATGGGGGGAGGGGGGTAGATGGGGAGGGGAGCACAGGGGATGTCAGTGAGGACTGAATAGAATGGGGATCAGTGCGGGATGGAGAGGAGGGGTCCCAGGGTGAGGGGGCGTACAAGAGAGAGAGGGGGGGGGGGGTGAGGTGGGGAGGAAGGAAGGTCAGCGCTCCTCGGACAACATCAACCCGCTGCCTTGGCCGTTGGGATTTCCTCGCCTCCGCCTCCCTCCTCCGCCAGCCAACAGCAAGGTGCGGGGCCGAGTGGTGCAGCTCAAAGATCCTATAGCTATAGGATCTTTGGTGCAGCTGCTTCAGAAGGGTCGGAGCGAACGACGGGCTCCGCACAGCGACAGCGGCTCCATCTCCTCCTCCTCCTTGATAGCAGCCGTTGCTTGCAAATCCGTTAATGGCTCTTCCAAAACTAACCCTCCCGCACCCCGAGGCATGCGGGAGGGTTTGTTTTGAAAGCGCCGTTAGCGGATTTGCAAGCAGCGGCCCTTATCAGGGCGGGCGGGGTGCGAGTGGAGGAGGCGGTGAAGCCGTTGTCGCGGCCGCTGCTGCCGCTGTTCGGAGGCTGTCATTCGCTCCGACCCTTCGTCACCCCGCACCTGGTATCTTTGCCCCGCACAACAGCCGTTGCCGACACGAAACGTCGCGTTCCTTTTCTCCAGAGATGCTGCCTGACCCGCGGAGTTACTCCAGTTTTTTGTGTCTATCTTCGGTATAAACCAAGTTGCCTAGCCGGGCAAAATGACTTGCCGTTTAGGTTGCCCGGCGGCACTTTGGGTGGTCAGTGGCACCCAGGCAACCGCTAATTTCGAGCCCTGAAGAAGTGTAGTCCAGATAGCCATTGGAGTCAGTGGGTTTGTAGTAGATGTCGGTCAGTAGTCTGTTACCTGCGATGGAGATAGTGAGGTCTAGAAACGGTAGGGAGATGTCGGAAATGGTCCAGGTGAATTTGAGTGCCGGGTGGAAGTTAGTGGTGAGATTGATGAAGTCAGTGAGTTCTGCATGGGTGCAGGAGGTAGCACCAATGCAGTTGTCAATGTAACGGAGGTAGAGTTCGGGGATAGGTCAACGGCACACCTCGAACATGGATTGTTCGACGTACCCAACAAAGAGGCAGGTATAGCTGGGACCCATGCGCGTGCCCATAGCTACGCCTTGGATTTGGAGGAAATGGGAAACACTTAAACTGCCTATTGCTCAAAAACATCATCTTGTAGTTTGTAGAATATTTGAAATTGCTGGTGGGAAGCAAGGTGAGTTAATTTATATCATTGCATCTCACTAATTTACCACTGCTACATATAAAACAAGAAGAATTGTAAAGATAAGCCACAATAATGTTCATTTTTATAATATCTCATTTATAAAATGCTATTCTGTTGTATAGTGCCTACATTGCAGTAAAATTAACCTCGCATGTCACATTTAAAATGATAAAAGATTAATTAAACATCTATACTTTGAGTGATATTAATGTTCTTTATTTGTTGACAAAAACTAGGTATTATAATTGGTCAACAGCTGCTCCTGTGCTTCTTGCAGTTCAGGCATTCCAGAAACCATTGCCAAAGGTGAGTTAACACTTTAATGGTAACTTTGCAAATGAGATCCAGAAGCCAATAACTGGAGGAGTTAATTATTTATTAACTTCTTTTTTAGGGCTGGTTATGTTGAAGGTATGATGTGATTATGTACTGTACATTATGTCCTAATTTCATCAACACAGAATGGTACTAATATTATGTATTGTTTTGATGAATTCTCCAAGGAGATGAATTGGGCATTTTCAAACTTGATTATTGTGTCTTTTAACTGAACGCTGTGGGTCTGTGCAAATTATTGTTCCTACTCCCATTTTCCCCCTTCTGTGTGGATGGTACTTTGTAGCTGGCTGGACACAAAATGCTGGAGTAACTCAGCAGGACAGGCGGCATCTCTGGAGAGAAAGAATGTGTGACGTTTTGGGTCGAGACCCTTCTTCAGACTGATGTCAGGGGAGTGGGCGGGATAGAGATAGAATGTAGCCGATGACAGTAAGACTGATGGGAGAATTGGGAAGGGTAGGGGATGGAGAGAGAGGGAAAGCAAGGGCTATTTGAAGTTAGAAAAGTTAATGTTCATACTGCTGACGTGTAAGATACCCAAGCGAAATATGAGGTGCTGTTCCTCCAATTTGCGCAGGACCTCATTCTGACAATGGCGGCGGCCCAGGACAGAAAGGTCAGATTTGGAATGGGAGGGGGAGTTAAAGTGCCGAGCAACCAGGAGATCAGGTAGGTTAAGGCAGACTGAGCGGAGGTGTTTAGCAAAACGATCGCTGAGCCTGCGCTTGGTCTCGCCGATGTACAGAAGTTGACACCTGGAACAGCGGATACAGTAGATGAGGTTGGAGGAGGTGCAAGTGATTGTTGGGGTCCTTGGATGGAATCGAGGGGGGAGGTAAAGGGACAGGTGTTGCATCTCCTGCGGTTGTAGGGGAAAGTACCTAGGGAGGGGATGGTTTGGGTGGGTAGGGATGAGTTGACCAGGGACTTGCGGAGGGAACGTCTCTGCGGAAAGCAAAGAAAGGAAATTAATTCAGTTATCATTTGTAATAGCACAAAATTACTAGGCATTTAATTCCTCAACTATTGGCATGGATGTATTGCATGTTGATTAATTGGCTTAATTCAGTCTTCTTTTCTGTACACTTAGTTTAGTACGAATAATGTGACAGTTTAATTCATTTTCTTTCTTTGCCAGCCTCTGAACTTTTAGAAATGCAGTGCATAACTCGTCTATGTGGTCAATAGACAATATTCCCCATTTTATTCTTGGGAAGATGATTGCATGTTGCAGGCAAACTATGTGTTCTGTGCCATTGCTTCTTGAATCCAAATGATTGATTTGGTAACTTGATTTAAAATAACTTAATGTTTGCCTTGTCAGCTTTAAGAGATAATAATTTTAGTCTATCAGACATAAATTTAACTGGGGGTAAAATTAAACATGGATTAAATGTTCACCTGTTTTCTTTTGACATTTTGTTGGATAAGGAATTTGATATCTAAATTTCCAAGGCCCTTGCATTTGTCATTGGACATGCAACACCAGTGGATACTTTGGAACTCTGCTGCAGCCAGAAAGCTGTGTAATGTTGTTCACTTTTGAGATAAGACTTTCAGGTCCTATTTATTTTAATTGGGATGTGATAGGTTTAATATGCAAGCCAAGCAGAGCTCTGGGTCATGTCCTAAAATATTACCTATTAATTTTCTCCAGAGATGTTGCCTGACCTGCTGAGTTAGAGTCATAGAGTGATATAGTGTGGCGACAGGCCCTTCGGCCCAACTTTCCCACACCTGCCAACATGTTCCAGCTACACTAGTCCCACCTACCAGCATTTGGTTCATATCCCTCCAAACCTGTCCTGTTACTAGCTTGTCCGAAATTCAATGCAGCTGCTTCTGCACTTGTCCATGATAGTAGCTGTTTCCCACCAGGACTTCCAATGCAACAATTTAGATAAGGTCATCAACCTATTACATATATCTAGAACAGCATAAATGTATATATGTACAAGAAATGTAACAGTGAAATTATAAGCAGCCTAATTCAACATGTGCCTACATCACAGTGAGAAATATATTGGTTTATTCATGTACCGTGAATTCCTCTCCACTTTTGGTTTTGTTGAGTTTGTACTTAAGGAGAATTTATTCTCAAAATATTATCTTGCATTCTGCAGTCAAAGTAATAATTTTAAATATCTTCATATGTGTACACTAAAACTTTAACTTCTGATTCGATGCCACATTTTATTCTTCATGCTACTATGTTTGACCCTTCAAAACTAACCTTTTCTTTTTTTCCCTCATTTTTCTTTGGCCATGACTTTTGATTTTTTTTTTAATCATTTAAGCACTCATGCCTCAGTTACCTTCATTCGTTGCTCAAGTTTGCAGTATTTTGTGTTGCAGAGATTAGTTGTGTGGCCACAGTATGTTTATTATTTCATTCACTTGGGAGAGTAGCATTTTATGTTATTTTGTATGGCATTTATGTTAAGCTTTTTATTCCATTAGTTACCTTTGTGCATTTTAAAACAGGCAACAATGGAAAAACTAATTAAAGAAAAGATGCCCAAGAAAGGAGGCAGATGGTGGTTTTCATGGCGTGGAAAAAAAAACAGTATAAAAGTGGTACGTTGTTCCGTGCTACTCCCAATCTTAGTTTTAAGTAACAATAACATAATAGTTTAAGTAATGTTACCTGACGAGCAAATAACAGCCTGCTAAATATGTATTTTATAATGAAGAGTGTCAGTGCAGTAACTAAGAACACATACACATACACACACGCATGCACACACATACACCAGGAGGCAGCATAAATCAAATAGGTACTCTGCATTGTAGTGAGCAGTAATGGATATGTATTAGGTTTGTCCTATTCAAACTTCAAGTCTTATGTTGCATTAGATGGGGTTGAATTTTGATGACAATATCTGGGTCCTACAGTTCTGAGTGGTAGCAAAATCAACAGTCCTCGGCACAACTCACTTCCGCTGTTAAATCTTTTCTTGCAATTGCTGGAATTCATGAAGTGTTGAACTATTCGACTATACTAAATATATTGGGCTAATAGCCCAGTAAAATATTGTAGTAGTCCAAACAGGAGAGTGTGGCTGTTGGAAGCCAAGTCAAGGATTCTCATGGGATCTCTCTTCAGATGATTCCTTGTAGAATGCTCAAGTTACCCATGTATGCTCAGTTCCTTGTGCAATCTGCTGGATTCCAGCAGCATATTCCAATAGTGCTTTTACAAAGGCATTTATATAGGAAAATTAATAATAGGAATATATAATTTTAATTAATGAAAAGCACATGCAAATTTGGGGCATTAATTGGGGTGACATTATGCACATGAATTGCACGAGGTTCTGCAGCTTGGGATCAGCACCGGGCCTGAAGCTTCCATGTTGCAGATTCCCACTACCCCGGGTTTGATTGCGCTGGGTCCTAGTGCCAGTCCCCCTAACCTAACCTCAGTGGCTGTTCCACTGGGTCTTCCCCATCCCCCTCAAACCATGTGACCCCAGCTCTTCCACACCCCCACTACAGTCTTCATGCCCCGTCCATGACCACCCACCTGCCTTCCTCCGGCCCCAACCCCTATCCCTGCCGTGCGTTCACCATCCCCCCTGATCTCCCCCTTTCCGACACTGAACGGTCTGTCCTCAGCAGAGACCTTACCTTTGTCCCCCCCCCTCCGTCCCCACCTCAATGAGTTCCGCGTCCGCTACAACTTGGAGCTCTTCTACCGTCGCCTCTGCTCGGACACCTCCTCCTACTTATCCCTGGACCATGACCCCACAGACGAGCACCAGGCCACTATCTCTAGCACCATCACTGACTTCATCCACTCCGGCTCCCTGCCCTCACAAGCCTCCAACCTCATCGTTCCCCAGCCCCGCACGGCCCGATTTTACCATCTCCCCAAAATCCACAAACCTGACTATCCTGGTAGACCCATTGTCTCTGCCTATTCGTGCCCTACCGAACTTATTTCCACATACCTTGACTACATTGGCATTCTCTTTGGCATTAATTCCAGCAACATCAACCGACTCCAACTGGTCCAGAATGCAGCCGCCCGACTCATTACCCACACCAAATCCTGGCACCACATCACCCCAGTCCTCAAAGAACTTCACTGGCTTCCCATTTCCCACCGGATCATCTACAAAATCCTGGTCCTCACCTACAAAGCCATCAACCACTTGGCCCCCCCTTATCTCACTGACCTCCTCTCCCCCTACCAACCCTCACGGTCCCTCAGATCCATTTCAGCCGGTCTCCTCTCTATTCTGAAATCCAACCTCTGCACTTTTGGAGACATAGCCTTCTCCAGGGCAGCTCCCAGGCTCTGGAACTCCCTCCCACAATTGATCCGAACTTCTGAGTCCCTCACCATCTTTCAGTCCCGCCTCAAGACCCATCTCTTCACCTCTGCATACCCTTAGTCCCATGTCCCCCCTCCCCTTTGCATCTCTGTCTTACTGCTCTATTTGGTTTTGTTCTTGACTCACCATGTAAAGTGACTTTGAGTCCTTGAAAAGCGCTATACAAATAAAATGTATTATTATTATTATTACATCCTATCCCCCCTGGTTAAATCCCTCCCTCCCTATGTTCAAGACCCCTCAGACACTCTCCGTCGTCTCCGGGCATTCCATTCTCTAGGCCCCCATCCCCTCATCTTCACCATGGACGTCCAGTCACTCTACACCTCTATCCCCCACCAGGAGGGTCTTAAAGCCCTCCGGTTCTTCCTCGACCGGAGAACCAACCAATCCCCGTCTACAGATACACGGCGGAGCTGGTTCTTTCCCTTAATAACTTCATTTGTCTCCTCCCGTTTCCTCCAAATACAAGGCCTAGCTATGGGCACGCGCATCGGCCTGCCTCTTTGTAGGGTACGTCGCACAATCCTTGTTCGAGACGCACCAGGGCCCCATCCCCGACCTCTACCTCTGCTACATCGACGATTGCTTTGGTGCTACCTCCTACACCCACACACAACTGACTGACTTCATCCGCTTCACCACTAACTTCCATCCGGCACTCAAATACACCTGGACTATTTCCGACACTTCCCTACCATTTCTTGACATCACTATCTCCATTGCAGGTGATAGACTTCTGACCGACATCCACTATAAACCCACTGACTCCCATGGCTATCTAGACTACACATCTTCCCACCCTGCTTCCTGTAAGGACTCCATCCCCTACTCCCAATTCCTCCATCTACGCCGCATCTGCTCCCAGGATGAGGTGTTCCACACCAGGGCATCAGAAATTTCCTCATTCTTCAGGGAACGGGGGTTCCCCTCCCCTACTATAGATGAGGCTCTCACCAGGGTCTCTTCAATACCCCGTAACACTGCTCTCTCCCCATCCCCCCCACTCGTAACTAGGGCAGAGTCCCCCTAGTCCTCACCTTTCACCCCACTCGCTGTCACATACAACAAATAGTCCTCAGTCATTTTCACCACATCAAACGTGACCTCACCACTGGCCACATCTTCCCATCTCCCCCCCCCCTGTCTGCTTTCCGCAAAGACCGCTCCCTCCCTAACTCCCTGGTCAATTCTTCCCTTCCCTCCCAAACCACCCCCTCCCCGGGCACTTTCCCTTGCAACCGCAAGAGATGCTACACTTGTCGCTTTACCTCCCCCCTCGACTCCATTCTAGGACCCAAGCAGTCGTTCCAGGTGCGACAGAGGTTCACCTGCATCTCGTCCAACCTCATCTATTGCATCCGCTGCTCTAGATGTCAGCTGATCTACATCGGTGAGACCAAGCGCAGGCTTGGCGATCGTTTCACCTTCCACCTCCGCTCGATCCGCATAAACCAACCTGATCTCCCTGTGGCTCAGCACTTCTCCTCCCATTCCAAATCCGACCTTTCTGTCCTGGGCCTCCTCCATGGCCAGAATGAGCACCACCGGAAATTGGAAGAGCAGCACCTCGTATTCCGCTTGGGAAGTTCGCACCCTAGCGGCATAAACATTGACTTCTCCAATTTCCGGTAGCCCTTGCTGCCTCCTCCCCTTCTCAGCTCTCCCTCAGCCCTCAGGCTCCTCCTCTTCCTTTCTCCTTTCTTCTCCCTACCCCACCCCACATCAGGCTGAAGAAGGGTTTTGGCCCGAAACGTTGCCTATTTCCTTCGCTCCATAGATGCTGCTGCACCCGTTGAGTTTCTCCAGCACTTTTGTCTACCTGAGGTTTTAATTAAAATATGTTGAAATTTTAAAAAAAAGATGATATTCAGCATAGTATTAGTAAAATAAAATAAGTGTGTTCATGAACACCAGATGGCGTAAGAGAACTGCTTTTAACTAAATTAACTGTTTAAAGAGTTTCTATAGAAAAAGGCTTGTATTTATGGAGCACCTTTTTTGACCCCAGGATGCTGCAAAGCACATTAAAACCAAGAAATACTTTTCAAAGTGTAGTCACTGATGTTCCTTCAGAGTAACATCTCAGATAAAACAATGTGACACTAATGAAATAAAATGGAGATTCTTTCTCTAAATGTTTCATTTGTATTGTGATCATAGAAAAACTGATAAATTGGTGATTTCATGAACACCAAGCTGATAATCAAACAAATGAAAAGCACTTGCTTGTTACATTTCCTCCCAAATGTTGCAAAAATTAAACTACATGTCAGTATAAATATTACCGATCCATAAGAAAGAAGCGTCAGTAGTTTAGGATGGGGAAGGTTGAATTGCAGGTTTTTAAAAAACTATTTTGGAATCCTCTCCTCGAACACATTGAAATAGGTTAAAAAATAGAGCCATGAGCAAATGACAGATGTTGCTGGAAGCTGGGTATTTTCTAGCAAAATGATTTAATGTACAGTAGGCATAAACAAAAGCATTACATGACTATAATTTGCATAAGTTTACAGCCTTTGTGACATTAAGCACACAGCTGCAACATTTAGCAATAAACATCTGTTATAAGCTCCTGTGAGATTGTAGTGGCCATAAAACTACAGGAGACTGCTTCTTGATCTGCACTATAACTCATAATATAATCATTTTCTTTATTTTCTGGCTCTCAGCATATGCAAAACAGGTCGATATTAGAGTGTAATGGATAAGTGAGCATATTAGTACATTTTGTATGGAATTTCTTTCTAATGCCTTTTGAAATTATTTATTTGTATTTAGCACAAACCTATAAGATCCATCTTAATATTTATAGATTTCAGCTAAGTATTCCCGGTTTTCAATTGCGCCCAATTCTAATTGTGCCAGCTATGAACATCAGCAGCTTGAATGCCGCATTGGTCGTGATTCCGTGCATACCTTAGTGATAAATGTGGATATTTATTTTCACTACAATGTACAAATAGCACGAATAGGACAAACTATAAGATGGGGAAACCTGTTAATAGTTATTAAAATAGTTTTCATTACTTGAAGCTCTGTTTGACTGTTTTTCATTAGAATATCTTGCATTTTTTGATATCAAGTGGCATATTGGAAACTTTCAATAATACAGTAGTGCAATACTTTCACTGAACTTTGTGGTAGGTATGCAATCTTGCTCAATTTTATGCTGGAGATGTAAACTTTGCATATAATTTTTGAATGGGGAAGCATATGTCTAGGTTGTCTGTTACAGGAACCAGAAATTGAACAGATCCAAAGTAGGCAGGATGCAAGACAGCAATCTACACTCCCTGGAAGCAGGTATGTAGCTGCTACAAATCTGACTCCTGCTTTTGACAGCATTCTTTAATTGTGTCCTTTTGTCATCGTTGAAGGACTATCAATGTTAGCTTTAAGGGGACATGAACAGACATATCAACGTCTTATTGAAACCTCTGGGACTAACTTCTTTCCAGCTTACAAATTATCCAAATACTACTAATAATGTAATACCTGAAGGACTTGATTGTATGTAAATTACTTCTGTGAATATTTTAAAATGCTGTGGTGGAAATCTATTAAACATTCAAATATGCCAATTTATAAAACTCAGCAAATTACATTGAAGATTAAATTGTCATAATTGTTTGAAGTAGGAAATATGAAGCTCAGGCATAGCAGATGTGTCAAGTTCCATATTAGAAACATAGAAAATAGGTGCAGGAGTAGGCCATTCGGCCCTTCGAGCCTGCACCGCCATTCAATATGATCATGGCTGATCATCCAACTCAGTATCCCGTACTTGCCTTCTCTCCATACCCCCTGATCCCTTTAGCCACATCTAACTCCCTCTTAAATATAGCCAATGAACTGGCCTCAACTACCTTCTGTGGCAGAGAGTTCCAGAGATTCACCACTCTCTGTGTGAAAAAGGTTTTTCTCATCTCGGTCCTAAAGGATTTCCCCTCTATCCTTAAGCTGTGACCCCTTGTCCTGGACTTCCCCAACATCGGGAACAATCTTCCTGCATCTAGCCTGTCCAACCCCTTAAGAATTTTGTAAGTTTCTATAAGATCCCCCCTCAATCTCCTGAATTCTAGCGAGTACAAGCCGAGTCTATCCAGTCTTTCTTCATATGAAAGTCCTGACATCCCAGGAATCAGTCTGGTGAACCTTCTCTGCACTCCCTCTATGGCAATAATGTCCTTCCTCAGATTTGGAGACCAAAACTACGCAATACTCCAGGTGTGGTCTCACCAAGACCCTGTACAACTGCAGTAGAACATCCCTGTTCCTATACTCAAATCCTTTTGCTATGAATGTTAACATACCATTCGCTTTTTTCACTGCCTGCTGCACCTGCATGCCTACTTTCAATGACTGGTGTACCATGACACCCAGGTCTCGTTGCATCTCCCCTTTTCCTAATCGGCCACCATTTAGGTAATAGTCTGCTTTCCTGTTTTTGCCACTAAAGTGGATAACCTCACATTTATCCACATTATACTGCATCTACCATACATTTGCCCACTCACCCAGCCTATCCAAGTCACCTTGCAGCCTCCTAACGTCCTCCTCACAGCTAACACTGCCCCCCAGGTTAGTATCATCCGCAAACTTGGAGATGTTGCATTCAATTCCCTCGCCCAAATCATTAATATATATTGCAAATAGCTGGGGTCCCAGCACTGAGCCTTGCGGTACCCCACTAGTCACTGCCTGCCATTCTGAAAAGGACCCGTTTACTCCTACTCTTTGCTTCCTGTTTGCCAGCCAGTTCTCCATCCACATCAATACTGAACCCCCAATACCGTGTGCTTTAAGTTTGTATACAAATCTCTTATGTGGGACCTTGTCGAAAGCCTTCTGAAAGTCCAGATATAACACATCTACTGGTTCTCCCCTATCCACTCTACTAGTTACATCCTTGAAAAATTCTATAAGATTCGTCAGACATGATTTACCTATCGTAAATCCATGCTGACTTTGTCCAATGATTTCACCACTTTTCAAATGTGCTGCTATCAGATCTTTAATAACTGACTCTAGAAGTTTCCCCACTGCCGATGTTAACTAACTGGTCTGTAATTCCCCGTTTTCTCTCCCTCCCTTCTTAAAAAGTGGGGTTACGTTTGCTACCCGCCAATCCTCAGGAACTACTCCAGAATCTAAAGAGTTTTGAAAAATGATCACTAATGCATCCACTAATTCTGGAGCTACTTCCTTAAGTACTCTGGGATGCAGCCTATCTGGCCCTGGGGATTTATCGGCCTTTAATCCATTCAATTTACCTAACACCACTTCCCGGCTAACCTGGATTTCACTCAGTTCCTCCATCTCCTTTGACCCGCGGTCCCCTGCTATTTCCAGCAGATTATTTATGTCTTCCTTAGTGAAGGCGGAACCAAAGTAGTTATTCAATTGGTCCGCCATGTCCTTGTTCCCCATGATCATTCACCTGTTTCTGACTGCAAGGGACCTACATTTGTTTTAACTAATCTCTTTCTCTTCACATATCTATAAAAACCTTTGCAGTCAGTTTCAATGTTCCCTGCCAGTTTTCTTTCATAATCTATTTTTCCTTTCTTAATTAAGCCCTTTGTCCTCCTTTGCTGGTTTCTGAATTTCTCCCAGTCCTCTGGTAGGCTGCTTTTTCTGGCTAATTTGTACGCTTCATCTTTTGCTTTGATCCTATCCCTGATTTCCCTTGTTATCCATGGATGTACTACCTTCCCTGATTTATTCTTTTGCCAAACTGGGATGAACAATTGTTGTAGTTCATCCATGCAGTCTTTAAATGCCTTCCATTGCATATCCACCGTCAACCCTTTAAGAATTAATCACCAGTCAATCTTGGCCAATTCACGTCTCATACCCTCAAAGTTACCTTTCTTTAAGTTCAGAACCATTGTTTCTGAATTAACAATGTCACTCTCCATCCTAATGAAGAACTCAACCATATTATGGTCACTCTTGCCCAAGTCCCCCGCACAACAAGACTGCTAACTAACCCTTCCTCATTACTCAATACCCAGTCTAGAATAGCCTGCTCTCTCGTTGGTTCCTCTACATGTTGGTTTAGAAAACTATCCCGCATACATTCCAAGAAATCCTCTTCAGCACCCCTGCCAATTTGATTCACCCAATCTACATGTAGATTGAAGTCACCCATTATAACTGTTTTACCTTTGTTGCACGCATTTCTAATTTCCTGTTTGATGCCATCCCCAACTTCACTACTACTGTTAGGTGGCCTGTACACAACACCCACTAGCGTTTTCTGCCCCTTAGTGTTTCGCAGCACTACCCATATCGATTCCACATCCTCCAAGCTAATGTCCTTCCTTTCCATTGTGTTAATCTCCTCTCTAACCAGCAACGCTACTCCACCTCCTTTTCCTTTCTGTCTATTCCTCCTGAATATTGAATATCCCTGGATGTTCAGCTCCCAGCCTTGGTCACCCTGGAGCCATGTCTCCGTGATCCCAACTATATCATAATCATTAATAGCTATCTGCACATTCAACTCATCCACCTTATTACGAATGCTCCTTGCATTGAGACCCAAAGCCTTCAGGCTTGTTTTTATAACGCTCTTACCCCTTATACAATTATGTTGAAATGTGGCCCTTTTTGATTTTTGCCCTGGATTTGTCTGCCTGCCACTTTTACTTTTCACCTTGCTACCTACTGCTTTTACCCCCATTTTACACCCTTCTGTCTCTCTGCTCACACATTCAAGAACCCCACCACCTCTTATTCTCTGTTTATTATTGTTTTCTTCTTTCCCCCCTACATGTTGGGTCTGAGTGCTTCCCTTCTCTGCCTCCTGCCTCACACACTGTCTACTAGTTTTCTCTATTTGAGTCCCTTCCCCCCCAACCGTTCAAGTTTAAAGTCTCCGCAGTAGCCTTTGCAAATCTCCCCTCCAGGCTATTGGTCCCCCTCGGGTTCAAGTGCAACCCATCCTTTTTGTACAGGTCGCACCTTCCTGTTTCTTGACCTCCTGTGCCAAATACTAACATTGGATGTGGAGAAAAAAGAGGAGATGCAATCCTCTGCTGTTCTCAGTAATGCCCACCAGAAGCTGTGAGATAACAGTCTATATTCACTGCCTTCTCATTCCCCTCCATCACCCTTCCTCTACTGTGAGGAAACATCTGGCCTTTGCCTTGTTCATCCTTGTGTCATGGATGAGATTAGAAGTTTCCACACGGGAAATGGCAGGCTTAAATTCCTGTCCTTCCATCCAAAACATAGTGTATGTGTTGCACCACTGAGCTGCATCCAGAACTTACAAATATGAAATCAGTTTTGACACACATTTAATACACAACTAAGACTATTTATACAAAAAATGAGTATGTATGCTTCATTGGAATGTTCCAGGGCAGAATTATAACTTTGTTAACACTAAGTGTTTGTCCAATGGATATTTTTTTTAAAGCAGGGAAATTCCACTTTCTAATGTAACAGTGCTATCTTTGTGACATTTCAAACCCTGCAAATTTATATGAAAAAAGCATGTTTTAAACATAGCAATCAGTAATGTTTCATTATTAGATAGATGTTGGAAAGTGGGGGGGGGGGGGGGGGGTCCACTACCTTTGTTTAATTAGAATGGTTATATGGTTTTTATTCTTTTGTTAATTGAATTGGTGTAGCTAGTCAGTCAAGTTCTGCACTTGAATTTCTGCTAGGTTAAAAGATGAATCATCATCAAGTGATGAAGATGTCAGAATGATCAATCATATTAGTAGTGTGGGCCAGCAAGATCACGATCTGTCATCTTCGTCCTGCGTTTCATATGTGAAGTCCCTTCGACTTGTCTCTGACCAGCTCGTAAGTACAAAATTCGAAATTGGATGATGAAGGTGCAGATTGATCAGTTTTGATCGGGCATCAAAGGTTACAGGGAGAACGCAGAAGGATGGGGTTGAGAGGGAAAAATAGATCAGCCATGATTGAATGACAGAGTAGACTCGATGGACTGAATTGCCTAATTTTGCTCCTATGCCTTATTGTCTTATGATATTGGGAAAGAACTTCCAGAAGTCTGTATAAAAATCATGTCAGAAGCGATTTTAATTGATATCTGCTAATTGTCCTAAGCGTCCTACATCATATGCTTGTTCAGTAATATCTAGATCAGGACACCCCCGCCAGCTCAGAATTACTTCCCAGCAACACCCTTAATATCTATAAATTTATGTCAAGTTGCATTTTTTTTTCCGAATTCCAGGAAAGCCACCATAATATGTGCAAATTTAATCTTTGAATCCATATATCAATCTAAGAAAAGTACTCTGCACTCCATTCAAGGCCAGGATGACCTTTCCAAAGAATGGCGTCTGGAACTGCTCTCAGTAGTACTTCAGTGTGGTCCGCATAATTGTAGCATAACTTTTGACCCCAAGTGCTCTCATTCTTCAGATATAAAAGCCAGTGTCCGCTAGCATTTCAGGTTATTTTTGGTTCTTCCAAGAGTGAGTTTCTAATTTTGACAAGACAGTGCACCTATGGCCTAATGGATTCAAACTGAACATTATAATTACAATTAGCACACTCAATATGTTTTGTGCATAAAAAGTTTAATCTACAGTGTAGAAAAACTGATATAACCATTTGACACAAATCATATTAGTGGACGTGTTTTATTTGAATTACAGAAAAGACTCCAACTAAGGGAAGGCTCAAATGATGTAATGTTCAGTGTCACCACACAATATCAGGGCACATGTCGGTGTGAAGGAACTATCTACCTCTGGAACTGGAATGACAAAATTGTTATTTCTGATATTGATGGAACAATTACAAGGTGCATTTTACTCAGACATGCCTTCATATACTCATGTTTGAAGTTATGTCACATGTGAAATAGTGAACAAGTATTTTATATCTTTATAGATCTGATGCTTTGGGGCATATCTTACCCACACTTGGTAAGGATTGGACGCATCAAGGCATAGCAAAGCTTTACCATAAAGTGAGCCAGTAAGTTTTACTGCAGCTTTTACAAATGTGTACAGCATTTTGTTCTATTTTAACATATATTCTGATCAAATTCATGTCTGTTTTGTAAGTCTACCAGCAACAGCATGAAAAGTTCTTAAAGTTGAAAGCAACTGAATTCTACACAAATAAATCAGAATAAAAATACAAGCAATCCTCAGGTGACAACAGGGTTCTGTTCCTGAGAGCTGTTCATAACCTGAACTTTTCATAAGTTTGAAAAGAACCAAAAGACTGTTTGTGACAGGATCTCAAACAGCTGTGACAGAGAGCAAGCAGGGTCGAGAAGAATGGCTGCTAGCTGACCTCACCCTCTCAGTGAGTGAAGGAGTCTGCCTTGCGCTGCCAGCTTGGCTTGACTGGACCCAACCCCTGATTGTTTTGGCACGTGTGAGGTGGGGGGGGGGGGGGGTCTTGGAGTAGAAGGCGCACAGATTACCCTTTTCCATCATGCAGGAAATGTCTGCAACTGGAAAATCCTTCCCCATCCATTCCACCCGTTGGCATGCAAGGTATCTCCAAACGCTGGGTGTTTGTGAAACAGTGGCGCCTGTAGTAATTAAAAACAGAATATCTGGAGGCATAGTGTCAGGCAGCCAATGTAAAGTGGGAGTAGAATTCGCTAAACTTTCATCGGAACTTAAATAAATAGGACAATTCCTTTTTCTTAACAATCCTTACCATTTAAAAGAAGAATAAACCTGCGTGCTGGTAGTTCCCTTCACATTTACTGGGTGTCCTACCAAGCAAGACAATTAAGTGTTTTAATGTGCATTCACTGATATCAAGGCAAATGAAGCCACCAAAGAGCAGATAAGGTACATTGTTGTGTGATTTGTTGAGATGAAATTGTTAATCATAGCATTATTAAATCTCCCTTGCTATGTTATTCTATAAGGACCATGGGATGTCTCACCTGTGATTGAACATGGAAATCGGTCTGTTTCTGGTGCTATGTGTACATGGAGTGGAACTAATATCCACAACAACTAATATCATCCTAACTTGTGCAAGTGCAATCACTGCCGGAGTATTTTTCTTCAGTTCAGTTATTAATTTGCGAAAGAAGTGAATTAATTTAGAGAGAGATTTATTACCATTAGTCTGTTAGTTTATCCACTGGAAGATTGATTCTCCTAACAAATTTAGACGGTTGATGTAAAATTCACATTTGGCCCCAATGACTACCGAGGATCTGCTTTGCTGGTTCTGTAGTCAACCCCTGTAGTTGACAGACAATTGATCACCATTGTCTGGGCCATGCTAAATTCTGAAAGTGAAAAATCTAATGCAATTTCTCAGGAGAAAGAAATGCTCTGATCATATTTTGCATCAAAATTATATGTCCGCACATATGTTCATGCCAGTTCTTTTATATTCCTGCTCACTGAGATCAGGAACATAATACTGTCTAGAACATAACATAGAACCAGGAGTAGGTTGTTCAGCTCCTCATGATTGCTCCACTAAAATCGTGGCTCATCATACCTGAGAACCACTTGGTTGTACTAACTCCATATCCCTTTGTTTCCTTGGTATCTAAAAAATCTATTGATTTTGGATTTGAATATACACAGATATGGAGCCTCTGCAGGCTTACTAAAAATTGCAAACATTTACTGGGCTCTGGGTGAGGAAATGACATTTCAATTTGTCCTGAATGGTTAATGTCTTAGTTTGAGAAGGAGGCCTCTGATTCTGGACATCACAGCAGGGCAAATGTCAGCACTGCATGTATCCTGTCAGGCACATTAAGAATTTGTATGTTTAAATGAGACAACTTCTCAATTTCAGACAGTACTGGTAATCTGTCCTCGTTTGATAAACCTATTATACCAGGAATCAATGGGTTGAAATTTTCCTTGGGTAGGGAGACTCCACCCATGTAGAGGCTTCCAGATGTTCCCGTGGCCAACACTAGACTACTGAAACAGCACCTTCTAAAATCCCCTCATACGATGAGTTGCCTGGTTGGTTGGAGAAAAAATGTTTACATGTTAATAGATGTAGCATGCCCACCGACGTTTGGGAATTTGAAGCCTATAATGATCAGTGATGGAGAAGGATGTCAGATGATATTGAGATCCTTGCGTCCATACATTTGGTAAACAAACAAATTATGTGTAAGCTGTGAGAGGACTGCACCACGTCAAACTATCCACTTCATTGGGCACCTCATGGTTTCATCAGAGCCCATTGAAACAGAGTAGAAGCCAGTTGCTCTTGATCTCCAGTGAACTGGTTAAGAAGTAGATGTAATACCATGCACAGTTGGATAATTTTGTTAAGCAGCTCTCTCCAGCTTGCTATGCCAAATTTGCAGAGCTCTTTCTGAAGATAGGAAATTAGAGAGAGATTCACAATATCTGATGTCTGGCGCTATACCTTGAGATGAATGTGGAGGAAAAGATAAATTCTTTAATACTGCAGATTTAAAGCACAAAGTAGTAAATGTCCTCAAAGTAACTTAATCACGTTTCCTGTTGAAACAATAACGTTTCTGTGTTTGAATTCCTCGTGGTGAAATAGGGCAGTTGTGGGAAATAAAACATTTGTCCACAAAGGACAAAATACGATTAAGTTCTCTCAAGGTAAGCATTCTCCAGTCAAAACATCAGAACAGGAAATTAGAATGTTCTGTGAGAGTCTTAGTTGAAGCAATATTTTGAAGTCATGAATAAAGAGGATTATTTAATTCTGTTTGTGGTGACCTTAGGCTTCAAATGTCATCCTATATCTGCGTTATAAATTACGTGAACAGCAAGTAGATAAATCAAACTTTCCCTGTCATAGTCTTCCGCAGAGGAGGAATTATGGCAGCAGAGGTTTAGTTAAAATAATGCACGAGGGCATTAGGAAAATGTTAATGCACTTTTCCTGGACAGTGTAACATGAGAGCCTACCTCTGTGAAATTAATAAATTTACAATAGCGGGCACAGAGAAACAGACGGATTTTGCCCGCCCAAGCTATTGCATGGTTATTTCCTGCCCACATCCCCAGGCCCCCTGGTCCAGAGGCAATGGACTCCTATTTCCCCTGCTATCTCCCACATCTTCAGTCACCTTTCTGCCTTCCACTCCTTCGTGCACTCATTTCGCATTCCTGAGTTTCTAATTTCCCTTTGATTCCCTCCTTTTTTCCTCTCTCGTCCCCTACTACCCACATTTCTTCTACTGGCTTTAAAGTTCACCTCATCTCTCCTTATCTGACACATTTTTGTCTCCTTTTCACTTCAAGCCTTTGTCACTTACTCCACCCATCTGCCAAGCAACATCCCCTTCCATCCCATCTGAATTCACCTATCACCTGCCAGGCTTTGTCTTTGGCTTTGTCAGTAACTCTTTTCCAGCTTTCTTCCCCTGTACAATCAGCTTGAAGAGGGGCACCAACCCGAAACGAGGCTTGTCCATTCCTTCCCCAGATGCTGCCTGACCATCTGAGTTCCTCTAGCACCTTTTATGTTGACCATAGCTGAAATAATTTGCAATAAACATCTGTTCTCAGTTTCCTTGAGATTGTGTTGGCCACAAAACTATAGGAGACTGCTTCTTGATATGCACTATAACTCATAATAAAATCATTTTCTTATGCAAAATGGGGCAATATTAATGTAATGGATAAATGAGCATATTAATATATTTTAGATGAAATGTTTTTTGGAATGATTTATTTGTATTTGGCATAAACCCATTATTTTTATTCAGTTGCAGGATGTTCAAAGCCTGGAAAAAGAAAATAATACAAGTGGTTGAACATATTGTTTTAATTTTTCTGCAGAAATGGATACAAGTTCCTGTATTGCTCAGCACGAGCCATTGGGATGGCTGATATGACTCGTGGATATTTGCACTGGGTTAATGAAAAGGGAACAGTCTTGCCAAAAGGCCCTCTATTGCTGTGTCCCAGTAGTGTATTCTCAGCATTGCACAGGTGACATAACATTTATTGCTTTTAGTTTTGTTTTTCAATTTAATTCATAATGAAAATAGATCTTTCTGGCATTATCTATGATCATGTAAAATCAAGCCCCTATGTAAAGATAATGTAGAATTTCTTTCTCCATTGTGCTCCAAAGATAGCCATTAATTGTTAATGTAGGTCCACTACTGATTTTCTGGAAACTGGTGGACAATAATTACGAAAGCGCACTTAAAATCCCCCTCCCAAGAAGTCTCCTTGAAAGAAAACTGGCAGGGAACATAAAAACTGACTGCAAAAGTTTTTATAGATATGTGAAGAGAAAGAGATTAGTTAAAACAAATGTAGGTCCCTTGCAGTCAGAAACAGGTGAATTGATCATGGGGAACAAGGACATGGCAGACCAATTGAATAACTACTTTGGTTCCGTCTTCACTAAGGAAGACATAAATAATCTGCCGGAAATAGCAGGGGACCGCAGGTCAAATGAGATGGAGGAACTGAGTGAAATCCAGGTTAGCCGGGAAGTGGTGATAGGTAAATTGAATGGATTAAAGGTCAATAAATCCCCAGGGCTGGATAGGCTGCATCCCAGAGTACTTAAGGAAGTAGCCCCAGAAATAGTGGATGCATTAGTGATAATTTTTCAAAACTCTTTAGATTCTGGAGTAGTTCCTGAGGATTGGAGGGTAGCTAATGTAACCCCATTTTTAAAAAAGGGAGGGAGAGAGAAAACGGGGAATTACAGACCAGTTAGTCTAACATCGGTAGTGGGGAAACTGCTAGAGTCATTTACTAAAGATGGGATAGCAGCACATTAGGAAAGTGGTGAAATCATTGGACAAAGTCAGCATGGATTTACGAAAGGTAACTCATGTCTGACGAATCTTATAGAATTTTTCGAGGATGTAACTAGTAGAGTGGATAAGGGAGAACCAGTGGATGTGTTATATCTGGACTTTCAGAAGGCTTTCGACAAGGTCCCACATAAGAGATTAGTATAAACCTAAAGCACACGGTATTGGGGGTTCAGTATTGATGTGGATAGAGAACTGGCTGGCAAACAGGAAGCAAAGAGTAGGAGTAAACGGGTCCTTTTCAGAATGGCAGGCAGTGACTAGTGGGGTACCGCAAGGCTCAGTGCTGGGACCCCAGCTATTTGCAATATATATTAATGATTTGGATGAGGGAATTGAATGCAATATCTCCAAGTTTGTGGATGACACAAAGCTGGGGGGGGCAGTGTTAGCTGTGAGGAGGCTGCAAGGTGACTTGGATAGGCTGGGTGAGTGGGCAAATGCATGGTAGATGCAGTATAATGTGGATAAATGTGAGGTTATCCACTTTGGTGGCAAAAACAGGAAAGTAGACTATTATTTAAATGGTGGCCGATTAGGAAAAGGGGAGATGCAACGAGACCTGGGTGTCATGGTACACCAGTCATTGAAAGTAGGCATGCAGGTGCAGCAGGCAGTGAAGAAAGCGAATGGTATGTTAGCATTCATAGCAAAAGGATTTGAGTATAGGAGCAGGGAGGTTCTACTGCAGTTGTACAGGGTATTGGTGAGACCACACCTGGAGTATTGTGTACAGTTTTGGTCTCCAAATCTGAGGAAAGGCATTCTTGCCATAGAGGGAGTACAGAGAAGGTTACCAGACTGATTCCTGGGATGTCAGGACTTTCATATGAAGAAAGACTGGATAGACTCGGCTTGTACTTGCTAGAATTTAGAAGATTGAGGGGGGATCTTATAGAAACTTACAACATTCTTAAGGGGTTGGACAGGCTAGATGCAGGAAGATTGTTCCTGATGTTGGGGAAGTCCAGGACAAGGGGTCACAGTTTAAGGATAAAGGGGAAATCCTTTAGGACCGAGATGAGAAAAACATTTTTCACACAGAGAGTGGTGAGTCTCTGGAATTCTCTGCCACAGAAGGTAGTTGAGGCCAGTTCATTGGCTATATTTAAGAGGGAGTTAGATGTGGCCCTTGTGGCTAAAGGAATCAGGGGGTATGGAGAGAAGGCAGGTACAGGATACTGAGTTGGATGATCAGGGCCGAAAGGCCTACTCCTGCACCTATTTTCTATGTTTCTAAAATGTGGCGCCTAAGCCGGCTGAGGCAGCCAATTTTGACCTGAACGGGACTTCAGCACCGATCTGCTTGCTGAATCTGCCCCCTGCGGCCAGAGCCGGCAGACCCATTCCCATAGCAGACTTCCACGGCTGACCTGTGGGTCGAATTTGCTCCTTGTGGCCGAGGCTCTGGAACTCTGGCCCGGCCGCAACTGGCAGATCCGTTCCCATAGCCGACTTCTGATATCTCGGCGCCGAGGCAGTCTGTTCTGGTACCGTTGGACACCTCTCAGAGACTGTGACCTCTGTTTAAGAAGGAACTGCAGATGCTGGAAAATCAAAGGTAGACAAAAGTGCTGGAGAAACTCAGTGGGTGCAGCAGCATCTATGGAGCGAAGGAAATAGGCAACGTTTCGGGTCGAAACGTTTGAAGAAAGGTTTCGGCCTGAAACGTTGCCTATTTCCTTCGCTCCATAGATGCTACTGCACCCGCTGAGTTTCTCCAGCACTTTTGTTTACCTGTCACCTCTATTGGTCCATCAAAATAGACAATCCAGAAAGGCTCTGGAACCAAGGCTGCCGGAAAATTGATGGTGGACCTATATTACTACTATCTTGCTTATAGTTAACATCTTAAGATTTCTTTAAACCGTGCTAGAAATCTGAATTCTTCTGAACAGAATTACATGAATAAACTAAAAATATATGCATTAAGCCCCCAAAATGATACCGTTTATAGAATCCAAATATTAAAACATATGTGGTTTCTTGATAAAGATACCAGTATCTTTTTATGAAAGGCCAGCCTTGATCTGTCATGCCATGTTAATAACATATGTATTTGTTTTTAATTTTAGAGAAGTAATCGAAAAGAAGCCTGAAAAGTTCAAGATTCAATGCCTAACAGACATCAGGAACCTCTTTTATCCAAATAAAGAGCCCTTCTATGCTGCCTTTGGAAACCGATCGAATGTAAGTCAAACCCTACCCTGTGAGGACCATGACCACATGAAGCATGCGAGAATGTAGAATTGTAATCATTCAGTGCTCTCACGCACATTAGAGATGCTGTCCTTTAAAAGCAAAATTATATATTTTAGTGAAAATGTTACTTGGAATCCTATTTCTGCAAGTTCAAGCACTCCTTCATTGAAGTTACCAGCTATTGCACCTTCATTGCTGCTCTTCGACCTTTTACGCCAGAGGAATGATTTTTTAGTTGCTAAGATTCTTAAAGCAGTGCAAATGTGTAAAACAAAATCTTTCGATACAGGTTGGAATTTAATTAATGAGTGAACTTTTGTAATTTTTTCATTTCAATTCATTTCATTTCAGCAATTATATTTTTCAAAATTTGGTAAGGCTTTAGAATTATCTCAATATCCCATTCATAATAACTAGCCCTCTCCAGAGATGGAAGGGGAGGGGTCAAAGATGATAAATTGAACAGAAAGGAAACACAGAAAAGTAAGTAAAAAATGAAGGGAACACTCAGAGGGTTGGCTGACAGCTGCAGAGAGGGAAGCCATTGATCTCTCCGGTCATTGCCCTTTTGTCAGAACTGGAAAGTACTTTAAAGCAAATGTGGGTTGTGATGGGAGAGAGGAAGGGACAGGAAGAGTTTTGGTGCGGGTTCGAGGGCAGGTGTGTTGAAGTGATTATGGGTGATGACGCAAAGCAGGCACTGTATACTGAGACAAGTATAGAAACAAAAATCTCCAGCTCAAGTGTGAATTGATTAGTAGCACAGGAAAGGCTGAGGGTGATTTGGAAAAATTGACAAATTGCAAGGAAAGGCAGTTGAGAAAATATGGCCTGCAGTAGATTCTAGGAGTCCATCCCTGTTCCTGATGAAATCATGATGAACAGATATCACATGGGATATATTTATTTTATCATCATCTTTCTCTGTCTGCCCAACATATTTCCTTCAACTGCATCTTCATTTACTGGGGGTATTATCTAGGCTGCTTAAGAAGAAATTCCCCAAATTTATTTTATGTGTAATTTTACTTGACAGATAAAATGAATTAATAGTTTTGCTGTTGGTCGGTAATACGATGAAAGCAGAATTCTTGATGGCCTGAATGGCAATTTATCATCCGTACTCTGTATGTATTTAACAGAGCAAACATTCTGCTTACCCAAGTGATGCTGACATTTGAGGCAGAATTTGTGCAGCTGTTTCAACAGATGTTCATCATTGACTCCATCAGAAATCAAAGTTCAGCACAAAAGTGAGTCTAGGATCTAGATCTGGCATTGCTAGAATATCCTAATCAGTCATATAAAAGGTTAGGCTGCTTTTTATAGGCCTGCTTCTGTTGAGGCCAATAAAGTTAAGTGGCTGTTGGTAGGACCCTCATCATTGCCATCTCCTTTTAGTGCTGATGTGGGAAGTAGTGTACGTGGGTCATACTGATAAATCACCGTTGACATGAAACTGCAGCATAAACTAGAAGGGTTTGGCAGCATGATCTCCGTTTAAGTACCAAGGATAGTACTTTGATCCTACACAGTGTCTTTAACCATGTTTCAAGGCAGAAAGTAAAAAGAGCAGCAAAACCAATTTGCTCTTACTTAATTTTGTAAGTTGACAGCACAGTGGGAGGCCATTCAGTCCATCACCAGCTTCCTGGCCTAAAAAAGTGCAACTGCACTGATCCCACTTTCTAGCTTTTGGTCCATTACCTTAAGTTGGTGCTTATCCATATTTATTTAAGATCTGCCTTTTTATTTTGCTAGGCAGTACATCAGGGTTAAGGATGACTTGATTCCAATCCAGAACTGTGGGTTCAGAGATGGCCGATGAGACCAAGAGGGAACCTGCAGATTCTGCTATGGGATGGAGGGTAGGGGTGGGCAGTGAGGGTGTGGGTATGAGGTGCTTGACAATGTGAGCAGGTGCATGGTTGGGACGTATTCAGGTCTTGTACTCCATCTGTTTCTCGCTGGGCTTCCAACAAAGGGGCCCAAGATTCTCGGTACCATCTCGGATGTGGCTGCTCCTTGTGGAATGGTCATGGGCCAGGGATTTCAGCCAGTCAGTGAGAAGGTCACACTTTCTTAAGGAAGCTTTGGGAAACCAAATTTGAGAAGGATTCCTCACAGATCCTGTTGATGGAGTCAAAAAAGATTATCTATAATTATTTAATATCTATTTTTTTTAATTGGGTAAGTGTCCTCCACCCTTTTCCATATTATTTGGGTTACTTTTAATTTCCTCAGCTTCCTTCTATTATTTTCCTTTAGTCATGCACATTAATTCCACACCAGCAGAAACCTTGTCATAGGTGACGTAATATCATGAGGGGGAACAGACAGGGCCAATGCACACAGCCTTTATCCCAGGATTGGGGAATAGAGGGCATCGGTTTAAGTTGAGAGGGGAAAGATCTAGTTGGAACTTGAAGGGCAGTTTTTCCATAAAGAACGGGATACTTATATGGAACGAAATGCCAGACAAAGTAGTTAAGGCAGGTACAATAATATTTTAAAATGATTTGGATAGGAACATAGGAAAGGTTTAGAGGGATATGAGACAAACGTGGGAAACTGGGGCCAGTGTATATGAGCATCTAGCTTAGCATGAAGGAGTTGGGGTGAAGAGCCTGTTTTCGTGCTGCATGACTTGACTATAAGTGCAACATTGCAAGAAAGACAGATAAATATGTTGGACACTGAATCAGGCTTGCTTGACAAGAGCTTAAATCAGTGCTGCCATGTCACTAACTTTTTTGCAAGGGAACAGTGAAACTGGTACTGTTTTTGTTTACCAATTTAATTTTCATACCAAAGTGTGTATCACACTTTTTCGTTCTATACTTTAAATCTTTGCCTACTGCTTTAAACTGCCTCCATGTTTTTGTAGACTCCTTTCATTTTCCTTGTTGTTTATTTTCCTATTTAACTATATCATAAATAAACTTGGATTTGATTCCTTCATCTAAATAAATGGCAAAGGTCAATTGTGTTTCAGCAACTGGGCCTTGGGTGGTATAGTGCAGAGGCAGCCCCACGCCACCTTCTGCCAAATTGTCACTGATTTTAACTGTCTCTGACTTTGGGACATTAAATAATTAAAGAGTTTTGTGAGTACTGATTTTTTTTTTTAAGATGCCTGCCTCTGTCTCCAAATCTGTAGTGCTTGAACAACTTTGGTGACCAGTGCCCGGTCCTCCCACCCTCCCATCCACCCACCCTCGGGCTCCTCCTCCTCCTCCCCTTTTCCTTCTTTCTTTCCCCACCCCCCATCAGTCTGAAGAAGGGTTTCGGCCCGAAACGTCGCCTACCCTACGTTGGGTTTGACCTGTGCCAGGTGTCTGGGCAGCTGTTTTTACCAGGTGATGCTCTAAAATCCCAACTAGACTTCCCTTCTGTTGGACTCTGGGTTTCAGCAGCGAACAGCAGTGACACATTTGGATCATCAAATTTGGTAGCAAGTCCCAGACTTACAGCTCGCACACAAATCCTAGACTGACTTCACTTTGAATGGCTGACTGCCCCAGCCCCAGTTGGAATAATTTGGTCAAATGGCTCAATTGAGAAATGTATCTTTCTATTTTGATTAACATATATGAGTGTAGATTCATCATAGAATTGGCTATTTTAATATCAGCAAGTATTTGAATTGAAGATGTGAGGTTCCAGAGAACATTTATAGAATGCTGCCTTGGTAGAGTATTTAAGACCTAATCGTTTGCCATATTTTTTTTAATACCTTAAAATAGACTTTTTAATTCTCATCATAATTTTTTGTTTGTCTGCTGTATTCATAACAATTCTTGTGTGGCAAATCATCAGTCAGCAGCTTTTCTATAAATTCCTTTGCAAATTTATAACAGATAATCTAATGTAATAAAATTAGCAATCTCAATTTTTTTAAAACACACAAATCTTTAGGGATTCCCAGCATCTAAAAATATGCCGTTGCTACTTATTTAAGCGGTGAGAATGATGGGTGAGATTCCTTACTGAGGTGTTGTTCACACAGTTTTTAATTGTGTGTACCAGGTGCTTGGCTGCATGCTGTAGCATTTGTGCAGTGTGCTTTGCCTGTTCTGAATCAACCCATCACTATCAGACTTGCTTTTGTCTCCAAGGACAGGTGCCAAGGAAGGAACATGACTCCAGTGGAGTGAGAGCATCTAGCTACCACCTTAAGCAATTGCTCCCAATTGTTTACGGTGGTAGCGAGATGCTCTCTGCAACTAATTTAGTCTGGGAACATCCCCTCAGTATCATGAGGGAGAACCATAAAAAACAAAAAAAATTGTTTGGATATTGGTCAAACCTTCATGCCTTATTAGTGGTTAAATGCTTCAGATTTTGTTTTAAGTCTATTACTTATCGCACCTATTTGTAAAATCATTTCTTACCCCACCCCAACCCACAGACTGTTGTGAATTAATAAATTCCCGCGGGTAATAAAAAATACCAGAAACATTATCGATTTCTGAACTGAGTTTCAGATGTATAGTGGATTACATTATATATGAGCTGACACTGTAAACATTGTTTTTTTTCCCCCCTTCTTACAGGATGTTTACTCTTATAAACAAGTTGGTGTCCCAATAAACAGAATTTTTACAGTCAATCCTAAAGGTGAACTAATACAGGAACATGCAAAAACCAATGTTTCATCGTAAGTACACCTTCATTTCCTAAATTATTAGAGGCATATCTTGTTTTCTCAGAATTTACTTAAATACAATGCTTGGCATGGAATTTGGTGCATTTAATGCATTTCTTGATGCTTGGAAGTATTATCTCCTTCCTTAGGTTTTGTTTTTATAGTTGAACAACACTGAATCGCCCCCTTTGGGCCAATACATCCCTGCTGTTTATCCACCAGCCATCCATACAAATCCAATTTACCTGCACTTGGTTCGTAGCCTGTTTTGCCTTGGCAATTCAAATGCTCGTCTAGATACTTAAATAATGGAGATTTCTCTGCCTCAACCCCCCTCCCCTCAGGCAGTGGGTTCCAGTACAAATTAACCCTGAGTGGGGAAAAAAATGTCTCCCAAATAATCTGCTCTTGTTTTAAACAGCTCGGTTATGTGGAAACGTTATTCATAATCCTCTCATCAGCTTCCCTCCCAGACCTCTCTGTGCCCAGCCTCTCTTCTTAACTGAAATATACCATCCCAAGCACATCCTTGTGAATCTCTGCATCCTCTCCAGTTTAATCACACCCTCCCTATACTGCGGGGATCAGAATTGCACACAATATTCTAGCTGTAGTCTAAACAACAATTTATAAAGTTGCACTTGTATTCTTGGCCCAGTTAACAAAGGCAAGTATCCTATTTGCTAACTGTGCTGCCACCTTCAGGAATCTTTGGGCCTGTATACCAGAGTCATTCTGATCCTCAATACTGCCTCAATACCTCTTTGTTAGTCCTCCCAAAACAAGAGCGGAACTCACTATTAAAACATGGAGGGGACGGGGGACACAATTTTTTGGCGGACACACACACACACACACACACACACACACACACACACACACACACACACACACACACACACACACGCGCGCAAGGCTTCGGAGGCTCAATCCAGCGCTAAATGCAGCTCAACTGTGCCTGTCTCACCGGGTTAACTACAGCCCTGTCTGGACTGACGGGATACCAGCGCTGCTTCTCCGCGATATTTCCCGCAAGCCCAGGCAGGTTAACCTGGCGGGGATGTCCCCCACCTCTCAAAATATGGGGGGGGGACATGTCCCCTCTGGCCCCCCCGGTTTTCCGCCCGTCCCAAAACATGTCATTTTACACTTACCAGGATTAAACTCCTCTGCCATTGCTCTGCCCATCTTTCCAACTAACCAATTATTGTCCTTTAGTCTAAGCCTACTCACCCCACAATCACAAACCACCAATTTCCATGACATTTAATCATACAATGAGGAAGGGATTCAAATACTCATCTAGACACTTAAATGTTGTCAGTGACCTAGCTTCCATCAGCCTTTCAAGCAATGTACACCAGATTCCTACCACTCACTGTGTGAATAAGATCCCCTCCCCCCCCTTATCATCCCTTACCCTAAATTATGTCCTCTAGTTTTTTTTCTATCTCCAAAGGAAAAGTTTCTTGTAATCTATCCTATCTATATATCTGTCATAATTTTGCATAGCTTAATTAATAGACAATAGGTACAAGAGAGTGCCATTCGGCCCTTTGAGCCAGCACTGCCATTCACTGTGATCATGGCTGATCATCCACAATCAGTATCCCGTTCCGTCCTTCACCCCATATCCCTATCTTTCCGCTATCTTTAAGAGTTCTATCTAATTCTCTTGAAAGCATCCAGAGAATTGGCCTCCACTGCCTTCTGAAGCAGAGAGTTCCACAGATTCACAACTCTGGGTGAAGTTATTTTTCCTCATCTGCGTTCTAAATGGCCTACCCCTAATTCTTAAACTGTGGCCCCTGGTTCTGGACCCCCAACTTCGGGAACATGTTTCCTGCCTCTAGCATCTCCAAACCATTAATAATCTTATATGTTTCAATAAGATTCCCTCTCATCCTTCTAAATTCCAGTGCATACAAGCCCAGTCGCTCCATTCTATCAATAATAGACAATGATAACCATTTACAAGTTTAATGCGATATATTGGTAAAGCTTGGGTTTTACTGTTTTAGAAACATAGACAATAGGTATAGGAGTAGGCCATTTAGCTCTTCGAGCCAGCACCACCATTCAATGTGATCATGGCTGATCATCCACAATCAGTACCCTGTTCCTGCCTTCTCCCCATATCCCCTGACTGCGCTATCTTTAAGAGCCCTACCTAGCTCTCTCTTGAAAGTATCCGGAGAACAGGCCTCCACTGCCTTCTGAGGCAGAGAATTCCACAGACACACAACTCTGTGTGAAAAAGTGTTTCCTCATCTCCGTTCTAAATGGCTTACCCCTATCAACATATGACAGTCCCGCAATTCCTGGGAATTAACCTTGTGAACCTACACTGCACTCCCTCAACAACAAGAATGTCCTTCCCCAAATTTGGAGACCAAAACTGCACACTATACTCCAGGTGTGGTCTCACTAGGGCCCTGTACAACTGCAGAAGGGTCTCTTTGCTCCTATACTCAACTCCTCTTGTTATGAAGGCCAACATGTTTTTTTTCACTGCATGCTGTACCTGCATTCTTACTTTCACTGACTGACAAAACAAGGACCCCGAGATCTCATTGTACTTCCCCTTTTCCCAACTTGATACCATTCAGATAAAAATCTGCCTTCCTGTTTTTGAAACCAAAGTGGATAACCTCACATTTATCCACATTAAACTGTATCTGCTCACTCACTCACTCACCCAACCTCTCCAAGTCACCCTGCACCCTCCTTACAGTTCACACTGCCACCCAGCTTTGTGTCATCTGCAAATTTGCTAATGTTACTTTTAATCCCTTCATCTAAATCATTAATGAATATTCTAAATAGCTGCGGTCCCAGCATCGAGCCTTGCGGTACCCCACTAGTCACTGCCTGCCATTCGGAAAGGGACCCGTAAATCCCTACTTTGTTTCCTGTCTGCCAACCAATTTTCCATCCATGTCAGTACCCTACCCCCAATACCATGTGCTCTAATTTTACCCACTAATCTCCTATGTGGGACCATATCAAAGGCTTTCTAAAAGTCCAGGTACACCACACCCACTAGCTCTCCCTTGTCAATTTTCCTAGTTACCTCCTCAAAAAATTCCAGAAGATTACATAGTCAAGCATGATTTCCCCTTCGTAAATCCATGCTGACTTGGACCGATCCTGTTACTGCCATCCAAATGTGCCGCTGTTTCATCTTTTATAATTGACTCCAGGATCTTCCCCACCACCGATGTCAGGCTAACTGGTCTATAATACCCTGTTTTCTCTCTCCCGTCTTTCTTAAAAAGTGGGTTAACATTAGCTACCCTCCAATCCACAGGAACTGATCCTGAATCTATAGAACATTGGAAAATGATCACCAATGCGTCCACGATATCTAGAGCCACTTCCTTAAGTACCCTGGGATGCAGACCATCAGTACGCAGGGGATTTATCAGCCTTCAGTCCCATCAGTCTACCCAACACCATTTCCTGTTGAATGTGAATTTATTTTAGTTCCTCTGTCACCCTAGGTCCTCTGGCCACTAATACATCTGGGAGATTGTTTGTGTCTTCCTTTTAGTTATCTTCTGTTGCTATTCAAAAGTTCCCCAATCCTCTGGCTTCCCGCTCATCTTTGCTATGTTATACTTCTCTTTTATTTTTATAGTGTCCTTGACTTCACTCGTCAGCCACGGTCATCCCTTACTCCCCTTAGAATCTTGCTTCCTCTTTGGAATGAACTGATCCTGCACCTTCTGTATTCCCAGAAATACCTGTCATTGTTGTTCCACTGTCATCCCTGCTAGGGTATCTTTCCAGACCTTGAAATCTTGTTATTTCTCCTTTGAATGCTTTCCACCTTACAGTAGTGAATTTACCTGCAAGCAGGTGCTTCCAATCTACTTTTGCCAGGTCCTCCCTTATGTTAATGAAATTGGCCTTCCCCCAATTAAGACCTTTATTTGTAGTCCATCCTCATCCTTTTCCATAAGCACGTTAAAATATTCAAAGTTAGGCTCACTATCTCCAAAATGTTCCTGCACTGTCCCTCCCTCCACTTGACCAGTTACATTCTCCAAGACAAGGTCCAGCAATGTTCCTTTGATCATTGGTCTATCTACATACTGCATCAAAAAAACTCCCCAGGGCGCATGTCAAAAATTCTGTGCCATTAATGTTAAGGCAAACCAGTTAATACAAGTGTGCTTGAAATTCCCAGTTACAATAACCCTATCCTTCTGCATCTCCCACCTGTGATCATACCTCCTATATATCACAAATAGGAAGGGTGCTGGCATTGACCCTCCTGCATTAGACCAAGAGACCCAGGCTTCCAATCACAAAAATAGCCTACCACTATCACCTGTCTTTGATTACAGGGTAATTTTGGATACAATGTTAACTTGCTTTGAATCTTATGGGCTCAATCACTTGGTCCAGTCTCCCAAGTGGGATCCTGTCAAAGCCTTGCTGAATTTATATGTATTACAAAAAACTGCATTACCTTCATCTTCACCACCTCTTCGAAAAAATTCAATCAAATTGGTTAGATATGATCTTTCCCATGTAAAGCTATGCTATCTGATTTACCCCTGTAAATTAATCCTATCCCTCACCTTTTCCAATAACTTCCCTACCACAAAGAGTTGCAAGCCTGTATTTATCTGATTTATCCCACCTGCTTTTGAATAAAAGTATCACAGTTGTTGTCATACAGTCATCTGGCACCTCTTCTTGGACAGTGAAGATTTAAGGGGCTCAGCCTTCCCCTTTGTTTCTCTTAGCAGCCCGAGACATCTCATCAGGCCCTGAGATTTGTTCAGCAGTAAACAAAAATAAATCTGTAATCTCTTTTCTTTTTAATGAGAATAGTTGTGGAATTTCACTGTTCCCCTCCCTGAATTCTCAAAATTAAATATCCTCCTCCTAACTGAATACAGACGGCAACCATTCATCCCAGGTCTTCCGAGCATGCCCTAGCTTCTTTCAGATTGATCCTTTTGCTCCCCTCGTTTAATATATATAAAATGCTTTGGGATTTTTCTTAACCATGTATTTTTAGTTATTTTTCATGGTCCATCTTTGCCTTCCAATTTATTTATACTTTCTCTCTTCCTGTTGTGTCTTACCTATTTTCGGTTCTCTATGCTTGTGATTTGCTTCCTCTTTATCCTTGATATTCAGGATTCCTTGGCATTGCTGTCCCTACCTTTCACCCTCATGGAATGCATTGGCCTTGAATTTGATCTCTTTCACTTTTAAATAACTCCCAGTCTACCTTTACCAGTTCATGCTGTATGGCATTGAAATTTTCCTTCCCCCAAATAATGACCTTAATTTCCAAACATCCATATCTCTTTCCATATTTACTTTGAAACTTTGGGTTTTGGCCACTACCTCTCTTAACTATCACCTCTCCCACTGACACATCAAGGACTTATCTGGGTACATTCCCTATGATTTGATCCAGTACCATCCCTTCGCTAGCAAGACAATTTATATACCTACAAATTTATATCTCGCTGTACCACAAAACTGCGTTATCCCTTTGCTGCCTTTTGGCCCCACGCTGCCCATTTTGTCTTATGCTACCTATGCTGCCCTCTGTTCTCAGAACACTAGGCAAACTTTGACTTATGTTATTTTGGAGTTTCATACTTCCAGTACTAGTTAACTGACAACAAATCCTATAACAGATACAGCCAGCACGAATGAAGACATCTATGTGGAAATTTGTCCTTGATTAATAACTCTCTACAATATTGTGGCAGATGTGGTTCTTCAATGTCATTGTATTAAGGGGTGAAACATCAGAAGTAAAGTACAACATTAAATTGCTGTTAGATAAGCAATTGCAGATATATCTTCCTGTTGTGTTTTACTGAGCCATGGGACACATCAATTGGGATATAACGTTGCATATTAAGAAATTGTTTGAGAATACGTTGATAATTCTCCTGCTTGTAAATATATGTAGTGCAGTAATGTATTCAATTTCTCATGCAGAACTGTGTGTTTTCCAGTTACGTAAGGCTGAGTGAAATAGTTGACCACGTGTTCCCTCTACTGAAGCGAGAACAATCCTCTGACTTTCCTTGTTCGGACATCTACAGCCAATTCGCATACTGGAGAGAGCAGCTACCTGCTGTGGAAAACCGGGACCTTCAAGCTTCCCCGAGTTTAACATGAAAGCATCATGAATTGGTTTTTGTAGCTTAAAGGAAGGCAGGCAGACAGATAGGCAACGTTCTCACTGTTTTACGCTGTCATTTCCTCTTCCCCTGGCTTTATGGAAGCAGGGGAGTTCCTATGCTGTCACTGAGCATTTTACTCCATTCGTTGTTAAGAATCTTGCAGAGTGAAGTCATTTGGAGATGAGTTGCATCTTAAGCACCAGTTTTTATTTTGTAAAAGAAGTTGTTTAAGTTATTGACATTTTTGTACCATCTGGTCTATTGCTATCACAGTTACTTTAAGATCATTCTCCTCATTTAATCATTTATCATTGTGGAAATAACAGTGTTGCACTCAAATTTACTATTTATTTTTCTCAACAAACAGAACCATGATTATTTATAGAATGCATTTTTAATAATTAGTTTGAGACACTTACTTTTGATCCGGCTCACAAGATGCTTCAGTAAACATTGTTTCAAAGACTGAACTAGCTTAATCATTTGTCTTCACCAGATGTTTTTCACCCACCACCCCCACACACATCTACCTCTTTTCCTCTCCTGAGGGCAGTGACTCCAGCTGGCCTATAGTTCTGCAGCTGGAAGCTGTGGTTTACAACTGCACCAATTTTCTCATCCACCACTCTACGTACATTCACTTTGTCAGGAATAATATTTCACAAGCAAGTGCAGGAGCAGCTGAAGTCGGCTTTAGCCTGCTTCAGCATAGGATGTCCATTGAAACCGGAAAATTTTGTTGGTAGATAGTTACTTGATTAAAATGAGGATAAATGATTTTTGCATTTTAATTTATAAGTAGTTTTTGCATATACTAATGCATAGGATTTAACTTTCTGCAGAAAATATAATGAATAGGCGATGCTTCTCATATGTTCTTAAATGCAATACAGATACATATCTTGCAAATATTTTTGTAATTATGGCAAAATAGTTGTAATACAGATCTATATTTTCTAAAAGCAGAGTATATAGATGCTGGAAATCTGAAATAAAAATAAAAATGATGGAAACTCAGCAGATCAGGCAACATCCATGGCATCTGAGAAACAGTAAACATTTCAAAATGATGACCGTCAGATACCCAATGAAGATCAATGTCATGAAATGTCCACCATTTCTCTCTTCACTGATGTGATCTAATTTGCTGATCACTTCCTGCATTTGAGTGTCTTTAAGCATATCTTTCCTGGATGGCTATAGATTCAGTTTATGATAGTGTTTTGGGATTGTTGCCCTTATTGCAGCCTGTAATTCAGGGTATCTTGGAAGAATACAATCAAGGGTCTTGTTCCCAGGCCTGTCCAAGGACTGCACTGTGGAACGTGGTTGGAGGAGTTGATGTAATTCACTCAACCGTCTTGTTTAGTAAATAAGCAACAGACCCAAGTAGTAGATCTGTAAATGAATTTGGCTGTTTAAAGAGAGAAATTTTAAATTGGAAAGGATAATCTTTCAGTGAGCTTGCTACATAATTTGACTGATTCTCTTTTCACATTGATTATTTTAAGAACTCTTTGAACTCCAATATGGAACTACCTAATCATTTGTAAGGGGGATGCGAGTTATAAAATGAATCCACAAATGACATTTGGCTTGGCTCTAGAATAGTATTAAAAATCAGAATATTTCCTATGCTCTTTCATATATGCTGATATTGTCACAATTTGGAAATCGCGGTTCTTGTGATGCATGCAAGGTTATGACCGTGGGCTTTATAACTGTGACTAACATGGGAAAAGTTGGGCCCCGAGCTTAATGCAGAGGGTATTTTCTTTCTATGAAAGATAAATAATTGAAGCTTTGTTTTCAAATCTATTGTTCTGCTACATTTATGAAAACTATCACAACTCCTGTGTACTGAATTGCAGTGTTGCTGGAGATAAATAAAAATTTCAATAAATACAGATCATTATACTATTGAACTGCGTATGTTACTAGTTTTTACCTATAGCTTATCTATATTTAGGATCTGTTTGGGGAATTCTAAATTAAAAGACCTTGTACAAGGTCACGGTAAAATGAGATGAGTTTTTAATATGCCCAATGAGGAAGATGATGAGGCAAAGAGGTTTGGGTAAATGGAGGGAAAGGGATCTTTTGTGGGCTGGAGTCACAAACTAAATTGTCAGTTCTGCCAATTTATTGAGATTACTGCATGGCATTTATGAATGCAGTTTTACTTTTTCGTAAAAGCAATTATGAAATGAATACCTTTAAGGAAGATTAGTGAGGCAGTAGACAGGATTTAAAGGGTTCAATTGATAGGCAAAGGAACTGAGAGAGGCACAAGAGAAATCAAATATTCCTACTTGAATAGCTACATACTACAATGAATCTAAATTATTCATGGCTCAGCGATAGATAATTAAAGATTAAGATCATGAAAGAACACTTTTTATCCACCACTGTTATTCATGGTAATGTTCTGTGAGATCTATTTTGGGCATAAGGTATTCTACTGTTGTTGGAACTTTGAATCTGAAAGAGATTCAGATAGAGTCAAAGAGTGATACAGTGTGGAAACAGGCCCTTCGGCTCAACTTGCCCATACCGGCCAACATGCCCCAGGTACAGTAGCCCTACCAGCCCACGTTTGATCTATACCCCTCCAAACCTGTCTTATCCAGATATTAATCTTTTGAGGAAGATTTGAGGGTGTAATTAGACTAGCTGCAAATCAATAAGCATATACAGAACAATTAAAGATGGCGGTGGCACGACAGGTCGCTGCGCCCCTCTAGATCAAAACGGTGCTAATTTGTGTCTTATTCGTGATGATAACCGTGTTCAAGAAGTCACCAACCTGCATCACACTGACCTGGGAACTGTCGGAGTACAAGTATACCACCGAAGTTCACTCCTGGAACATAAAAACACAGCCCGGCAGCGACACTACAGGAGAGATTATTAACCGAACTACAGGCCCTCGGCTTGTTACAAAAACCATCTAACCCACCTACTGACAAAGGCCGGGGGAGGAGGCACCGAAAACGGTGTGAGAGGAGGCAGAAACGGGGCAACAGAGTGGGTGTCCGTGCAAGGCTGAGAGCTAATGCTAGCCGGCCGGCCGGCTCTCCTGTCTATCCTACTCTCCAACGTCCGCTCCCTAGAAAACAAACTGGACTACATCCAACTACAGAGGACTACTCAGCGAGAGACTAGGGACTGCTGTGTCTGTGTTTTTACAGAGACATGGCTCAACGATCGAGTCCCGGCCGCGGTCATTCAGCTATCCGGGGTAGCCTCGCACTGAGCCGACAGAGACCCATCACTGTGGTAAGACTCGAGGCAGTGGCCTGTGTGTTTACATCAACACTGACTGGTGCAACAACTCTGTCTTAGTCTCCAAGTTCTGTTCATTGCTGGTGGAGTACGCGATTGTGAGATGTAGACCTTTTTATTTGCCACGGGAGTTTACCACTGTGCTCATTGTAGCTGTTTACATCCCCCCCCCAGTGCTAATGCTAAGGAAGTGCTAGCTGTACTGTATGGTGCAATATGCAATCTACAAAACACACACCCAGAAGGACTGTTTATCGTTGCAGGAGATTTCAACCATGCAAATCTCAAAACTGTGCTTCCTAAATTTTACCAGCATGTGCAACGTGCTAGATCTTGTTTACACCAATATGCCCGGCGCATACAAGGCGGAGCCCCGCCCCACCTCGGATACTCAGACCACATCTCTGTCATGCTGATTCCAGCATACAGACCGCTTGTCAGATGCTCTAGACCAGCTAAGAAACAGGTGAAGACCTGGCCAGCAGGAGCCATCTCTGCTCTCCAGGACTGTTTTGAGTGCACTGACTGGCACATGTTTAAGGAGGCAGCAACCACCGGCGGCACCACTGACACGGCATCAGTGACTGGTTACATCAGTAAGTGCACTGATGACATTACTGACACCAAGCTCATCACCACACGCCCCAACCGTAAGCCATGGATGGCTTCAGAGGTACGTGCGCTGCTGAGAGCCCGAGACACGGCCTTCAGAGCAGGCGATAAGGAGGCCCTGAGAACAACGAGGGCCAAACTGTCCCGGGTCATCAGGGAAGCAAAGCGAGCACATGCCCGGAAAATCCACGGCCACTTCAGTGACAGCGAGTCCTTGTGTTCTATGTAGCACTGAGGTTCTAGGGAAAAGCTATCTCATTGCACTGTGTACTGTGTAATGACAATAAACCATCTTGAATTTTGAATTATTACAAATGGGCTCTGCATAATCAATATTGTGTTGTAGTTCAAAACAAACACGTCATAATTCATCACGTCAGCGAGTCACCACTGCTGACTCAAATAACACAACCATTAATAAAGAAGGACAAACGGAACTGCAAATGCTGGTTTACAAAAAATACACAAAGTGCTGGAGTAACTCAGTGGGCCAGGCAACATCTCTGGAAAACATGGACAGGTGATGTTTTGGGTTGGGACTCTTATTCAGACTGATTGTGATTGGGGGGAGGAGGAAGAGAGGAGTGATAGGTGGCTGCAGGTGAGGGTTTTTTTTTTGATATGCAAAAACCAAATAGTGCGACATTAAGGATAGAAGCGGTGCGAATTGTGAAGCCAGTAGAGGATATAATAGGGGTAGAGGGGAAAGGGGAGAAATCATAAGATCATGTGATAGGAGCAGAATTAGGCCATTCGGCCCATCAAGTCTACACCACCATTTAATCATGGTTGATCTATCTCTCCCTCCTAACCCCATTCTCCTGCCTTCTCCCCATAACCCCTGACACCCGTACTAATCAAGAATTTATCTATCTCTGCCTTAAAAATATCCATTGGGCTCCAGAGCCTTCTGTGGCAAAGAATTCCACAGGTTCACCACCATCTGAAGAGATTTCTCCTCATCTTCTTTCTAAAGGAACGTCCTTTAGTTCTGAGGCTATGACCACTAGTTCTGGACTCTCCCACTAGTGGAAACATCCTCCCCACATCCACTCTATCCAAGCCTGGTGGAGCACATGGAGCAAGGGGGCAGGGTTAGTGGGTTAATTGCCTTAAGTTGGTGAATTTAACTTCATACCGTTAGGTCGTAAAGTATTAATAAACTCAGTATTACTTTTACACTTTCACCTTGAGGGTCTTTGACTGCCGTAACATTTTGAAACAAAATTCTAGTTAATAGGATTTAATTTAACTTGCTCAGCAGAACCTATTGGTAAAGGGCATGGGTCTATTTTATACCTGCCTAATATTACTCTCCATGAAGGTTGAATTACCAAATGTTTAACATTTGTATATAGCCAGATGGAGGCCAAACATTTTTCATATAGCCCCCTTTAAGCATGTATCAATGTCCTATATTTAAAAAAAAATTAACACAGGGTATGCTTTTAAAAAAAACGATATGCAGGAAAGCTGGAATGATGTTGTAGTGTGTCTACGTTGTGATGGCAGAATAGTCTCATTAATCAGCTTCCGTCCAGTGGACTGAGCTAATATCTCGTATTGGCATTGGTTTATTTTGTCACGTGTACCGTGATACAATGAAATCTTAGTTTGCTCGCTTTCAGCCTAATTATACCAAGAGTATAATCATGCCATGTACAAGTACAGCAGGTAGTGCAAAGAGAAAAAAGAGTAAGAATATAATGTTACAATGTGAAAGCTTTACAGATGAAGAGTGCAAATTAAAAAAAGTGCAAGGTCTGCAATGAGGGTGGCCGGGAGATCATAACTATATCATTGAAAGACAAATTTGAATCCTGTCAGGTCAACTGGGGACTCTCTTGCTTAGTACTCCTCGGGCCCTACCATTGATTTAGTCACCAACTTTTGTGTCATCTGCAAACTTACTGAATTCTCCAACTATAATGTCACTGCTTACTGTGGATATAGATGAGAAGCATTTAAGACCTCATCTACATCCATGCATAGATTGCCTCTTGTTCCCTAATGAGGCTACCCTGGTGCCCTAAACATACTTGTGTTTTGGCATTTTCCTTAATCATGTCCACTAGTGATATTGCTTTCTGCCTCTCTGTCCACTTTATTTCCTTAAGTAACTTTATATACTATTGAAAGGCAACTAATGTTTTGGAATATTTTAATGGAAGCTGATAAAATGTTGCAGGGAAAATGCAGTCATTCAAAGGCAAAGGATTAAAGTTTTGTGATTGTACGTCAAAACGTCTTTATTGGTCCTCGTTGAGGTCTATTGGTCCGAGGTTTATGCAAATGAACCCTGAGTACTGTCTAAAAGATACGCCAGTGTTGACATATGTACACAATGTTATTGTGAAGTCAGATGGAAACTCCAGCTATTCCAATAAATATGTTTAAGTTGAAAAAGAGACAATCAAAATCTTAATGTCCAGTCTTCTTATAGCCAGCCCTAAAACAATGATGAAGAACTGGGAGACAGCAGCCACTGACATTTAGCATTTAGGATTATGTTGTAAATCAGTAGATTATAATAATTAATATCAATGGATTACCTCACTGATTTTTTTTAAACTGGACTCAGAAATTCTGTTGGATTTTATTTAGTGACACATGTGTTACCTCTTTTGGGTCACAGTCATTTTTCATTTAACTGCTGATATGATCTTGATGCCATGTCTTCAGCGGTGTAATTCTGGCTAGAACCTTCTGACTAGCTAGTGCCAAATAAAAGTGCAAAGCCAAGGATTTTCAGCTTCTTTGAACAATGCCGCAAACTGAGCGATGGGTCAGAAAAATAAACTGCATTCTTTCAGCTTTGACCACTTACGTTATTTGCATTTACATTAAATTCAGGGCATTTTTTCTGTAATAAATTAGAACAAAACGACTATTGTCAGTTTCATTTCGATCTCTTTTCTGATTCATAAAATATGCCACCAGGCTTAATTATGTAGACTTTTATGAATTTATAAAATAAAGTGTCCTGTTTAGGATGTGTACATCCCAGGAAAAACTAAGAATTAGTCCCCATCCTAAACTGCTCCCAAGAGGGTGGCACTGAGTCACCTTCTTGAACTGCTAATGGCAAAGTTATTTCCGACAGTGCTGTTGGGCAGGGACACACACTTCAAAGTCACCATGGCATGTACCATGAGAGGAACCTGTAGCTGTAAGTGCTTTCTTGTGCCTGCAGGTCTTGCTCTACAAAGTGGTGCAGGTTATGGTTTTAGGATGCGTGTTTAGAGTGGCCATGCAAATAATTGTGGTGCATTTTGCAGATGCATATGATGCAGCCACAGTCATCTAACTTTGTGGGAGTGAAAGTTTAAGCTGGAAGATAAAATGCTACGCAGGCACTTCAACAGGATATGCAGCATCTTGAAAATAGATTTTTTTAATTGTTTTGTTTTTTGGTGCTATTAATGTCAGAGACACAACATGAAAACAGACCACCAGGTTTGCAACAACTGTCAACCACCCATTTACACTAATCCTACATTAATCCCACATTCTCATCAATTGCCCTCACATTTCAAAATTCCAGCCCTGCCAATATCTTCATAAATCGCCCCTGGATCTTCTCCAGAGCAATTGCACACTTTCTACAATGAGTCATATTCTTACTGCATGAAAACAGGCCCTTTATCCCAACTTGTTCATGCAGATCAAGATGCCCCATCTAAACTAGTCCCATTTATCTGCATTTGGCCCATATACCTTTAAACCTTGTGTGTGCCATTGTGTGTGTGTGAGTGAAGCGGCGACAACATCCGGAGTGAGCGGAGATTTGGCGATGTCCGGGGTGCGTTTCCCTCCCCTCCCCCCCCCCCCCCCCCTGTCTCAGCAGTTTGCTGATGACACTGTGGTGATGGGCCTTATCTCCAATAAAGCCGATAAGGCCTATAAGGCTTACCGGGAGGAGGTGGCTGATCTGGCACTCTGGTGTCAGGACAACAGCCTCCTCTTGAATGTCACAAAAACTAAGGAGCTGATTGTGGACTTTAGAAGGGCTCGACATCCGAGGACGTACACGCCACTAGAGATAAATGGGACTACAGTGGATAGGGTGAGCAGCTTTAAATACCTGGGAGTCCACATCACAGAGGATCAGACATGGACAACACACGCTGCCGCACTGGTGATTAATGTAAGGCAGCGCCTTTACCACCTCAGGCAGCTGAGGAAATTCAGAGTCTCTCTGAGGATCCTTCAGTGTTTCTACTCTGGGGCTGTAGAAAGCATCTTGTCCGGTAACATCTCAATCTGGTTTGGGAACAGCTCTGCCCAGGACAGGAAGGCTCTGCAGAGAGTAGTGCATTCGGCCGAACGCACTATGGGAACTACACTCACCCACCTGCAGGACCTATACACCAGGAGGTGCAGATTCAGAGCCAGCAACATAATGAAGGACCCCTACCACCCCAGCAACGAACTGCACCTCAATTGTCACGCTGCGAAAACAGAGAGGATGAGACGGAGTTTCTTCCTGCAGGCCATTAGGACTGTAAATTTACTGTTGTGTTGTGTCTTTTTATTTATTTTTTCTAAAATGTAAATACTGGTTCCGTTCTATTGTGTTCTGTTATTGTTGCACAATCCGCAGGCATTGCCACTTTCATTTCACTGCACATATGTGACAAATAAAGTTGACTTGACTTGACTTGAGCTGGGAGGATGCTGCTATGAGGCTGCAAGTTGACTTCGATAGGCTGGGTGAGTGGGCAGATGCATGGCAGATGCAGTATAATGTGGATAAATGTGACGTTATCCACTTTGGTGGCAAGAACAAGAAGGCAGATTATTATCTGAATGGTGTCAGATTAGGAAAATGGGAGGTGCAATGAGACCTGGGTGTCCTTGTACATCAGTCACTGAAAGTAAGCATGCAGGTACAGCAGGCAGTGAAGAAAGCAAATGGCATGTTGGCCTTCATTGCGAGAGGATTTGAGTGTAGGAGCAAGGAGGTCCTACTGCAGCTGTACAGGGCCCTGGTGAGGCCACATCTGGAGTATTGTGTGCAGTTTTCATCACCTAATTTGAGGAAGGACATTCTTGCTATTGTGGAAGTGCAACATAGATTCACCAGGTTAATTCCTGGGATGGCAGGACCGATATATGATGAAAGAATGGATTGACTGGGCTTATATTCACTGGAATTTAGAAGGATGAGAGGGTATCTTACAGAAACATATACAATCCTTAAGGGATTGGACAGGCTAGATGCAGGAAAAATGTTCCTGATATTGGGGAAGTCCAGAACCAGGGGTCACAGTTTAAGAATAAGGGCTAGGCCATTTAGTACTGAGATGAGGAAAAATCGTTTCACCCAGCGTTGTGAATCTCTGGAATTCACTGCCACAGAAGGCACTGGATGTTTTCAAGAGAGAGTTAGATACAGCTCTTGGGGCTAATGGAATCAAGGGATATGGGGAGAAAGCAGGAACGGGGTACTGATTTTGGATGATCAGCCATGATCATATTGAACGGCGGTGCTGGCTCGAAGGACTGAATGGCCTACTGCTGCACCTATTTTTTATGTTTCTAAAACAGTAAACCCAAGCTTTACCAATATATTGAGTTAAACTTGTAAATGGTTATAATTTTTCGGTGCTATTTTTCTAAAATCTAATGAAATCAGAGAGGTATGCTTTTAAAAAATCATATTCAGATACATGTTCAGAAAACAAGGTTTTGAAAAGTTGAGAACAATCAATGTTCAGGGCGGAAGGGTGCTGCAGCTGGTAGAGCTGCTGCCTCACAAGGTTCTTTAGTAAATGGCGGACCAATTGAATAACTACTTTGCTTCCGTCTTCACTAAGGAAGACATAAAAAATCTGCTGGAAATAGCAGGGGACCGCGGGTCAAAGGAGTTGGAGGAATTGAGTGAAATCCAGGTTAGCCGGGAAGTGGTGTTGGGTAAATTGAATGGATTAAAGGCCGATAAATCCCCAGGGCCAGATAGGCTGCATCCCAGAGTACTTAAGGAAGTAGCTCCAGAAATAGTGGATGCATTAGTAATAATCTTTCAAAACTCTTTAGATTCTGGAGTAGTTCCTGAGGATTGGCGGGTAGCAAACGTAACCCCACTTTTTAAGAAGGGAGGGAGAGAAAAAACGGGGAATTACAGACCAGTTAGTCTAACATCGGTAGTGGGGAAACTGCTAGAGTCAGTTATTAAAGATGGGATAGCAGCACATTTGGAAAGTGGTGAAATCATTGGACAAAGTCAGCATGGATTTACAAAAGGTAAATCATGTCTGACGAATCTTATAGAATTCTTCGCGGATGTAACTAGTAGCGTGGATAGGGGAGAACCCGTGGATGTGGTGTATCTGGACTTCCAGAAGGCTTTCGACAAGGTCCCACATAAGAGATTAGTATACAAACTTAAAGCACACGGCATTGGGGGTTCAGTATTGATGTGGCTAGAGAACTGGCTGGCAAACAGGAAGCAAAGAGTAGGAGTAAACGGGTCCTTTTCACAATGGCAGGCAGTGACTAGTGGGGTACCGCAAGGCTCAGTGCTGGGTCCCCAGCTATTTACAATATATATTAATGATCTGGATGAGGGAATTGAAGGCAATATCTCCAAGTTTGCGGATGACACTAAGCTGGGGGGCAGGATTAGCTGTGAGGAGGATGCTAGGAGACTGCAAGGTGACTTGGATAGGCTGGGTGAGTGGGCAAATGTTTGGCTGATGCAGTATAATGTGGATAAATGTGAGGTTATCCATTTTGGTGGCAAAAACAGGAAAGCAGACTATTATCTAAATGGTGGCCGATTAGGAAAAGGGGAGATGCAGCGAGACTTGGGTGTCATGGTACACCAGTCATTGAAAGTAGGCATGCAGGTGCAGCAGGCAGTGAAGAAAGCGAATGGTATGTTAGCTTTCATAGCAAAAGGATTTGAGTATAGGAGCAGGGAGGTTCTACTGCAGTTGTACAGAGTCTTGGTGAGACCACACCTGGAGTATTGCGTACAGTTTTGGTCTCCAAATCTGAGGAAGGACATTATTGCCATAGAGGGAGTGCAGAGAAGGTTCACCAGACTGATTCCTGGGATGTCAGGACTGTCTTATGAAGAAAGACTGGATAGACTTGGTTTATACTCTCTAGAATTTAGGAGATTGAGAGGGGATCTTATAGAAACTTACAAAATTCTTAAGGGGTTGGACAGGCTAGATGCAGGAAGATTGCTCCCGATGTTGGGGAAGTCCAGGACAAGGGGTCACAGCTTAAGGATAAGGGGGAAATCCTTTAAAACCGAGATGAGAAGAAATTCTTTCACACAGAGAGTGGTGAATCTCTGGAACTCTCTGCCACAGAGGGTAGTCGAGGCCAGTTCATTGGCTATATTTAAGAGGGAGTTAGATGTGGCCCTTGTGGCTAAGGGGATCAGAGGGTATGGAGAGAAGGCAGGTACGGGATACTGAGTTGGATGATCAGCCATGATCATATTGAATGGCGGTGCAGGCTCGAAGGGCCGAATGGCCTACTCCTGCACCTAATTTCTATGTTTCTATGTCTATGTTTCTATGTAACTTGTCAGTTTCTTTGTTGAACTAAATTAAGGCGCATGTTGCAATCAAAAGCGCTTGAACAATTGGTTGGGAAGAAAACCAAACTGGGTTCAATCCCGAACTCTGGCAATGTCTATGTGCAATTTACAAGGACTCCCTGTGATCAACTTGGGTTTCCTCTGGGTGCTCTGGTGTTCCCCCACATAACAAAAATGTGTGGTATGATCAATTAATTGGCCATTGTAAATTGTCCCTGGTGTGTAGATGGGTGGTAGAATCAGGGAGGCGTGTGAATAGAATAAAGTGGGTTAGGTAGGATTAGTGTAAATGGGAGTTTAATGATCAGCATGTGCTCAGTGAACTAAAAGGCCTATTTTTCCTCTGGGTCTTTCCTCTAGTTTCCTCCCACACAACATGAATGTGATGTTGTTTAACTAGCGACAGTAATCTGCTCCTAGTGTAGGTGGGTGGCAGGAAAGAGCGGGTGGAATGGTGGGTGAGTCAGTTGTGAGGGAAAAGGGATTGATGTGAATGCTTTGAGACCTGGCATGGATTTGCTGGGCCAGATTATCTCCAACTAGGTAATTAGAAAATATCAAATTATGAGGAAAAAGATACCTAAAATGTAACTTTTGTTTCTTTCCGTTACACATTATTTAGCCTGCTGAATTTTTCCTTAACAACTTTGTTTAAGATTTACAGCATCTGAAATATCTGGAAACGCTGTCGTTCTTCTGGTGAAGGTACTCTCACAATATGGTTAGGCAAGGCATTCTAGGATATAGAACTCGTGAATGTGAGGGAGCTGCATTAGATTTAAAAGTCAGGTTGGTGTGCGACCCAGAAGGGGAACCTGGAGGTCATGGTATATCTCTGCAAGGTCTTTGTCCACCTTGGTGCTAGGATTTGCAGGTTTGTGACGCCTTGCTGGAATAGCTGAGATAAGTAACTGCAATGGATTTTGTAAATGGTACACACTGGAGCCTGTGTGTCCCAGTGGTAAAGGAAGGAATGTTTAGGGTAATGGACCAGTCAAGCAGGCTTTTTTTCTCTGATGGTGTCAAGCTTGCCGAGAGTTACTGAGCTGCACTTATTCAAGCATGTGGAGAATATTCCACGCGCCTTGCAGATGAAGTAAGTAAGGACGTGTATCACTCACCACAGGACACACAGCCTCTGACATGCTCCCATAACCACAAAATATTAAGGGTAAGTAATTAATTTCCTCTTTTTGGAAGTGATTATTGCCTGACACTTTTGTGGGAGTGAATATTAATTGCCACTTGTCAGCTCATGCCTGAACATTGTGCAAGCCTTACCGCATGCATATGTGGACTACTATGTTTTTTGTAGAAGCAAGGAACTGCATATGCTGGTCTACCGAGATGCTGGAGTAACTTAGCAGTTCAGGCAGCATCCCTGGAGAACATGGATTGATGAGGTTTCAGGTCGGGACCTTCTACAGACTCTGTCTCTACTTTGTTTTTTACCGTGGTATTGAGAATAAAACTTAACATGGTGCAACTAATTGGTAAAAATCACAACTTCTGGCATTATGGTGGAAGGAAGCTCATTGATTAAGCAACTGATGATAAGACACTACCCCAATAAACTCCTGCTAATGTCATCCTGGGGTTGGGATGATTCACCTCCAACAGCTAGAACCATCTCCCTTTGTTTTGTTTTTTCACTTTTTATCCAAACTCAATTTTTGTAGCTACTGCCCCATCTGAGCTCTGAAGAGTGTTACTCCTCTCCTTTTCCTTTCCTCTAGTTCACAAAGGGAGTCGCTATTCCCTCTGCATTTCCTGAGAACTGTCATTTCCTTCCAATTTTCAATAAACTTTTCTTAAACCCTGGGTTAACTTGCCTGTCTATTTGTGCAGTTAGTGACAGACTCCCCTCTTTAATTACACCACCTGCAAGGCACGTGGGATATGCTCCATGTGTCTGGATAAGTACACCTACAGTAAATCTCAACAAGCGTTACACCATCCAGGATTTAAAAAAAATCCTTGAATAGTCCACCTCACTAAACATTCATTCCACCCCTCAGTTCACTCCCCTCTTTCTCAGTCGGGCTCCTGTCCTCCACCTCCTGCTCTTGCAGGAGATTGATAGCTACTACTCACTGAGAGCAGGAATACCCAATTCCATGGGGGTTTATACCTACATCTTGCAAATCAAATTATCGTCACTGAAGAAAAAGCATATTCATATTTTTGAAAGAGAAAAAACTACATATTTCAGAAAGTAGTGCACATCTCACAGCTTTGCTGTTAGCAGCATGCTACACCGACAAAGGACCACATTCTGATCCTCAACACTATTCCTACAACTACTTTTTTATCTCACTCGCAGCTTTTATCTCACTCACTATTCCCTTTGTTCTCTCCCAGTCACCACCTTCGCCTCTGCTGCTGAAAACTAAAGTTTTGTTTCTCTTCCCAATGAAGGGTCACGGACCTGAAACTTTGAGCAAGTCAGGAGGAGCCATGGAAAGGGAAATAGTCAAACAGCATTTCAGGTTTTAAATTCATATTTTTTTAGCACAAATACGAATACAATCCTGGACACGCCTTATCTAAGCCACTCACAGCTTCTTGGGATGTACGAGTATGAGAATGTTCACACATTTCAAATTAAAGCTGAAAACACTAGAATCTCTCTGCAGGTCAGCATCTCCAATGGTCTACCTATGTAGAAGCAGTATTTTGCCTCAGGACCCCCTATTTATACTGTATTTCACAATAATGCAAACACTTACAAAAAAAAGCCTTACAATTGGGCTTCCTCTAGTGGGATCCATCCCTGATAATTGCTTTAATTGATACTTCAGTCTTTTGTGCATAACTGACGGAACAGCCTAGCTGTAGATAGTTCCGTTTTGCAGTAATTAAGTTAGAAGTAGGATTTCCATCAGCACAACAAAAAGATTCTGATTTCTATGAGGTGATCAGCCATGATCATATTGAATGACTCGAAGGGCCGAATGGCCTACTCCTGCACCTATTTTCTATGTGAGTGAGATGAGATAAAAGAAAAGCAATGATTTTGCTGCTAGCTTCAATTCCCCTTAATGGACATTATTTTACTGAACTAAAATTGCAACTTCTATCAAAAATATCGTTAATAGTTAATGATTTTCACAGTAAATCCTGGAATTTGCTCTCAGCAACTGCACTGTGGAGACAATTCTAATGGTGAAGACATATTTTGTCTTTGATTTGATACAAATAATAAAATGCATATTCTGATTGTTCAGGCCTAGCAGCAAATCATTAGTTGAACTTGTTGGTGCTTTTTCTATCACACATTAAAGTTACATGCCCCGCTTGCAGGCAGTGCAGCAACATTTTACTTTCCATCAGTATCTCAGTCTTTATTCATTTTGCAGTGAATCCCAAAGCTGGTATCAGTTGACCTCTTCAATGACAGCAATCTATTTTTTGATACAGGAAATCCATTTTGTCTAACATTACTTTTAATGAGTTTGGCAACTGTATGGCCTCTTCCTGTGACTCATCCTGTGTTTCCCAGACCGGAGACTGTGGTTTTGTTTTATACTTAAATCTAACTGCTCTGTTCGCAAATGTACTGACATCTTTGAAAATAAGATCTTTTATTTTTTTTTTATGTAGTTGCTCAGGCTTTGCTACTTATTTTAAGATGCAGCAGAAAAAGCAAAATTAATTACAATTATAGCTGACATCAGTTAATGCGAGGGTGATTAATAAGGACATCTTTGTGGGATAATTTTGGCAACCGTTGATTTTTTAAATGCATTGTTAATGCAATCAGTACTGATTTTTTTTTCTTATGGAAAAAAATAACATTTTCAGGCATCCCAATTAATAGTACTTCATAAATTCCCTTTAATAGATCGTGGTATGTGTCTTTTTGTTCTCACTTTCTGCATCAAAGCTCACAAGAAATCTTTCCTTGCGCACTTCCTGTGCCTGGGGCAGGCCTGGACACAGGTTGTGCACATTCATTTTGTTGTAAAGGACATAGAGGGCAAGACTTCCAAATTAACAAAATGACATTACATTAAAGCAGTTGAACACCTTCTAAAGTATTTGACAGGACGATGAATGGAGACGAGAAGAGGTTAAAGCAATAAATATAAAACTCAGAAGATCTAACAATGCACAGGACTTAATGACTGCCCTTTCCCAGAACAGGTAGAAATGCCCTTTGAGAGAAGCAAGTCAGAACTAAATAGAGAAGGAGAATTGATCTTTGGCTGATAACATTTGGAAATTAGGGAGAACCTTTCTGGAATTGCTAGGAGATTAAATGGATAAAGGGTAAGAATGTGCTAATTTGCCAAATGACCAAATGGTAGGGAGGAGCTGCTTGAGGTTATTTTATAGCCTGGATATCAACTGAAGCATACAACAATACTAGCCTCCCCTTCCATTGAAAACTGTACAGTTGCCTTCTCTAAAGGAATTTTATGTTTTTGCCAGGATTTTTCAAGCTGACCAGCTTCTGGCAGCGTTTAATCCAAAACGCACCTGCATTGTCACCACATTTGTTCCTGGGGGAAGTTTAAACTGCAGCAAATGTTACAGGATAAAGACTTCAGTGTGTACCCTCGCTAAGCCTAATACTGCATTTACATTGTCAGTTCTGACCCTCAAATGAGTACCCATATTATCCACCTTGGTCAGAAATGTGCTCTTTTTGCGTGTCTTGGAGTTAATGTTAATTCCTGACACATGAGAACATCTTGGTCAAATGTATTTAAATGCATTTCTGCAGAGAATGGACAAGAACATTCTCACCGTTTAAAACACTTAATTTTAACCAGGCAGGATTTAGAACATAGAACAGTACAGCACAAGATCAGGCCCTTTGGTCTGCAATATCTGTGCCAATCATAATGCCAAGACCATCTTGTATCTCCCTCCATTCATATGCCTATCCAAAAAATCCTTAAATGCCACAATTGTATCTGTCTCAACCACCAACCTTGGACACTTACCATCCTCTGCATAATAAACTTGCTCCTTTAAACTTTGCCCCTCACACCTTAAATCTATGCCCTCTAGTATTTAATTTTTCCATCTTGGAAAAAATATTATGATTTACTCTGTTTATGCATTTCATAATGTAATTCAGATCTCCCTACAACCTCCAGCATTCTAGAGAAAATAATCCAGGTCTGTCCAACCTCTCCCTGTCACCAATACCACCCAATCCAGGCATCATTCTGGTAAAATTGATTTAAATAAGTGCTTTTAAGTGATTGGTGTTGTTGCTCATTGATTTTAAATAGTGACTTCAATCCCTGCAGCTACCTCAAGAAAGATAGTATGAAATAATGCCAACTAATGAATCACAAAGTCCGCATTGTCACTCGGCCCAGCTGACATCACTGCCATGGGCCAGTCCTGCCTTCCGTCTAATCCCGTGTAAGAAAGAACTGCAGATGCTGGTTTAAATCGAAGATAGACACAAAATGCTGGAGTAACTCAGTGGGACACGCAGCATCTCATGAGAGAAGGAATAGGTGATGTTTCATGTCGAGACCCTTCAGTCTGAAGAAGTTACTTCAGCATTTTGTGTCTATCTTCCATCTAATCCAATGCCTCAGGCCTCTGTTTTCCCCTTGAACACTCTGCGTTCTTCGAGTTCTGGGTTCTTGTGCATCCCTGACTTTAATCACTCCCAGTATTGGTGGCTGACCTCTCCTCGACCCTACGTTTTGGCGTTCCCTCCTTACTCATTTGTCAAAACCTTTGCTCAGCTGTCCTAATAACTGCTTCTTTGGCTTACTTTGCATGATAGCATAGCTGTAAAGTCCCTTGGGGTATTTGACTACTTCAAGATAATGCGATCTTCTTAAACTCTCTCGATCCTGGAAAGACCCCAGAGATTGGAAGATAGCAAACATTTCTAGAAACGGAGGGAGAAATAGGGAACTGTCGCTAATGCTCCCGAGAGAAGTCGTTGGGAACATGACCAACTCCATTATTAAGGATTTGGGAACAGGAAATTAGTAAAGCAAATCAATATGGTTTCATGAAAGGAAATCTGATTTGACACAACTAACATTCGTATTCGTGGAAGATAAAACCAGTGAAATACGAATAAAAGGGAAGCCAATGTATGAAGTAATTTTGATTTTCAAAAGGCAGTCAACATAGTCAAAATAAGGAATGACTAATGAATTGACATAGTTAAAATTGTGCTTAAAGAAAAGAAGATCATAAGAATAAATGGGATGTTTGCAAGTTGACAGAGTACAGATAATAGGCTGCAGCAAAGGTGGATGCCAGGGTCTTGGCTTTCAAAAGCTATAATGGTGTGATAGATGAAAGGGCACAGTGTAATCTATCCCAGCTTTCTGATGATGAAAAGCTACATGGCAAAAGGGGCTGCAAAAAAACAAAACAAAGGACCTGATAGAGAGATATGGAGAAGTGGGTGATCAATGGAGTAAAATGTGATGAAATGCAAGGTTATTCACTTTGGTGGGAAAAATAAGAAAAACAAAAAAGAGGTTTTAAAATAGTGAGAAAATATTAAACATTAGTCTTCAAAGGGTTTGGGTACATAAAAAAATGGGCAGTACATATATAAGGACAATAAACAATTATGAAGGGAAATTAAATATTGATGTCTAACAAGGGAAAATCAGTGTGAGAGGAAGGAAGTCTTGTTGCAATTAAACAGAAATCTGGCGAGCACCCACCAGAAGTAATGTGTGAAACTTTCACTTACACGCCTAAGGATGAATGTCCTTTCACTGAGCCAAATTTACTTTAAATATATTGGCAGAATTGTAAAGGTTTTTGTTAATATGCATATTCACAGCATCTTTTCAGGCGTCTTTTGAAAATCCAAATGTACGTCAAACTGGAAAATATTGGTTATCCTCAATGATAAGCAACGGCATTAAAAATATTTACTGAATAATAATTTAATCAACTCTCGCAGCTCAACACCCTTCAGGACAGAACTACCTGTTTCAATAGTGCCACATCCACCATTTCCTCCATCACCATCATCCAGTGGCTGCAGTGGGTACCATCTGCAAAATGCATCACAGTTCCTCACCTGATCACTCCCACAGCATCTCCCAGACCTGTTTCTTCTATCACTGTGTACAAAGACAACAAACCACAGGAATACTGGAGAGTTCCCTCCAAGTCATACATCATCCTTGCTTAGGATTGTATCAATGGTCCTTCATTGCCATTGGGTCTATGTCCTAGAATCCCACTCCTCCAGACCGCACCTCCCTGCCACACAACAGCACTGCAGAAATACACTCAGAAAAACTGTAACCATTCAAGAAGGTGGCTCACCACCATCTTCTCGAGGGCAATAGGACAGTATGGTGGCCAGCGGTAGAGTTGCTGCCTTACAGCTCTTGCAGCGCTGGAGACCCGGGTTTGATCCCGACTACGGGTGCTGCCTGTACGGAGTTTGTACATTCTCCCCGTGACCTTCGTGGGTTTTCTCCGAGATCTTTAGTTTCCTCCCACACTCCAAAGACATACAGGTTTGCTTGGTAAATGTAAACATTTTCCCTTGAGTGTGTAGGATAGTGTTAATGTGCGGGGATCGCTGGTCAGCGTGGACCTGGTGGGCCGAAGGGCCTGTTTCCGCTCTGTATCTCTAAACTAACTTAAACTAAATAGAAAGTGAGTAGACACTGCTGGTAGTGGTACCCAGACCCACAAAATTAAAACTTAATGAAAGGAGTCTATTGCAGATTGCAAGTCCGTATCATACTAATCTGGTGCCAAGTTCTTGTGCTTTTAAAAATGCATTTGTTTAGTTTAATCCTGAATATATTCTACTTTAATAATCAGCTGGGTAAAACTTTAAAGAAATGTCACAGTTCTAATGTCTGCCTATGATACCACTATCATCTGCCAACAGGTAAACATATTGTTTTTGTTCAAATCCTAACCTTGGGTGCTGCAGGTGTGGAGTTTGCAGGTTCTCCCTGTGACCCTGTAGGTTTCCATCCGTTGCTCTGATTTCCTTCCACATGTAGCTTTATTGGCCTCCATAAATTGCACCGAGTGTGTAAGGAGTGGATGCTAAAGCAGGGTAACATACAACTGGTGTGAATGGCTGTTCTAAGGTCAGCATGGACTCAGTGGGTCAAAGGGCTTGTTTCCATTCTGTACCTTTCAATCAATCAGTTGCCATTTGATTGCATTTGATTTATTTCAGCCTTCAGAACCTCTCGTGTGAACCTATGAGTAATACCAGGACTTTAACAACACAGAAAACCTGGAGGGATTTCAAGACTGTAGTCTTGATTTGTGGCTCAGATGTCAGTCAAACACATTGCCAATCCATGGTTTCTGAGGTCATTCAAATGCCTTGTAATTGTTTTCTGGGTATCCATAATTCTGAATGTAATGAAGGCACTAAAGAAAACCCACCACACGTACCAGTATTTATTTCCAAATGAGTTGCTTGACTTGGTTTGCCCGAAAGCCAGAGACAGCCTTGTGCAAGTAATTGCTTTCCTCTGCTCTGCTCCATAATTCCAGTGAAGCGCAATCAATTTTACTGCTGGATTGTTCATTTCCCATTCCAAACCTGTCATGGAATATTTTATAAACACTGCCAGACTGCATCTGATTCCTCAGATTTATTGGACTACAGGGCTCTGGCACATTATCAGTAAGGTCATTAGGTTGTATCCCTAGTTTATCAGCTATGTCCTAATCAAAAAAAATCTAATGCTAAAATATTCACGGACAAAATTCTATCCTTTTCCAACCTCCTGCCATATATATATTCCATTGTAATAAGGTACACTTATTGTAATACGGTACACTTTTAAAATAAAATGAAAATTAAATATATTTGAAATAAATAGAAAAGCAAGGCTCTTATGTGCTTCGTGTGCTATTGTTAATCTGTCAATGAAGCATTAAGAAGACAGAATGTACATCGACTAGATGTAGTAAAATGTTAAAACAAATTATCATTGTTTCCATGCAGGCCTGAGGGTACAATGACACTGTCTAGTCAGCCATATCTTTATTGTTAAATACCAAATGCTAGGTGAGGACACCTCAAGGCTAAGTGGATCTGTGTGCCTTGCCTCACATATTTGAGCAAAACCCTTATTCACACTCACCACAGGGAGTCACTAAACCAAACATCTTTGTCACAAAGGCAAATTACATAAATAATTTGATTCTGGTTGAAAGGATGTCCTCTTCCTGTGCCTGAGCCACCATTTGCAGTGTGTCTCCACACTTCAACTTCTAATTATATTTTAGAAGTTGTTCCTTAATGTCATTGCTTGCAAGCTTCCAGCTGCACCTGCCCACTGCTGCCTGTGTGGCTCTGGAAACGCTGTGACAGTGGACAGCTGCCTGCCTCACCACCTGCCCTTGGCGAGCATCCATTTGACAAAGCTGAAGCCATATTCAGCTGCCGCACCCCGTAATCCCACCCCCCACTCTAGTTTACCCTCAATTATCTCCCTAATTGTCTATTAACAGACAGCCTGGTGTACGGGCTTGGTATTCTATTCGCACAAATGTTTAAGCTTTCGTCCTGGACTTTCACTCCTTTTTTGAACACTTTCACACTGCTTCATGTGTTGGTTACTTCTCAAGATCTCCATGAAACTGGACAAACAGCAACAATGCAAAATGTGATGCCCTTCATCACCAGTGGCAGTGAGAGAGGAAGGAAAGTAGGAGCTCCTGAGTTAGTTCTTGGCCACAGTCCTGAGATGACATCTTCTAACTGGAAGCCGCAGCAATGGAATATGTGTTGAGTGCTGACTGCAATGAGCTCGGTCTCATCTTACCTAATGTGTCTTCTTTCTCACCACTAACTCATCAACATAAGCATCTGCTAATATCCCTCGAGGTTTGGAGAGCAGGCAAGGCAGCCTAATGTTTTAATTAGTGGCAACATTTATTTAACACCAATGAGCATTACTATGCAAATCCCTATCTATCTCATCAAGCCTGAAGTTACAGTGTACTATCGGTCCAATTCTGATACAAGCAGAATACAATTTAGCTGGCACTATTTCATTTTTAAGTACAGACATTCTAAAATTATTTTCTTTACTGGTTGGTTCTCTTCTGGTTTTCTTGCAACCCTTCCAATTTCCTCTTTCCTTCCAGCTCTGAAATTAATTTTTTGCATTTATGGCAATAAATTAATTATTAAAACTTGCTCTTCTGGGTTTAGATCTCATGGGAACAATTTTCAGCAGTGTATTCAAGAGCTGGAGATCTCCCAGTAATCCCAGTGAAAACAGTGAAGGACATTTTTACCTTGTTTATTGGAAGACCCCACCTTGGAAAAGGGATCTAATGCCCCTGTCCCACTTAGGAAACCTGAACGGAAACCTCTGGAGACTTTGTGCCCCACCCAAGGTTTCCGTGCGGTTGCCGGAGGTTCCCGGAGGTTTTTGTCAGTCTCCATACCTGCTTCCACTACCTGCAACCTCCGGCAACCACCTGCAACCTCTGGGAACCGCATGGAAACCTTGGGTGGGGTGAGAGGTTTCCGTTCAGGTTTCCTAAGTGGGACAGGGGCATAGGTGTGTACCAGGAATCGGCACCCACATGCTCATAAAAGACCCAATTAACTTTATTTACCTTGCCAGCAATAATCAAAAGAGTCAGCCAGATATATAAGGGGTGCTGCCTTAAAAAGGCAGCTAATATCATCAAAGAACACAGCACCCTGGCCATGCTGTTAAATCGTTACTACTGTCAAAAAATAAGTACGGGAGCCTGAAAACCATGACCTCTATGGTCAAAAACAGCTTCTTCCCAGCAGCAATCAGGCTCTTAAACATTGCACAACATCAACCACAACCCTGGCTGAGCAACAATGACCTACTATGGACTTTCTTTTGGTTGCACTACATACTTCAGCTTTGCACTATTAAGGTCTGGTTACTATGTATTACTGATGATTAATATATAGTATTATTGATTTATGCATGTATTTTGTGTGTCATTGCACCGATGGGCCTGTGAAGCTGCAGGGTAAGAATTTAATTATTCCTTTGCCCGTACACATGGCAATTTAACACGCTTAAATCTTGGGTAATTTGGTGCCCAGTGTTTCATCATAGAGCCTCTCCTTACATCAAGCAGCTATTCTGCGGCAAGCATGCTGAGGACATCATTTCAAATGCAGCTTAAAGTGAAACTCATTACATTCACAGGCTGCTTGAAACTGGAAGAGGACCTTGCTTGGGTCATGTTCATGGTCCATTTATCAAGGCTTCATCAATGTTAGAGCAAGATTCATTCCAGAATATAACAGAATAAGACAACAGAGTAAGAGCTGTGCTGTTGCTACCTGAAGGAAAGTAGGTAAGAGTCGCCAGGGGTAAGGAAATCCTTGGATAGAGATATCATGGCAGGAAGATGGGTCGGAAAAGTTTAGGTAGGAATGATTTAGAGGAATATGGGCCAAACACAGACAAATAGGACTAGTTTAGATGGGACATCTTGGCCAGCATGGACGAGTTCAATGGTTTCTTTATTGTCACGTGTACTAGGTACAATAAAAAACTTTTTTTTTTTGCAGTTTTTTTACAATTGGGCTAAAGGGCCTGTTTCTGTGCTGTATGAATAAAAGATGAAATGGAAGCCAGGTTAAGCTGGAATGCGGTGAAGTTGGAGGGGACCTTTGTTGACCTGGACCTCCTCCATTGGCAGTGTGAGGCCACACACAAACTGGAAGAAAAGTGCACCATAATCTGCTTGGGTAGCTTATGACCCCCACAATATGAATATTGAATTCTCCAATTTTAAGTAATCTTTCCCCTGCCTCCCCCAATGGAGGGATATGGATTATGTGCAAGCAGATAAGGGTTAGTCTTGTCATCATGCTTGGCACAGACATTGTGGGCCAAAGAGCCTGTTCCTGTGATGTACTGTCCTATGTACTATATTTACATGTGATATTCAAGGAACAGACTGCCCATCAACATCACCCTCCCCCCCCAATCCATATCCACCTATCACGTGCAAGGCTTTGTCCCACACCCATTTCTCTTTTCCAGCTTTCTATCCCCTACTCCAGTCTGAAGAAAGGTCCCGACCCAAAATGTTGTCTGTCCATTAATTCCAAGGATGCTGCCTGACCCGTTGAGCTCCTCCAGCAATAGGTATAGTAATTGGTTGTGATAAATTGCCCCTTGTATTGCAGCCGAGGGGAAAAATCTCAGAGGAATTGAAGAGAATATGGAGAGAAATGTTGGATTACTGCAACATGGGTAGTTGATAGTCAGTTCAGACTCGATGGGCTGAAGGGCTCATTTCTGCATTTTGAGGGAGGAGCTGGCCAAAGTTGACTGGAAAGAGACTCCAGCAGGGATGACAGTGGAACAACAATGGAAGGTATTTCTGGGAATAATATAGAAGGTGCAGAATCAGTTCATTCCAAAGAGGAAGATAGATTCTAAGAGGAGTAAGAGGCGACCGTGGCTGACAAGGGAAATCAAGGACGGTATAAAAATAAAACAGAATAAGTATAACATTACAAAGATGAGTGGGAAGCCAGAGGATTGGGAAACTTTTAAAGAGCAACAGAGGATAACTAAAAAGGCAACACGGGGAGAAAATATGAGGTACGAAGGTAATCTAGCCAAGAATATAAAGGAGGATAGTAAAATCTTCTTTAGGTATGTGAAGAGGAAAAAAATAGTTAAGATAAATGTGGGTCCCTTGAAGGCAGAAATAGGTAAATTTATTATGGGGAACAAGGAAATGGCAGAGTTGAACAGGTACTTTGGATCTGTCTTCACTAAGGAAGACACAAACATTCTCCCAGATGCAAGAACGGAACTCACTATCAAAACATGGAGGGGACGGGGGACACAATTTTTTGGCGGCCACGCGCTCATGCGCACACTCACACACGCGCGAGGTTTCGGAGGCTCAATCCAGCGCTAAAAACGGCGATTTTAAAATCGGGATCACAAAAACTTGGGGGGGATGTCCCCCACCTCTCAAAACATGGGGGGGACGTGTCCCCTCTGGCACCCCCGGGTTTTCCGCCCCAGCCCAGATGTACAAGTGGCCAGAACTCAGGTGATGTAGGAAGTGAAGGAAATTCACATGAGGCAGGAAATGGTGTTGGGTCGACAGATGTGACTGAAGGCTCATAAATCCCCTGGGCCTGATGGTCTGCATCCCAGGGTACTTAAGGAAGTGTCTATAGAAATCGTGGACACATTGGTGATCATTTTCCAATGTTCTATAGATTCAGGATCAGTTCCTGTGGATTGGAGGGTAGGTAACGTTATCCCACTTTTTAAGAAAGGAGGGAGAGAGAAAACAGGGAATTATAGACCAGTTAGCCTCACATCGGTGGTGGGGAAGATGCTGGAGTCAATTAAAAAAGATGAAATAGCGGCACATTTGGATAGCAGTAACAGGATCGGTCCGAGTCAGCATGGATTTACGAAGGGGAAATCATGCTTGACTAACCTACTGGAATTTTTTGAGGATGTAACTAGGAAAATGGACAAGGAAGGGCCAGTGGATGTACCTGGACTTTCAGAAATCCTTTGATAGGGTCCTACATAGGAGATTAGTGGGCAAAATTAGAACACCTGGTATTGGGGGTAAGGTACTGACATGGATAGAATATTGGTTGGCAGACAGGAAATAAAGAATAGGTATTAACGTGTCCCTTTCAGAATGGCAAGCCGTGATTAGTGGGATACCGCAAGGCTCGGTGCTGGGACCGCAGCTATTTACAATATACATCAATGATTTAGATGAAGGGATTAAGAGTAACATTAGCAAATTTGCAGATGACACAAAGCTGGGTGGAGGTGTGAACTGTGAGAAGGACGTTATGAGGATGCAGGGTGGACAGGTTGGGTGAGTGGGCAGATGCATGGCAGATGCAGTTTAATGCGGATAAATGTAAGGTTATCCACTTTGGTGGCAAGAACTGGAAGGCAGATTATTATCTGAATGGTGTCATGTTAGGAAAAGGGGAAGTACAACGTGATCTGGGTGTCCTTGTTCATCAGTCACTGAAAGTAACCATGCAGGTACAGCAAGCAGTGAAGAAAGCTAATGGCATGTTGCCTTTCATAACAAGAGGAGCAAAGAGGTCCATCTACAGTTATACAGGGCCTTAGTGAGACCACACCTGGAGTATTGTGTGCAGTTTTGGTCTCCAAATTTGAGGAAGGACATTCTTGCTATTGAGGGAGTGCAGCGTAAGTTCACGATGTTAATTCCCGGGATGGTGGGACTGCCACATGTTGAAAGAATGGTGCGACTGGGCTTGTATACACTGTAATTTGGGATGAGAGGGGATGAAACATATAAGATTGTTAAGTGATTGGACATGCTAGATGCAGGAAACATGTTCCTGATGTTGGGGGAGTCCAGAACCAGGGGCAACAGTTTAAGAATAAGGGGTATTTAGAACGGAGATGAGGAAAAACTTTTTCAGCCAGAGAGTTGTGAAAATGTGGAATTTTCTGCCTCAGAAGGCAGTGGAGGCCAATTCTCTGGATGCTTTCAGGAGAGAGTTAGATAGAGCTCTTAAAGATAACGGAGTCAAGGGATATGGGGAGAAGGCAGGAACGGGGTACTGATTGTGGAAGATCAGCCATGATCACAGTGAATGGCGATGCTGGCTCGAAGGGCCGAATGTTCTGCACCTATTGTCTATTGTCTATTGTGTTTTCATGACTCCATGACTTTATTGTTTTGATTTGAACTTGTCTCTTGAATCTTGCAGAGCATCCTTTCAAACCCAGCTTTCCAAAAATCATAAAAAGAACATTCACAAGAATCAAGCTGGGAATACTAATGACTGTGGGCGAACATATTTCATCCCATTATCATATCCTTCTCTTTACTCGGGCCTCAGAGCCAGTTTTGAAACTCACACATCCACACCACAAATTCACAAGAGGTCCAGTTAATGTCCTGTTTCCAGCTGAATGATTCTGGTCACATTAGCCTGGATACAACTTACTTATGCTAATAAGCCACTATAGGAACTGACAAACCTCAATGTTAAATGTTATTCCCGAGTTGTCGAAAATTGCTCCAAGTTATATAAAATGGGCCAAATTATATGGTTTGGTGGGAAGATTAGCTGTGAGTGAGTGACAGGAAACAGAGGGTGAGAATAAAGGGTGGGACTGAAAAGGTTTCAAATGGAAGAATAGCACTCCAAATTAGGAAAGTAATACATGATTACAATCGAGCCAGTCACAGTATACAGATACATGATATTTCTTCAGACTGATTTTAGTGGGAAGGGGGGGGTGGGGCAAAGCTTGAAAAGAGATGGCGGCAGGATAAAGCCTGCAAAGTGATAGGTGGATATAGGCGAGAGACTTTTGATTTGCAGGTTGGTGGACAAAGGTTAGAGATAAAATGGAGACAAAAGGATGTCAGCTAAGGAGAGAAGAGGATTGAAATGTAAAGCCAGAGGGAAGGATGCAGCAGGAAGGGGTAATGGGAGGAAGAGAGGGTGGGGAGTGAGAGAGAGTGACAGAATAGTGGGGAGGAGAGTAATATATGTTGAGTATGTTCTTAGGCTTATACTGGGTTTGATGGATTAATATTTCGAAGGGTTGTTCACCAAGTTTAGCCATTCATTTGCAGGGTTTGACCTTCCTGTGAGGCTGCTTCTAGAACCTTGAAGCCTGATTTGAGCCTCTCAAAGAGCCTCCCAACACCAGAAGATCTTTTGGCTCCCAATGGATAGAGAAAATCTCCTGTCCTCTGCATTTCATTGACCAAGGCTGCAGGAGGTGTTGTATTATTTGTTTCCCCATGTTGCTCCATTCCTCACTGCTGCCAGGCTAGATCTACTTATGAGACAATACTGCCACGTCCACGATATAGTGATGTCTAAGAGGCTTTTGAACAGGCATATGAACGTGCATGGAATAGAGGGATATGGATCATGTACAGGCAGATGAGATCAGTTTAACGGCATCCAGTTTAACTTGGCATCACAATGGCAACAAAACAGGGTGGTGTACACGGTTTGCATTGGCAACTGCTCTGCAGTGACCTCGAGAAACGGCAGAGGGTTGTGGATGCATCACGCAAACTTCATCCCTCCCCCCACCCCTCCCACCCCAATCCACTCCACCTACACTTCATACTGCCTCAGGAAGTGTGGCCGACATATCAAGGATCAATTACACACCAGTCTTTCTCTCCTTTCCCCTCTCTCATCAGGCAGAAGATATAAAAGGTTGAAATCACACCAGATTAGGAACATTATCAGACGATTGAATGGAACTGTCACAAGCTAGATGTTGTGGTTCTGACCTCCCAATCTACCCATTGTGGACCTTGCACTTTTATTTATATCTCTGTGGCTATAACACCATATTCCATTTGCTGGTTAATTTCTCTTTGCACAACATGTTCTACTTGTCCTCACGTGTGTGTAATTTGACTGCAACTTTCTCACCGTATCTCCATATACACGACAATATACGACTTGGGCACGTGTGTGGCAGATGTAGTATAATATAGATAAATGTGAGGTTATCCACTGGCAGCAAAAACAAGGGGGCAGATTATTATCTCAATGGGGTTAGGTTAGGTAAGGGGGAGGTACAGCGAGACCTGGGTGTCCTTGTACACCGGTCACTGAAAATTGTTGTGCAGATACAGCAGGCAGTAAAGAAAGCTAATGGAATGTTGGCCTTCATAACAAGAGGATTTCAGTATCGGAGTAAAGAGGTTCTTCTGCAGTTGTATAGGGCTCTGGTAAGACCACATCTGGAGTATTGTGTACAGTTTCGGTCTCCTAATTTGAGGAAGGACATCCTTGTGATTGAGGCAGTGCAGCGTAGGTTCACAAGATTGATCCCTGGGATGGCGGGACTGTCATATGAGGAATGATTGAAAAGACTAGGCTTGTATTCACTGGAGTTTAGAAGGATGAGGGGGTATCTTATAGAAACATATAAAATTATAAAAGGACTGGACAAGCAAGATGCAGGAAAAATGTTCCCAATGTTGGGCGAGTCCAGAACCAGGGGCCACAGTCTTAGATTAAAGGGGAGGCCATTTAAGACTGAGGTTAGAAAAAACTTTTTCACCCAGAGAGTTGTGAATTTGTGGAATTCCCTGCCACAGAGGGCAGTGGAGGCCAAATCACTGGATGGATTTAAGAGAGAGTTAGATAGAGCTGTAGGGGCTAGTGGAGTCAAGGGATATGGGGAGAAGGCAGGCACGGGTTATTGATTGGGGATAATCAGCCATGATCACAATGAATGGCGGTGCTGGCTCGAAAGGCCGAATGGCCTCCTCCTGCACCTATTTTCTATGCCTAATAAACCAACATCAATAATAGCTGTATGTAATTTAGACTCCTGGTGTAATGTCTAACAACTCAAAGTAGGTGTGCTGTGAGTTATGTAATCAGTGTCCATGTGCCATTTCTTTTGTGGGAGGGGTTGACACCACTGATTTTAAACTCCCATAGTTAAATATACTCCTGTGTGTGTTTGTTGATGCATCTTGGACACATTGCACCCTGTTGTTTCAAATTCTATTTTCATTCCAATGGATATTTCAAATTAGCTTGTTTGTCTTAGTTGTTATGTTTAATACAATGATTCAATTATATTATTCATTTGGCTGACTCTGATGTTTAAAAGATGGTTTTCACCCTTGCTGATATATTCAAGTTGACAAGGCTTATTTTCCAACTGTCTACTAATCAGCAGCAGTCTGAGAATGCTATAATGTACCCACAAGAGCATTAAATCAGGCTCAGAATGTGTAACTCCGTTTATGAAATTGGTGCATGCAATGAGAAAACTGTTGATTATCGCCCAAAAAGGAAACAGGGGCCTTTCTGGAGGAAGAGCCAGAAAAACAGGGTCGTTTCTGGACAAAGCAGTCGACCTTTCCACTCACAATCAGTTCATATTGTACCAGACTGCCAGTTATTGAATGGTTAATCCTCCAAGTTCCAGCATCCTCGTGTCACCTTGATAGAGGAAAAGGGATGGGTGTTGGCAAGACAAATCTTCATGTACGATTTGGAACCCTTCTTCAGACAAAGTCTGATGAGTCTGTAGAAGGGTCCTGACCCAAGACATCATCTATCCATGTTCTCCAAAGATGCTGCCTGACCCGCTGAGTTACTCCAGCATTTTGTGTTTTTCCTTGGTAAACTAGCATCTACATTTCCTTGTTTCGACGCATGTGTTCAAGGTCAATTAGGGGACATGCTGAGAGATGCAGGTCTCCTAACCGCTCTGGAACAGGGTTTCATCAAGGATCTCTCTGTACTTCTTCATTCATCTTTCCCTCGATCCTGACTAGTCTCCCAGTTCCTGCCGCTGAAAAACATCCCCACAGCATGATGCTGCCACCACCATGCTTCACCGCAGGTATGGTATTGGCCAGGTGATGAGCGGTGCCTGGTTTCCTCCAGACGTGACGCTTGGTATTCAGACCAAAGAGTTCAATCTTGGTTTCATCAGACCAGAGAATCTTGTTCCTCATGACTTTTGGCAAACTCCAAGTGGGCTGTCTTGTGCCATTTGCTAAGGAGTGGCTTCCGTCTGGCCACTCTACCATAAAGGCCTGATTGGTGGAGTGTTGCAGATATAGTTGTCCTTCTGGAAGGTTCTCCCATCTCCACAGAGGAACTCTGGAGCTCTGTCAGAGTGACCATCCCTGACCAAGGTCCTTCTCCCCCGATTACTCAGTTTGGCCGGGCGGCCAGCTCTATGAAGAGAAATGGTGGTTCCATTTAAGAATGACGGAGGCCACTGTGCTCTTTGGGACCTGCAATGCTGTATAAATTCCCCAGATCTGTGTCTCTACACAATCCTGTCTTGGAGGTCTACGGACAATTCCTTCATCTTTATGGCTTGGCTTTTGCACTGCCAACTGAGGGACCTTATATAGGCAGGTCCAAATCATGTCCAAACAATTTAATTTACCACTGGTGGACTCCAATCGAGTTGTAGAAACATCAAGGTTAATCAATGGAAACAGGATGAGCCTAACCTCAATTTTGAGTGTCATAGCAAAGGGTCTGAATACTTATGTAAATATGATATTTCAGTTATTTATTTTTAATTACTTTGCAAAAATTTCTAAACACCTGTTTTCTCTTTTTTATTATGGGGTACTGTGTGTAGATCGATGTAAAAATAAAATGGATTTAATCAATTTTAAAATTAGGCAGTAACGTAACAAAATGTGAAAAAAGTGAAGGGGTCTGAATACTTTCTGAATGCATTGTAGAGGTAGAAGGGATGAGAGATATACAAAAAGGTTTACAGGGAGAAGGAGAAAAATTAATTATTGGTCAAAGATTTGAAAACAGAACAGCGAAGATAGAAAGTCAGAAAAATCAATGAATAAGAACAGGCTCAGGGGACAACTGTAGAATAGTGAAGGAAACATAGACAATAGGTGCAGGAGTAGGCCATTCAGCCCTTCGAGCCAGCACCCCCATTCAACGTAATCATGACTAATCATCCACAATCAGTACCCCATTCCTGTCTTCTCACCATATCCCTTGCCCTAAGAGCTCTATCTAACTCTCTTTTGAATGCATCCAGTTAATCGGCCTCCACTGCAGAGAATTCCATAAATTCACAACTTTCTGGGTGAAAAAGGTTTTCCTCATCTCAGTTCTAAATGGCCTACCCATTATTTTTAAACTGTGGCCCCTGGTTCTGGACTCCCCAACATCGGGAACATGTTTCCACCATCTAGCGTATCCTATCCCTTAATAATTTAATATGTTTCTATAAAATCTCCTCTCATCCTTCTAATTTCCAGTGAATACAAGCTCAGTCGCTCCATTCTTTCATCATCTGTCAGTCCCGCCATCCTGGGAATTAACCTCATGAACCTACGCTGCACTCCCTCAATAGTAAGAATGTCCTTCCTCAAATAAGGAGACCAAAACTGCACACATTACTCCAGGTGGGGTCTCACCCAGGGCCCTGTACATCTACAGAAGGACCTCTTTGCTCTTATACTCAACTCCTTTCGTTATGAAGGTCAACATGCCATTAGTTTTCTTCACTGCCTGGTGTACCTTGGGGTAGATAAATGGCAAAATAATAGAAAACATAATTGCGGAGAAGCAAATGTATTGTTCAAAATCCAGGAGACAATCGCAAGGCTGATTCTGCATTCTGGAGATAGGGTAGGCTGCAAAACAGATTTTGCCTATTGAATACGAACAAGCTTATTTACTTGCTCTTTATTTGAATTACGTTTTGCACCCATGTCTTATTTTATTCTTTTTACTTTCCTGCTGAATTTTATGGTAATGTTTAGTCTATTTTTTTTTTTGTGTGTTTGTCTGAGCCCATGTGTCTGTGATGCCATTGCAAGATTTTGTGCTTCTACTTGTATCTCAATGTACTAATGCATATGGCAATAAACTTGACTTGAATTGAGGAAACTGGATAGGATATCGAATAATCAACTGCATCCCGGTCTATTTTCTTTAATCCACTGATAAGTTAACACAAATGAATTGTATTTTCGGTTGAATTGAAATAGTTGTTAGGAGAAAGATTATTTAATTTCTGTGCACAACACCACAGGATGTCATATAGTAATTGCAACATTAATGATCATACTGCCAAATCAGCTCAACCAAAAAAATTGGCTGGAACATGTGAAATTAACTGGCAGGCAACTTCATGGACATATGGCATTTCACCATTCGAATATCTACTTAGCTACTGGACAATGGCTTTTTGCAATTCAGTATCTTGGTGTATTCTATTACAAACCTGTTTCACTTAAACCAAAAGACAGATTTGTTCATCTTTTTTTCATCTGCTGTTGATTCCAATTTTCTGCGGCTGAGTACAAAGATGCTTCTTTTATTTGTGTCTTGTCCTCAGCACTTCCTTTTTCCTCCTTTGGGACAATTTAATTTCCTTGCAGCCTGTTGCCAATAGAATTTAACTTTGCCCCTTTCCTCCTTGCCATCTGGAATTCATACCAACAATTGATTGAGCTTTCATTTGTTCAGCCTTCTACAGATGTTACCAAACCACATCAGCTTCCTTTCCCCTGCGCACATTGTAAGGAGAATGTTCTTCTTCCCATTTCTGGTTTTCCCATTCCACAGCCTCATTTGGGGCCCACAAGGCTTCCTTTTGTTTCCTGCAGCTGAATATCAGCACAGCTTTGTGTCATTCTAGCTTTCCTCCGTGTTGCCAGAAAATTAGCAACCCAGCCTTACTTAAACATCAAATTAAACTTTGGAAAAAAAAATCAAGCCTTTCCTACAATGTGCTATTTTCCTAATGGTGATTACATTGCAGTCATTACTGTTTAATTATTCAGCAATACCTCTGACGAGTAAATACCTTCTGGTTCTCTCTCATAACTGCTAACAAATGTAAAAAGAAATTCAGGGGACAATCAATGCAAAACAAAGATGTCGAGTTAGAAGAGATTAGTGACCTCAAATTGCAAGTGAGTGATTAGAAATGTTTAGAAACTTTGCCATATATACCACGGTGCAATGAAAATCCTTGTTCACAAAACCCACGCGTAAACAGCACATACAGTGATGATAAATACAATAAATACCATGAATAGTGCAAAATAGCAGAACTGTGCAAGGATCCAATTGGTCAAAATTCAAGAAAGGAAAGGGAGAGAGAGAGGGAGATAGAGAGAGAGAGAGGGATAGAGAGAGAGAGGGATCGAGATGGATAGAGAGAGAGGGGTAGAGGGATAGAGAGAGAGAGGGATAGAGATGGATAGAGAGAGAGAGAGAGGGGTATAGAGGGATAGGGAGAGAGAGGGATAGGGAGAGGGATAGGGAGAGGGAGGGATAGGGGGAGGGGGAGGGGGATGGGGAGATGGAGAGGGAGAGGGAGAGGTAGAGACTTGAGTCGCCTTTCCGCGATGCCCAGCGTGCTGTTTCGTGATGTGAAGAGACGCATACTGTACAGAATGCTCTTGCACATTCTGCACCTCCTTGCCTTCGTCTTCCGTCCAGACACGCCTTGGCGGTCTGTGCTACCACCTGAAGGCAGAGACCCCAGTGGAGGTTTCTCTACAAGGGAGACATCCCCCTTTACATTGGGGACCTGGGGTGGAGAGTGCTGCGCAGAGCAGTGGCGTGTAATAAACTTTTGAGTCGGTTCACGGGCTCGCCGGCTGCTTGTGTACTTTTGATGTGCTGTATTATGCATTTTACTGAATAAAGTCCTTGAGAAAAAAGAGAGTGGGAGAGAGAAAAAAAGGGGAATGGTCAGGGTGGTAGAACCTTCCTGATGCAATGTGCCATGAAGATGAGCTGGATGGAAGGGAGTGATGGACTGGGCTATGTTCACTCTCTGCAGGGTCAAGCAGTCTGGAGCAGATCAGTTGCTAGACCAGGCTGAGCTGCACCCATCAGAATACTTTCTATAACGCAGCTGTAGATGTTTGAGGAAATCCTCATAAACTTGCCGAATCTTCCTAGACACCTGGAAAGTAAATACAATTATGTGCTTTCTTGATCAGCTGTGAAAGAACCAGGTCAGGTTTCTGATGATATTGAGCCCTGCAAACTTGAAGTGTCAACTGTCTCTACAGTAGTTGCATTGATGAGGGCAAAGCTGGGTTCACCCCCATGCTTCCTCAATAACTAATCTTTTGCCTTGTTGATGTTAAGGACTAGGTTATTCTCCTGACACCAATAGCACCACGTTCATAATCTCTTGCTCGCACTTCATCTCATCATTGTTGCAGATCCATTGGCGAAGACAAAGATCAAGATGGCATTGCATTTAGCTACACAGTTGTGGCTGTAGAACAAGGGATAGAGCACAGAATCCTGATGGTCAGGGTGGAGGAAATTTTTCATTCAATTCCAACCAACTGAGGTCTGCCGGTCAAGAAGACCAAACGGCAGTTGCAGATGGAAACCCCCAAGATCAAGACCAAGAGGTTTAGGGATAAGAATATTTGCTGCCAGGGTGGTGAAGGCGGAGCTGTAGTCAATCGAAGGCTTCCTGACATAAGTGGTGTTCTTATTGTCCGGCTGATCCAGAGCTTAACGCAATGGAAGAGCGATGGTGTTTGCTTCTTGTTTATCTTTTTTTAGACTCACGCTTCAGGATCTGGGCTTCAGTGACAATGCCAGCCTTTATTGTTCATTCCTAATCTCCCTCAAACCAAATGGCTTGCATTCCCATGTCAAAAGATAGTGGAGAGTCAACCACATTGATGATTCTGCAGGCACATGTTGGGCAAACTTGGTTAAGATGGTATATTTCTTTTCTGAGGTCTCTAGTCAAACAGTTCAGCTTATATAGCAGGTACACAAAAATGCTGGAGAAACTCAGCGGGTGCAGCAGCATCTATGGAGCGAAGGAAATAGGCAACGTTTCGGCCGAAACCCTTCTTCAGACTGAATAGTCCCATAGTCCCAGACTGAATAGGCTCCATAGATGCTGCTGCACCCGCTGAGTTTCTCCAGCATTTTTGTGTACCTTCGATTTTCCAGCATCTGCAGTTCCTTCTTGAACAGCTTTTATAGCATCCGGGTAGCTTTGTAGTCACTTTTATTTTTCATTTAAAGATTATTAACTGAATTTAAACTCTGCAGCTGGTCAAGTGGGACTTGAATTCAGGTCTCTAGGGTTGTTAGCCCAGGCCTCTGCATTATTACTAGAGTAACCTAAACCCACCCACCATTACTGCATCGAGTGAAAGACTGGTTTATAACACAAAATAATTAATGATTTAAGCAAATCACATTTGTCAATGTCAGCTAATGGGAAAATACTGAAATCTGCAGGGGCAAAGATATCAAACTCAATATCCAGGGTAGACACAAAAAGCTGGAGTAACTCAGCGGGTTAGGTAGCATCTCTGGAGAAAAGGAATAGGTGAAGTTTCGGGTTGAGAATCTTTTTCAGACTCAATATCCACGGTTACAGCTTAAAAAACTTAGCATCAACTGTAGTGATTTTCTTAACAACTATATCAAAATTTCCATTAAAAATATTATTTATTTAATTTTTTCGAATGAATTCCTGATCAATGGTAGACTACTGTATGTGTTGAAGGTAAACAATGAGTAACTGACTTTCAGAGTAACAAAAAAAAAGAGACAATGTGCTGGAGTAACTTAGTGCCTCAGGCAGCACCTCTGGAGAATATGAATAGGTGAAAAGGTAGGTGGTACCCTTCTTCAGACTGATTGTAAGGGGTGTGGTGGGGGTGGAGTGCTGGGAGAGAGGAGGGCATGACAAAGCCTAGTAGGTATAGATTGATACAGGTGAGAGTTTTGTTCGATAGGCAGCTGGTTGGACAAAGGCTGGAGATGAAAAGCCAGAGGGTGCACCACAAAAGCATTCCTTTTGACAAACTCCCCCTCCCATTCCCCCACTGACCTTTCTGTCCTGGGCCTCTTCCATTGCCAGAGTGAGGCCACATGCAAAACAGAGGAACAACATCTCATATTCCGCTTGGGAGCTTACACCCCAATGGTATGAACATTGAATTCACTGATTTTAGGTCATTTGAGCCTCCCACCACTTCTTACCCCACAGCCGTTTCCTTCTCTTTTGTACTCTATCTGAACTCGCACCTATTTCTCCCCTCTCACTCCTCTTCCACCTACATTCTTTCCATTAGCTACACAGTTCACAACTCTTCAATCCTTTTGCCTCACACCTTCTGTCGTTTCATGTGGATACAAGGAACTGCAGATGCTGTTTTACAAAATGCCTCACAAAGTGCTGGAGTAACTGGAATGCTGACCTGCCAGGCCTTGTCCTGCCCCTCATCTCTTTCAGGTTTTTTTTCCGCCCCACTCTAATGAATCTGAAGAAGGGCCCTGACTCCCCATTCTCATCAACAGGCAAGCTGTAAAGATTGTTACAATTATCATGATACAACATCACATTAACCATCACAGTCGGTTCATGTGTAGCTCCTCTAACCTCACCTATTGGATGTGGAATTCCCAATGTGGCCTCCTGAACATCGACGAGATCAAGTGTAGATTTGGCGACCATTTCGCGGAACACTTGCACTCGGTCCGCCAAGGTCAACTGGATCTCCCGGTTGCTAACCATTCCCATTCTCCCACTCCCCTTCCCATTCCCATACTCACCATTCTGTCCTGGACCTCCATTTTCATAATGAGGACACACGCAAACTTAAATTTGAGCACCTCGTATTCCGCTTGTGTAGTTTACAACACAACGGTGTGAACATTGAATTCTCCAATTTTAGGTAACTACAACCCGGTCCTCTAGGGCCTGCTGGATCACTATTCTGCTGTTTTGCACTCATCATTGTATTTATTCTTGTATTAATCATTACTGTGCGTGTATCATTTACTCGACGAGCTTCATGCAGAAGGAACAAAATAATTTCATTCCACCCTTCTGTACATGACAAGAAACAAATCTGATCAATTTCATTGTAATATCAATCAAATTCCGCCATGAATTAGGGAAACTGAACACTGCTTCAGAATGTACTACGGAAAACAACTGTTTTACTTTTTTAATATTTTAGTTGACGTATTCAAGAGTGGTAACTTGGTGTCCATTGATTCATTGTGCTGAAAATCACATAAGGCGAAAACACAAGCATGGCATCACGGCACAAGAACACCACTTGATGTGTAACCTTATTTTAAATAGTTTCGTTTGGTTTAGAAATACAACGCAGAAACAGGCCCTTCAGTCCTCCGAGTCCGCGCTGACCAGCGATTCCCTGCACACTAAAGCTATCCTACACACACTAGGGACAATTTACATTTATACCAAGCCAATTAACCTACAACCCTGTACGTCTTTGGAGTGTGGGAGGAAACCAAAGATCTCGGAGAAAACCCACGCGGTCACAGGGAAAATGTACAAATTCTGCACAGGCAAGGCCCATAGTCAGGATCGAACACGGGTCTCTGGCGCTGTGCCACTGTGCCGCCCATAAGTGAATGTGATTTTCAAAATCTGTATAACTAATTGAAATTAAAATAATTGTTATTCCAAATCTTTTAAAACCTATCAATGGTCTTTTTCAAAGAAACCAGATTTATTTTTAGAGCCTCTCTGAAGTCGCACAGCTGCTCTCAATGACAGAAAGCCCCGGTGGTGATTGTCTGAGGTTGTGGCTAGATTTGTTTTGCAGGTTTAGCTCCGATTGCAACATTTAAAAAATAACGCAAAAGATCACGGAAACTCACTCTGTGCCGAAATAAATTTGCACTTTAATTTTTTTATCAATTTAGAGTGGTTTCACGAAAACAAATCTTTGACTAAACTACGTTTTCCGTAGTGCAAATTGCCATTGACCTGAAGTCATTTGGATTTTACATCAATTGCAAGATTGCAGGATGAACAATAAATATAAAAGCATAAAATATCTGTGTGAATGGGCAGTGAGAGACTTCCTTGTTGAGGTGGATTATTCCACCTCACTCAAATGTCAGTCAAGCTGTAGCACGATTAATTGATATAACAAATTTATGAAAATAAGAACACCACAAAGTATTGGATTTTAAGCATCATGTTCCCTGGTCCAAAGTTCCCTGAAAATGACAGTACATAGATTGGCAAAGAAGGCATATGGCATTCTTGACTTTATTGATGGGGCTTTGAGTACAAAAGTCGGAAAGACATTTTAAACGGTATGAACTTTCCAATGGGATATTCCAGGGGTGTGGGAAGTAAAGATCTTCAAGCTAGAAACATAGAAACATAGAAATTAGGTGCAGGAGTAGGCCATTCGGCCCTTCGAGCCTGCACCGCCATTCAATATGATCATGGCTGATCATCCAACTCAATATCCCGTACCTGCCTTCTCTCCATACCCTCCGATCCCCTTAGCCACAAGGGCCACATCTAACTCCCTCTTAAATATAGCCAATGAACTGGCCTCAACTATCCTCTGTGGCAGAGAGTTCCAGAGATTCACCACTCTCTGTGTGAAAAAAGTTTTTCTCATCTCGGTTTTAAAGGATTTCCCCCTTATCCTTAAGCTGTGACCCCTTGTCCTGGACTTCCCCAACATCGGGAACAATCTTCCTGCATCTAGCCTGTCCAACCCCTTAAGAATTTTGTAAGTTTCTATAAGATCCCCTCTCAATCTCCTAAATTCTAGAGAGTATAAACCAAGTCTATCCAGTCTTTCTTCATAAGACAGTCCTGACATCCCAGGAATCAGTCTGGTGAACCTTCTCTGCACTCCCTCTATGGCAATAATGTCCTTCCTCAGATTTGGAGACCAAAACTGTACGCAATACTCCAGGTGTGGTCTCACCAAGACCCTGTACAACTGCAGTAGAATCCTCCCTGCTCCTATACTCAAATCCTTTTGCTATGAAAGCTAACATACCATTCGCTTTCTTTACTGCCTGCTGCACCTGCATGCCTACTTTCAATGACTGGTGTACCATGACACCCAGGTCTCGCTGCATCTCCCCTTTTCCTAATCGGCCACCATTTAGATAATAGTCTGCTTTCCTGTTTTTGCCACCAAAATGGATAACCTCACATTTATCCACATTATACTGCATCTGCCAAACATTTGCCCACTCACCCAGCCTATCCAAGTCACCTTGCAGTCTCCTAGCATCCTCCTTACAGCTAACACTGCCCCCCAGCTTAGTGTCATCCGCAAACTTGGAGATATTGCCTTCAATTCCCTCATCCAGATCATTAATATATATTGTAAATAGCTGGGGTCCCAGCACTGAACTTTGCGGTACCCCACTAGTCACTGCCTGCCATTGTGAAAAGGACCCGTTTACTCCTACTCTTTGCTTCCTGTTTGCCAGCCAGTTCTCTATCCACATCAATACTGAACCCCCAATGCCGTGTGCTTTAAGTTTGTATACTAATCTCTTATGTGGGACCTTGTCGAAAGCCTTCTGGAAGTCCAGATACACCACATCCACTGGTTCTCCCCTATCCACGCTACTAGTTACATCCTCGAAAAATTCTATAAGATTCGTCAGTCATGATTTACCTTTCGTAAATCTATGCTGACTTTGTCCAATGATTTCACCATTTTCCAAATGTGCTGCTATCCCATCTTTAATAACTGACTCTAGCAGTTTCCCCACTACCGATGTTAGACTAACTGGTCTGTAATTCCCCGTTTTCTCTCACCCTCCCTTCTTAAAAAGTGGGGTTACATTTGCTACCCGCCAATCCTCAGGAACAACTCCAGAATCTAAAGAGTTTTGAAAGATTATTACTAATGCATCCACTATTTCTGGAGCTACTTCCTTAAGTACTCTGGGATGCAGCCTATCTGGCCCTGGGGATTTATCGGCCTTTAATCCATTCAATTTACCCAACACCACTTCCCGACTAACCTGGATTTCACTCAATTCCTCCAACTCCTTTGACCCGCGGTCCCCTGCTATTTCCGGCAGATTATTTATGTCTTCCTTAGTGAAGACGGAACCAAAGTAGTTATTCAATTAGTCCGCCATATCCTTGTTCCCCATGATCAACTCACCTGTTTCTGACTGCAAGGGACCTACATTTGTTTTAACTAATCTCTTTCTTTTCACATATCTATAAAAACTTTTGCAGTCAGTTTTTATGTTCCCTGCCAGTTTTCTTTCATAATCTATTTTTCCTTTCCTAATTAAGCCCTTTGTCCTCCTCTGCTGGTCTCTGAATTTCTCCCAGTCCTCTGGTATGCTGCTTTTTCTGGCTAATTTGTACGCATCATCCTTCGCTTTGATACTATCCCTGATTTCCCTTGTTATCCACGGATGCACTACCTTCCCTGATTTATTCTTTTGCCAAACTGGGATGAACAATTTTTGTAGTTCATCCATGCAGTCTTTAAATGTCTTCCATTGCATATCCACCGTCAACCCTTTTAGAATTAATTGCCAGTCAATCTTGGCCAATTCACGTCTCATACCCTCAAAGTTACCTTTCTTTAAGTTCAGAACCATTGTTTCTGAATTAACAATGTCACTCTCCATCCTAATGAAGAACTCAACCATATTATGGTCACTCTTGCCCAAGGGGGCACGTACAACAAGACTCCGAACTAACCCTTCCTCATTACTCAATACCCAGTCTAAAATAGCCTGCTCTCTCATTGGTTCCTCTACATGTTGATTTAGATAAATATCCCGCATACATTCCAAGAAATCCTCTTCCTCAGCACCCCTGCCAATTTGATTCACCCAATCTATATGTAGTTTGAAGTCACCCATTATAACTGTTTTGCCTTTGTCGCACGCATTTCTAATTTCCTGTTTGATACCATCTCCAACTTCACTACTACACAACACCCACCAGCGTTTTCTGCCCCTTAGTGTTTCGCAGCTCTACCCATACCGATTCCACATCCTCCAAACTAATGTCCTTCCTTTCCATTGCGTTAATCTCCTCTCTAACCAGCAACGCTACCCCACCTCCTTTTCCTTTCTCTCTATCCCTCCTGAATATTGAATATCCCTGGATGTTCAGCTCCCAGCCTTGGTCACCCTGGAGCCATGTCTCCGTGATCCCAACTGTATCATAATCATTAATGGCTATCTGCACGTTCAACTCATCCACCTTATTTCGAATACTCCTTGCATTGAGACACAAAGCCTTCAGGCTTGTTTTTAAAACGCTCTTACCCCTTATACAATTATGTTGAAAAGTGGCCCTTTTTGATTTTTGCCCTGGTTTTGTCTGCCTGCCACTTTTACTTTTCACCTTGCTACCTATTGCTTCTACCCTCATTTTACACACCCCCTGCCTCTGTGCTCTTGTACCCATCCCCCTGCCACATTAGTTTAAATCCTCCCCGACAGCACTAGCAAACACTCCCCCAAGGACATTGGTTCCATTCCAGCCCAGGTGCAGACCGTCCTGTTTGTACTGGTCCCACCTCCCCCAGAACTGGTTCCAATGCCCTAAAAATTTGAATCCCTCCCCCTTGCACCATTTTTCAAGCTAGTGCAATTTTAAAGCCAATTTGTACTAAATTGCCATTTGTGCACAAGAAAAAGTAACCAAGCCATCAATAGATCTTCCCAGAGTGGAAATGTCAAAAATAAGAGGGTATAGCTCTAAGTTGAGAGAGGCAAAGCTTAAATGATACGCGGGGGCAGAGTGGTAGTAGCCTGGAACGTGCTGCCAAGGGGTGGTGATAGAGGCAGACCCGATAGAGGCATTTAGATGGGCAAGGAATGGAGCGATATGGATCACGTGCCAACGGGGGAGATCAGATTAACCAGGCATCATGTTCATCCGCGTTTGTGTGGGCCGAAGGCCCTGTTCCTGTGTCGTACTGTTCTGTGTTAAATGAATTGATCTTCAGTGAATAATTTTGCAAGTGGGAAATGGCATGCTTGCATCTTCAAAACATATCGACATCAGAATGTTGAAGAGTCATTCTTAAAATATAATACATCTGTAATTTAGTGCAGTGAACCAAAATAAAATTTTCCTCAATATAATCAAACATTTATTTCACAACGGGATCCAAATGCAATCACTGTGAGATTAGATGACAAAATGTAGAAATTTGGGTACACTGCTGCTTTAAAGGCAGTAATAGGTCGTTGCAGGTCGCCGAAAATTTTCAACATGTTGAAAATCCAGCGAAGATCAGAAAGATGCTATGACTCTTTGGGTGAAGCCTGTATGGTCGTGAGTAGTCGCCCAAAGAGTCATATCTTATTCTGGTCACCACTGGATTTTCAACATGTTGAAAATATTCGTCGACCTGCAACGACCTATGATGGGTGCTAGCAGTTGCCGAAAAACTCGCTTAAGTGGGACAGGCCCATAATGCTTTAAAGCTGGTAATCTAATCATTGACAATGTAATTAGCAAGCCATTTCCTCCCAGTGAGATTGAAAATACATAATTACACTATTTTCTATCCAAACTTACTTTTAGCTTTCCACAGTTGTTAAGTTATGATCGTCTTTTGGTTCTTACTAAAAGATTACAACAATGGTCCATTCCTGACTTTTATAATGATTCAACTCCATTGGATTCAAATTAAATTCAACAGCAATCTATTCTCAGCAAGTAACTTCTTTGCATTTAATTTGAAATGCTGCAGGTTGAGCTATTTTGATGGGTGACGGTCAAGTGGAAAAAAATAGTCCTGGCACACGAGGAGAATGTCATGCAAAGCTCTTTGTGTCTGTCAGCACATTCCAGGAAGGTCATGATAAATGTTGCATGGTTCTATATAGAAGCAATTTTTTCCTTCCACCATGTATTGCATCACTCGGCAGCCTCTTGGCTTTGTTTATTCAAATCCATGATCGCTGAGCCCTCCCCCATTGTGGCAGGGCTTTGACCCTTCTGAATGCCATGTGAGGATCATCATCAGGCCTGGCTGCCCCAAGGATGCTGGAGGTTGTTCAGCTACGTTTCCCAGAGGAGCTGCTCAATTTCTCTGAAGGTTCACCTGTATCTCCTCCAACCTCATCTACTGCATCCGTTGCTCTAGATGTCAGCTGATTTACATCGGGGAGACTAAGCGGAGGTTGGGCGATCGTTTCGCCGAACACCTCCGCTCAGTCCGCAATAACCAACCTGACCTCCCGGTGGCTCAGCACTTCAACTCCCCCTCCCATTCCCAATCCGACCTCTCTGTCCTGGGTCTCCTCCATTGCCAAAGTGAGCAACAGCGGAAATTGGAGGAACAGCACCTCATATTCCGCCTGGGGACCTTGCGTTCGGATGGCATTAACATTGAATTCTCCCAATTTTGCTAGTCCTTGCTGTCTCCTCCCCTTCCTTAACCCTCTAGCTGTCTCCTCCCACCCTCCCATCCGCCCGCCCTCGGGCTCCTCCTCCTCCCCTTTTTCCTTCCTACTCCCCCCCACCCCCCATCAGTCTGAAGAAGGGTTTTGGCCCGAAACGTCGCCTATTTCCTTCGCTCCATAGATGCTGCTGCACCCGCTGAGTTTCTCCAGCAATTTTGTGTACCTTCGATCTTCCAGCATCTGCAGTTCCTTCTTGAACACAGTATCCTTTTGTTTGGTTAGGATCTCAGGATGTTTTGAAAACTTTCAGGACTGCTGTGTGATCCATTAGCATTATGTTTAACATAGAAAATCAAACGAACCGATGCATCCTTCTTGGTAAAGAATGGCTGATGTGCTACGTAAAAGAAGCAAGCCCTCAATCAGCAAGCAAGTAAATTGCCTTTTTGTCTTTTAATCTCTCCTACATTGCAACCTGTCAATGACCTCTACTTAACTTCTTTCCTCCTCTCCCACCTGTGAACCTATTTAAGATGGTGTGGAGTATGCATAATATTGGCTCTGCATGATAATTATCACTTCTAGCCTGTCCTCCTTCAAAGGTCATAACAGGAGGCTAACGGCTCTCTGGGCTGTAACCTTGTACTGTATATGGAAAGGTTCAATGGCAGTCTTTGCAGAGTAAAATGCACACACTGTTGTCTCACATGCATTAGTCTATACACTCTGACACAAACCTCATTGGAGGTTGTAGAAACAATATACACATCTAACTTTTAATTCAGCTGAAAATCAGCTTGAAACCTTAACTAATTTCTCCCTCTTCAATTACTGCCCGACATCGTTAATGCCGTCAACATTTATTTATTCAGATAAAGATCATGTCCATCAATATAGTGTTGAATTCATAATAAATGGTATTTAAACATGAATGCAACATTGAAATCTAAAATATTAATACATTTTAAAACCAGGGGCATCAATTAATTACAGTTAGTGAACATTGCTAATTCATCACATTTGTGAGGACTTTAAACATGTGATGTTTATCATTTAAAAATAAATTGGATAGTTATATGGATGGGAAAGGAATGGAGGGTTATGGTCTGAGCGCAGGTATATGGGACTAGGGGAGATTATGTGTTCGGCACGGACTAGAAGGGTCGAGATGGCCTGTTTCCGTGCTGTAATTGTTATATGGTTATATGGTTATGTCTATCCAAACAAAAGGCCCACATTCTCTAAATAAACCCATAAGGAACCTGAATTCTCAATACATCTATTTTGGTTTAAGTCAAAATCATGAGTCTCCAAACCCGGACTTCCCCTCGGTCCTAAAACCATTGCTTTACATAAATATTTTAACTGTAGTGTCCACGTGGCCATAACGCCCATCATGTTAGAAGTCTAATCTCTTTGACCTAAACCTAATGAAAATAAAATTGACTTTTCCTGTTAATGTAAATATTTGGAGAGAGATAAAGAGAAGAGCTTTAACACTAACTTAAAATTCTTGGAGGGAGAGTTGTTGGCTTTATTGTCTAGGGTAACAGCTGCCCTGCTGGATACAGGGCTTGTATCTGAAAGGCAAAATCAACTACAGTAGACAAAAGAAACTGCAGATGCTGGATTTTGCATCAAACACAAGTGCTGGAGCACTTCGGCGGGTCAAGCAGCATCTCTGGACAAAATGGATAGGTGACTTTTCAGGTTGGGGCCCTTCTTCATATTGACTCTAGGGGGATTGAGGGAGGGATAGATTGAACATTGACTGTTCAGTATGACTTCCACACAGGATGACAATCGTACGGGTCAGCCAACAGAGGCGGCGGGGATGTGACTGGGAATCCCCAGCCCCAATACTGCAGAGAAGCACCCGGTGATGTAGTGATGTACTTATGCAGATTCCTATCAATGCAGAAGCCCGATTTGAAATGGTTTATTGAGGCACCATGGATCCATACTGTGGATAAAGATCCAAGGCGAGAACTCAACTTCCCGTGTTGTGGGGCCCAGTCCCAGGGCCCACCCAGTATCAGACCTGTTCAGTAGAGGTCACTACCTCATCCTTCTCCACAGGCTCCACCCATATTATTCCCTGCCCAAAACTTGACCCTCATTGTTGGAATTTAATGTTGGCAACCTTAGCATGGGGCGGTTTCACATTTGATAAGGTTATCTGATTCTTCACCCTTTGCCCAGCTCCTGAGACGATGCCTCAGCAACCAGAGATTAAGCAGACTGGGCCTACGAAATTGGAAGAATGAGGGATGATCTCATTCAAACTTTGGGAAGAAAATTAGAGGGGCTAAACAAGTTTGATGTTTCTTGAAGCAGTGGTCACAGTCTCAAAATAAAGACTTGGGTATTCAGAATATTAGGCTGTGGGCCGAGGAGCTTTATTCTACTGTTTCGTGACCCAACTCACAGAACTACATGAAAATTTCACATATTGTGTAAAAATATTATATAAATCACCCCTGAAACTCGTCAAGAACAAAACTTGCACATTTTTATTAAATTAGAGAAAAACCGGAAATTCTTCGGGTATTTTTAGTCCAATCAAAGCATGTTTAACATTGAGTTGTGTGCCAGTTGGCCAATCACGTGCTTTATTTCAGGCTAATTAGGCAGGGACCACACAACATGGCTGAGAGTGCTTCTACTGATGCCTGTTTTACTGGAGATTCCGATGAAGGTTCTTTCGAGTTCTCTGGAATACATGTCGTGGAAACTTGCAGCAGGGTAATTGAGTTTAGTGAGAAAAGCATTAAGAAGTCTGAAGAATGTGCAGCTAAGTGGATAGAACTGGAAGAGAGTCTTGAAAGCAAATTCGCTGCTGAGGTGCTGCAACACAAAGTTGTGAAACCAGTCAAACTTTGTGAATCAACGAACTGAAAGGTAAGATCTAAAGTCTGAATTCATGAAAATTAATCTGTATGGACTTTAATTAATTTAATTGAACCCTTTATAATGTGAAATAATTAGATTTGGAGGCTGTACATTCACTCATTCATTCATTCATTCATTCACTCACTCATTCATTCACTCATTTATTCACTCATCCACTCACTCATTCACCACTCCTTCATTTACTCATTCACTCATTCATTCATGAAGTTGAGGGCCTAAACTATGTGTATCCATAACACAAGGTAAATTAAACATTTTCACTAATGCCTGCTTGTTGAAGTCTAATAAGTCTTTAACATCTAATCTCGGAGCTGCCTGTGATCACTTACTGAGTACAAGTGCTCCGATCGCGGGGCCTAAGTACTTAACATAGTGAAGCCGCGGTCTCAATTAAGAAGCGGCCGATTCGCGAACGCGGAGCCGCGGAGTGTGTTTGGATCATCTCCGCGGGGGGGGGAAGGCTGTACATAGTGCCGTGTTTGGCGCCCGCTTCCAGGCCCCGACCACGGGAGAAAAACGGACTAATATTAATTGCATTTTATAGGCTGCCATTGGAGTGAGAAATGGTCAGAAATGGCTGATGTTTATGTAGAAATGAATTGGTGTATGTGCACTTGAACTAATTTATCTATGGTAGTAACAGTGTTATTCTCATTAACATTAAGAAGTTGAAATTTTATGAATTGAAGTCCATGCAGACTTAATGACTATGAGATGGTTTTTTTGTATCCTCTGCCTGACCCTCCACTTGAACTTGAACTAACTTATCAATGGACTTATCAAAACTTATCAAAAGAGTTAGAATCTGATGAAGAATATTCAGGTGAAGATCAGATGTAATGTAAACAAATAAATTGGGGAAATGAATGATTATATAAAGTATTATTTTAGTGTAGATCGTTTCACTGTTTATTTGGTAAAATTATTTAAACAATGAGTGAATTACTTATGATAATGGCGTGCTGGTGAATCCACACATACATACACACATACACACATCCACACACACATCCATCCGTACGCACACTTCCATGCATGCACACACACACACATACATGCACACATGCATCCGCACACACACACACATCCATCCGCACGCAGACATACATGTACACATCCATGCACACACATCCATGCACACACAATTTCCTTCGCTCCATAGATGCTGCTGCACCCGCTGAGTTCCTCCAGCAATTTTGTGTACCATCCACACACATACATCCACACATACACATTCACACTTACATCCACACATCCACAGATACACGTTTGACAGGTATACACAGACACACCCACAAACTACAGATATTCAAACAATGCGACACTTTTAAAGTTATTTTAGGTTAAAGGTAATAGCCCTCATTTGCAAAGGCACCATCGGGGGGTCTCTAACATATATATAGGCTCATTGTAGCTTAAAATGAATACTCATCGAGTAAACATCAGAGCATTCGATTCTTGGTCAGGATGTGACATTTACATCAGAAATAAGACAGGTCTCTTACAGGTCTGCCACCCAGCCTGGCACTGTCCCAGTCCCACTATGGCCATTACCCCCACTCTCCCCACTATGGCAGTCAGTGGGGTTCAGTAAAAGGGGGAACCCAGAGGATCTGTCCTGACCCTTTAATTAGGCAGGTTCATGAGCCCTTAAAACCTGGGACCTCTGCTGCAGTCTCATTACATTTCCTACTAAAGCGACTGGAAGATGCCTTGCAGGACTGTCCCCCAGCCTGGAACTGCCCCAATCCCACTATGGCAGTGACCCCCACTCTGCACACTGGCAGTCAGTGGGGTTCAGTAAAGGAACCCACAAGAACTGCCCTCACCCATTAATTAGGCTGGTTCAGGAGCTGGACCTCTGCAACAGTGTCATTAAAAATACACTTACAATTATATTCATCATATTATTTTTATATAATATAATTATACTTAATTATATATGATTACAGTCATATTTACAAGTCATATATATGACTGTAATCATATACCTATATATATATAGGTATAATAATATATAGTTTAAATGGACTGCAACACGGAAATAGGCTGCCCATGGTGTAATATGTGCATTGGCCACTAGATGGCGCTTACTTTCCCGATCTCATTTCCTAATTAGTTTAATTAATTAATGTGCAACTTTTTCCACTGACGAGTTATGACATCCTTCTCAATTATATTTCATCTAAATCTGTGGAAAATTTCATTTAGTTCTGTGAATGGGTCACGACAACCGGTTTCTAGACACATTTTTGATGCTCGGCCCACAGCCTATAAAGATGAAAAGAACTTTCTCCACAGAGAATAGGGAATCTTTGAAACTGACCACCCAATAAGCCTGTGAAGATTCAGTGATTGAGTGTATTCAATGCAGATATTAATATATTGTCAGATATGAGAATGGACAAAAGTGTGCAAAAATGGTGGTAAAAGAGCAATCATGATCTCACTCAATAGTGGATCAGGTGCGAAGAGCCAAATGGCTTAGTTCTCCTTCCATCTCTTGTATTGTTGTGCAATTACAAGGGAATTTGCTGATAAAATTAGTTCTAATAAAGAATATAGATTGAGCTCCTCATCATTGTTTAGTTTAGTTTAGAGATACAGTGTGGAAACAGGCCCTTCGGCCCACCGAGTCCACGCCAACTAGCGATCCCCACACATTAACACCATCCTTGTGGTGGAAGATTGCAACCTTCACGTGGTCCGCCCTGTTTCGACGAATGCAATCAACCCGGCGTGCACAATCAAATAAGATCAAATAGAACAAGTTGTCCTACAACTTTAGGCTGTGCACACCATACGCAAGAAGAAGAAGAAGAAGAAGAAGAAGAAGAACACCATCCTACACACTCTAGGGACAATTTTACACTTATACCAAGCCAATTAACCTACAAACCTGTACGTCTTTGCAGTGTGGAAGGAAACCGAAGATCTTGGAGAAAACCCACACGGTGATGGGGAAAAGACAGCACCTGTAGTCGGGATCGAATCTGGGTCTCCGGCGCTGCAAGCACTGTAAGGCAGCAAATCTACCAAGCCGGCCATTCACTAAAACATATGTGACCTCTGTGCCTAAAATTCGCAAACCAAAGGTGCTCTACTACACTGCCCTTGGCATTAAAAACCCACCTAGACTTTGAAAACTGTGGACTGCTTTGCATATTTTGGCAGATATCTCTCTGTAAAGGGAAACATGGACGTTAAAATCCAGCAGAAAGCTGACAGACAAAGAAGTGTTTGAAAATCTAGACCGCAATCAGATACGGCACAAGGCTCATGATCTCCCAAGTTATCCCTGCCTTTCCATATGGTTCTGATACATGAACAATCTAAAGTATGCACCTCAAAACGTTGATGTGGAGGGGATGCTTCCACTAATGGATGAGTCTATGACCGGAGGCCATAGCCTCGGAATAAAAGGATATTCCTTTAGAAAGGAGATGAGGAGGAATTTCTTCAGTCTGGTGAATCTGTGGAATTAATTGCTACAGAAGGCTGTGAAGGCCAATGGATATATTAAGGCAGAGATTGATAGATTCTTGATTAGTCGGGGTGTCAGAGGTTATGGGGAGAAGGCAGAAGAATGGAGTTGAGGGGGAAAGATAGATCAGCCATGATTGAATTGCAGAGTAGACTTGATGGGCCGAATGGCCTAATTCTGCTCCTGTAACTTATGAACCTATGAACTTATGAAAACACAGGAGAGATGCCACCAATGACAAAATCGTCCGAACCCACCAGCAGAGCATACAATCAGAACATCAGGATCCTCTGCCAGGCCAACATCGCCAGCAGTGATTGCCCGACCACACTCAGATGGCTCTCATTGGCAGATCATGTCTTTCACATGCCCAACCCCAGACTCCCAAAACAGACATTATATTCTGAGTTCCATCACAACCATTAATTATCTGATGTGCAGCGGATCTTCAAATCCTTGCTGGTTATCCCGATTACTCAACTGTCTGATCTTCCAACTCTCTGATGGTGCCAGATCCCGAGCCATCCACAGTGTTCAGATGCATGATAAAGGGAATAATGTAAATGGGTGCAGTTCTGCTTGCAGTCTTTAGAGACTGCTATGTTGGTTCAGCAGCATCAGACCCATCGCTGAAACATTCAATGGTGCGTCACACATTGCATGCCAATAACAGCCCATTACAATTTCTAGACCAACAAAAGGAAGAGTCAATGAATAATCCCTCCCAAATTTTGTGTCTTTATCTCCTGACCACAGGCATTCTTTTATTTCAGTGACCTGAGATCACTGAAATCAGCTACCAGAATGCAGGCTTGTGATTTTAAGCTGCAATGGCTATCACTTGTATAGTATGCTTTTGCTTGTACTCAGGGTGATGTAATTTCCCACTTACTCATTGGGGGGAGTTACTTAAAAATGTTAACCAGATTGCGCTCTCATTACTGACATGACAGATTACTAATGGAAAGCAGATAACGGATTTATAAATTTCAACTTCATGGTGCTCAGAAACATAGAAAATAGGTGCAGGAGCTGGCCATTCGGCCCTTAGAGTCAGCTGATCATCCTAAACCATGCTTTCTCCCCATATTTTTGATTCTGTTAGCCCTAAGAGCTATATCTAACTCTCTCTTGAAAACATCCGGCGAATTGGCCTCCACTGAATTCTGTGGCAGAGAATTCCACAGATTCACAACTCTCTGCATGAATTTTTTTTTCCTCATCTCAGTCCCAAATGGCCTACCCCCTATTCTTAAATTGTGACCCCTGGTTCTGGTCTCCTCCACCATGAGGAACATTTTTCCTGCATCGGGCCTGTCCAATCAAAGAATTTTATATGTTTCTATGAGATACCCTCGTCGATGAAGCGCCTCCACCACCGCTGCTCCTCCTCAGGCTCCAAGTCAATCAGACAGAATCACGAAAATGTTAGTCAAAAATCGCACCCCCTTACCTTGTTTCCATTGAGCCGCAGGCAGCCACCCACACTCTTCAAGTAAAGGCTTTCTGCAGTAAAAGGTGACAGTTGAGAGCCTTCAAAACCATATTTTCGATGTATGCCGGGTGTGGGCGCGGTGCCAAATGTTTAGTTTATTGTCACCTGTACCGAAGTACAGTGAAAAGCTTTTGTTGCATGCTGACCAGTCAGTGGAAAGACATTACATGATTACAATGGAGCCATTTACAGTGTGCAGATACATGATAAGGGAATATCGTTTAGGGTTAGTGCAACGTAAAGTCCGATCAAAGATAGTTTGAGGATTACCAATGAGGTAGATAGTAGTTCAGAACTGCACTCTGGTTGTGGTAGGATGACTCAGTTCCAGACAAAACGCTGGAGTAACTGAGCGGGACAGGCAGCATCTCTGGATAGAAGGAATGGACGACAGATGGCACAATGGGCTAAGTGTTCGGCTGGCAACCTGAAGGTGGCCGGTTCGAATCCCGCTTGGAGTGCATACTGTCGTTGTGTCCTTGGGCAAGACACTTCACCCACCTTTGCCTGTGTGTGAATGTGTGTGAGTGATTGGTGGTGGTCGGAGGGGCCGTAGGCGCAGAATGGCAGCCACGCTTCCGTCAGTCTGCCCCAGGGCAGCTGTGGCTACAGAAGTAGCTTACCACCACCGAGTGTGACTGAGGAGTGAATGAATAATGCGATGTAAAGCGCCTTGAGTATTAGAAAGGCGCTATATAAATCCCATCCATTATTATTATTATTATCCTTCTAAATACCAGTGAATATAGCCCAGTTGAACCATTCTTTCATCATATGTCAGTCCCGTCATCCCGGGAATTAATCTGGTGAACCTACGCTGTGCTTCCTCAATAGCAAAAATATCCTTCCTCAAATTAGGAGACCAAAACTGCACACAATACTCTAGGTGTGGTCCCACCAGGGCCCTGTACAACTGCAGTAGGACCTCCTTGCTCCTATACTCAAATCCTCTCGCTATGAAGGCCAACATGCCATTTACTTTCTTCACTGCTTGCTGTACCTGCATGCTTACTTTTAGTGAATGATGTAAAATGACGCCCAGGTCTCGTCGCGCCTCCCCTTTTCCTAATCTGCCTTCTTGTTCTTGCCACCAAAGTGGATAACCTCACATTTATCCACATTATACTACATCTGCCATGCATCTGCCCACTCACCCAACCTATCCAGGTCACCCTGCAGCCTCATAGCATCCTCCTCGCAGCTCACACTCCCACCCAGCTTTGTGTTATCCGCAAACTTTGAGATGTTACATTTAACATCAGTTATGTAAACAGTTATGAAAGCTTCAGTTATGAAAACCTGTAAATGGAATCATTACTAAAATCTAAAGTCCATAGTCCACAGCTCTGGGGCTACATTTTCTGAAAGTCAATCAGTAGTGGTAAATCCCACCATTAATGGTAATGTTCTAATATCATAAGAGAGAATATATTGGCTACAGTGTTTAAACCTCTGCACGTTGTACATGAAACAAACAGATTTTAACTGATTCGTTTAACTTTTTCTCGCTCTTCTCCCCTCTCCCATCAGTACGCACACCTTCATATTCAGGAACAGATTCTTCCCAGCTGTTATTGGGCAACTGAATGGCCCTCTCATCTGCTAGAGTGTGGTTCTGACCTTCCATCTACCTCATTGGAAAGCTATGACCAATCTTTAGTCAGACATCAATGTTACATCTTGCACTGTAAGTTGTACCCTTTATCTGTGCACTGTGGACAACTTGATTGTCCCTTAATTCTGAGGATATGGCCTCTAATCCTAGACTCTCCCACTGGTGGAATCATCCTCTCCACATCCACTCTATCCAAGCCTTTCACTAATCTGTACGTTACAATGAGGTCCCCCCTCTTTGTTCTCAACTCCAGCGAGTATAGGCCCAGTGCCGACAAACACATATGTGTATTTATCAATACTCGTGTGCAATCCGAGTCTCATAGAAACATAGAAAATAGGTGCAGGAGTAGGCCATTCGGCCCTTCGAGCCTGCACTGCCATTCGATATGATCATGGCTGATCATCCAACTCAGTATCCCATCCCTGCTTTCTCTCCATACCCCCTGATCCCTTTAGCCACAAGGGCCACATCTAACTCCCTCATAAATATAGCCAATGAACTGGCCTCAACTACCTTCTGTGGCAGGGAATTCCACAGATTCACCACTCTCTGTGTAAAAAATTATTTTCTCATCTCGGTCCTAAAAGACTTCCCTCTTATCCTTAAACTGTGACCCCTTGTTCTGGACTTCCCCAACATCGGGAATAATCCAACCCCTTAAGAATCTTGTAAGTTTCTATAAGATCACCCCTAAATCTTCTAAATTCTAGCGAGTACAAGCCTCCTTCAGACATCTATTCAAAAGATGACACCCCTTTCCGGCTCACCTGGTCTTCATTTTAAAAACCGAGGCCATGGTGGCTTGAACGATTAGTTGAAGATACATTGGTTATATAGTACAATGATCATTGCCTGCTGTAAAAAAATGTGTGCCTGCTTTAAACTAGCACGGGCCCCTGGGGTAGGTAATACACCACTTGTTGCATAGAGTGACCATGCAATACCTTGCTCGAGTGGAGACGTCGGGACAATTACCCTGTGAGACAATTTCACCTCACTAAGTGATGAAGACTGATTTCAAGAATATAGTTTATATATTGACACTGAGTTGTCAGCAAGTACTCGGGAGTGAAATGTCAACCCGTTCTTCATTCCTCCAACAATGAATGGAAATTAAAAACTGGAGCAAGGGCCGGCACAAAGGCGCAGCAGTAGAGTTGCTGCCTTACAGCACTAGAGACCCAGGTTCAATCCTGACTATGGGTGCTGCCTCTATGGAGTTAGTATGGTCTCCCTGTGATTGAGTGGGTTTTCTCCGAGATCTTCCGTTTCCTCCCATACTCCAGCGACGTACAGGTTTGTAGGTTAATTGGCTTGGTATAATTGTAAATTGTCCCTAGTGTGTGTAGGATCGTGTTGGTGTGCGGACCCGGTGGGCCGAAGGGCCTGTTTCCCTGCAGTATCTGTAAACTAAACTAAACTGGAAGAGATGTAGAACAAACAGCTGACTTGTTTTCATCCAATGGGGATTATCTCGCAAAGTCAATATTACAACCCAAGTCAATATTAACCTGATGGTTCACTGGCTGATTTATGTCTGAGCAGATGCCTCAAACAGGGGTTTTCCCTAACTGCTAGTTATGAAAATCCTACTGCAAGCAGCAAGTTTCTGTTAAATTGAATATTGCTGTTAATGGCAGCTGGAGCTAAGCCATCAGCTCACTGTCTGAAATGGCAGCTTCATCAGAACAGTCTAATTGGTTGGAATTAAGGTCAAACACAAACATGTGATGCATTTTTTTCCAGACTGTCTAATGCCAAAACATGTAGCGGCTTTCTGGTATTATTAAAGAATTTCAGCATATTTATTCTTTATATTACTTTTTATGTCATAGAAGATAGGAAGTGCAGTATACACAAACAATTCTGGTTATTGGTCTGCAAATCATCCTAATCTCTAGGTTTTCAAAAATGATTGCACAAGGATGTAAGACTGTAAAGCTTAAGTAATGCAGAATCCACCAGGTGGCGTCCGCAATGGCCACCTCATCAACAGTCTCTCTCATCCCTTCCTTCTTTGTTGTTTTTTGTATATGTTAAATGTATGTTTTAGTGTTCTTTTGCTTGTTTTATGTGGAGGGTGGGGGGTGGTGTTGGGGGAAACTTACCTCGATGGAGATGTGATTTTTTTTCCGTATCGTATCTCCGTCTGCACTGCGGCCTAATATCATGGAGTTGGCAGCCTCTGCTGGAGACCGACTTCGGGAGCTCCGACCACGGGAGCATGCAGACTTAACATCATGGAGCTGGCGATCCCTGTCGGGGATCATAGGAACATAGATACATAGAAAATAGGTGCAGGAGTAGGCCATTCGGCCCTTCGAGCCTGCACCGCCATTCAATATGATCATGGCTGATCATCCAATTCAGTATCCTGTACCTGCCTTCTCTCCATACCCCCTGATCCCTTTAGCCACAAGGGCCACATCTAACTCCCTCTTAAATATAGCCAATGAACTAGCCTCAACTACCTTCTGTGACAGAGAATTCCAGAGATTCACCACTCTCTGTGTGAAAAATGTTTTTCTCATCTCTGTCCTAAAAGATTTCCCCCCTATCCCACTGGTGACAAGCCTCAATGATTTTATTTGTATTGAGTGGCCCTGAACAGCTCTTGGAGATTCTGCAAGGGTCACTCAATATAAATAAAATAAATCTCTTCTCTGTTAAAACTATTGATGGATATTGCCTTGTTTGTAATTACAGGCATGGTATTTGAATCCTCTTATTGGGTAATGCAGTAAAACATATTCTGATGGCCTCACAAATAATCTAGCTGTCAGATTCAGGTTGTGTTTTATTTCAGACACAAAACAAATATTAAAATAGTTTAAAAGCTCAAATCTGACCCCAGAAATTACTCTAAAGTTTCTTGTGATCGCAGACCAAAGAAAAGCACGACCACAGGTTTCAGCTAAAACTGGTGCCAGATTCACCTCACTTATTCTAACTAACTCTGGTAAATTGCAAGCATTGCTTCTATGCTTTGCAATGAATGTTGTCATGTCCCAAGCTGATCAGAATTAACTGCTGCTGTTACTCCATAAAAAAACTGATGGAACTGGTGCTTGTTTAAGAATTCACCTCCAAAAACACACAGGCACTGAAATAATGCCCCAGAAATGCTGAAAGTAATTTCAGGATCAGTTTATTTTGAAATATTACAACAAAATGGGAGATGAAGGTCACAATATCCTGAAAGGACGGAAAAGGCATTTATGTTCTTTCTTGAGAGTGTACTCTTAAGTTATTTCGCATTAAGGATTACATGACATTATTCATGTTAAACGGACATGCCCCTTCATAGCCAATAATTTAAAAAAAGAAAGGTATGTTAATTTTGATGAAGAACTGCGCTAAGGAATTTCAATTAATACGATAATTAATTAATCTCTATAAAATGAATGGGAAGCTTAAAGAGATGATCTTGCTTTTCTGAGCATAACCATTAAGCCATTTTTTACTAGACTCATGCCCTTCCAAATGGAAGTTTTATATTCTCTCATTGAGACTGATTATTCAAGACTTAAGTGTGATTACTGGTTTAATAATCAATCTCTAAAACATTTTGTTCATCTTTGTAACAACATCATGAAGTACTATGCTTATGATATTCAGGATACTTTAGAACAAGTAATTTTGGGCCCACATAAGTGCATGATTGTTTAACATGGATAGTTTAATTATCTTCCTCTAACTACTTATTCCAGTTGGAATTTTAGCAGTATTATTGCAACAGTGATTTATCAACCTCTGGACTGGGAGTAAACCCTGGTGTCAGTGCATGCCTACATTCTGGGATGTTGAACCATGTGCCACTCAATTCCCCTTTCTTAGAAGCTCGGTGACTGTTTTTACAGCCCTGTCCACTAGATTGTGGTAGGTGTGTTGACAATGTTGCAGGAGTGCATTCACATTAAGCGGAAACATTTGCAAACCCGCCTTTACCAAACTATGGGCTGTTATCTACCACAACCTCATCTGGAAAACTGTATGCGTCAAATTGAGCTGTGAATGACACCTGATGAATTGAGGATAACTGCTTTAAGGTAGCTGGTAAAATAATGAAGTGTCACCAGGTTGATTATGAAGAGATTCACTTCCATCTTCAACCAAGGTGCATCTGGCATCTTGTGTTCACTCTATTACCTTACCTCCATTGATCTGTACTCAGTAATCTTTCAGGTGAACATTCCTGGCCTGTGTATGTATTCATAGGGTGCATCGTTAGGCTGTAAGTACAGAGCTACTCATTGTAATTTCTCTGGGACTTGGTGGAGGGTCTTCATCACATTTACTCGGATGTATCAGAATATCTTCAACTGCCTTCTTCAGATAATGGTTCCTCCTCTCTGCTTTACTCAAAATATTGAATCCGCAGAATTTTGAGCGGGTCCACGGCCACCAAGACTGACAGTCAAGTGAAGGGAGCATCTAATAAGGTGATAATCTCGGGCTCTGTCAATCTTTTAAACTCAATTTTAAATTACTCTTTGATAGCCTGAGGTTGCGTAGGCTGGGACTCTATTCCTTGGAGCACAGGAGGATGAGGGGTGATCATATTGAGGTGTATAAAATCATGAGAGGAATAGATCGGGTAGATGCACAGAGTCTCTTGCCCAGAGTAGGTGAAAAGGACCAGAGGACATAGATTTAAGGTGAAGGTGAAAAGATTTAATAGGAAACTGAGGGGTAACTTTTTCACATATAGGGTAGTGGGTGTATGGAACAAGCTGCCAGGGGAGGTAGTTGAGGCTAGGATTATCCTGACATTTAAGAAACAGTTAGACAGGTACATGGATAGGACAGGTTTGGGGGAGGGGGGGGGATATGGACCAAACGCGGGCAGGTGGGACTAGGTGGGACATGTTGGCTAGTGTGGGCAAGTTGGGCCGAAGGGCCTGTTTCCATGCTGTTTCACTCTTTGATTCTATGACAGCCACTGGGATACTAGGCAAGGATCCCAGAGCAGCACAACTAAGATTTGCTGATCAAATGCCACACAAAATAAAAAAAATGCAAACACTATAGATCATGTGATAAGATGTTATGTAGAGTCACTGAAGACAAGTTAAAATGCTACAAATTGTTGCACACTAATATGACCTTTACATTCTGTATTTTACACTGCTTTAATCCATGGTTGCAACTCATGGCAGACACTCACATCCACCTCGCTCTAACATTGTGCAAATGATCAATTCCATCTGCAGTTACTATGCTTAGGTTTAGGCATATTCTTTCTTTAACTCTAGATAAGGATGAACAGAACACACCCAGCACATAGATCATAGAGAATTTGGAACAATTCTGATTCCGAACAATTTCTGAGCTCTCCTAAGTTCATAAAGTACCAATGAACCAACAGATCATAAATGCATAACACAAAAACAATCACACCTATCGGGGTACTGATTTGGATGATCAGTCATGATCATATTGAATGGAGGTGCTGGCTCAAAGGGCCGAATGGCCTACTCCTGCACCTATTTTCTATGTAAGATCTATGTATCACATTTTGATTAAGGTAACTTTTTGGCGGTCTGAAGAATGACAACTGAAGTTTCCAACAGATCTTTATTCAAAAGTTCAGTTTCCAGTATACAGGTTCTCTAGACACGTCTGGCCACAACGGTGGTCAGCGCTGAACTAATGCGCGAAAGCAAAAACCTTGCAAAACAAGCAGCCCCTCCCGAGTCACGTGACCGCGGCTTCCGAACGCCGGGTTCGATACCTGCGTGCGCCAGCAGGCGCGGCTACAACTTCCTGTTTTAATTAACCATCTTCATCCTGTTTGCCTGAGGCCATGAATTGTCTGAGATATGAATGTTTGATGTCCAATCTTTGCACAACAAAAATGCTTTAATGGAGCAAAGTGAGTTTGTCTTCAAATCATTATTAATTAGTCCCTCCCTCTACTCCCCGCACACACATATACATTGAGGATAGAACCAGTCTCATATTATTTAAGTGATGACTTGTTACTTTAGTGATATTGTCACATCACAGGGGTCCTGAAGGGAAAAGTTTGTATAAACAAGCACTTCAGAATTTATTACCAGCTTCAAGCCTGTTTGAAATCACTAGGTTCCCCACAGCACCCTGGGGTAGGAATATTGGTCAATTTCGGTTCACCATGAGTTGTGTTCTCATTACAGGCATGACCACACATCTTGGCGGTCTGTGTGCTTGCTTTAATCTATCCCTGGATGAAATTTGTCCTGGAGCTTTCCGTCTCCTTCCAGCACATCTGCAAATCCATCCAGCAACAGCTACTTGTTGAGTTTAATATATGCACTGACAGAAGCATGCAAGCCCACCACCGCCTCTTTCTGCACTGTAATCAGTTCCATTTGTTGGACTGTAGGGTTACAAAAAAGTGGCCCACTTCAAGTACAATACACTCCAACTGGTATGTTCCATTCTTTGAATTTTTAATTTCCAATTTGTATTGGTCCACGGACCTCATACAGTTGTACTTGCTCTTGGTTCGTTCCTACGAGCTTCCTTGTCATCTTGATAAGAATGGTATTACTCTATTCCCCCTCATTTTTCCATAGTGGCAAAGATCTGTGTTGGTTCCTTTGCCTCCTCTGACTCCTTCCATTTCCCTCATGCCTAGGTTCAATGTTGACTTTATACTTGTCAGGCTCTCCCTCAGATATACCAAAGCAATTGCAGTCAGCTTGTGGGAAATGTTTTACCTAGCCTTGATGGATTACCAGTACTCTTCCCCATACTCCTTCTGCTTAGGGGTGGACAGAGATTTATAAGATAACCTCTTACAAACTAGGCATTTCTACTTCTGCCATTCAAGATGGGTACCATGATATTTTTTACATTTTAGACTGTCATTGTCACTTATCCAAGAACCAGAGGACATATGTTTAAGGTGAGGGGGGAAAGATTTAATGTGAATCTGAGGGGTAGCAGTTTGTATACGAAGGGTGGTGGGTGTATGGAACAAGCTGCCAGAGGAGGTAGTTGAGGCAAGTACTATAGCAATGTTTAAGAAACATTTAGACAGTTACATGGACAGGGTAAGTATAGAGGGATATGACCAAAAGCAGGCAGGTGGGACTAGTGTAGATGGGGCGTCCTGGTCACTGTGGGAAAGTTGGGCCAAAGGGCCTGTTTCCAAGCTGTATGACTCCATGACTCTATCCACAATTAACCTGGAGGGGGATCCTGACCCAAAACATCACCGAGCCATGTTTTCCAGAGATGTTGCCTGACCTGCTGAGTTACGCCAGCATTTTGTGCCTTTTTTTCTTCTGTTGTTCTGTTTGACTGTTGGACAGAATCTTTTTTGCCTGCTATCTAACTCATTGACATTGGACAATTCTGCGGATGGGCAGGATTTGACATATTGCTACGGGTGTGTATCTCTCCATTCTGCAACATGAACTCTACATTCAATCCTGTTGCAGATCAATAAATCCCATGGATATTCCAAGTTAATTGCCTCACCTCTCGACACATTTCCTCGCCCTCGTACCACCCAGTCTTTGATTTTATTTGTGTACAGCACAACACTAAGTTGACAAGTGGGTACAATTTTAAAGAACTCGGTTATGAAGAATTACATACTTCTGAAACAAGTGGAACTGGTCTTCAATCTACAGGTGACAATGAATCAGCAGAAGCATCTGGCACAATTTTGTTCTATTTATTGTTCCCCATGCAGTTTAAATAAAGCAACATGTTATGTGAAATATTCATTACTTTGTTTCTCTCATCACAGCTGCTCTGTGATCTGCTCAGTGCTTCTGACATCATATATAACCATATAACCATATAACAATTACAGCACGGAAACAGGCCATCTCGGCCCTTCTAGTCTGTGCCGGACACGTATTCTCCCCTAGTCCCATCTACCTGCACTCAGACCATAACCTTCCATTCCTTTCCCATCCATATAACTATCCAATTTATTTTTAAATGATAAAATCGAGCCTGCCTCCATCCTCTGTTTTTATGTCAGATTTCCAGCATGAGCAGCATTTTGCTTTCATTAGACATTATGCAGATCAATTGGTATCATCACCTAATCAATTTCCATTTTTGGAAGCTCGAGAAGAACTAAGTGTTAACTGCAAACTGCTGGAGGAACTCAGCGGGTCAGGCAGCATCCATAGAGGGTTTGGATTTGTGGTGTTTCAGGTCGAGACCCTTCTCCCAACCAGAAACACCTCTCCCCCGAATGTAAAAAACTCCTCTTTTCAGTTTTCTCCCCCTCACTCCAATCAATCTGAATAAGAGTCCTGACCTGAGACATAGCTGATATATTCACCTATCCATAGATGCCGCCTGACCTGCTGAGCTACTCCAGCACCTTGTGTTTTGCTCAAGAATCCAGCATCTGCTATTCCCTTGTCAACGAAATGTTAACCTTTGCTTGGGAATCAATTGACAGTGGGTTTATGTTGGAGACTGCTACTGAAGTATGGAATCTAATTTTGCATTCCTGTTGTTAGTAATACTTAACTGACATTACCATAAAAGCTATTAAAGATTCGCTCTTATTGCAATCACAGTGCAAGTCAAATGGACATCTTTGTACTGGAAGATGTTGAAACCTCTTGAATATTGTTGGACCTGCACTCATAGAGGCAAGTGGAGGGTATTCCATCTTGCTTCAAGCTTGTGCCCTAAAGATGGTCAAAAGTCATTGACACTATGTCAGTATATGAGTTACTTGTCACAAAGGCCAGTTGGATAATTAAATAGTGAAAGGCTGAAAGAATATCTGCACCCGCAACAGAGAAAGGTCCAAAAATATCTCCATCCTCAACAATGGCACAAAAGTCTGAGAGAAAAAGTTGAAACATTTGCCTACTATTTTCAGCCAGAGATGACAAATAGATGCTCTGGTATAGATAGTCTGAACAAGAGTCCCGACCTGAAACGTCTCCCATCCTTTTTTTCCAGAGATGTTGCCTGACCTGCTGAGTTACTCCAACACTTTGTGTCTATGTTTGGTATAAACCAGCATCTGCCGTTCTTTGTTTCTACATGACAAATAGATGATCCTTAACTACTTCCTTACTGATATCTCACTGTCACAGAAATCAATCTTCAGCCAATTTTATTCACTGTGTGATATCAAGAAATAGCTAAAAGCGCTGGCTAGGAATTGGACTATTCTCCCAGTGGTATCTCTAGACAAACTGTCCAAGAACAGTTACAACACTGGCATATAGCTGCCAATGTGAAACATTTCCCAAATATGTAATTTTCACCAAAATATGAGCAATTCAAATCCAATTAATTATCACCCACTCTACTCTTGTCACTCACAAGTTGTTTAATCGTCACTATAATTGTGGTTAGCTGTTTTTAAATGACAACCTCCAGAATACTTCACAGCTGCCATAGCAGCCCTTGAACTTGTGTATGGATTACTTAGTCCTGGGATCTGGGCTACGAGCCCCGTATCCTAGCCTCGCCACCATTACTAGGCTAATAGTTATTTGTGTGCTTCTCTGGAGTGTAATTCAATACCTGGCAATTGCTTGAAATGTTGACTGTTAGCCTGCAGTTCTCCAGAACATGTGAATGGAGTCCATAGTTTGAATGGTTCCAACATTCTTGGATGAACTGTGCATTTGAGGTCTACTTCAAACATTGCCTCCTTAGAAATCTCAAATGGCAACGGTGAGTACAAAGGGAAAGGAGGAGTCTTTGTGCAAACATTTGTTTCCCGCCACTGAAAGAGCCCTTGACTAAAGAGATATATCAGATTCATGATATATCTTGTTTTTGGCCAGTTCTGCATTGTCAGGCAATGATATCTTGGCAGAAGGTGGTACATACAAGGCTGTGTCAGCATGCATGTAGCATCAGTTCTCTTTTAATTCTGACCCCCATGGTAAACCTATTGAATGTGTATTTATTTGTCAGGATAAAGACAAAATGTTAAATAAATATTGCATATACTTATTCTGGCAAGGTAAGGTATGTCCTTTGCCAAACTTTTTTTACCAGATGCAGGTACATAAAATGTTATTTTATCAGTGATTAGCTGCAACTTAACACCATTCTCATAGTACTCATCTGGTAACACATCCTGTTTTACTCAAATTTTACTCTAATGCAGGTACTATCATGACGTTTAAGAAACATTTAGATAGGTACATGGATAGGATAGGTTTAGAGGGGCATGAGACAAATGCAGGCAGGTTCCTAGTGTAGATGGGACATGTTGGTCAGTGTGGGCAAGTTGGTCTGCAGGACTTTTTTCATGCTATAAACTAATCTCGAACTCAATATGATAGCAACATTTCCCTTACAGTAATTATCATTGTCCCAGGACAGAGAGTACAGATATATTTCTGAATAATGAAATAACAATTCCCCGATAGTGACTGATAGTCATTCAAACTGGATTGAAGAACCAGCCACCCTCTGTCCTGCCTCTCCCCTTTTCCAGCTTTCTTCTCCTCCTCCTTACAATCAGCCTGATGAAGGGTCTCGACTCAATATGTCACCTATCCAAGTTCTCCAGAGTTGTTGCCTGAGCTGTTGAGTTACTCCAGCACTTTGTGTCCTTTTGTGTATGAACCAGCATCTGCAATTTCTTGCTTCTACTATATGAAGAAAAACATATCAGTTTGTGCACGATTCCGGCCCAACCATAGAACTTATGTCTGACTATTTTACCGAGCTTCATCTACTATTGTTTGTAAACTTTCTGAAACGGAAAGATGTCAAACATTCTTTCATTCCTTCAAAAGGGATGAAGGACTTTAACTTTGTAGCCTGATTGGAGAAATTGTGGCTCCAGTCCATGGAATGAGGAGGTTGAGGAAATCTGAGAGGTGTACTTAAATTCCTAAAGGGTATAGACAAAATAGACAGAGGTGGAGGGGTCAAGAACTAGTGGACATAGAATGACGGCAATTGGGAAAAGAACCAAAAGTAACACAAGGAAGAACTTTACCCAGGCAGCGAGTGATAAGTGCACATCCAAGAATAGTAGCTGAGGCAGAGCCAGCTGCAGTGTGCACAATTGAGCTGAATAAATATCTAAAAAGAAATAATTTTCAGGATTATAGGGCAAGTATTGGAAAGTCGAACTAAATGCATTGCTCTTCATAGCATAATGCCATTATACATTCAACAGGAAGAATGTTCTCCCTCTGTGCTAGAACCATTCTGTTACTCTGTGCAAGGGAGAGCTAAAAGGTCAGTCAGAGGTGTAAAGGAAGCTCTGAGGCAAGTGTTGCAGTGATATTCAAATCTCAGAAAATTGCTCGGCCCATTTTTCGCCGAAGTATGGAATAGCTTCACTTATTTACCACGAGATGCTCTCCTGCAGAGCTCTGGGTGAAGAGAACACACTTGAGCCTTGTTCAACTATTTGTGTTCATCGCTCACAATTGCGTTATCAGCCCAAATGGCAAGACAAACGCATACAAGCTGGAGGTAGGGTCCAGGGGAGAGGTTTGTGGGACAAAAATATAATTGGCTTAAATTGGCAGCAAAATACCAAGTGCCTCTGAGGATCAAATGATCTCTGCTTGAGATGAACCAAGCAAGTCGGGATGGTGAATGGCTCAATCACGAGGTGCTTACATTGGGTCAGTGTCGACAAAGAAATCGAACGTACAAATTCAGAGCCAGACAAGGATATCAGGAATACTCTAAAATATCGGGTGCTATATTAAATTTATGGCTGTTGTTCATTAACTTTATAAATTGATAAAATTATAAAAATAACTTCTGATTAAAAAATAGTGGCTATGCTGTTCTCTCTACAGCTGTGCATACTGTGACTGGGGGTGAAAGGTGAAGTATGTGCTGAGACTGCTTTGTGACAATGTAGCTGTGAAGCCCAAAGTCTCATCATCTAGATTAGTCTGAAGAACTGTCTCGACCTGAAACGTCATCCATTCCTTCTCTCCGGAGTTCCCCCCAGAGTTACTCCAGCATTTTGTGTCTGTCCTCTCATCATCTAGGCTGTTTAGTATTCTGCAAGCAGAGAAACCACTATCGCTTTGTTCATATATGTGCTGTGCTTCAATATACTTGTTAGGCTATTACAAGAAACATGACTATTGCTCTGGTCTGCTGTTACCAGTCTGCAACTTCAACAACTTTGTGGGGAAAAAATATCTGTGCTGAAGGATGAAGGGAAAGTCTAACAAATGGCAGATGTCATGAGATACCAAGTTGAGGCACTATCTGGCCCAGAGCACTTTACTACATTTTATGAAAGTTATGAATTGCAGACCATTTATCCCAAGAAGAATTATAGTCCAAACATAACTACGTAAAATATTTATTCCACTACCCAAAATGGCTAATTTCACTTCCTACATTATAGACAGTATCTTACTAGATGTCTCCAGGTGTTTTGTCTAAATTTTAATTAAGATTATTGTGTTTATTTAAAGCCCCTCTCACCACTCTGAGTAGTGATCATTTCTGATTTATAGCATGAGGAGCTAATCATGCATCCATTTCTCAAGGATGGTCGCACCCATTTCTTTTTAGTTTTGCAGTTTTAACTGGAAAAATTTCTTTCACGTCTTGTTTCAAGATACAACCTCTAACGTAGACCCTGGTCACTATGAATTGACATCTGATCCAAAATGCACAATGTCTGAAGGAGTGAAGCATCCCAAAACATTGTCTGTTCTTTTCCCTTCACTGATGCTATCTAACCCGCTGTATTCCTCCAGTATTGTGTTATACTCAAGATGCCAGCATCTGCAGTCACTTATGTCAGTACAATGTCCAGGTTGCATTACAAGTTTGAACACTGATGACACTGCACATTCCACATTGTAAATCTCTCCTCTTCTCAATGACTCTGGACAGCTGAAGAATAAACACTGCAAGTTCATTTAACCTTGACAGTAACCGAGTAATTCGATTTATTAAAGCTAAACATGAACTCTGACAGAGAGTCAAAATTAGCTTCCAACTTGATCATAAAACATTTAACTTGCTCAGATGCAAAGAATATAAAACTCATTACTTTTTCTAGCTTTTTAAAAATAATATTAGGTGAGGAATAGATCAGGGAGGGTGTGTTGATGTAGGGCATGTTATTAAGAAAGAGGAGGTGTCTTGAAGAACATTAAGGTGGATGTCCAGAGAGCTTAATGGGACCAATCCCAGGATAGTGAGGGAGGCAATGTAGGATGTTGCTGGGATAGGGTCATGATCTTTGTATCCTCTTTTGAATCAAATAAGGTCCCAGAAGACTGAGAATGCATTTAAGGACAGTTAGATAACCCAGGAAATTATCTGTCTGGGAGCCATTCACTTGTCCAAACCAGCTTAAAGAAAGTGGTCCCAACCCGAAACGTTGGGAATCCATATTCTCCAGAGACGCTGCCTGACCCACTGAGTTACTCCAGCTCTTTGCGTCTTCTTTGGAAACCAGCATCTGCAGTTCCTCGTATCCAGCTTGTATGTTTCCTTAGTTTCTTACCCTGAAGTTCCACTTCATGCATCAGGATTATTAGATACATTGGCCTAGTTCTGGTCCCAGTGTAGAACCTTGCACAGCACAAGAAATTATATGCAGAAACAAAATTACAAAAATACTGGAACCTCATGAAACAATGGTCAATGTTTTGATTTATGTTCCCAATAAACACAATACTGAGAAAGGAACATACGTTCACAAAAATGTAGGCTGACCAGTTACAGTTCCACTAAGTTTGTGTGAAGTGCTTCACTTCTGCAGTTGGTCTTGTTCAATCAACAATATATATTTTAAAATGAATTAAAGGCCATCACATCCCTGCATGTGAACACGGTTGATTGGAATATTTACCCATCTGGGAATATAGAGTTAAGTTAATTTACTTCTTACTCATACCAACCTCAAGTAGTGTTTGCTGGATAATACCCATGCCTCTGAAGCATTTAACATCCCTGACAAGTTTCCCCTTTGTTTTCAACAAAGCTCAAGCAATGACCTGTTAACTGCTGTGGCTGAGATCAACTACATTAGCACAAGCTGGAGAATACAACTTTGTCCCATCCTATTTCACATAGATGCTTACAGTCTTAAGAAGCTGAACCATATAGAAAGGATGAAGGTCAGGCTGCGAGATTAAGGTCATACTCATTGGCTGACAAAGCAAATGATTTTGTAAAATGTTGCATGACTGGCAAGACAAAGGGGTGATGAGACAAACACAAAGGATAGACATTTGTCCTTGAAAGTACAGTAGTTACAATCTTGCATGTTCAAGAGATTGACAACTAATTCCAAATCATTATGTAGAAGATATATTGTGACAGCTTCACAAATATTTCCTATTTGTCACAACACCATTTCATACAAATGCAATTCTATTATGAGGCTTCACTTTGCTTTGATTCGACGAACAACAATTTATAACCCATTTTCATTAAAACACCTATTTGGAATTGTAGTCTAGGCGAATATGGAATATCTGGCTCCACAACTCTGTGGGACCAAATAAACTCTGCTTAATAGCAGCAACTGGCCTAGTGCTCATATTTTTCAATCATGGTACCGAGCTTCAATCACAGTCAGTGTGCTCCTGAGTGTCCGTTGTTGTTTAGTACTCATGTAAATTCTTGCATGAATGGAAAACAAATTAGGGTCTGGCCAAGAGAGATCACATTTAGAGCACAAATAACCATAGAGAAACATAATAAGCAGCAATGTACTGTAACTGAAATGCTCTCTTAACTCATCTCTTTATGAGCATTATGATAAATGTTAGGTCAGGGTTTCCCTTTACGAGGGTCATTAAAACTATAATGACTTCAGTAACTTTGACGTGTCTCAATGTTATTTTCCTAATGGAAACAATACGACTTGTATTTTGTAATCCAGCTCATGGTTCAAATATATATTGGCTTTTGGGAGGTAAATGAAAATAGCTATATATATATGTATAAATAACTTGGACATATATATAAATGACGGACGTAAATAAATGTAGATGGATTAGTGAGTAAGTTTGCTGACAAGACCAAAATTGGAGTAGTTGCAAACAGTGAGGAAGGGTGTTGGATGATACATTAGCAGAAAATTGCATATAGATCAATTGCAGAAAATGGGCTGAGAAATGGCAGATGGAGTTTAACCGGAGCGAGTGTGAGGTTGAATGTAAGTGAAGAGAATACAGTTAATGGCAAAACCCTTAACAGCAATGACATGCAGAAGGATCTTGGAGTCCAAGTTCTGTTGTTTTGTTGTTGTACAGATTGATGGGGCCTGGAACGCATTCCCAGCTTGGTGGTGGAGGCAGATATGATAGTGGTATTTAAGAGACTTTTAGATAGGCACATGGAAGTGCAAGAAATAGACGGATATAGATCATGTTCAGGCAGATGAGATCAGTTTAATTCGGCATCATGTTCAGCACAAACATTGTTGTCTCAGGGGCTGTTCTGTTCTACGTTCAATGCACTAAGCATAATATTACTGGCGGGCAGAAGATTTGTAGGGCTAAGACATTTATAAGGGTTATAAAGGAAATGCAGCATATTCCAGTGAGTGGTAGTTCAATGTGCTTTAACCTTCATGTGCATACATGTTCACAAAATATTAATTTTGTAAGGTTCTTTTTCTTGCATTGAGCTTCACTGGATAAGAACAAAGGCAACAAAATCAACCTCTATAACCATGCCATGGCTTTGAGTTGGAATTGGCCCTAAAATGATCATATGGTGAATTCAGTTTGTAAGATTCTCATCTCATAGCCAAAGATTGTGAACTCAGGGCTTGAGCATATAATCTTGACAGCACCGTAGTACGCTGAATAAATACCCCATTAATAATTCTGCTGTTCATGCTGGACATTAAACTAAAGCTCTGTCTACTTGTGTAGATTAATGTTCAGACACCATATCAGGCTTTGATGAGGAGTAATTAGGTGCCCTACCTTGTTGGTCAATATGGCTTTCTTACTTTGTCTTTCATTCTTCTTCTATCTTTAGAATCTTGTTGTAGGATTAGGTTCAGATTTATTACTGTCACATGTACCGAGGTACAGTGAAATCCTTGTTTTGGGTGCTTTCCTATCAAATCAGATGACGTATATATATAAACTAGACTAAGTGGGACCCGTTGGGTCCCATGTTCACACGGGAGGGCTGGTCCCCCGACGCAATATTCCACCTCTCCACCAATATTGGTGGCCAGTGGGGGGGCTTTCTGGAGTGCTGGTATGGGTTCTTGGGGTGACAGCTCAGTCCCTCAAGCCTGATCTGCTGGCAGCTCACTCACGGCTGGTGGGCTGGCAGTTGACTCGTGACTATTCCTTGAAATTCCATTTCAAGCAGGATGCAAGGCCACCGAATTCAAATCCATGTTCCTACCATTTCAAGCAGGGTGCAAGGCCACCAAATTCAAGTGCAGTTTCTTACCACTATGAGCAGGGTGCAAGGCCACCGAATTCAAGTGCAGTTTCCAACCACTTCAAGCAGGGTGCAGGGCCACCAAATTCAAGTGCAGTTTCATACCACTTCAAGCTGGATCCAAGGCCACTGAATACAAGTGCAGTTTCATACCACTTTCAGCAGGGTGCAAGGCCACCAAATTCAGTGCAGTTTCATACCACTTCAAGCAGGATGCAAGGCTGCCAAATTCAAGTGCAGTTTCATTCCACTTCAAGCAGGGTGCAAGGCCACCAAATTCAAATGCAGCTTCATACCATTTCATGCAGGGTGAAACCACCATAAAACCACACAAAATACCAAACCCACAGTTCAGTAGACATTCAGTGTGTTCAGTTGATTCACAGCTCAGACAGAGTCATGACCTCTCCCTCCCCCATCATGCAGAGACTGAGCCACAACCACACTTCCGGGTTTTATAACCCCTCCCCCTCCCACCGGAAAATGTGTCTTTTTACTTCAAACAAACCATATTTTCATTTTCAAACCACATTAAGGGTACTCACTGTTGTGTAGACATTTGTTCAGTGTTATTCAGAGCTCAGAGAGACGTGACCCTTGGCTTCATCCATCTTGCAGATTGAGTGAGGCACACCACTTCCTGGTTTTATAGTCCCTCCCCCTCCCTCCAGCAGGGGCAGCAGAGAGAATGGTGATTTTTAAAAAAACATTAAGATCTCTCTGATTTGTCATCGATGGGAAAATTCCTCCGCACCCTTAAGGCGGAGGGGGGCTCTGTGCCAGGTGGCCAAAAATGACGGCCGTAGGTGGCGGCGTTCTGTCGGAAATCGCAGCACAGTGGGCCAAAAGTGGTCAAGATCAGAGATTTAGTAATATAGATACTATCAAACCAAACTCAAGTACAATAGATAGAGTGAAGAGAAAAATATAGTGTGTGGAATATAGTTCTTAGCAAGGTAGTGCAATAGTTCTAGAGATAATATCCAATATCCATAATGAGAATGTGGAGAATCGGACTGTACCCTATATTCTGGAGGGACTGTTCAGAAGACTGAAAGCGGGGGGGGAAGGAAGAAGCTCTTTTTTGTCATGTTAGAGGCATAACATAAATGCACATTTTTATTTCTGTTGTTAACATTGAATGGTGAGTAGATTCAGTACAGCCAAGTACAATTTAACAGTAAAGCTGCAAACCCTGCCTGGCCTGCAGCCAATGCACATTGATTTGTTTCATTGCAAGAGGAAATCACAGAACTTGTAGAAAGCAAAGGCGGTTCAGGGGCTATTTCTGTAAAACATTCCATCTGCATCCTCATAGCTGTATTTGGAAGCATAAAATGTAGTCAGTATATATTTGTGAGACCTCTGCTGGGATGGTTAGGAATTGGGTAATTAAGTGATTTGACCACAAAGATGAAAACTTTTAATTAAAGTTAATGGGAGATCATGAGATAATGCACATGGGGTAGGATTTACTTGAAATATGTTTTTGGGGAGAATGATTTTTAACAAACTAGGATTATCCCTCAATGCTCCCCTTCCTGACATGGTCTATCATGTTTCTGTTTTTAACTTCAAACTTCTGAACATATTTTTCTTGCATTTCCTAGCTTTGTCCAACCATTCACCATCTCCCTTTAGTCCACCTGTTTTCCCAGCATCTCGCTCCTACTTGTATTAGGCAGTTTTAAGAAAAACATTTTCAATAATTCTTCTCCTCAGCATCATATCTTAGCACCTGTTTGCAACTGGCAGTATTTGAAGATGTGATACTTGACACCTCTAGCCTGTTTCCTATGCCATTCATCCCTTTTGTTCTCTTTATTTCCTCCCCCACCTGTAACTTGAAACATGCCTGTTCTCTCACTTTTTTTAGTCCAGAAGAAGAGTCTGTGACATGAAATATTGACTCTGTGTCTCCCTTCATGGATGTCGGTGGTTTGCTGTGCCTGATATTTTCTGATTTTGGTTTTAGACTTCCAGATTTTTGTTCAGCCTTACATTCTCTCTTTATATGCCAAACTTGGAGGTGGTGTTCAGAGTAAAGCCCCAACACAGCCTACCGATGCCAACGGGCTGAAGCAAGCCAGGGTTGGCACACACATTGCCAGCATCTAATTAGCGAAGTCAGAGCTGAATCGTGACAAAGCTAACACTTCACCACAATCAACAATCTGGTCACAAGTTACATCCAAAACTGCTCCTTGCTAGAGAATCTAATTTTCTCAAGTTTCAACTAATTTGCATTACAGTGATTCTGAAAGTAATTTAAAAAAAAGGTGGTGCCTACCCTTGATTACAATGGTTTGTGTGGTCTGCTTTTCAGATGAGGCACGTGGTCTGGTGTCCATTGTGTGCATGATGAGATCTGAAATATAATATCAAATAATTATAATTTTTATTTATTTGATTTCATGGAATTTTGAAATCTTATTTTGAGGGTATGTTAGGCCACATGGATAAAATTATTATATTGGATCAAGTGAGGTTATCCAGCCAGCACCCCTGAATTTCTATACTTAAATGTGCATGGGCAGATGTAAGTTAGTAAGTTTATTGGCCAAGTATTCACATACAAGGAATTTGTCTTGGTGCTCCGCCCACAAGTAACAACATGACACACAGTGACAGTTACAAATGACTCAGAGAACACTAAACATTAATAATAATAAAACATTAATGATAAAACACCATTGATCAAGCATGTGAACCAACAAAATACCAGATCAAAGAAAGGCTACAGATTTTAGCTTTACATAGTAATGAAAACGAACACTGATCACCTCCATTATACTCACAAGTTCCAGACCAGAATAATTGTTGATATTTTAGAGTTGAATATAAAAAATGAACAACAGTGGCCTAGCACCAATTGCTGTGACACAGCACAGGTTTCTGGTCTCCAGTCTGAAAAAATATTTTCCTTCATCAGCGTCCTTTGCCTCGCTTCAAGAAAAAAAATATCTGTTTGACTAGCCTTGAATCAGTCCTTGCCTTTCCAAATATGTGTAAAACCTATTGTATCTCTCAGAACCCTCTCCGATAACTTTCCCACCACTGCTGTTCGGCTAATTTATTCCCAGGCTCTTCCTTTCAGCCTTTTTTAAACAGAGACATGACATCAGGCACTCCAATATTAGGGGCACCTCCACCTGGCTATTGGTGATACAAATATATCTGTCAGGGGGCCCGCAATTTCTTCCTTAACTTCCCACAATATCCTAGGATGAACTTGATCAGGCCCCAGGGATTTATCTACCTCTAAGACCTCCAGCACCTCCTTTTCAGTGATCTGGACTTTCTTCAAGACATCACTATAATTTCCCTCACATTTATATATTTTTCCTTGGTAAATACAGGTGAGAAATATTCATTTCGTACCTCATCCATCTCCTATGGCTCCACACATAGATGACCTTGCTGGTCTTTAAGGGGCCCTACTCTAACCCCAATTACTCTTTTGCCCTTAATATATTTGTAGAATCTCTTTGGATTCTCATTTGCCTTTTATGCCAAATGAGGACTAATTGTATTTCAAAAAAACAAACCAGCATATTTGTATGGAAACTTAGCCCTTAACTCAAAATATATTGTAATATGGTCCATATTTCATCTGGAAATTTTACTGACGATAAAGTTATCTGCTTTGCAAATAGTTTCTTCCCCAGCCAGAAATTCAACCTGTGGATAAACCCCCTTTCTTTAGTAAATGATCAATTTACATTCCTTCATTTAAGTAAATGTATTTTGATTTCTGAACTGTTGTTAAGTCAAAGGTTAAACTGCATCCAGTCACAAGTTCCAGAAAAGAGGCTATTCTGTCTATCAAACCACTCATTTCATTAAAAGATTTTATAACCACTCCTCCTCCACATCTGCAAGGAACACAAAGATAATTACAAGCAAAATTGTGTTGAAATGGGGCAGTGGAAAAACACAAGGCCGTCTCAGTTCTCTGCAGTTCTTGTGAAACAAACAAATAAAAATGCATAGTTAGCAAAACACTCATTTTCCATGACGACAACTTCAATTACAGTTCTCAACGTGACTCAGGTGGAAAGGAAGCCCGCACATTAAATATATTTCCAAAATCTGGGCTCCAGTTAAAACAACATTCAATTCAATGAAATAATGTATTAAATAAACTAATCTAGCATTGTAACAAATTCCTAGTAGTAATGGTGGTATTCCCTGTAAAATAGCCAGATCAAAATGGCTGATGTGGTATTGCTCCTTTAGAATGTTGCTACCAGCCGAAAGGCATATTTTTAGAATATTTAGATCAGGGTATTGCAGGAGGACAATGGCATATTGCAGTTATAATCTGCAGCCCAGGCACCGAATGGCACCGGCTCTGTAACTGTGTGAGAATCAGGCTTCAGACTACTTACCCAAATCTACTTACTCCCATTTGTCTCATTAGTGTTGGCTTAGCTCCTGCAAGGACCCCACACCAAAACAGCATGAGCTGGGAGCAGGCATACTGTTGAGATTAAGATTTATGGAGGTAATTTTCTGGCTGTGTTCTGGCGCCAAAGCATGCTGCTTGACTTCAACTCATAATAGAGAGTTGTGGGCATGTCATCTCTTACGTTGCACCCAGATGAATGAAAAATTGTGGCAGTGCATTCATGACTTCCTTACATCTGTTGGCACCTGTGTCCAGTCTGCAAATGTAAGTTTAAGTTTGAAATGAAGCTTGACATGTCTCTTGATTTATTAAATGAACTGGTCTGACAAAACAACAGGACATCAACAATATGCCAATGGCACGCTCCTTTAAGAGGTGCTGCAGTATATGTGCTGGAAGCAACCTAGTTTACAAAGCACTCCAAGAATAGCTCATTCTGATGTACTTGAAGCACACCTTGCTTGCAACACTAGATGAATTGGGTATGCCATGATAATAGTCAGCTGGAACGTGTTGTTGGTTGATGATGTTGGCATCATCATCCAGCCTCTGTCGCTATCTCAGACCATCCCTCCCCCATCTTTCTCCATTTGCACATCAACTCCTGCTATCCACCTACTGCTTGCTGGCTCCTGCTTCATTCACCTCTTTATTTTGGCTCTTTGCCCTCTGCACTCTCCATCCTCCTGGAGGGACCTGACCAAAAACATTGACTGTCCCTCTGCCTCCACGGATGCTGCCTGAAGTGGAATTCCTTAAGCAAATTACTTTTTACTATAGAATTATTTTTTTTTGCTGTCACTCTTGTGAAGCACTTTGATGTGTTTGCTACATTAAAATATTGTAAATGGAACTTGTTGTATTTGTGTTTCTAAAGCTTTCCAGATATTTTTACAAAATTTTACCTTAAGCACAACGATGCTTCAAAACTGTGGTAAAAAATTTGATATAAAGTTCTCTTCAATACTACATGGGCTATGGACGTTTATTTAGGCTGATTTAGTCCTAGCTTCCAGTCTCCTGGTGCCTGTTCCATTCTCAGTACTTCTGCCAGAATTACAACATCAAGTTGAATCTGAGGCCCTTAGAAAATACTCTGAATGCATCTACATTGGGAGGTGATCTCATGCACTTTGCATTATTGGCCATTTTAATGCAAAGACAAGTTAACAATATTTAATTCAAAGCTTTTTAGATCTTTATCTAACATTAAATGCTCAGTCATATAATTTTACTCATGGAGGCTGTCATTTACCAAAGAAAATACTCAAAGAAGGTAAATCATTGAGCATTTTTCATTTAGTTTTTAATCTTGTGTAATCTTATTTATGCCATTCATCTTAGTATAATTCTGAAGAATTTCGAAAATGCATACACGCAGTTGTAGTCATGGGAGCAATTCTTCAATCTACATGGAGCCCTTTGCTCCATTTATTTTCAAAGCTGCTGCTGGAGTCGTTTCGAATTAATTCCATACCATTCAGGGCGTCACCATAGAATCAAATTAAACTTTTCAATTCATTCTAGCAACGAATTTATCACATTTTTAAGCTCTATTACAGATCTACGGGAACGGCAAACATCAACAATAGCAACTGGCAATTATATAGTTCCTCAATCACATGGAAATATAGTGTAGGACTGGCCATTATTTGTTGATCACAGCGCAGTGTTCAAAACCATCGTCCCCTCTAAACTTATCATCAAACTCAGGGTCTCTGCTGGTCCCTTTGCATCCTTGACTTCCTCAATAGACACCACAATCAGAAAGAATCAGCAGCAACACTTTATCCTTGCTGATCAGCACAGGAGCACATCAAGGCTACATGCGCAGTCCCTGATGTATTCCTTCTATACTCATGATTGTATAGCCAGACACATCCGTCTGTCTGTCTATCTATCTATCTCCATCTATAAAATGTATTGACAATAGCACCATTGTTGGATGTATAACGGGTAACAATGAGTCGGATGGATGGTGATAATCTCGTTGAATAATGCTAGAACCAAAATCTTGCTCTGAACATTAGCAAGACTGAGAAGCTGATGATAGACACTAAAATCTGGAATATCTCATCAGGACAGGCATCCTCACTGCAGAGAAGGAATGGCCGACGTTTCGGGTCAAGACCCTTCTTCAGACTGGTTCGGGATAAGGGAAACGAGAGTTATAGATGGTGATGTGGAGAGATAAAGAACGATGAATGAAAGATATGCAACGATGATAAAGGAAACAGGCCTGAGGGATACAGCTCATCCAGGGCCAATCTGAAAATGGGAATTAGGAATGCCAAACTCAATCACAAATGGCGGATTGAGGAGCACTTCCAAAACAACTCTGACCCCAGGCGCATGTGGCAAGGAATCAAATCCCTTGCCGATTACCAGAAAGTTAACACCCCTCCCCCAGACAACGCCACCCTTCCTGACGAGCTAAACCATTTCTATGCTCGCTTTGACCGGGATAACAAAACCCCAGCCATCAAAGTTGCTCCACCCCCAAATGAACAACCCCTCAGTCTCTCCACCTCTGCTGTACAAGATGCACTGAGCAAGGTGAATGAGCGCAAAGCTGCTGGCCCCGATGGCATCCCTGGCCGGGTGCTTAGGGCATGTGCTGGACAACTATCCCCAGTCTTTACCGACATTTTCAATCTCTCACTGGCCCAGGGTGTTGTCCCCACTTGCCTCAAGACATCAACCATCGTGCCAGTGCCCAAACAGTCAGCCACAGGGAGCCTCAACGATTTCCGCCCAGTGGCACTCACCCCTGTCATTGCTAAGTGCTTTGAGCGGCTGATCTTGGCTCACCTCAAAGCCAGCCTCCCCCCCACACTGGACCCCCATCAGTTTGCCTACCGGGCCAACAGGTCTACAGAGGACGCCATATCGGCGGGCCTACACTCTGCCCTGACCCACCTGGACAACAACAACTCCTACATCAGGTTGCTGTTCATTGATTTCAGCTCCGCTTTTAACACTGTCATCCCCGCCAGCTTGATCACCAAACTCAGCGGGCTTGGCATCTCCACCTCCCTCTGCAACTGGACACTGGATTTCCTCACCAACAGACCACAGTCTGTTAGGGTCAACAACCTCACCTCCTCCACTATAACACTGAACACCGGCGTGCCACAGGGCTGTGTGCTCAGCCCTCTCCTCTACTCCCTCTTCACCCACGACTGCATCCCTAAGTACGGATCCAACGCCATCATTAAGTTTGCTGACGACACCACGGTGGTAGGACTGATCAGTGACAACGATGAGTCAGCCTACAGAGAGGAGGTCCAGCACCTGACAACCTGGTGTGCCAACAATAACCTCGTCCTCAACTCCAAGAAGACGAAGGAAATTATTGTCGACTTCAGGAAGGTCAGAGGGGGCAGACATACCCCCATCCATATAAACGAGACTGAGGTGGAGCGCGTCTCCAGCTACAAATTCCTCGGGGTACACATCTCGGAGGATTTGTCCTGGTCCCTCAACACCTCCAAGCTGATCAAAAAGGCACAGCAGCGCCTTTACTTCCTGAGGAGGCTCAAGAAAGCCCACCTGTCCCCCCAGATACTGACCAACTTCTACCGCTGTACCATCGAGAGCATCCTGACCACCTGCTTCACGGTATGGTACAGCAGCTGCACTGTTGCGGACAGGAAGGCACTACAATGGGTGGTGAAAACCGCGCAGCACATCATCGGTGCCCCGCTCCCTGCCATGGATGCCCTCCACCGAAAACGGTGTCTGAAACGGGCTGGGAAGATCATTAAAGACCTCTCCCACCCCAACCATGGACTGTTTGCCCTCCTCCCATCAGGGAGGCGGTACAGGAGCTTCAGGTCTCGTACCAGTAGGATGAGGAACAGCTTCTACAATTATACCGTCGCATTGCTGAACTCGGAGTCCCGCCGATAGATTCCTCCGGTCCCTCCGTCCCCATTGTTTAATGATTCTGTATTTTTGATTATTCTGGCGCAGTTAATGGCACTGTAACTGAGCCCCTCATCATAATGGAGGCCTGCCAGGAATTCGAGAACAGACGTTATGTTCATCAAACTGTAGGTGATGTTGTTTCTGTGACAATATGTCTCCCATTTCCTGATGTATACCAGATATAGTTTTTGGTGGACTGTCTGTGGCCCGCTGAGATAATGTTCAATGTTCGGTCCGCCAGTCCCAGTTGCAGTAGAGGTTTCTTTAGACTCTACAAATTGATAGGTTTGTTGTTTTTGACATGGATGGGTTCCCCTGTTAGGGGATGAACCAATAATCTGGTTGTTTCAGGATGGTGATGCATGGTTAAACCCCATGTTGAGTATCACAGGGAACCATGGTTAAGTAGGCCAATCGACATTACCAATTAACAGACGCTGAGTCTTGTATTTTTCGTAATACCCGACATGATGATGCAGAAAAGGAGATAATGCATAGATAAACAATTGCCCCCTCAATGCAGTGAAAATCGTCTGTCCCTGCTGTCCCAGGGTCTGGTTCCCAAGAAACACAGTTTGGTAACTGGTGATTAAGTCTTATTTTATTGAATTTGCATGACCTGATGTCTGTCACTGAATTTTTGGGTTACCTGGTAGGTAAGTAGCTGATATTCCAATATTTCTCTGGATACACCATTACCAAATTGTATTAGTCAGATTGTCACTCTGTAGTCTAACACGCTGGTGATTTATCCCAGAGCAGTATGACTTTAGGCCATAGAACGCACCCCACATTTCCAGGTAGTTTATGCCCAGTGTCTGTGACAATGATGCCTCCTGTGCCTTTACATCTACCTCCACAGATGGAGATGGAAATTGGTAGTACCCCAACCAAGCGCACTGGCATCAGTTTGTAGCACCACTAAGGGTTTGTTGATAACGATAGGGTTGGAACAATGCCGAATGTTATCCCTCCACCATTTTAATTCCATAAGCTTTGATTGGTGGCTTATTGGTCTGTCGAAATGACCAGTATTAACTTTGAGTGTTTGTATTTTGCCCTTTGTAGATTTTTGGTAATACAAAGGTCCAAATTGTGTGGCTGGAAAGGCAGACACTATATGCCAATTATACTTGCTACCAATCTGATAGACGGTTCACTGATGTCAGTGGGGTTGTTGCAGGCCTCAGTTAAGACTGTAGCCTTGTCCTTTGGTAAAGTCACCGACATGTGAGCTGTCAATAGTGAACCCCAAATAATCCATTATGTTGGTAGGCGTTAGTTTAGATTTAACTGGATGGATGATAACCCCAGTCTTCACCCGATTGTATGGTGGCTGTTACAGCTAGTTAGGCCAACTCCAAAGTTATGCCCACAATTAGTATGATCATATGATTATGTATTCGGTAGAGCTCTATACTGCCAGAGCTGCCCCATCCAGTTGAATTTTTTAAAATAACGTTTGTGATCAGTCCGTGTAGGCACTGAATAGTAAGCATCTTTTAGGTCGATGCTAGCCATGGAGTAGCCTTTGGAAATCAGTCCTTTAGCAGTTACCAGTTCCCATTTTGTACTGAATATATAGTACAATGTATTCCAGCCAATCGTGTTGGGTTTACCCATTACCCCTTTTGCACAATTCAATGGTATATCCCTGGATACTGCTTAGGATATAAGTGTCTGTAGTTAATATACACCATATCCAAAAGAGTGTAATCTCCCACCAATGTGTGTATTATCCACTCTTCCTATAATTTTTAAGGGACCAGACCCACCTACCTCCATTGTTACCAGTGGAAGTTTGCTTCTTCTGTGTGGTCTTCGTGGAGGTTGAGGCGCCGGTGTCTGGGTTTGTTTTTGGGTTGGGGGTTTGCGCATCTTCCAGAAAGGCCGGTCTGGGCTATGGTCTAAAAGACCGCTGTCCTGTATGCTCGGCCTTTGCGCTTTCACCAGCTTCTCTTGTTCTGCTGGTGGGTGCATAAGGGTGCTGTCTTTGGCTGTAGGAGATCCTTAATGTTGTCGCCTTTATGAGCCCCAGGGCTTTCCTAAGTCCTGCTCCGACATGTTTCCAGATGCTATTTCCACAACTGGAACATTCAGGGATGCGCAGTTTCCTGGTCCCAAGTATTTTTGCAGTGGTGTCCATCGTGGTCTGGCTGTATGTATTTGGACACCATGACCAGTAGATTTTGCCTTCCTGCACCCCCTGCACACCTGTAGTTTTGTTCGTCAAAACCCCTCTTCAGGGTCAGCCCAGAAATGATCCCCCAGTACTCCCCTCTGACGAGGGAGATGCACTGTGCAGCCCTACAAGAGGTGCTGCTGTGGGTTTTACATAGTGCCCACAGTGACTAGACTCCATCTCCCGGAGCCTGTCATGTTGGAGCTCGGCTCCATAAGCCGCTCCAACTTTCTTTCATGTTGGAGCTCAGCTCCATAAGCCGCTCCAACTTTCTTTCATGTTGGAGCTCGGCTCCATAAGCCGCTCCAACCGGCTCCAGCGCTCACGGTCGCTGGCCGCCAAAAGTCGGACTCATCAGTCAACGACTCTTTTGGTTTTCTTCTTGCCTTCCCGCCCAGACGCAGTGCTTAATCTGGCCGGTGCGCGGGCGAAGTCGGGCACAGCTGTTCCCTTACGGGTGATTCCTGTGCCGCCGGCTTTGTCGCAGCTCTGGTCGACTTCTTTGCCTTGTGCATGTTTCCCCCACGTGTAGAACAGTATGGGAACAATAAAGACCGCAGTATCAATTACCTGCAGGTCCAGGCTTAAAAACTTGCCGTTGTTTGCACAGCTCTCCATGTTTCCCCACCTGTGAAACAGTATGGGGAGAATAAACACCGGAAATTGGAGGAACAGCACCTCATATTCTGCCTGGGTTGCTTGCGTCCGGATGGCATGAACGTTGAATTCTCCCAGTTTTGCTAGCCCTTGCTGTCTCCTCCCCTTCCTTAACCCTCGAGCTGTCTCCTCCCATCCCCCCGCCCTCGGGCTCCTCCTCCTCCCTTTTTCCTTCCTTCTCCCCCTCAGCCTGAAGAAGGGTTTCGACCCGAAACGTCGCCTATTTCCTTCGCTCCATAGATGCTGCTGCACCCGCTGAGTTTCTCCAGCATTTTTGTGTACCTTGGGAGAATAAAGACCGCAGTTTCACTCCAGGTTTAAACTGTCGCTACGGGGGAACGTCGTTCCACCCCGCCTCCTGCCGGTTCGATTTGTCAAAGTCGACGGCCCCATTCTGAATAGTCTCCCGCCCGGCCGTGGTGTTCTGGCCGGCGCGGGACCAAAAGTCGGCACAGCTGATCCCACTTACGGGGCTTGTGCCTTTAGCTGCTGCTGGCTCCCGCAACTTCACGGTCCTCCCCAGCCAGCTTCACTCGCAGCACTTGTGGACACTATTTTGTCCAGCTTCCCCCCCCCCGTGTAAAAACAGCGCGGGGACAAACACTACCGCAGAGTAAATCACTTACCTGCAGGTCGCGGTTTCAAACTTACCGCTGCGGGGGAACGCTCCACCCCGCCTGTCGTTTCGTAAGCGTGAAAGCGATATGACACGCATGCGTCCTGGCGGGGTTCTTCACGTAGTCACTCACATGACTCCGAAGTAAAATCAGCAGTATTCTCTGTCATAAGGTCATAAGGAATAGGTGTAGAATTAGGCCATTTGGCCCATTAGGTCTACTCCGCCATTCAATCATGGCTGATCTCTCTCTCCCTCCTTACCCCATTCTCCCATTATGGGCATTCTCCCCATAACCTCTAACCAAGAATTTACCTATCTCAGCCGTAAAAATATCTACTGACTTGGCCTCCACAAAATTCCACAGATTCACCACCAACTGACTAAAGAAATTCTCCTCAACTCCTTTCTGAAAAGAATATCCTTTAATTCTGAGGATATGACCTCTCATCCTTTATTCTCCCACTAGTGGAAACATCATCTCCACATCCACTCTATCTGCCTTTCTCTATTCTGTTTGTTTCAATGGGATCCCCTTCAATACTCATAGTTTGAAGACCTAGTCTGAAGAAAGGTCTTGACCTGAAATGTCACACATTCCTTCTCTCCAGATATGCTGCCTGTCCCACTGAGTTACTCCAGCATTTAGTGTCAATTTTGTTTGTCCAGCCATTGACTTGCTATTGCTCGTCAAGTTCTAGCTTAATGGTTCCTACTGGAATAAGGTTTCTTATGGAAAGAAAAGTCACAAAGTGCTGGAGTAACTCAATGGTTCAGGCAGCATCGCTGGAGGACATGGAGAGGTAACATTTCAGATTGGAACCCTTCTTCAGACAGATTATGGTTGGGGGAGGAGAAAGCTGGAATAGAGGAGGGTCATGACAAAGCCTGGCAAGTGATAGGAAGATACAGGTGAGGGCTAGTTTTGAAAGGCAATGGTTGAATAACAGCCAGAGATGAAAAGTCAAAAGGTGTGAGATAAGGATAGAAAATGTGCATATTGTGCAGCCAGACGAAGGATATAGGTAGAACGAGTGGAGAAATGGGTGCAAGTCCAGCAGGGGCACAGGAAATAATGGAGGAGAGAGAAGGGGTTGGTTGTGTACAAATTAGTTACTAAAAGTGGAGAATTCAATGCTCATACCATTAGGCTTATACTCGCTAGAATTTAGAAGATTGAGGGGGGATCTTATAGAAACTTACAAAATTCTTAGGGGGTTGGACAGGCTAGATGCAGGAAGATTGTTCCCGATGTTGGGGAAATCCAGGACAAGGGGTCACAGTTTAAGGATAAAGGGGAAATCCTTTAGGACCGAGATGAGAAAAACATTTTTCACACAGAGAGTGGTGAATCTCTGGAATTCTCTGCCACAGAAGGGAGTTGAGGCCAGTTAATTGGCTATATTTAAGAGGGAGTTAGATGTGGCCCTTGTGGCTAAAGGGATCAGGGGGTATGGAGAGAAGGCAGGTACAGGATACTGAGTTGGATGATCAGCCATGATCATATTGAATGGCGGTGCAGGCTGAAAGGGCCTATTTTCTATGTTTCTATTAGGTTGTAAGCTTTTGAGTATGGCCTCACGCTGGCTCTGGAAGAAGCCCAGGACATAAAGGTCAGTATGGAAATGAGAAGAGGAGTTAAAATGTTTAGCAACCCGGAGATCCAGCAAGCTGTGGTGGACTGAGCACCATTGTTCAACGAAACTGTTGCCAAATCTCGGCGATGTTGATCCGGCCACATTGCGAACACTGAATCCAGTTTATATGAGGTTAGAGGAGATGCACATTAACCTCTGTTTCACCTGGAAGGACCGCTGGGATCCTTGGATGGATATGAGGGAGGAGGTATAAAGACAGTTGTTACATCTCCTGTGGTTGCAAGGGAAAGGTCATCGGGAGGCGGTGGTTTGGGTGGAAAGGGTTGAATAAGCTAAGGAGCTGTAAAGGGAGCAGTCTATGTGGAAGGCAAAAAGGGGTGGGGACGGGAAGATGTGACTGGTGGTGGGATCATGTTGAAGATGGCGGAAATGTCAGAGAATGATGTGTTGGATGCGGAGGCTGGTGGGCGAAAAGGAAAGTCGACGAGGAACTCTATCCATGTTGCTTCTGGGGGAGGGGAGGTGGGAGCAGAACTACAGGACATTAAGGATGTGCGGTGGTTTCCAAACAGATTTCTAAGTCGCCATCTTTCCAGTTGAATTGGAGCAGCAAATGTTGCAATCACTTTATTTTCAAATAACATTTTGAGATCATTCAAACTTTCCTTTAAATTATAATTGGTTTAAGAACAAAAAAAAAGTCATTTTCATCAGTTTATCTCAACTATTATTTTATGGATCCCAGGGCTACATTTCAGTAATGAGAAAAATTACAGCATTAAACCCTAAACATAATTATAAATCGTGTTCTGCAGTATGATTCTGTTTTTTATCAAAAACACTGGAAGAGTTTTTTTTAATATAACAGAAACCTCTTTCAGTACAGTCAAAATGGCTAAATCCGAAAACATGAAAGATTCTTATCACGCTCTGAACAGTGAATCTAATTCACTGTTCACTTAGGGTGTTAGAATTCAATTTACGGTTTCACAGATGTTCCCAGACTCCCAGATATTAATGAGGATGACTCATGTGCACACAGCCTAAATGGAGTGGGTTTAAACAGTGACTCAGATTTCTCCAGCGGCTTTTGAGATTAATTTCAGCAAAATGTTTATTCTTTTATTCAGTTGGATATTTTTCCCTGCCCTGTTTTCAGTCACTACCTGACTCTCACTGAATGAATGAGAGATGTGACAATTACTGAATGAGCTTTAAGCAATATTACTTCTCATTGGAAGGGTCTGAAGAAGGGTTTAGGCCCGAAACGTCGCCTATTTCCTTCGCTCCATAGATGCTGCTGCACCCGCTGAGTTTCTCCAGCATTTTTGTGTACCTTCTTACTTCTCATTGGTGTACTTTGGTTAATGTCACCCTTCGTTCTTTGACATTATTTCATCAGATTAGATCCCAGAATAGAAATCTACAAATGTAATATTTCTTTCTCTATTTAAGATATATTCATTTTAATTATAATCATTTCAGTTTTATTTTCAGCTCAGCAGCATTGCTATGAAATTAGACTGCTTATGGATGGTCTATTTTGGCAGCAAAATAAACATTTATTAAAACCTGCGGATGCTGGAAATCTGAAATCAATCAAAAAACATTGTTGTATGACGATAATAGTCAGACAGCATTTGTGGAAAGAGAAACAGCCAACATTTCAGGTCTGCGACCCTTTGTCAGAATGTCTACTATTCCATTACTGTTGCTTCTACAGATCCACAGATTCCCCACCCTCTGACTAAAGATTTTATCCTTCTTCGCCTATAGTCAGAGGGTGGTGAATTTGTGAAATTCATTACCACAGAAGGCTGTGGATGCCAAGTCAATGGATATTTTTAAGGCAGAGATTGATAGATTCTTGATTATTACAGGTGTCAGAGGTTATGGGGAGAAGGCAGGAGAATGGGGTTGAGAGGGAAAGATTGATCAGCTGTGATTGAATGGCAGAGTGGATTTGACGGGCTGAATGGCCTAATTCTGCTCCTATAACTTATGAACTTACAGATGGGGTCATATAGCATAGTATCTTCATCTTGCTATTTTTTAAATAAAGTTAGCAAAATTCCTTTCTTGCTTGTTTTTGTTGTTGTTTTTGTTTCTTTCTACAGTCTGCATTATTGAGGCAGCATTTCCCAAAGAGAGCAACAGAGTCGACGTGAAAACTGTTAAATGTTACAGGGACAGATGGAGGGAACAAAAGGCAAGTATCTGTGGTGAAGTGGAAATCAGGAGAAAATGGGTGATGAAACTGTTGATGGGGCTGACTGAAAGTAGGTGGTGAAACCCAGTGAATGACGGGAGGGATGTGCAATGGAGGCATGAATAGGCGAAGAAGGATAAAATCTAAAATTAACAAGAGAGCAAGAAAAATATTGTGACTGCTGGAAATGTGAGAATACAAGGCAGGATCCACAGTATTGATGTGGATAAAGAACTGGCTGGCAAACCAGCAAAGAGTAGGAGTAAACGGGTCCTTTTCAGAATGGCAGGCAGTGACTGGTGGGATACCGTAAGGCTCAGTGCTGAGACCCCAGCTATTTACAATATATATTAATGATTTGGATGAGGGAATTGAATGCAACATCTCCAAGTTTGCGGATGACACAAAGCTGGGCGGCAGTGTTAGCTGTGAGGAGGATGCTAGGAGGCTGCAAGGTGACTTGGATAGGCTGGGTGAGTGGGCAAATGCATGGCAGATGCAGTATAATGTGGATAAATGTGAGGCTATCCACTTTGGTGGCAAAAACAGGAAAGTAGACTATTATCTAAATGGTGGCTGACTAGGAAAAGGGGAGATGCAACGAGACCTGGGTGTCATGGTACACCAGTCATTGAAAGTAGGCATGCAGGTGCAGCAGGCAGTGAAGAAAGCGAATGGTATGTTAGCATTCATAGCAAAAGGATTTGAGTATAGGAGCAGGGAGGTTCTACTGCAGTTGTCCAGGGTCTTGGTGAGACCACACCTGGAGTATTGCATACAGTTTTGGTCTCCAAATCTGAGGAAATACATTCTTGCCATAGAGGGAGTACAGAGAAGGTTCACCAGACTGATTCCTGGGATGTCAGGACTTTCATATGAAGAAAGACTGGATAGACTTGGCTTATACTCGCTAGAATTTAGAAGATTGAGGGGGGGTCTTATAGAAACTTACAAAATTCTTAAGGGGTTGGACAGGCTAGATGCAGGAAGATTGTTTCCGATGTTGGGGAAGTCCAGGACAAGGGGCCACAGTTTAAGGATAAAGGGGAAATCCTTTCGGACCGAGATGAGAAAAACATTTTTCACACAGAAAGTGGTGAATATCTGGAACTCTCTGCCACAGAAGGTAGTTGAGGCCAGTTCATTGGCTATATTTAAGAGGGAGTTAGATGTGGCCCTTGTGGCTAAAGGGATCAGGGGGTATGGAGAGAAGGCAGGTACAGGATACTGAGTTGGATGATCAGCCATGATCATATTGAATGGCGGTGCAGGCTCGAAGGGCCGAATGGCCTACTCCTGCACCTATTTTCTATGTTTCTATGAATGGCAGTTAATGTTATTAAAGTTCGGTAAAGAGTTCATGCTGCATTGTGTCAAATCAGACGAGGAAGTGTGGCTCCATGAGTTTACATTGGGATTCATTGGAGAGTAAATGGCCAGAGGCTGGAAGTCAGAATGGGATAGAGAATTAAATTTGAGATCACCTTTGCAGTGCATTATATCAAGAAGCAATGCAGAGAATAAAATGGGAATAGTGTAAATGGGTGCTTGCTGCTCAATGTAACTTAGTGGGCTGAAGAACCTTTTGCCATGCCATGTGACTCCGTGAGCCTATGACTAATAAGTGACAACAAATACATGAATTAAGGTTTGAGAAAGTTAGTCATGTCCTCTCCTGTTAAATTCTCATAACTTCATTAGTGGTAGGAGAAGAATGAGGCCATTCAGCCTATCAAGTCTATTCCGCCATTCAATCATGGCTGATCTATCTCTCCCTCCTAACTCCATTCTCCTGCCTTATCCCTATAATCCCTGACACCTGTAATATTCAAGAATCTATCTATCTCTGCCTTAAAAATATCCATAAACATGACCTCCACAGCCTCCTGTGGCAATGAATTCCTCAGATTCACCACCCTCTGACTAAATAAATTCCTCCTCATCTCCTTCTTAAAGGAATGCCCTTTAATTCTGAGGCTATTTCCTCTGATCCTGGACTCTCCCACTAGTGGAAACATCATTTGACTATTCGGTGAGTTTTAATGAGGTGCCCCCTCATCCTTCTAAACTCCAGCGGGTACAGGCCAAGTAATAACCCACTCATTCCTGGGATCATTCTTGTAAACTTCCTCTGGGTCCTCTCCAGAGACAGCACAACCTTCCTCAGATGTGGTGCCCAAACTTGCTCACAATATTCCAAATGCGGCCTGTCCAGCACTTTATGGAGCCTCAGTTGAACATTTTGAATTGTTCACTATGCCTTGGGCTGCTGCAAATTCTTGTGGAACCATTCTTGATCCTCAAAAAAGATCCCAAATTCATAGAATGATTTAGGAACCTGTCTGATTTCTCCACTCTGTAACCCAGCAACGTTGAAACCAATTGCACTGTTTATCCATCTGTGGTTCCAAGTTCAACCCAACTCAATGCAAACATAAGGTTTGAACCCAGCCCTTTACTAGTGTGTGCTGCATTCTGTAGATTAAATGGTGCATTCACCCACTTTACTGTACTCCACCTACCATCCCTTCATTTAGAAATATAGGTAGATTAATCAATAGCTAAGCAACTTCTTTGGTTTTGATTAGTCAGAAAAAAATGTGTAAGTGGTGAATTGGTATTTCCAGCACAATCTGCTTTGGAAATGGCTGATGGGGAGGAATGTAAATGCATTTTGATTATTTAATGAGATTTGAGGAAAAATGGAGGAAAAAAAGCTTTATATTTTGAATCCTACAACTATCCTTTATAGTCTGATTCCTACAGCTGCTCTGCATATGCTTCTGCATTCAGCCGATTAGCTTACACTTCAGTGCAGAAGCACATCTTTCACTTTCCATAACAGTCAGGCATGTAGGCGAGCCACTTATTACAGGAGTGGACTGGATCTTCCACGTCGCTAAAGGAGTGAATAAAGTCCAATGGGAGAGGATTTCTGCCCCTCCTCCCCCTTCCCGAATGCCTGTGGTCTGATAGTTTTGGCAAGCGCCCTGCCCTACACCTGCCAACCTGCCTGTGCGTGGTCACAGAATGGACGTGGAGGGGTCTTGGAACTGTTAGCTCCATACTGGTAGAACAAAACGTTTTTCTGATCCGTTTTTACACTGGACAATGCTATTTTGCAGAGATATAGGTTACAGCACATAAATAGGCTATTTGGCATGTTAGCATTTATCCTCCACAGAATGCTTCTCCACTCAAGGTGGTCCTATTAACATATCTTATTTAGTCTTTCCTCCCTCTTGTCCTCATCCAGCATCTCCCCCCCCCCCCCCCCCCCCCCCCCCAACTTAGTTCAATGCCATTTGAAAGGGCTCTCTCGCCACCCACACTTAATATGAGAAAACAGACATCTCTTACTAAGCACAATTATGCAATTGCATCATGCATATTGTACACACCTTGTCTCCTGTTAAATATCCTCACGTATACCTGGGCATGTGAGTTTAATATCCCGTCCTCATAATTTCCAGGGAGAAGTTCCAGGAGTGATGAGCACAGGCAGTCATCTGGCAACGTAGCTTCTATGGAAGTTTCCACTTCAATTTGTTTTCTGGCATGATTCCATCAGAACATCTAATTCAACAACATTTACTTGACACTGAAGCTTTTTAATGGATCTGGTGGAGGTACAAAGGTTTGCTTTGATTTGTGATTATTGTGCACTGAGCTGTACGAGTATTTCTTGCTTAGCATGTGTACTGCAGCCTCAGTAACTTGGCCGTTCTTTGTCCTGGTTTTCTACTGTTTGAATGGAATGGATTCCTCACAGATTCGTAGAGTTGCACAGCACGTAAAAAGCCCTTTGGCCCATCTTGTCCATGTTGCCATACTGACCTTGTCCAGTGTACCTGTATTTGTCCCGGATCCCTCTAAACCCTTCCTATCTATAGATGTGCCCAAATGTCTTTTAAAAATCATAGTTTTATAACTTCGTCTGGCAGCTCCTCTGATAGGGTCTATTGTGAGTGGAAAAGTTGCCCTGAGGTCCCTCTTAAATCTCTCCCATCCCTCTTTAAGCCTTAGCCCATCTAATTTTATCCAGAACATTCACCCCTATCCATGCTCCTCGTGATCTTGTACACCTCAATAAGATCACCCTTCAAAATTCTACGCTCTAAAGAAAACGTCTCAGCCGATTAAACCTCTTCCTGTAACTTAAACACTCAAGCCCAGGGGGTAACATTCTGCTGAATCTCTTTTGCACACTTTCCAACTTATTGGACTCCTTCCTATAGATGGGTGATTTAAATGGCACACAGTACTCCAAGTGTGATCCCATCAACAACTTGTATGGCTGCATCCTGATCGCTAAACCTTTGTACTCAATACCCTTTCCAATGAAGGTGAGCACGCTGGATGCCTTCTTCACCCCACTGTTCACCTGAATTGCCATTTGAAGAGTATGTGATGATCAAGACCATGATGTTACTTCTGCTTGTCAAGCAGATTGTAGCTTGATTCACCTTACATCAAGGTACATTGATGTACCTCAATGTAAGAGGTATTCTTACCTCTTACAGAACTTAGATTAAGTTACAGGCCTCAAGCTGCTATGTCCGTCCAGCAACGCACAGTGGTCATATCATTCTACTTGCTCCGGGTATCTTATGATGGAGGCAAGTTATTATCTTCACAAAGACTGTGATCACATGTACAACTGCTACTGTGGATGGACTTGTTCACAAGAGGTAGGTAGACGATGAAAGAACCAAATACCTGCCACACATGGTTCAGACACAAGTCCAGTCTGGCAGCTTTGTCCTTCAAAACTCAGCAAATTCAGTCACTGGTGGCAAAGGGGCCACTGAGGACATTCTGTTGCATTGCTGAATGTCTCCTTAAGGTGATAGCCAAAATGGAGACATTCAAATTCACAAGTTCACAATTCATAGCTTTAGTTTAAGTTTTAGAGATCCAGCGTGGAAACAGGCCCTTCGGCCCACTGAGTGCATACCAACCAGTGATCACCCATACACACTCGGGATCATTTACAGAAGCTAATTGACCTATAAACCTGCACGTCTTTCAAAAATGGGAGAAAACCGGAGCACCCGGAGAAAACCCGGGAGTTCCGCGATCACTGGGAGAATGTATAAACTTCAAACAGACAGCACATGTAGTCAGGATCGAACACAGGTTTCCAGCGGTGTAAGGCAGCAACTCTAAGGCTATTGTGGTGCTCTCAAAGTGTTGAATCATTCTAGAGGCTTTTTTTTTTAAACTGGTAAACAGACAAATTCCCCCCCAAAATTAAAAAACACATGAAATATCCTGCCTCAGTTCCTTCCTTCTTGACTGACCTGCTAAAAGCTGCACAAACTAAATACAAACACAAATACTTTACAGAGAATGAACTCAGGACAAAGCCTTAATCATGATTATCAAATAAGACTTCAGCTGATGTTTTGTCATAAAATCTGGCATTGAAATATGTAAGGAAATGTTAAATTAACTGAAATGCTTGCTTTTATGAACAGGTCGTTGGATTGAGAGAAGTAGAAGGGACCTTGATTTAATATTTCATTCATAAGATGGAATCTTCAACAGAGTAAAGGGCCTGTCCCACGAGCATGCGACTTCATGCGGCAAGCGCGACCTAACGTGGTCGCTCGAGCCTTACGGCTCGTGGGGCCGGTCCCACTTCCCGCGGACTTCGCTCGAACTTCATGTCACTCACTCGACCTCCGCGCGGCCCCCGCTTCTGGTTTGGTCGCGCTTGCCGCATGCAGTCGCATGCTCGTGGGACAGGCCCTTCTAGGTCGCGCTTGTCGCATGGAGTCGCATGCTCGTGGGACAGGCCCTTACCACTTCCTCAGCACCTGCACTGGAATAATATTTACACGTAGAGAGTGGGCCTTGAATATAATTAGGACAGCCTGGCCTTGGGCTGGTTCAGAGGCATTATTCTGATGGCTTTGCATGAAAGTATAGCAATCCAGGTTTTAACAAATTTCTGTTTGATTATGAGTTTAGGATGGAAAAACTAGATCAACAGCGATGTCTAAATTTTAAGTGCCTCAGCAGCCATTGCAACACTGAGCAGAACATGGCGATTTTCCTGCTCTTTACCATTATCAGGGTGCTTGTCCCAAGCGTTATCCCTTGTATCAGAGGAGACGTAGATGTGCAAGGTGGTTTGATGGTAATGACTACCATTGGTTGTGGCCTGGGTGGTTGGAATGTAGGCTGATGAATATGTACAAACTTCACTATTCTCACAGTGAGAATGGCATTGGGCATGTACTCTCTGGAGTTTTGAAGGATGAGGGGAGAACCTCATTGAAGCTTCCTGAATAGTGAAAGGCCTGGATAGAATGAATGCGGAGGGGATGTTTCCACTAGTGGGAGAGACTAGGACCAGAGGCCATAGCCTCAGAATAAAAGGACATATCTGTAGAAAGGAGACGAGGAGGAATTTCTTTAGTCAGAGGGTGTTGAACCTGTGGAATTCATTGCCACAAACAGCTGTGGAGGCAGTCAATGGATCATTTTAAGGCTGAGATTTACAATTTCTTGATTAGTACGTGTGTCAGGGGTTATGGGGAGAAGGCAGGAGAATGGGGTTGAGAGCAAAAGATAGATCAGCCATGATTGAATGGCGGAGTAGGCTTGATGGGCTGATAGGCCTATAACTAATGAACTTCCTGGCAGATGGATGAGAGACATGCTGGGTGACAATACAACACAACAAGAGACAGTAGACTCTTGTTTTCTACATTTCTTTGGAATTAATTAACTGCAGACACAGAGATGAATGGTTGTCCATCTTTGCATCTCCCATCCATCCCTCTAATAATGTCATCCAACAATATCCTGCCCTCTCCCAGTCCTCTTGTAGTCATCCATTGTGGTTTGTCACCTGCCAGGATTCAGCAGAAAGTAAAGAAACCTTTCACTCTGTCACTGGAAGCTTTGACCGGAGCAGAGGATTCATGCAAACTATTCCTGCTACTTACACTGGGATTTATAGGCTTGTAGAATTTTAAACCCTACATATTTCACTTCACCTTAAAATTCCTTGAGAGGAATAGGTACGAACGTTAACTTGAACTTCTTTACCTGATAGATAGCAAAACTTTGGAATAAATTATCAGGTAGTATAATCAAAACAAATGGATTTACTGAGCTCAAAACAGTCAGGTCCTTATGGGTACACAAGAGACTGCAGATGTTGGATTGTTGAGTAAATCACAAAGATTTACTGGAGAAATCCAGAGGGCCAGGCAGCTTCTGCAAAGGAATGGACATGCAACGGTTCGGGTCAGGACTGTTCTTCACTCCTTCTGGACTTTTACAATGAGCACAAAAATATTCATAATGATACCTGCATCTATACGTGTTTAGTAAGTAAGTAAGTAAGTAAGTTTTATTTATATAGCACATTTTAAGTCAACTCGCATTGACACCAAAGTGCTTTACATAAATTAAATAATAAGTTTCATTACAAACCATAGAAAAAGGTTAAAAAAAAAATGAATAAAATGGACACAACACATTATAGAGTTCAACACAAACGTCCCCCCACAGCAGAATCAAAACTTTCCACTGTGGGGAAAGGCACCAGAAAGTTAAGTCCTCTTCCTCTGTGGAACACCCGAGGTCGGGGTCCATTTGTGGCCGTGCAGCCAGTCCGATGATTTTCAGGGCCCTCTTGCCGTGAAGATGGAACTTCGGCGTCGGGTGAAACATTCCTCAGCGGCTTGGAAAAGTCTGGAGCGGCTGCCTCCTCCCCGGAGACCGGGGCACTCGTAGTCCTCAGGCCGCGCCGGTTGGAGCTCCGACCCCGGCGAACTCGAACTCGAACCCTGGCTCTGCGGTGCTCCAAATCCAGCGCCGCCCGCAGCCCCAGCTCCGCGACGTTGGGATCAATGGCCACAGCGCTCCGGAGCTTACCGCACGGCGACCCGGTATGGCATCGCCCGCCCCGTGTTGGTATCCCAGCGCTGCGCCACCACCGCCGAAGCTGTAGTCCCGGCCGGTCCCGACAGGAAACGCCGCTCCATTCTCGATGGTAGGCCGCGAGGACGGGGCGAAGAAGCAGCTTGGAGGGATGCTGCCTCTCCGACCAGGTAGGTGACTAAGAAATAAGTTTAGTTTAGTTTAGAGATACAGTGAGGAAACATGCCCTTTTGGCCCACCGAGTCCGCAACAACCAATAATCCCCTCACTTTAACACCATCCTGCACACACTAGGGACAATTTACACCAAGCCAATTAACCGACAAACCTGTACATCTTTGGAGTGTGGGAGAAAACTAAAGATCTCAGAGAAAACTCATGCGTTCATGGGGAGAATGTACAAACTCCGTACAGACAGCATCTGTAGTCAGGATTGAACCCGGGTCTCTGGCACTGCAAGTGCTGTAAGGTAGAAAACTCTACCGCTGCACCACCATGCCGCATGGTAGAGAAACAAAGAAACATTTCCCATCCGAGAATTCATAGTTATCTATGGTGATCAGGGGTGGGCAAATGACGTTTGGTGCCATGGATCTTTTCAGCCTAGATTAGTTCAATTTTATCAGTGTGTCCCATTTTCATTCCCTTTATAAGCAGATAGGAGAACTGAATGGAAGGGTATACTTTGTGACCTTGAAAATAGATTAATGTCACCATGCCATTAAGTGGGTCACAAATCCTAATTTGCTTTTCCTCAGTCATATTAAATTCTCTCATTAGCATTTTAAGCTTACTCTTAAAGATAACTGTACAAAAATGACAACTTTAGATTGTTAATAGCTTTCAGAGCAGATATCAGTGATGGCAAATTATTGAAGGACGGCTTCTTAAATTGTTAACACACTGAGATTAATTCACCTTCAGGGCTGCATTGACAGAAACAATACTGTGGCCTCATTGGTATCTATTGATTAAGAATTAAGTGTGAAGGATAAACATAGCCAATGTATAGCAGTTATTTTCTGTTGGTGATCACCAGCAATGGTAATGAATGGACACATTTTCCTGGAGCTTTTCCTGTTCTGCTGATGTACCCAATGAGTTCTGGTTTAACAGACCCTTCTCTATTTAATTCAGAAAGATCCCACAGTACTTTAATGGGATTTACACTAAATGTGCACCGATGAGACACCAGCGTCTAAAGAAATACATCGCTGTACTCTTCTGAAAACTCAGCTCCCACTTCTCCCATTTTTTTCAACACCATGTGCTATTCCTCCGACAGGCCACTCATTTTCTCCTTTATCTATTTTGTGCTATCACTGACTGTGATCAAACGAGATAAAGGTAATGGGTACCCCCATCGCTACCCATTTCTATGACCGTCCCAAATCAGTCAGTATTTCTGATAGGAACGGTCTATGACCTAAAATGTTAGCTCTATTTCTCTTTCACCAAATGCTATCTAGCCTGCTGACTGTTTCCTGCGTTTTTCAGTTTTTGTTTCGTTATATTGGGTAACCCTGGCAGAGGAGTTGACGGTGATACATTCTTAATGCTTAAGAAGATGTATACCATTAATGCTAAATGACAGGGTAGTTTGTTGTGAGGGGATGGGAGAGGAAACCACTGGGCATGAGGCTCGATATTTTGTGACTACTGCTGCCAAGGGTACTGGAAGCACAACAAGCACTTTCAATTCCATTTATACACCAGAAACTCTTGGCTTAGGAAGTCTCCATTCCTACCCTATTCATTTCTTGCATCAACATTATGTTATTCAGCAACGAATTCATGCTGTGCTGGCCAGTTCAGATTTCTTCTTTCTCTGTTTGTTGCCATCACCAGTTGCAACTCTGATCACTCTTACACTTGGCATAAAGGAGTTTGATCTGAAAGAGTCTCCAAGAAACTCATGCTCAGGAACATGTTATAGCTGGGGTAGTTAGGATGAGTGGTTGCCCCAGTGGTATTAGAAGGATGGCTAGGGCAGGATTCTGCTGGCCTGGCCTTGCCATATAAGGACACTGGGTTACTATTGTTGTGTCAGCATGTTCCACTTTATTCACTTTGGGTACTTCCTGTTTATTTTCTTGTCTACAATCAAGAAGGTACCAAAGCTTGCTTTCATAGTTCAGTAACCATCTCTGGTTGAGGCATTTTCCATATAATTCAAACTGAAACCCTTCGCACTTGAGATTCATGCACGGAACTGGATTTAAGGCCGGATCCTAAGGTAAAAGAGGTAATTATAACTGACTGATCAAGACCACAGCTAATCCGCTGAGTAATCAACAGCCCTTCAACTATCTTTTATAAAGTAATTCAATCTTTGGTTGTGATCCCAATGTTGGCTCTCAAACCACATCTAATAGGTATTTTATGTTTCAAAACAGGGTGTGGCACAGAGTATTGTTAGTTAGTTAAGCTATTTTGTAACAAAGCAAACATTTACCACTGTTGCAATAAGTACCTAATGAAAGTCAAGGATCTCAGCAGAATGTTTCCAACTTGTTATTTGTAACATAATACTTGCTGATAAGGTGACTGTAATGATAGACAGGGTTCCATTCGAAAAATAGAACAGTTTTTGAATTTACGAGAGAGATCATATATCATGAATTTGATTGAATTTTTGAAGAGGTGACAAAGAAGGTTGGAACGCAGGACCATAAACACTGTCTTCATGGACTCTAGCAAGGCCTTTGATAAAGGTTCTGCAGGGTAGGCAGTACTGGAAGGTTAGATCACAGCGGATCCAGGGAGGGCTACGGAACTAACTGGATACATAAATGGCTGTATCGTAGGAAGCAGACAGAGGGGTGGAAGGTACACAAAAATGCCGGAGAAACTCAGCGGGTGCAGCAGCATCTATGGAGCGAAGTATATAAGCAACGTTTCGGGCCAAAACCCTTCTTCAGACTGATAGGGGGTGGCGGGGAGAAGGAATGAAAAAGTATGAGGAGGAGCCCGAGGGCTGAGGGATGGGAGGAGACAGCCCGAGGGCTGGGGAAGGGGAGGAGACAGCAAGGGCTAACAAAATTGGGAGAATTCAATGTTCATGCCCGCAGGATGCAGACTCCCCAAGCGGAATATGAGGTGCTGTTCCTCCAATTTCCGGTGTTGCTCACTCTGACCATGGAGGAGACCCAGGACAGAGAGGTCGGACGGGGAATGGGAGGGGGAGTTGAAGTGTTGAGCCATCGGGAGGTCAGGTATGTTCTTGCAGACCGAGCGAAGGTGTTCGGCGAAACGATCGCCCAACCTCCGCGTAGTCTCACCGATGTAGATCAGCTGACATCTAGAGCAGCGGATGCAGTAGATGAGGTTGGAGGAGATACAGGTGAACCTCTGTCGCACCTGGAACGACTGCTTGGGTCCTTGAATGGAGTCGAGGGGGGAGGTAAAGGGACAGGTGTTGCATTTCTTGCGGTTGCAACGGAAAGTGCCTGGGGAGCGGATGGAAGGTTGTTGTTCTGACTGGAGGCTTGTGAGTAGCAGTGTGCCTCAGGGATAGGTGCTGTCCTAGTCACATATATCAACAATTTATATGAGCATGTATGAGGCATGATTAGCAAATTTGTGGATAACAGTAAAATAAGTTGAATTACAAATAATGAAGAAATGATTAGAACGGGTGTCAAGGGTTATGAGGAGAAGGCAAGAGAATGGGGTTAGGAGGGAGAGATAGATCATCCTTGATTGAATGGCAGGGTAGACTTGCAGGTCCTCTACACCTCCATCCCCCCACCAGGAAGGCCTTCTAGCCCTCCGTTTCTTCCCACACCACAGAACCATCTAATTTCTCTCTACTAATACTCTACTCCGCCTAGCGGAGCTGATCCTCACCCTCAACAACTTCTCCTTTGACTCCTCCCACTTCCCCCAAGTCCAAGTCAAGTCACTTTTATTTCTATATCACATTTAAAAAACAACTCTCGTTGACCAAAGTGCTTTACATTGGTGGAGATACTAACGTTATACAACAGTGTTTCATAGATTAAGTACATACATAAATATATACATATAGCCCTCCCTCAGAGGACGTCAAGAAAGGCTTGAGATTAAAGATGAGTTTTAAGTCTCGACTTAAAAGAGTCGATGGAGGGGGCAGTTCTGATGGGAAGAGGGATGCTGTTCCACAGTCTAGGAGCTGCAACCGCAAAGACGCGGTTGCCCCTGAGCTTATGCCTAGACCGCGGGATGTTCAGTAACCCCAAGTCAGCCGATCTGAGGGACCTGGAGGTGGTGTGGTGAGTGAGCAGACTTTTGATGTAGGTGGGGGAAAGCCCGTTAAGGGCTTTGTAAACATAAAGAAGGATCTTGAAATTTATTCGGAACCGCACAGGGAGCCAGTGGCCAGAATCGGGGTGATGTGGTCCCTTTTTCAGGTGCCCGTCAGGAGTCTCGCTGCGGCGTTTTGGACCAGTTGCAGGAGGGACAGGGAAGATCGGCTGATGCCAGTGTAAAGGGAGTTGCAGTAATCGAGGCGGGAGATAAATGAGTGGATGATCTTTTCGAGGTCGTCAAACTGGAGGAATTGTTTTATTTTAGTATCGTCCGAAGCTGGAAAAAGCTAGCTCTTACCACGGCATTGACTTGTTTGTCAAATTTCAATGCTGAGTTAAATATCATGCCAAAGTTTTTGACGTGAGGTTTGAGTAATGGGGTAAGGCTTCCAAGGCTGCCTGCTATCATTTTGATTGAGTCCAAGGGGCCGAGAAGGATGACCTCAGTCTTACTCTCGTTTAGTTGGAGGAAGTTCTGGGACATCCAACACTTTATATCTTCGAGACAGTGGATATGGTTAAGTAGATTCAGGGGGAGATAGAGTTGTGTATCGTCTGCATAGCAATGGAAGGAGATGCCGTGCCTTTGAATGACTTGGCCTAAGGGGAGCATATACAGGGAGAAGAGAATGGGGCCAAGGATGGAACCTTGTGGAACCCTGCAGCAGAGACTAGCTGGGGAGGAGAAATAGTTGCCTATGTTAGTAGAGAAACTCCTACCTTTGAGGTAGGAGATGAACCAGCTCAGGGCGGTGCCATCAATACCACCCCGTACCGGAGACGGTCAATAAGGATGGTGTGGTCGACAGTGTCAAATGCTGCGCTGAGGTCAAGAAGGAGCAGGATTGCACAGTCGCCGTTGTCAACGGTGAGAAGTAGATCATTATGTACCTTCAACAAGGCAGACTCTGTGCTGTTGTGGGCCCTGAAACCTGATTGGAAAGTTTCCAAGATAGTATTTTGGTGAGGGTAAGGCATAAGTTGACTCAAAATTACCATTTCAAGGATTTTTGAAAGGAAAGGCAGTTTTGAAATATGTCTGCAGTTGCTTGGCAAGGTGGGGTCGAGGTTAGGTTTTTTCAGGAGGGGCTGGACCACCGCATGCTTGAAGCAGGTAGGTACAGTGCCAGTGGCCAGAGAACTGTTGAAGATGGCGAGGATGCTGGGACCGGCTATTGTAATGACATCCTTCAGAAGGGCAGAGGGGACAACGTCGAGGGGGCAGGTAGTAGGTTTCATGGTGGTGACCAGTTTTACAAGGGAGGGTAGAGTAACGGGTTGGAAACAGTCTAATTTTGAAGAACAGACCAATGAGACAGCCAGGTCACGGATGGGTGGGGAAATATTAGATCTGATGTTCTTAACTTTGCTGGTGAAAAATGTAGTAAATTCCTCGCACTTAGCAGGGGACCCAGTTAAGCTGGTGCTGGGGGCAGGACATATGATAGAGGTGATGGTACTAAAAAGGACCTTGTAGTTATGAGCTTTTTTGGAAATAAGGGTGGAAAAGTATTTTTTTTCTTGCAGATTTTACTGCTTCCTGCTATTTGTGAAGATTGTTTCTCAGAAGTTCAAAGGAAATTTGAAGCTTATCAGATTTGTACTTCCGTTCTGATTTTCAGCAATCCAAGGCTATGGGCACCCGCTTGGGCCACAGCTATGCCTGCCTCTTTGTACGGTACGTTGAATAATCCCCGAACTCTATCTCCGTTACATCGGAGCCTGCGATTCCTTGCCTGCTCCAACTGCGGCCTGCTGATTTCAACATCGAGGAGCTTGCAGTCTCGGGTAGAGACTGATGTCGGGAAGCTCCATAGTCGCAAGAGGTTCGACTGAACCTGACCCGGAGTCCGATCGCCTGAAGTGGGGGACCTGAGATCCCCCCCCGACAGCGGGAGCCAAGATTGTCCCATCAACGGAAGGCTCGAGGCCGCCAACTGCGGAAGAACAAAGAAGGGAAGAGATTTAACATTTTTTCGCCTTCCATTAGTGAGGAATGTGGAGGAGTCGCTGTGGTGAATATTTATGTTAAAATGTATTTTGTGTGTTTTGTTGCTTTTTATTAGTATGACTGTATGGCAAATCAAATTCCTCATATGTTGCAAAACATACTTGCCTAATAAAGTATGATTATGATTATGAAAATGTAAACCAAACTATGTCCCATATTTATAGTGCAAGTCACATTGTGAACTACAATATAATGTCTGTTTATGGTTATAAAGAATATCAATCAAATGATTAGGGCTGATTGAAAGATACAGCACGGAAACAGGCCCTTTGACCCGCTAAGACCTGGTTTGTTGCACTTGCAGGAAGTGGTTGCATTGTATGCACACTGATAACATTGAGGTTGGATATGTATTATTGCACATGTATTGATAACATTTGTTGTTTTGGAATTCATTGCACTAACACAGGTCCCTACAGCCCAAGGTCAAATACGATAACAGATCACAGTAAAACTTCTCACCTCTGTAACTTAATATCACAAGAAACTAACATTTTAAGTGAAAGGGAACATTGAATGTGCAAGTTGGTTAAAAGTGAACAATGTCTTTTGTTAATTCCCATGACAGAAGCAGTTGAAACCTAATAGAGATCCTTCGAATTTAAACTCAAATTGCACAATGTTTACCACTGGATAGCTTAATGGAGTGCTTTATTCTTTGATGCAGAAACATGTGTAGCAAGTGAAAGGTAATTGAAGTGGAAGCTTCTTTTCATTTCATAAGCAGAGAATTGTCGCAGTTACATTTCAAAATGCCTTCAACAATATGTGGGACAGAAACTGGTCGAGTCAAAAACTGGACTGTTGCCTTGGGCACCAGAACTGCATTGACGGGCAAATAATTAGGCACAAACAAGTTGATCTGATTTATGGGCTTGTTCAGTTCACAAAATCAAAGTAATCAACATTTGTCCTTGTGCTTCTGTTGCCACATTCATAATTAGACGTGTTGATGTGACGTCAATTTTCACAACATTATTCAAAAGAGAAGTGCATTTCTGGAAAGCTGAGAAGGTCTTTGTAGACTGGTAGATCTGTTATTCACAAATTATTAGTACTGGTGCAGTAAGCCTTCACGGCAATTGAACCTGATGTTTAATTTTAATTTCTGTCACATCAAAGCGTCAAGATCATTACTTCCTGGAGTGGCAGCATAGGAATCCCACGCATTACAAAAGCAAGCTTGGAAACTATTACACCCATTTCCAATGTCAAAGATGCAGCTGAAAATATAATCCTGTTTTCTTTTGCCCCTTACAGAGCCTCTAGAATTTCCCTTCCTTTGTTTTAATATTTAGAAAGGCAAAAATAAAGAAGTAGCATTAAAGAATACAAGAACAGATAAATAAAACTAAAGCAAAACATTCCAGAGCAGAGTGAACAACGACATGCACATTCCTGCTGAAAAAGTAAATTATCTAATGCCGATTAGTTCACTGAAATGGGTTTGGGTTTATGTGTGATAACATCCAATTCCCGACCGTCTAGTTCCACCCCACCGTCTAGTTCCACCCCAGTGCTTTGAGCATTGCCTTGAAATTATTCACCTTAGCCTGTCTGAAACAATTTGCAATAATTTACCATTCTACTAGCCATCATCTCAATGACACCATTCTCTGGCTGTGCTCCTTTAGGAGTATGGGGGTGTAAATCAGGTGAAACTATCCTGGAAATTAGTGTTGTCGGTCATTCCCAGGGCAAATAGTTCTTTAGGGTGCAGCACTGGATTACAGACCCTCTAAGGGAAGTCCCTGTGTAATTTTGATTCTTTGTCCACAATTCCCTGAGAGCATTTCACAACATGACAGAGAATTTCCATTGTTGAAATCACCTTCCCATCTCACTCCTTACCATCACCGTTGAACATGATGAAACTTACACAGAGTGGTTAGAATCCAAAGTCTTTTATTAGCAACTCTACAGAGGTAACTTAATCTCAGCATGCATAACTAGTCTAAGAGAGAGAGAGAGAGAGAGAGAGAGAGAGAGAGGGAGAGGGAGAGGGAGAGGGCGAGGGAGAGGGAGAGGGAGAGGGAGAGGGAGAGGGAGAGGGAGAGGGAGAGGGAGAGGGAGAGGGAGAGGGAGAGGGAGAGGGAGAGGGAGAGGGAGAGGGAGAGAGGGAGAGAGAGAGCTCTCACATAAACCTGTGGGCGGAGCCACGGGTATGAGTGACACCAGTTTACAATCACCTGGTCACATTCTGACCCTCCGATCTCATTCCCCTTTAATCCCACTCTCACCCCCTTCATCCCTTCATCCCTCTCTTAATCTCACTCCCAATCCCCCTCATCTCACTTCTGACCCTATCCCAACATCATTTCCAATGCTCCACTCACTCTCACTCTCCTAGCACCATGACCTCAATGGAAACCCTACCCTGAGTTGCCAATCTTCTGATCCCACTCGCCCGCCTCCCAAATCTCACTTGCGGCGCACACCCCAATCTCACTCGTAAACCTCTGACCAATCTTCCTCGTCTTTCCCCGATCCTTCCAATCTCATTCTTCACTCTTCCCTGATTTCACTGCCAACCTCTGTTCTCTCTGCCAACCTTCTGATCGCATTGCTGATCTATTCCCAATGCCACTCCCAACATGCCAAACCCACTCATGACTTACCCTCACATTGTGGGCGGCGCGACTCTCGTCAGCAGCGGCCTCTGCAGTCCGTCTGTGTTTTTATTATTTTATGTCTATGTTTTTATGTAGTTTTTGTTATTTTTTGTTGGGGTATGTGTGTGGGGGGGTGGGGGTGGGGTGGGAGGGAGGGGGTAACTTTTAAATCTCTCCCTGCACGGGAGACCCGACCTTTTCTTTGTCGGGTCTCCGTTGTCGTTGGGGCTGCAACGAGGAGCGGCCTCCAACAGGAAGACCGGGGGCTCTGGTGCTGACTACTCACCTCACCGTCGCGGAGCTGGCCGAGTCCAGAGCGGGTGGAGCAGTGGTGGAGCGCTGCTGCGGCCCGACCTCCGGAGCTTCGGAGGCTGCAACTGCGGGTCTGGCGGACGGCGGCACCGGGAGCCCGCGGGTCCCTGCTGGGAGACCGCTTTTCAGGGCTCCCGCAACGGCGACTTCTCCCGCCCGAGTTGCGGGGTTGAAGAGCTCCTGGAGCAGGGCCTTACATCATCGCCCCGCGCGGCTTGGAATGGCCGCGGGACTCTGTGAGCGCACGCCAGGGGCTCTAACATCAAGAACCCGGTGTGCGACCTTGCATCACCCGGCGTGGCTTTAATGGCCGCGGGACAATCGCCATCGCCAGCTGGGGGCTTTGACTTTGACTCTGACATCGGGGGGGGGGGAGTGCAGTGGAGAGATAAGTTTTTTGGCCTTCCATCACAGCAATGTGATGGATGTTTATGTAAATTATGTTGTGTCTTAGGTCTATTTGTTTGTAATGTATGGCTGCAGAAACGTCATTTCGTTTGGACCTCAAGGGGTCCAAATGACAAATAAATTGTATCGTATCGTATCGTATCGTATCCAGCCCAGCAATCATACTCACAATACCCACCACCCCAAACGTTTACTCCTGAGTCTCTTAATCTTGAAGCCATGCTTGGCAAAGTTTCTGGAATATTTCTGAGGATGTACCAAGTCAAGAGGAAGGGGAGAGCAAGTAGATACAGTGCACTTGGACTTTCAGAAGGCTTTCGATGAAGTACAAGCATTAGAGATTGGGTGTGAGATAGAGAGTATGAGCTGTGAGGAGCAGAGTTGGTGAGGGCTCGAGACCAAGGTAGGGAGGGACAGCTGTGAGCAAAATGGAGAGCGGGGAGGAGTTGACAGGAGGAATATCGAGGGATCTGATGCAAGATTGCAGTAGTTCAGGAATTAGATAGGGAAAGGGTACAGAGTGAGATCAGAGATGTGACAGTAAGATCAAGGTCTGATACTGGCCATCCATCCCATTAATTTCACCTGACACCATTTCCCTGCTATTACTGATTTTATTCAGTTCATCCCACTCATAGTTTTTACAGCAACAAGAATAATGCAGAGAAAAGATCTTTGTTTATTCTTACTACATCCATTTTTTGTTTTGCTGGTCCTTATGCTACATATCATTTCAACTAATGGGCCTGTCCCACTTAGCGATTTTTTAGGCAACTGTCGGCAACTGTGATTGTCGCCAAAAAACCGGCGACAACCTACGTCATCCTGGCGACAACCTACGACAGCACCTACGTCAGGAGAAGCCAAGCTACGCTCATTGGCGTCAAACCCACTGTCGCCGAAACATAGAAACATAGAAACATAGAAACATAAAAAATAGGTGCAGGAGTAGGACATTCGGCCCTTCGAGCCTGCACCGCCATTCGATATGATCATGCCTGATCATCCAACTCAGTATCCCATCCCTGCCTTCTCTCCATACCCCCTGATCCCTTTAGCCACAAGGGCCACATCTAACTCCCTCTTAAATATAGCCAATGAACTGGCCTCAACTACCTTCTGTGGCAGAGAATTCCACAGATTCACCACTCTCTGTGTAAAAAATGATTTTCTCATCTCGGTCCTAAAAGACTTCCCTCTTATCCTTAAACTGTGACCCCTAGTTCTGGACTTCCTCAACATCGGGAATAATCTTCCTGCATCTAGCCTGTCCAACCCCTTAAGAATTTTGTAATTTTTTATAAGATCCCCCTTCAATCTTCTAAATTCTAGCATGTACAAGCCGAGTCTATCCAGTCTTTCTTCATATGAAAGTCCTGCCATCCCAGGAATCAGTCTGGTGAACCTTCTCTGTACTCCCTCTACGGCAAGAATGTCTTCAGCATGTTGAAAATTTAGTGGCGACCAGAAAGATGCTGCGTCTTTTTGCGTGACTGAGGAGACTACTCCCGGCGACCACCAGCGAACATGTGGCGACAAGCTAGTGGCCTGTAGTTGCCTAGAAAATCGCCTAAATGGACAAGCCCATAAGAAAAGCCATTTGCTTTTTGTAATGTATGTAGAAATATTAATATGAACTATGTTTAATTTTATTCTTATGTTTCCCTTAAGATAGTCAAAGAATCTTAAATTGAGAAAAGATTCTATTTGGCCTCTTTGGCCCAATTTGCCCACAACATGCCCCATCTACACTAGTCCCACCTGCCTGCTTTTGTCCCATATCCCTTTAAACCTGTCCTATCCATATACCTGTCCAAATGTTTCTTAAACGTTGCGATAGTACCTGCCTCAATTACCTCCTGCGACAGTTTGTTCTATAAAGCCACCACCCTTTGTGTGAAAATGTTACCCCTCAGATTCCTATTAAATCTTTCCCCTGTTTATTTGGTAAAACATTTTTGTTCAGATCAATTTCTTAGAAGCATACAATCAGCACAGGAAAATATCAGAAGGATTTAGTAATTAATAATACTTCTTATTAGTAACGAAATGACCTTGGGTACATTTAACAATTTCCATATTGAAGGACTAAGTTTAAACAAAGTGAATTTGGAAACTCCTTTTTTTCCATCAACAAAATCTGCATCGCATTATACCCCATCTCCTCCCTGAAGGAAGGTAAATCTGGAAATAGAATGGGAGAGAACAAAAAGAAAAGTAACGAAATGTTACTGGGCAGAAGCAACACAGAAGCAAATCTGGAGAGGAAGAAGTAGAAGAAATAGAAGAATCAGTAGCACATGAGCTGAAAGACCGATCATGTTCCTTGATTTGCCGGGGATAATTTTGACAATAGTATAAAACAGGTGATCATAGTTTAACTGTCAACATTAATTCAGGAAGATGTATTACGGCAGACAAAACATTGGTTTCATACTGTCTTCCATTTCAAGATGATTAACTCCAGGCTTGTTTAGGTTTATTATTGTCATGTGTACCAAGGTACAGTGAATAGCTTTGTTTTGTATGCTATCCACACTGATCAGATGCACCAGACATAAACATAATCAAATCAAAATAGGCAGAGCAAAGGGGAAGACAAATGATATATGCCTGAAAGGCAGGTCCGTGTGACATGTGTCAGAATATTAACCAGTACTTCTTAAAGCCACAGTGGCACTAATACCCGTTAATTGTCACAGATTCTCAAATTCTATGAAAAATGCAACTTTCTGTATCTGCTGCAAATGACGGCTTAATGAGGCCTGGCCAACCTGGGCCAAATGTTTTATTGTTAGGGTTCAAGTCAGTTCTTCAAAAGACTTTGTTCCAACCTCCACATATGGCTCTTCTCTCTCAGTATACTTTGCCTGTACAATAGCAGACACAATCAACATTTCAGAGCAAGAAGCTTTTCCAAAGTAGAATAAAAGGGAAGTAGAAAATGGATATTAGCTCAGACAGCTTGGGTAAATGTACATTAGTACCCACAGTGTATGCTTAACCAACACAATATGATTGATTTGATCAACCAGTATAAATGATTACTTTAATGTCAGGCTATTCTGGGCAATTCCTTTGGGGATTGGGTTGCTGAGTGCTTCCTGCCTCTTCAGACTGCTGATTGATCAACTGCTTTTCTTTCGCTGTCTTTTTCTATTTAGTTAAATCCTATGAGCACCAATGATTTTAGCCTAGTAGGTCCATTCTGCGCTCTCTGCACAGAGCACTGGTATGTAGACCATCTGGTCAAACTATTGGCTAGCACTGAACAGTGTCCCATTCAGAATGGCAGTTGGGAATTACATTGATGGGAGTAAATCAATGACACTAAATTAGTTTGACTAAATAAATGGAGAGTGTAAAGAGAATAAAAGCTGTTGGTTAATTGTCTGTCCAGAGTCTGACAGCACTGTAGGCCATCCTCAGAGACTAACAAGAGGCAGATCAGTGCAACTAACTCGTGCTGATCAGAATAACCACAAGAGAAGCCACTCCATTGCCTTTTCTACTAATAAACCTAGTGAAAAATCAAAAATATTTGCTGAATGCTGAAACACTAAAATAAACCTAGAAAATGTATATATCTTTAAAAAAATTGACCTAATTATTGAAGGTACACAAAAATGCTGGAGAAACTCAGCGGGTGCAGCAGCATCTATGGTACTCCCGGTGGCTCAGCACTTCAACTCCCCCTCCCATTCCCAATCCGACCTCTCTGTCCTGGGTCTCCTCCATTGTCAGAGTGAGCAACACCGGAAATTGGAGGAATAGCACCTCATATTCCGCCTGGGTTGCTTGCGTCCGGATGGCATGAACGTTGAATTCTCCCAGTTTTGCTAGCCCTTGCTGTCTCCTCCCCTTCCTTAACCCTCGAGCTGTCTCCTCCCATCCCCCCCGCCCTCGGGCTCCTCCTCCTCCCTTTTTCCTTCCTTCTTCCCCCCACCCCCCATCAGTCTGAAGAAGGGTTTCGGCCCGAAACATCGCCTATTTCCTTCGCTCCATAGATGCTGCTGCACCCGCTGAGTTTCTCCAGCATTTTTGTGTACCTTCGATCTTCCAGCATCTGCAGTTCCTTCTTGACCTAATTATTGAGGCAGGACGTGACTTCTCCAGTACAAAGTCACGTTGATGAACCCCAATTAGCCTCCGTCTTTGCAGAACTTCTATCTTACAATTTTCTCCAATAATATCCCTACCATCGACATAAGGCTCAAGGGGCCTATAAACTGGCTTCTCTCTGCCACCCTTAAGTAAAGGATAAACAATAGCTATCGTTTAGTCTTATGGTACCTCTCCTGCGGCTGAAGATGATGCAGAAAATCTCTGTCAGCGCCCTGGCAATCTCCTTCTTCGTTTCCCATAACATTAGGGGATAGATTACTAGTTTACAATAATTGATAATTTATTGTTTTCTGTATTACAATAATAACAGGTTATGCATTTTTTGCAGATTTAGAAACGGCAAGCTGTGAACAGAGTTTTTGGAAGTGAGAATGCTACTGCCAACAATACAGCCCAAAAGTCCTGAAGTCATCTTTTCAAATCTGTGTAAAATGGGAGAGCAACAGAGAGATGTTTTATTTAGCTTGGAAACCTCCAGACAAAATTGCCGAATGTTTTGTTAGGTGCAAGGAAAGTTTATTAGGTGGGTCTTAATAAAATGAGACAAAAATTGTCACACATTATATGACATTGTCTTGATTAACATGACCTTGAAAGCCTTTTAAACTGTAAATCAGGGAACAAGCGAGAGTCTCTTTTTTCACACAGAAATGATAATCATCCCGTTAGCGATAAAATGGCTAATGATAAGCCATATATTCCCAGTTTATCAAAATCGATGAGAGATCAAAACAAGAGAATGAAAACTTCAAATAAATCAGTGAACCTCCTTAAACACATTAGCCAGCAACTGTCCAAAGGTGTGATTAAACTTCTTTAATACATCAAGCTTTTATATGGACTTTCCTGATTTATCCACCATCATAGTTTCTCTTCTTCCAGCAAGGCCAATAAAGATTAGACAAGAACTGCACCGACCGTTAGCTGTAACAATGCTTAATAGGAGGATGACATATGGATACATGAGGCACGTTAATGTTATGTTAGGCTACCTTGATCTGGGATCCTCTGGATTGCTAATGTGTCTGGTACATATAGTCTGTAGCTTTGGTGATGAAATCATAGCAAAGATCTGTAAACCCAGCTGCAATTGCCTCTGTAATTGTTAATAGTACCACTAACATAGTATACCTTGAAATATAAACAGACAGGAATTGCTGTCAGCAAATGAGAGGGTCCCATCTGCCGCAATAAGTGCACAACTTTCTTTTGTTCCTTGGAATGCAAATAACTTTGAGCAGAGGTACATCTTCTGGATCTTAAACAGGTTGTGCTGCAGTAACAGAGATTAGTATGTTGAGTAAGGAGATCCTTGGTGCCTCGACCACTTAGGAACATAGACATGGAAAACATAGAAAGGTGCAGGAGCAGACCATTCGGCCCTTCGAGCCAGCAACGTCATTCAATATGATCATGGCTGATCATCCAAAATCAGTACCCCTTATCCCTTGATTCCGTTAACCCTAAGAGCTAAATCTAACTCTCTCTTGAAAACGTCCAGTGAATTGCTCTCCACTGCCTTCTGTGGCAGAGAATTCCACAGATTCACAAATCTCTGGGTGAAAAAGTTTTTCCTCATCTCAGTCCTAAATGGACTACCCCTTATTCTTAAACTGTGACCCCTGGTTCTGGACTTCCCCAACATGGGGGACATTTTTCCTGCATCTAGCTTGTCCAATCCCCGAAGAATCTCATCTGTTTCTATGATTGCCTTTCATCCTTCTAAATTCCAGCGAATACAAGCCCAGTCGATCCATTCTTTCATCATATGGCAATCTCGTCATCCCAAGAATTAACCTGGTGAACCTACTCTGCACTCCCTCAATAGCAATAATCCCCTTCCTCAAATTAGGAGACCAAAACTGCACACAATACTCCAGGTGCAGTCTCACCAGGGCCCTGCACAACTGCAGTAGGACCTCCTTGCTCCTAAACTCAAATCCTCTCGCAATGAAGGCCAACATGTCATTAGCTTTCTTCACTGCCTCCTTTACCTGCATGCTTACTTTCAGTGAATGATGTACAAGCATACCCAGGTCTCGTTACACCTCCCCTTTTCCTAATCCGACACCATTCAGATAATAATCTGCCTTCCTTTTCTTGCCACCAAAGTGCATAACCTCACATTTATCCCCATTATACTGCATCGGCCATGCATCTGCCCACTCATCCAAGTCACCCTGCTCCTCGCAGCTCACACTGCCACCCAGCTTGGTGTCATCTGCAAACTTGGAGGTGTTTCTACCTGATGTCAAGAACTGGCTGACAGCACTGGATACAGGGCCAGTCAGAATCAAGACTGTAGTACTATCACTTGGCACTAAAGCCCGCTTACTCCACATTTGAGAGGTTCTCAGTAGGCTGACTGGGGTGAGCTGGATATAGGCAATTACACTGCCCCTCATGTGTGATGGTTGCCAGAGCTCTTGGCATGCAGAGGCAGGTGATCAACATGATCACCTGCCCGGGCCCGGGGAGCCGTTGGTGAGAGGAGGAGTTGCCTGGAGCTGTAAGTATAAAAACAGCGCGGGGCTTGCGTTTACAGAGGCCCGGGGAGCCGTTGGTGAGAGGAGGAGTTGCCTGGAGCTGTAAGTATAAAAACAGCGCGGGGCTTGCGTTTACAGAGGCCCGGGGAGCCGTTGGTGAGAGGAGGAGTTGCCTGGAGCTGTAAGTGTAAAAACAGCGCGGGGTTTGCGTTTACAGAGGCCCGGGGAGCCGTTGGTGAGAGGAGGAGTTGCCTGGAGCTGTAAGTATAAAAACAGCGCGGGGCTTGCGTTTACAGAGGCCCGGGGAGCTGTTGGTGAGAGGAGGAGTTGCCTGGAGCTGTGAGGAACCCAAATCTGTAACGTTCCATCTCACTTCCAGAGAAGGATTCTGGTGGAAGCCTCTGATTGGTGGAAGAGGATCAGAGGAAGCAGCTGATTGGCTTGTATCCCGGGTAAGGCTTTATTGTATTCGGATAAGGGGGAGAATGAGGGCCAGGGCAGTTTACTGTTCTGGATGTCAGATGTGGGAGGTAATGGAGTCTGAGTGCTCTCCAGACGTCCACATCTGCGCCAGGTGCGTCGAGATGGGGCTCCTAAGGGACCGCGTTAGGAACCTGGAGCAGCAACTCGATGACCTCTGTCTGCTCAGGGAGAGCGAGGAGGTCATAGAAAGGAGTTACAGGGAGGTGGTCACTCCAAGACCACGGGAGACAGAAAACTGGGTCACAGTTAGGAAGGGCAATGGGCAGAGGCAGGGACTGGTGAGTACCCCGGTGGCTGTACACCTTGAAAATAAGTACTCGTGTTTGAGTAAGGGTGGGGGAGACAGCCTACCTGGGGGCAGCGACAGCGGCCGGGCCTCTGGCACAGAGACCGGTCCTGTTGCTCAGAAGGGTAAGGAAAAGAAGAGGAGGGCAATTGTAATAGGGGACTCTATAGTCAGGGGGTCGGATAGGCGATTCTGTGGACGCAGACAGGAGTCCCGGATGGTAGTTTGCCTCCCTGGTGCCAGGGTCAGGGATGTGTCTGAACGTGTCCAAGAAATCCTGAAATGGGAGGGAGAGGAGCCTGAGGTTGTGGTGCATATAGGTACCAACGACATAGGTAAAAAAAGAGAAGAGGTCCTGAAAGAAGAATTTAGGGAGTTAGGTAGAGAGTTAAGGAGAAGGACTGGAAAGGTAACAATCTCAGGATTACTACCTGTGCCACGCGACAGTGAGAGTAGGAATGGAGCGAGGTGGAGGATAAATGCGTGGATGAGAGACTGGTGCAGTGGGTATGGATTCAAGTTTCTGGATCATTGGGACCTCTTTTGGGGAAGGTGCGACCTGTACAGAAAGGACGGGTTGCACTTGAACTCAAGGGGGACCAATATCCTGGCGGGGAGATTTGCAAAGGCTACTGGGGAGACTTTAAACTAGTATGGTTGGGGGGAGGGACTCAAATTGGGAAAGCTAGCAGTCAGTGTGTGAAGCAGGGGGCAGAGAATGGTAGCACTCTGACCCAAAATGTAGGGGAGAGAGAAGAAAAAGAAAATAATCAGATAATAAGAGAGGGTGGGTTTCTTAAATGTGTATATTTTAATGCTAGGAGCATTGTAAGAAAAGTGGATGAACTTAGAGCCTGGATTGACACCTGGAAGTATGATGTTGTGGCGATCAGTGAAACATGGTTGCAGGAGGGCTGTGATTGGAAACTAAATATTCCAGGATTTCATTGCTTCAGGTGTGATAGAATTGGAGGGGCAAGAGGTGGAGGTGTTGCATTGCTTATCAGGGAAGATATTACAGCAGTGCTTTGGCAGGATAGATTAGAGGGCTCGTCTAGGGAGGCTATTTGGGTGGAACTGAGAAATGGGAAAGGGGTAGCAACACTTATAGGGGTGTATTATAGACCGCCAAATGGGGAGCGAGAATTGGAAGAGCAAATATGTAAGGAGATTGCAGATATTAGTAGTAAGCACAAGGTAGTGATTGTGGGAGATTTCAATTTTCCACACATAGACTGGGAAACACATTCTGTAAATGGGCTGGATGGGTTGGAGTTTGTAAAATGTGTGCAGGATAGTTTTTTGCAACAATACATAGAAGTACCTACTAGAGAAGGGGGAGGTACTGGACCTCCTGTTAGGAAATGAGATGGGTCAGGTGGCAGAGGTATGCGTTGGGGAACAGTTCGGGTCCAGTGACCACAATACCATTAGTTTCAATATAATTATGGAGAGGGACAAAACTGGACCTAGGGTTGAGATTTTTGATTGGAGAAAGGCTAACTTTGAGGAGATGCGAAAGGATTTAAAAGGAGTAAATTGGGACAGTTTGTTTTATGGGAAAGATGTGGAAGAGAAATGGAGTACATTTAAAGGTGACATTTTAAGAGTACAGAATCTTTATGTCCCTGTTCGGTTGAAAGGAAATCGTAAAAATTGTAAAGAGCCATGGTTTTCAAGGGAAATTGGACACTTGGTTCGGAAAAAGAGGGAGATCTACAATAGTTATAGGCAGCATGGAGTAAATGAGGTGCTTGAGGAGTATAAAGAATGTAAAAAGAATCTTAAGAAAGAAATTAGAAAAGCTAAAAGAAGATATGAGGTTGCTTTGGCAAGTAAGGTAAAAGTAAATCCGAAGGGTTTCTACCGCTATATTAATAGCAAAAGGATAACGAGGGATAAAATTGGTCCATTAGAGAGTCAGAGTGGCCAACTATCTGCAGAGCCAAAAGAGATGGGGGAGATATTGAACAGTTTCTTTTCTTCGGTATTCACCAAGGAGAAGGATATTGAATTATGTGAGGTAAGGGAAACAAGTAGAGTAGCTATGGAAACTATGAGGATCAAAGAAGAGGAAGTACTGACACTTTTGAGATATAAAAGTGGATAAGTCTCCAGGTCCGGACAGGATATTCCCTAGGACATTGAGGGAAGTTAGTGTAGAAATAGCAGGGGCTATGGCAGAAATATTTCAAATGTCATTAGAAACGGGAATAGTGCCGGAGGATTGGCGTACTGCGCATGTTGTTCCATTGTTTAAAAAGGGGTCAAAGAGTAAACCTAGCAATTATAGACCTGTTAGTTTGACGTCAGTGGTGGGCAAATTAATGGAAAGAATACTTAGAGATAATATATATAAGCATCTGGATAAACAGGGTCTGATTAGGAACAGTCAACATGGATTTGTGCCTGGAAGGTCATGTTTAACTAATCTTCTTGACTTTTTTGAAGATGTTACTCGGGAAATTGATGAGGGTAAAGCAGTGGATGTTGTGTATATGGACTTCAGTAAGGCCTTTGACAAGGTTCCTCATGGAAGGTTGGTTAAGAAGGTTCAATGGTTGGGTATTAATGGTGGAGTAGCAAGATGGATTCAACAGTGGCTGAATGGGAGATGCCAGAGAGTAATGGTGGATGGTTGTTTGTCAGGTTGGAGGCCAGTGACGAGTGGGGTGCCACAGGGATCTGTGTTGGGTCCACTGTTGTTTGTCATGTACATCAATGATCTGGACGATGGCGTGGTAAATTGGATTAGTAAGTATGCAGATGATACTAAGATAGGTGGGGTTGCGGGTAATGAAGTAGAGTTTCAAAGTCTACAGAGAGATTTATGCCAGTTGGAAGAGTGGGCTGAAAGATGGCAGATGGAGTTTAATGCTGATAAGTGTGAGGTTGTAGTGGCCTGGTCGAGGTCAGGAAAAGACCGGACACCAGGCGGATTCAAAAGAAGCTTTTTAATGGTAGCCGTACGAGAACACACACCCGACACCCTTATCTCCACCCCTCGGGAGTCGTCTGGAAACCCCGTGGCAGACCAACGCCCCTGTCCCTCAATCGGCGAGGGGGATGATCCAAGGAGTGGCCTACCCCACAGGGACCGCCACAGGACCCCCCCCAAGTACCCGAGGTACGAAACGGACAGGAGGGCGTACACGGCGGCCAGCCCGGGTGCACACAACGCTCGGCCCTGGAACAGGCGCCTGGTCAACAAGTGCGGGGGACGAAGTAGCCAGAGGAGGAGGTACCCTAGACAGGGGCCGCCCTCGCTTTCGGGGCAGCGCTACCAGCGCCGGCCGATCGATATCGATATGTGCTGGCTTCAACCGCGCAACTGAAACAGTCTCACGCCGACCCCCAATGTCCAGGACGAAAGTCGACGAGCCATGTTCCAAGACCCGGAAGGGACCTTCGTACGGCCGCTGTAGAGGTGTCCGATGAGCATCCCTGCGCAGAAAAACAAACTGGCAGTTCTCCAGAGCAGAGGGAACGTGCGGACGGAGGGACCCATGACGAGACGTGGGCACCGGCGCCAGCTTGCCCACCGTCTGCCGAAGACGTTGCAGAGCGTCCGAAGGCTGCTCCACCTGGCCACGTGCCGGCGGGATGAACTCCCCGGGCACCGTTAACGGAGACCCATACACCAACTCGGCGGAGGAGGAGGCCAAGTCCTCCTTGGGTGCGGTGCGTATCCCCAGCAAAACCCACGGTAGAGCGTCTACCCAGTCTGGGTCAGTGAGCCGCGCCCTCAGGGCACCCTTAAGCTGCCGGTGAAACCGCTCCACTAGGCCGTTCGACTGCGGGTGGTATGCCGTCGTGTGGTGCAGACGAACACCCAGGAGGCGTGCCATGGCCGACCACAGCTCTGACGTGAACTGAGGCCCCCGGTCGGACGCTATGTCCAGTGGAACACCGAACCGGGCGATCCAGTGCGCCAGCAATGCTCGAGCACAGGTGGTTGTTGTGGAATTCTGTAGCGGAATGGCTTCAGGCCACCGCGTGAAGCGGTCCACAACGGTGAATAGGTACGTCATGCCCTGGGACGACGGCAGCGGCCCCACGATGTCCACATGAATGTGGTCGAAACGTTTATGAGGAATGGGGAACTCCTGCAATGGCGCGTGCACGTGTCGTTGCACCTTGGCGGTCTGGCACGGGATGCAAGTGCGCGCCCAATGTCCAACCTCCTTCCGCAGCCCGTGCCACATGAAGCGGGAGGCTACCAGGGCTACTGTCGCCCTGATGGAGGGATGTGCAAGTCCATGGAGCACGTCAAACACCCTGCGCCGCCAGGCGATGGGAATGATGGGTCGCGGAACTCCAGAGGAGACATCGCACAGCAGCGTGGTACCCCCAGGGCTACAGACAACGTCCTCCAACTGCAGGCCCGAAACCGCCGTACGGTAGGCGACCATCTCCTCGTCGGCAAGCTGAGCGGCTGCCAGGGCGGAATAGTTGATCCCCTCACCGACCTGGAGAACCGTGTGGACTGCAGGTCTTGATAAGGCATCGGCCACCCTGTTAAATTTGCCCTCAATGAACCGGATGGAGGTAGTGTACTCGGACACATACGCCAACTGCCTCTGCTGCCGGGCAGACCACGGGTCTGATACCTTGGCGAACGCGAAGGTCAGTGGCTTGTGGTCCGTGAATGCAGTGAATGGTCTCCCCTCCAGAAAATACCGGAAATGACGTACGGCGAGATACAGGGCAAGGAGCTCACGGTCGAAGGCGCTGTAACGACGCTGAGGACCACTGAGATGCCTGCTGAAGAAGGCAAGTGGCCGCCAGGAACCCTCAACGAGCTGCTCCAACACTGCCCCAACCGCAACCTCAGAAGCATCCACCGTCAAGGCGGTCGTGGCGTCCTCTCGTGGGTGGACGAGCATTGTGGCATCAGCCAGTGCCTCCTTAGCCCTCTCAAATGCCGCTGTTGCTTCCACGGACCAATCAACCTCCCTGCGATGACCAGCAATCAGGTGGAAAAGTGGACGCATGACTGCATCCGCTGACGGCAGGAAGCGGTGATAGAAAGTGACCAACCCCACGAATTCCTGCAGGCCCCTAACTGTGGTCGGACGGGGGAACCTGCGGATAGCGTCCACCCTGGTCGGCAGAGGCACCACCCCTTGTGCAGTCACGCGGTGGCCGAGGAAGTCGATAGCCGTCACCCCGAAACGGCACTTGGACGCGTTGATAGCCAAACCGAAATTGCTGAGGCGCTGACACAGTTGACGGAGGTGGGTGCAGTGCTCCTGTCGCGAGCGACTGGCCACGAGTATGTCGTCCAGGTACACAAAGACAAAGTCCAATTCGCGGCACACGCAGTCCATAAGCCGCTGAAAGGCCTGCGCGGCATTCTTCAACCCAAACGGCATCCGCACAAACTCGAACAGACCAAATGGTGTGATGGTGAGAATTCCACAGCTCGTCGGCTTGTTCACCCAGCGCCTGCATGTCGGTAAACGGATCCCTGGCGAGCTGCATGCGAATGTCGGGAGGCAGCTGCTGCAGGTAAGCATATTTAAATAAAAAACACGGCTCATGGTCCCCCATTAGGGTGAGCATGTCTTCCAGGAGGGCAGACGGCTTGCGGTCGCCCAGGCCGTCCATTCTGAAAATGCGAGCTGCCCGCTCGGCGTCACCCAGGCCAAACCTCCTGATGAGAAATGCTTTAAGGCCATTATATTTGTTCGCTACCGGGGGGGCCCTGAGGAAAGGCTTAACTCGCCTCGCAGTTAGTTGGTCAAACGAGCCAACCACATAATAATATTTAGTCTCATCCTGCGTGATACCTCTCACAGCAAACTGTGCCTCTGCCAGCTGGAACCAGGTTTCGGGTTCTTCGGTCCACAGAGTTGGGAGCTTCAACGCAACGGCGTTATTCTCCATCACGATGCGTGATGAACGACGCGGGGTCACCAGTGTAGTGGCCTGGTCGAGGTCAGGAAAAGACCGGACACCAGGCGGATTCAAAAGAAGCTTTTTAATGGTAGCCGTACGAGAACACACACCCGACACCCTTATCTCCACCCCTCGGGAGTCGTCTGGAAACCCCGTGGCAGACCAACGCCCCTGTCCCTCAATCGGCGAGGGGGATGATCCAAGGAGTGGCCTACCCCACAGGGACCGCCACAAGGTGCTACATCTTGGCAGGACAAATCAAAATAGGACGTACATGGTAAATGGTAGGGAATTGAAGAATGTAGGTGAACAGAGGGATCTGGGAATAACTGTGCACAGTTCCCTGAAAGTGGAATCTCATGTAGATAGGGTGGTAAAGAAAGCTTTTGGTGTGCTGGCCTTTATAAATCAGAGCATTGAGTATAGAAGTTGGGATGTAATGTTAAAATTGTACAAGGCATTGGTGAGGCCAATTCTGGAGTATGGTGTACAATTTTGGTCGCCTAATTATAGGAAGGATGTCAACAAAATAGAGAGAGTACAGAGGAGATTTACTAGAATGTTGCCTGGGTTTCAGCAACTAAGTTACAGAGAAAGGTTGAACAAGTTAGGGCTTTATTCTTTGGAGCGCAGAAGGTTAAGGGGGGACTTGATAGAGGTTTTTAAAATGATGAGAGGGATAGACAGAGTTGACGTGGAAAAGCTTTTCCCACTGAGAGTAGGGAAGATTCAAACAAGGGGACATGACTTGAGAATTAAGGGACTGAAGTTTAGGGGTAACATGAGGGGGAACTTCTTTACTCAGAGAGTGGTAGCTGTGTGGAATGAGCTTCCAGTGAAGGTGGTGGAGGCAGGTTCGTTTTTATCATTTAAAAATAAATTGGATAGTTATATGGATGGGAAAGGAATGGAGGGTTATGGTCTGAGCGCAGGTATATGGGACTAGGGGAGATTATGTGTTCGGCACGGACTAGAAGGGTCGAGATGGCCTGTTTCCATGCTGTAATTGTTATATGGTTATTATATGGTTATGATGATTACACGCAGCAAGCTCCTGCAGAAGGAGCGTCCCTGCACAGCATTTGCCTTCTCCAGCAATGTCTGGGCTGGAACGCATTGTGAGTTGACACTGTTGCACCAACCTGAACAACTTTGGGGTTATCGACCACAACAACACAAAGTGTGCAATACACAGAACTAAGCCATCTCATAACCATCAGATCAGGTTGAAACTTTGCCGATGTGCCACATCTTTTCAAGAGTAGTAGTGGATAATCAGATAAGAGTAGAACGAAAAATATTGCTGACCTCAACTAATAACTGTGATGTTCAAAAAAGCCTGTCTTTAGGCAATTTGTTATTCTCTACCTGATGTCAAGAACTGGCTGACAGCACAGGGTACAGGACCAGTCAGCATCAAGGCTGTAGTACCAGCAACCTCCACTTCAGACAAGCATTTCCAGTATCGTTACAGTTCAGGCATCTACTTGCATTATGGAAAATTGCCCAAATATGTTCCGTTCACAAACAGTAGGACAAATCAATTGCCTAATTACTGGCCAATCAATCTCATCTCAATCATCATCTAAGTGACAGTTTTACCAAGTGACACTTACTCAAATAATAACCGTAGGAAGGGTATCACCAAGACCATTTATCTCTGGTCCTCAACACCGATTTAGATCAAATATGGATCAAAGAGCTGAGTGCAGGAGGTGAAGTGAGAGTCATTGCCCCTGACATGAAGGTAGCATTTGGCCAAGTGCGGGATCCAGGAGCCCAGTAAAACGGAAGACAACAGGCATCAACGGGAAAGCACTCCAGTTACTGCAGCCCTTTCTCATACCAAGAAGAATTGTTGAGTTTGTTAAAGCTCAATACCCCAGCTCTAGGACAATACCACAGGAATTCCCTAGCTGTGTCATCAATTACCTTATCATAATGTCAGAAGTGAGATTGTTTTCGGATGATTGCACAATGTTCAATTGCAATCCCAAGTTTTCAGCAAATGAAGACCTCGTTTGCACGGAATGATAAGCTTGCAGCGTAAAAATTCCAGACACTAACTGCCTCCATCAAGAGAGTCTACCCATCTATGCTTAATGTTCAATGACGTTGGTTTTACTGTGCCTGGAGCCAGCAATAGCCTGCGGTTCATCATGGACCAAAAATACGACTGGACCAGCTACATGAATACAAGAGCAGCTCTGAGGCTAGTTATCCTGAGGCCAATGATTCACCTCCTGACGTCCCAACACCATGCCATCATTTACAATTTGCTTGTGGCAATTTGTTATCCTCCACCCAATGTCAAGAACTGGCTGAGAGCACCGGATACAGGACCAGTCAGCATCAAATCTGTAGTGCTAGAAACCTCCACTTCAGACAAGCATTTGCAGTACAGTTAGAGCTCAGGCATCTACTTGCATTATGGAAAATTGCCCATCTGTTCTATTCACAAAATGTGGGACAGATCAATTGGCTAATTACTGGCCAATCAATCTACTGTCAGGAGTGAGGTGGAATACTCCCCACAAGCCTGGATGAGTTCAGGTCTCAAGATGCTCAGTGCCTTTCAAGACAAAGCAGCCTGCTTGATTTTCATACTCTCCATGACCCTATGCAGCTATTTCCTGGTACACGATGGCTGTGGTGTGTATCATTTGTAAACATCACTGCAGTCGCCTGCCTAGGTTACTCTCATATGTTCATAAATTATAGGAGTAGAATTAGGCCATTCAGCCCATTGAGTCCACTTCACCATTCGTTCATGGCTGATCTATCTTTCCCTCTCAACCCCAATTTTCCTGTCTTCTCATAACCTTTGACACCTGTATTAATCCAGAACTGGTCATTCTCCAATTGCATCTCTGATAACACCTCTAAAACCTGTGATGTCAACAACCAAGTAGTACAAGGGAAGAAGGAAGATGGGAATACCCACCACTTGCAGGTTCCTCTCCAAGTCACTTATCAGCCCGACTAGAAAACCTAACATGTTCCTTCAACGTTGCTACATCTAAATCCAGGAAATCTATATTCTAATACCAATGTGGAGAATTTTCCCCAGAAGGATTACAGTGACTCAGGAAGACTCACTGCCACATTTTTTTAAATGTAGTTGGAGATGCGCCCATCAACATTATAAGGAAGCTTGAGGGTTTAGTACAGGCTTCAGATAAACTGGTGGCTGTCTCTCACAATGCTATTGGCCTTCGCTGTGATACCCAGAACTTGAAATAAATAAAAATAGGTCAATAAGTGGGATGAAAGGTATTATTTTATTGTCCTAAATTCACTTTTGTTGACTGGAGGGTGAACAAAAGTAAGTAAAATTAAAGGCAACAGATTAAATTAACAGTTGCAATTTCATGGCTGAAAGATAAAGCTCAGTCAGTTATGTGCTCCTTTTAATAAGCCCAAATGTTTTGTTTAGTTTAGTTTAGAGATTTAGCGCAGAAACAGGCCCTTCGGCCCACCGAAGCCGCACTGACCAGCGATCCCCGCACATTAACACAATCCTTCACACACCAGGGGCAATTTACATTTATACCAAGCCAATTAACCTACAAACTTGCACGTCTTTGGAGTGTGGGAGGAAACCGAAAATCTCAGAGAAAACCCACGCAGGTCAGGGGGAAAACATGCAAACTCCGTATACCCTGCATATCCTGCAATTCGTCAATGATTTGCCTGATTAATTAAAAACCTATTTGGAAGTTAGTTTTGGAAATCTAATTTTATCGCATTTGGTAACAGCTCTACTGCAGAAGAACATGAACTCCTTCCACATGGACAGAGATTTTAGTTTGCTCTTTTGCAGAGTTCTTTTATGTTTGGTTGGGTGAACTTAAACATTGCTCATAAATCAGACATTGCAGTTTCTTAATAAAAGAAAGAGGGGCTTATGTTTTATATGGCACAACCCAAAATGCTTCACAGCCAAATAAGTATTTTTTAAAGTCTAGTCACTGGAGTGTGGTCGGCCAGAAAGGTATTGCCATGCAAGAGTCTGAGCTGACCTCAGAACAGCATCGTTTGAATCCCACACCCATTTTTGTTGGCAAATGGCAGAATCACAAGATGGGAAATGCTGACTGGGTTCCCACTGTAGTGATTTTATATGAAGCGAGTAATTCCAACCATTCTTCAGTCTGCAGTCTGCCTGAATCATTCTTCCCAACTGATATGTCTTCCTGAAAATTATAGCTGCCAGTTTGCTACTTGTAAAAACAATTCCATTAATTCATGGGGAAGACCTAGACTGTAACAGCAGGATGTGAATTAAATCCCCATCAGGAGTATAGCAAAGGAACGTTTGTTTTTCTTGACTGCATGTAAATGATAGCAGCAGATGTTATTCATTTCTTTTTACCCCGCTCGCACCACATCCTGGATCAAATCTGATATGACCTCAGTGCAGAGACAAAGCAGCAACCCTGGTGATTTGCGGATTTTGTTTTTGGGGTATTGTTAGCACCTGCCCCAGATTCACTGAACTCACTTTACACTGTTGCAGAAAATCAAAATCACTCCACCCAAGAAAAGGTAAATTAGTGTTAATCAAAATATCCCATCTGTGGCGATGCATTAACTTGCTGTGAGTGAGTGTGAAACATTGCCGACAGCCCGCATTCACTTGGAGGCTTTAATGTAGAACACCTGGGGCCCTTTGGTAGTGAGTGATTTGGAGCACACTTTCATATGGTGAAACATCCCAAGAGGTAATGGTGCAAAGGAGAAATTATGGATATAAAGTCATTCTGAATTTGTGTATGCAAACTTCTAATATACTCGAGCATTGAAGCTGATAGTTTGCTCAAGTAGTTAATGCTGCTGGCATCGAAGTAAAAGTTTACTTTTTATGAAAATATGAGAAAGGTGCTTTGTAATTTGTTCTTTTCAGAAGAGCAGAATTAGGCCATTAGGTCATTCAGCCCATCAAGTCTACTCCACCATTCAATCATGGCTGATCTATCTCTCCCTCTCAACCCCATTCTCCTCCCTTCCCCTTATAACCTTGGACACCCGTATTAATCTACATTTTTACATTTCTTGTTTCAATGTAGTTTTTATTTTTTTGACGGGGTATGTGTGTGTGGGGGGCGGGGGGGTGGGGAAACTTTTAAAATCTTTCCCCTGCACGGAGAACCCGACCTTTTCCTTGTCGGGTCTCCGTTGTCGTTGGGGCTGAGCAACGTGGAGCGGCCTCCAGCAGGAACGACCTAGGGCTCCAGTCGCGGAGCTGCGGACCTACTCACCATCGTGGAGCTGGCCGAGTTCGGAGCGGGAGGAGCAGTGGTGGCGCGCTGCTGCGACCGGACCCCCGGAGATTCGGAGGCTCCAACCGCAGGTCTGGTGGACAGTAACACCGGGAGCCCGTGGGTCCCTGCTGGGAGACCGCTTTTCGGGGCTTCCGCAATGGCGACTTCTCCCGCCCGAGTTGCGGGGTTGAAGAGTACCTGGAGCGGGGCCTTACATCACCTTACGTCTTTTTCTTGTGTGTATGACTGCAGAAACAACATTTCATTTGAACCTCAATGAGGTTCAAATGACAAATAAAATTGTATTGTATTGTATTGTATTGTAATCATGAATCTATCAATCTCTGCCTTGAAAATATCCATTGACGGCCTCCACAGCCTTCCTTGGCAATGAATTCCACAGACTCACCACCATCTGAATCAAATCCCTCCTCATCTCCTTCCTAAGGTACGTCCTTTTATTCCAAGGCTATGGGCTCTGGTCCTAGACTCTCCCACGAGTGGAAACATGCTCTCCACATCCACTCTATCCAGACCTTACACTATTCGGTAAGTTTCAATGGTGTGCCCCCTCATCCTTCTAAACTCCAGTGAATACAGGCTGAGTGCCATCAAACCCTCATCATATGTTAACCCATTCATTCCTGAGATCATTCTCATAAATCTCCACTGGACCCTCCCCAGTGCCAGCACATCCTTCCTCAGGTATGCTCACAATCCTTTGTGACATAATTTGTATCACTTTCATGTTGCAGTTTCTCCATCTGGGAACGGCCTTCTGCTGCAATCTTCCACTGATATGCTGGGTCTCAACAGCAATTATCCGGATGCTGCTATGTTGTTGGTGTCTATGAATCTCCCTCCCTACCACCCCTCCATTGGAATGTTTGAGTTCCAGCCAAAAAAAAGGGAAGTTTGGGTTCGGAGATGGATATGTTTCGAAGAGTGAACCCTGAGTGCAAGGTCACCCTGAAATTCCAAAAGAATATGAGGGGTATAGATAGGATTGACTGCAGAAAATGTCTTCCTTTATCAGAGGCAGGTAAAATTAGAAGATAGAGGCTCAGTTGGAAGAGAATTAGAGGGGATAAGGTCATGGTCATTAGTGACAGGAGCAGAATTAGGCCATTTGGCCCATCAAGTCTATTCTATCATTCAATCATGGCTGATCTATCTCTCCCTCCAAACCCCATTCTCCTGCCTTCTCCCCATAACCCCTGACACCCATATGAAAGGAATATTTTTCACCGAGAGAGTGGCAAGTACCTAGAGTTCACTGCATGAGAGAATGGTTAAAGCTGGGTTGCTGTAGGTATTTAAGGAGTGCCCAGATGATTACTTGAATCACTGGCACACAGAGTAAGGTGAACTCACCCGATTCCAACAACAAACAAGAGTTTCCCAGCAGCTTCCCCTTTGACTGAACTCCTGGGATTTTCAGGACCAGGATCGGATTAATTGTTCCCAGAACCATTAATCAGATCCAGCTATGGCTCATTTGCCTGTGGCCAGGGACAGAGAAGACCTAAAAAGGGATGTGTCATCACAAGGGCTATGAACCAAGTTCTGGGTGATAACACGATTACAGTAGGGTACCCACTAGTCAGCATGAACAGTTGGGCCAAATGGCCTGTTTGCATGCCATATGATTCTATGATTGTTTTAACAAAGGTTGCAGTTAACATTGTTTGCCCACATTTGCAAATGAAAGATTGAAAATTAGATTTAAAAATTGAATAATCTAGACTCACTGAGGTGTGGCTGCTGGGAAATATAGGAATGGAAACACAAGAACCTGCAGATGCTGGAATCTTGAGCAAAACAGCAAGTGTTGGAATAGCTCAGTTAGGCAGCATGTGTAGGTCTGAAGAAGGGTCTCAATCCAAAATGTTGCCTATCCATTCTCTCCACAGATGCTACCACTGGAGGTACCCCTCCAACAGTTTGTGTTGGACTATTGGAATGAGACTGGAAACAGAGCACCTGTGAACTAGAGGAACTAGACTAACATGTTCGAAAATCAATCATTGCCTCTTTTTTTTTTAACGTACTGAACAGTATTTTATTGTTTATTATGGGTTTTACAGAATAATATGTTTACATATCTGTTGTGCTGCTGCAAGTAAGAATTTCATTGTTTAGTTTTGTGACATATGACAATAAAACACTCTTATTTGACTCTTGGTCGATGTGCATGAGGAGGACTGAGTGGCTTGTTTCCATAACTCTATGAACACGATTATCTTAAGTTACAAACAAAGAATAACCAGTCTAGATTGTGCAGAGTGGTTGAGTAAGCCTTTGGTATTGTACTCAGCGTGATGAATTACTACAGGTTTGGGGAGGGGATAGAAAGCTTGTAGAGAGCATTTTGGAAGGAAAAGTGGGAATGGTTCAAATCTCTATCTTTGAATTACAGTCTGAAGAAAGATCCCAACCCGAACATCACCTATTCATGTTCTCTAGAGATGCTGAATGACCTGTTGAGATATTCCAACAATTTCTGTCCTTTTGAATTGCACTTATTGTTTTGTTTGATGGCATTTCCCCCTTGCAGTAGCAGCATTGGCCTGCTCTGAAAATACCACTGCCTCACTGAGGTTCCATTCCCATGTGCAGATGTATGGCAGAACTAAAGGAATAGCTCCTTTTATGGCATGTAACGTTGGATCTGTACTTCCAGAGAAAAGACAAAGGGAAAGGGAAAAGTAACATTTGCTGCAACTTTATTTCTTGCTGCGTAAAAAGTGGCTTTCAAAGAGAGAATTGGCTTTCAGAAGATGTTTCAGAGTCCTCATCCATATGATGCAGAACAGAATTAAAAATAAACTTAATATTTAATAACCTCTGGTGTTGATGATGATTATGTTAATAAAGCAAACCATTTACAGCCAAGTACACTGATTACTTATATTTGGTCAATGTGGACCAGGCACCTACTCTGAACAGAACAAACCAGCGACATTTAACTAACTAATAACATATAATGTGGTCTAAAAAATATTGCCGTTATTAATCTGATCGATTCAGTTGAACAAAGCCAAATAAAATGCTAACTAAGCACTGAGATTTCTAAAAGAAAAAAATTACAAAGCTGGAAGGTTAACTTCAACTTGAAGCGAAACCTGATCAGACCACATTTGAACTACTGAGCACAGTGCTGATCTCCACCTTGCACAGCAGATGCAGAAGCATTAAAGTGCAAAACAGATTTACAAAGCTGATTGTGGAACTGAGGTGGCATGACTACTAGGGCTGATTGATTAGATTATAGCCATTTCTCTCAAAAACAATACTGAGAAAGAGGAAACTTAAAGTAGATTTAAAAACAATGAAGGTAGACAAAAATGCTGGAGAAACTCAACGGGTGAGGCAGCATCTATGGAGAGAAGGAATAGGTGACGTTTTGGGTCGAGAACCTTCTTCAGACAATGAAAAATTAAAAAACAATGAAGTTGTTTGATAAAGTGCTTGGAGAAGCAATGGAGGATTTTCCAAAAAAGTAACTCAGCGAATCAGACAGCGTCTCTGGAGAACATGGATAGGTGACGTTTCGGGTTGGGATCCTTCTTCAGACTGATTGTGTGTGTATGTGTGTGTGTTGGGGGGGGGGGGGGGGGTGTGTAGAGGGGGCCTGGGAGGCAGGAAGAAAGCTGGAAGAATGGAGGGGCAGGACAAAGCCTGGCAAGTGATAGGTGGATATAGGTGAGGGGGGTTTCGATAGGCAGTTCAAGTTCAAGTTCAAGTGAGTTTATTGTCATGTGTCCCTGTATAGGACAATGAGATTTTTGCTCTGCTTAAGCACACAGAAAATAGTAGGCATTTACTACAAAACAGATAAATGTGTCCATATACCATGATAGAAATATATACACACATGAATAAATAAACTGATAAAGTGCAAATAGCAGAAAGTGGTTATTAATAATCAGAGTTTTGTCCGAGCCAGGTTTAATAGCTTGATGGCTGTGGGGAAGTAGCTATTCCTGAACCTGGTTGTTGCAGTCTTCAGGCTCCTGTACCTTCTACCTGAAGGTAGCAGGGAGATGAGTGTGGCCAGGATGGTGTGGGTCTTTGATGATACTGCCAGCCTTTTTGAGGCAGCGACTGCGAAAAATCCCCTCGATGGAAGGAAGGTCAGAGCCGATGATGGACTGGGCGCTCAAATTGCCAAACCAAGCCACAATGCAACCGGTCAGCATGCTCTCTACTGTGCACCTGTAGAAGTTAGAGAGAGTCTTCCTTGACTAACCGACTCTCCGTAATCTTCTCAGGAAGTAGAGGCGCTGATGAGCTTTCTTGATAATTGCGTTAGTGTTCTCGGACCAGGAAAGATCTTCAGAGATGTGCACGCCCAGGAATTTGAAGTTCTTGACCCTTTCAACAATCGACCCGTTGATATAAATGGGGCTGTGGGTCCCCCTCCTACTCCTAAAATGGATGGATTAAGGAGGAGGGGGGAGGGGGGTGGGGTTCGTAGGGATATGGGGTTTTGAAAAGAAGAGAGAGGGGTGTACCTAAAATTGGAGAAATCAATGTTCAAACTTTTGGGTTGTAAGCTACCCAAATGCAATATGAGGTGCTGTTCCTCCAGTTTCTGTGTGGCCTCACTCTGGCAATGGACGAGGTCAAGGACAGAAAGGTCAGAATGAGAATGGGAAGAAAATATAAGATTGCAGGGTGCAGGTTAAATTGATTGAAAATCTATACATAACTAAAACTCTGAACTTGTTATCTTCCGGTTTGGTGGCCATTCTAGTTGCGCTACGATTTTTCGCCAGTTCACTCACCATTCTCCAATGCTGCAAAGTTTCATTCCGATCGGTTGAATGTCGTAAAAGTTAACGAGGTTTAAAAATCTTAAAAACTGCGCATGCGCAGATCGATCTCTTCTCCTGCCTTCCAGCACCGCGCAGATTAGTCTCTTCCCCTGTCACTCCCCGGGACGTTCTGCCCCTTCCTGCACCATCGCGTCTTTAGTGGAGCTGAGGGAGGCCGGTGGAGGTTCCCAACCGGACTTTCGGAGGGACCCGAAGCAGCCTCGCCCCAAGCAGCAGCCCCGCCCCAAGCAGCAGCCCCGCCCCAAGCAGCAGCCCAGCGTCGGAGACCCGACCCAGCCCAGCCCAGCGTGGGAGACCCAGCCCAGAGTCGGAGACCCAGCCCAGTCGGAGATGTTGCCGATGTCGCCAAACGGAAAGCGGGGACTATGATCCCGACGGAGGAGAACGACCAGTGACCAGCGCTCGCTGTGAGTCCCCATTGCACCGCCAATTCCAGCCACTACCCCTGTGGTCCCCCTCACTGGCTCCTCCCACACCATCCCTGCCACACCCCCCCATCCCCCCACACCCCCTCCCCCCACCCCCCTTCCTCCTACACCTCCCCGTCCACACACACCCCTCCTCTCCTCCCCCCGCCACACACCCCACTTCCATCCCCCCCTCCTCCCCTCCCACACATGAAGAGGAGGGGGAGTGAGTGCTCGGGGATGAGGGGAAATGAGGCCCTATGTTGTGAGTGGTAGAATATTGCGTTGGGGAACGGGTGAGTGGCTGAATATTGCATTGGTGAATGGGTTGCGTTGGGGGACCAGGCCTCCCGTGTAACTGGGACCCACTTAGTCTAGTGTAAACTAGATCCCACACTATCATACACACTGCTGCAGTTTTAGCTGCTGCAAGTTTGGAGAAAGCCGAATAGTCTTCTCAGGAGAGGCAAGAAAAGGAAATAGGAGCACTGATCTCCTCAACCCTGCCCTGCCATTTAATCTGACCATGGCTGAACTGCCCAGGCCACAACTCCTCTTGCCCTCAATTTTCCAAACTAATCCCTTCCCCCATCCCTCAACTCTTGAAAATGTATCTACATCCTCTAGATATCGCCAATGATCTAATCTCCATGACCTTTTGGAGTTGGGAATTCCTGAGGTGAACTAATCTTCAATAAGAAGACATTTCTATTAATCTCAGTTTTAAATGACTGGTCCTTTGTGGATGAATTATTTGTGTGTTACCGCTCTTTTGACAGCCAGTCAATTTTTCCAAACACGCAGTAGGCAGGACTAGCCTGATTCAGCAGCCAAAAGCTCCTCCGGCACTTGGGGAACGAGGTATTCCTATTATGGTGCCACAAGCAACACTCCTGCGTGTTTCCATGTTTCTAACCCTTGTTTGCAATGTTAATCATTCATACCTTCTCTCATCCGCTCCAAACCTCTGCCTTGCTCATCAATGTCTCCTGTTGTTTCTGTCCATAATCCCTATTTTGATATAATCTCCAGCCTGCAACCCCTCACGATTTCTTTCACTTCATTTGTTCTCACATGTGCTCCATTGGCTACCATCTTTACTTGACATCTCATCAAAAACACTCACATCTCTGACGGTATCTGACATCACTAGAAAGCCAAAACATCACCTATTCCTTTCCTCCAGAGATGCTGTCTGAACCGCTGAGTTACACCAGCATTTTGCATCTACCTACACGTTCCCTCTGGCCCTAAAACAATGCCCATCCTTTACCATGATTCCAATCCCTATGATCTTGGTTATTTCCCCCCCACTCCACCCTTTGACCTTCAGTTCTACACAGTAATTTCTCCCAGGGATCACTGCCATTCTTCTGCAAGTACTGTTACATTCCCTGGTTTCCACATCATAACTTCAACTCCTGCAATCTCTACCAGCAAAATGTTTACCTCTCCTATCTCATTTCTTCTGGATTTTCAACCTGTCATCTTTATCTCTGCTCATGAACTCTATCACTCCCCATCATCAGCCCCTACTATCTCTTTGCCCATGATCTTCACCTTTCCCACTGATCTTTTCCCAGTATAATCCGTCTGTCTAGCCTCGTCACTGGATTCTGAGTCCTCCTCTGATCTCTGTCATTCTTCAATTGTACAAAAGGTCCACAGTTTGCCAGCTCTTCAATCCAGGAAAGGGAGGAATGTGGCCCTGCTACAGAATTATTCATGGCCTCATTTCCAGGTTTCCCAGACATCATATCTCTCAATATCAGGATTTATATTTTCACGAGTGAGGCTAAAACTAACTGGGTTGGAGTGCGTGAATATGAGGAAGTTGCTAAGAAACTGATTAAGAATATTCTACAGCAATGCAAACAGGCCCATTCTACAGCATGCAAACAGGACCTTTTTTACTGTATCCACAGTGACCATCAAGCATCCATAATCCTGCAATTCGATTTTGTTTTCCCAACATTCCCATCAGCTTCCTCTGAATCTCCAAACTATGGTTAATTTACAGTGACCAATTAACCTACCGACCCGCATGTCTTTGAGATAGAGAAAACTGGAGGAGCGAGGGAAAAATCCACTCACAGGGAGAATGTGCAGATTCTACACAGACAGCACCAGAGTTTAAGGTCCAAACTACTAGAGCCGTGTTGCAGTAACACTATCAGCTGCACCGCTGTGCCACCCAAGAGTCTGATACTTGTCATCAAAAGGAGCAGTGGAAGGGAATAACTTTACACATTTAAAGGAAAGTTGGATAAATAAATGTGTAAAATCGGAAGCAGGTGATAAATTGAGGGAAATAACTGAGATAGGGTTGGAGGAGATTTAAATGGGACATAAATCTTAATATAGAGATGTTAAGACCTGTTTATTTTGCTGTTTGTGCAACTTTTCAGGCATTACAAATCAATGAACACGCAATGGCAAATGCTTAGCAGAACTCTGTCTGGCACAGGAATGTTGCAAATTTGAGGAATGTCATTCTTATTTACAGAATTCCTGGTGGATTAAAAACTGGCCGGACGTATAATAGGTGCTGAACAGAAGAAAAGCTAATAATCACCAAATGGTGCACTGGAGCGACTGGTGCAGGCACTGAATCTATTGGAGCAAGATGCTCAGCTCAGAGATACCTTCTCTTTAACAACTTTCTACCCGCGGACCCCGAATCACAAACATACTCTCTGACGGCGCAGCACACTTCCATGAAAGGCCCTCTTTTCGGCAAAGCTGTTGTCAGCTGAAATGCCTAACATAGCACGTGTCACACACTCAATTCCATATTTTTGTTCAACATAAATATTAATAGAGGGCACTGTATAAAATCTCATAAATTAGTTGACAGAACATATCTTGAGGGAAGTTATTGCCATCTGAGGCAACATTTATTTAATTTTAGATTTCACAAGCTGACATCAAAGTGAAACAGCTGCAGAGAGGGTGCTGAGTGGGACATAAGCCATACGTTTGAAATGAGCCATCTGAGGGAATACGTGGGGCCTAAATTCTGCTGTACCAGTTCCAGTTTTGCAATAGTTCCACTCGTGATCAAATAAGCAAGTAGATGCTATTTTAATAAGGCTTTGCTCATTATGAGATCCCATGGCCAACAGCTAATATCTGCTTCATGGATTTTGGTGCAGAAGCAGCTGTCGTCTGAAATGTTTGCCCTCAACTCAAATTCGGAACCATTTTCTTCCACACTCACTTGCTATGAAACTACTGGCAGCAACAAATGGGCAACATTAGTACATCTCCCTGTTTAAATACAAGTTATTTGCTTCCATCAGGAAGACACACTGAGATAAATGTAATGAGGTTTGTCATGGTGTTTCTGTGGAACTTTGCAAAGTTTATGAATCAATGGTCCTTATATTACGCCTGGCTGTTCAGTAGGGGGCAGCAATACCACAGATGAACACGAAGCACTGATTCTCTAAATAAAACGTTCTGAATTTGTATGTTCCTGATATGTCTAAAGGATGTGCGTATGACATCTGCCATGTTGCACATTGAATGTATGCTGATGAAGCCCATCGGGGCAACAGGTGAAATAGATGCTTTCACATCAGACAAGCCAGAGATAGGCAATGTTACAGAGATAGACATGGTGTCTGGGAGGAAATGGAATGGATGCACACCTCACTAAAGGATATCAAGATTACAAATGGTTTGATTCAACCATGGCCAGTTGCCAATCAGCCGGCCATTCAGAAAACACTGTAACATGCACAGTACACTCAGCAACACCATCTGAAAACACCACCATCTCCATGTGCACACAACTAACATCTTTAGACTTTAGAGATACAGTGTGGAAAACAGGACCTCCTATCCTACACACTAGGAACAATTTACAATTTTACCAAGGTCAATTAACCTACAGTTCTGCACGTCTTTGGAATGTGGGAGGTAACCGGAGGACCCGGAGAAAACCCACACAGTCACAGGAAGGACAAACTCCGGTTACAAATTCCAGATACAAACTCCAGACACACGGTTACAAACTCCATAAGGACAGCACTCCGTACTGTTGGGATCGAACCCGGGTCTCTGGCGCTGCACCATCCTTGTTGCACCTGTTCAACATTTCCCCTGTCCTATCACTGTCTGGTTGTGTGATATACAGTAGTGGATCAGTAAAGGGGGTCTTCCAATTAAATTTTTAAAAGACTGAAGCCAATGCCTTCAATTCCCAACAAAATCCATTAACTCCATTCCTAATCCTGCATAAAGCTGAACTAGACTATTTGTAACCTGGTTAATTATTTGGATGGTGGGCTATAATCCTGTCCTACAATAGACCATAGACAATAGGTGCAGGAGCAGGCCATTCGGCCCCTCGAGCCAGCACCGTCATTCAATGTGATCATGGCTGATCATCCACAATCAGTACCCCTATCCTGCCTTCTCCCCATATTCCTTGACTCCGCTATCTTTAAGAGCTCTGTCTCTCTCTCTCTTGAAAGCATCCAGAGAACCAGCCTCCACCACCCTCTGATGCGGAGAATTCCACTCTGAGGCAGAGAATTCCCCTTTTCCTCCCAAGCATCAAGCCAACCCAACTCATCTCCTTAACATCGTCCTCTGCTTATGTGTCAGCTCGCCTCCTATTCAAACCCCATTTTGTGCCTTTATTATCTTTTGAGTCATAGAGTGCTACAGTGTGGAAACAGGCCCTTTGGCCCAACTTGCCCACACTGACCAACTATACTAGTCCCACCTGCCCACATTTGGTCCATATCCCTCCAAACCTGTCCTATCCATGTATTATTTTAAGATCTCCTGTAAGGATTCCCATTTTCCACTCTCAATAATACTGAACCTATCCAGTACCCTGTTGCTTGTATTCCAACCCAATAATCCAAGGTCTGTTCACTCATCGGCTCAATGCTTGCTGATCATTGATTCATGAATTGTCAACTCCTCAATTTAAAAACAGTGATATTTTCAAAAATCCTCTATGGTTTTGGTTTCCTAATGTTCATAATGGTCTACATCCCTACAGCCCACTGTGATATCTGGACCACCAGGCACTACACAGGTACTATTGCAACGTTTAAGAAATGTTTAGACAGGTACATGGAAAGGACAGGTTTAGAGGGATATGGAACAAATGCATCAGGTGGGACTACTGTAGATGGGACATGCTGGCCGGTGTGGACGTTGTGCCGAAGGACCTGGTTCCATGCTGTAAAGGGCCTGTCCCACTGACGCGACCTTTCAGCGACTGTCTTCGACCTTCAACCTCTAGGGCACTCGCCTGAAAAACCTCCAGCTGGATCGACCGTCAGCGATGAAACCGCGAGCTGGATTGACCGACCGCACACACAGACACACACAAACACATCGCAAAGGCAGGGGCCAGGGAAAGTGGGGGAGCGCTGTTTTGAAATTCACACCCGCAATGAACAGGAAGGTAAAAGACGGCTGCACAGTGTACGGTAAGTCCTTTAGAGGGTGGGGGAGAGAAGCGGAGAGAGGTGGAGAGAAGGGGAGAGATGGGGGGGAGAAGGAGGAGGGAGAAGGAGTGGAGACGGCTGCCCTCGACTGCCTGTAACTACATAGCGACCCCACTCCACTGCACTACGAGTTCAAAAGAACTATGCCGACCAATTTTTACTTGCGGAAAATGTTTCAACATGCTGAAAAATATTCCTCGACCCAAACTGAGGCGGCGAGTATGCTGGAGCTTCCCTCGAGCATGAAGGAGAGTTCCAGTGACCTCATAGGACCTCCTAGGACCACGTGTCGACCATGCTGTGAGTTTGTGTCGAGGGCAAACTCTTCTAAACTCGCAGATTGGGTCGCCACAGTGGGACAGCCCCTTAAGACTCTATGACTGTGACTTAATAACTCTATGACTCCTTCAGTTCTGACTGTCAATACATCATTTGCTTACATTATCTGCTTTAATCAGTCCACCATTGATGATTTTTATCCAGGCTTTTGCTCTCTCATCCTGATATCTTTTTCTGTTTGCTCAGTTTTAAATTTTGCTGAGTGATATTTGGGGCAAAGGAACACAGAAAATAGGTGCAGGAGGATGTCATTTGGCCCTTCTAGCCAGCACCGCCATTCAATATGATCATGGCTAATCATCCACAATCAGTACCCCGTTCCTGCTTTCTCCCCATATCCCTTGATTCCTTTATCCCCAAGAGCTAGATCTAATCTCTCTTGAATACATCCAGTGAATTGGCTTCATCCACTGCCTTCTGTAACAGAGAATTCCACAAATTCACAACTCTCTGGGTGAAAAGCTTTTTCCTCATCTCAGTCCTAAATGGCCTACCCCTTATTCATAAATAGTGAACCCTGGTTTTGGACTCCCCCAACATTGGGAACATTTTTTTCTGCATCTAGCCTGTCCAATTCTTTAAGAATTTTATATGTTTCTATAAGATAGAAATTAGGTGCAGGAGTAGGCCATTCGGCCCTTCGAGCCTGCACCGCCATTCAATATGATCCCCTCACATCCTTCAAAATTCCAGTTAATATAAGACCAGTCAATAGACAATAGGTGCAGGAGTAGGCCATTTGGCCTTCGAGCCAGCACCACCATTCAATGTGATCATGGCTGATCATCCACAATCAGTATCCCGTTCCTGCCTTCTCTCCAGATCCCTTGACTCAGCTATCTTTAAGAGTTCTATGTAACTCTCTCTTGAAAGTATCTGAGGCAGAGAATTCCACAGACTCACAACTGTGTGAAAAAGTATTTCCTCATCTCCGTTCTAAATGGCTTACCCCTTATTCTTAAACTGTGGCCCCCTGGTTCTGGACTCCCCAACATCGGGAACAGGTTTCCTGCCTCTAGCTTATCCAAACCCTTAATAATCTTATATATTTCAATAATATACCCTCTCATCCTTCTAAATTCCAGAGTATACAAGCCCAGCTGCTCCATTCTATCAACATATGACAGTCCCGCCATCCCGGGAATTAACCTTGTGAACCTACGCTGCACTCCCTCAATAGCATGAATGTCCTTCCTCAAATTAGGTGACCAAAATTGCACACAATACTCCAGGTGTGGTCTCACTAGGGCCCTGTACAAATGCAGAAGGACCCATTTGCTCCTATACTCAACTCCTCTTGTTATAAAGGCCAACATGCCATTCGCTTTCTTCACTGCCTGCTGTACCTGCATGCTTACTTTCAGTGGCTGTTGACAAGGACCCCCAGATCCCGTTGTACTTCCCATTTTCCCAACCTGACACCATTTAGATAATAATCTGCCTTCCTGTTTTTCCCACCAAAGTGGATAACCTCACATTTATCCACATTAAATTGCATCTGCCACGCATCTGCCACTCACCCAAATCACCCTGCATCCTCATAGCATCGTCCTCACAGTTCACACTGCCACCTTGCTTTGTGTCATCTGCAAATTTGCTAATGTTACTTTTAATCCCTTCATCTAAATCATTAATATATATTGTAAATAGCTGCGGTCCCAGCACCGAGCCTTGCGGTACCCTACTAGTCACTGCCTGCCATTCTGAAAGGGACACCCTACCCCCAATACCATGTGCTCTAATTTTGCCCACTAATCTCCTATGAGGGACCTTATCAAATGCTTTCTGAAAGTCCAGGTACACTACATCCACCGGCTCTCCCTTGTCCATTTTCCTAGTTACATCCTCAAAAAATTTCAGAAGATTATTCAAGCAAGATTTCCCCTTCGTAAATCCATGCTGACTCAGACCGATCCTGCTACTGCTATCCAAATGTGCCGCTATTTCATCTTTTATAATTGACTCCAGCATCTTCCCCACCACCGATGTCAGGCTAACTGGTCTATAATTCCCTGTTTCCTCTCCCTGCCTTTCTTAAATAGTGGGATAACATTAGCTACCCTCCAATTCACAGGAACTGATTCTGAATCTAGAGAACATCCAATACACAGGAACTGATCCTGAATTTATAGACCAATTAGAACTATAGAATAACATAGTCAATCCACTCTTTATGGCATGTTGTGCTCCATATAAAGTGGAGACACAACAAACGGCAGATGCTGGGATTCTGAACAAAATGTAAAGTGTGGAGTAAGTCAGTGCGTCAGGCAGCATCTGGGGAGGGAAAGGATATGCCACGTTTTGGGTAGCGATCCTTCTTCAATTTTTAGAAGAGACACGACCAAACTGTTGTCTGTCCGTTCCCTCCCCAGATGCTTCCTCACCTGCAGAAGTCGAATGGACATTAGAAGGCAAGTTGAAATTGGGAGAGGATATCAGCAAATACTTAGACATGGAGTGGGTGGTCAGATTTCCTGGGGGAATGTAATTGAACATTGGGAAAATAAATGACAAGAAGGGATTGAGATTAGTTAATTATTGTTGTCATTAACTTATTTGTATTGGTATATTATTATACTTGCTATTAACTTATTAACTCACAGTCAATTATAGCCTAGATTTCCTACCAGTGACTTGGCACTGGCAAGAAGTGTCAGCAATTTACAATCAATTTTAAGTGCAAAGGGGTCGATACATTTGTGAAGCAGAGAATAGTTGCATTTGATTTTAAACAAAACAAGAAATAAATGTGTAATTTTTGAGTTTGTGCCACAGGCTAAATGTACACATACATTTTAGCATCTGATTAAAATGGCTTCTGGCTTTGCTCAGACAGTGCGAAATTCATATCCAAAGAACTCAAACGAGACCCTCGAGAGAAGAGTGACAGAGACCTCATGTGCGGGTCTATCCTTCTCCACTCAGGCATCGCCTGAGTCCTTGCCAAGAAGTAAAATAATTGCCATCTTAAGACTGCAACATTATTCACTTGTTTTCACACAGGCAAAGTCTGCTTGCTGAGGTTGATTTAAATCTACCCTTCCTGCAGGGGAAGGAACTCCTTTTGGCATAGACAGTAGTTAAACACAGTGGACCACCTATTGCTTACAGATGGATCCTCTGTTGGGTGTAGACCAAGGATGTCCCTCTGACTGCAGACAGTGAAGCGCTTGCTAACTGGTTGTGGGGAGGAGGTCTCCAGCTGGTTGTGGACAGAGGATTCTTCTTGCCTGTCTGATTTTTATTCATGTTAAATTTGATTTTCCATTCCATTGCCCAGGGGGTGAAAATGAAATCCAACCCACTTAGGAAACATTTCAACTTTAGATACAGCATGGAATCAGGCCCATTAGCCCACTGAATCTGCGATCAGCGATCATCCCGTACAGTAACACTATCCTACACATTAGGGACAATTTACAATTTTACCAAAGCCAATTAAACTACAAACATGAACGTCTTTGGAATGTGGGAGGAAACTGGATCACCCGTAAAAAAACCCACGCGGTCACAGAGAGAATGTACAAATTCCATAAAGACAGCACCCGTAAACAGGATCAAACCCGGGTCTCTGAAGCTGTGAGGCAGCCACTCTACCGCTGCCCCACCGTGCCGATCTTTCTTCGTCCATACTTTATTTTTGTAATCTAGAGTAAAGCGTTACCACGTCAAAGGTTGCACAGAAGATTCCAAATCTCTGCTATTGCAGCTTGGGAGTTGCCTGAGAAAGCTTCACTGACATAGAGCCATTCATTCGCTTACAATGATCAGCTGGTAGCTGTTTCATCCTCTACAACTTCCATGTTATCCATTTTGCTTCTCAATATCTGTATTACAACTAGTTGTGTTGGATTATTGCAAAGAGAAACCTCCTGAAATTCCCACTCAAATTTTATTCCTGGTCGATCACATTAATATAAAGACATTGTGGGCCAGGAAGATATGTAGTGAAGATATTCATTCCAGATAAATGTCCCACCCTGAAAAAATTAGATTGTCCATTTACCTCCGCAGATGCCGAGCTCCACAGGCAGGTTGATGTAAATCATGAACCTATAGCGGGGACTCACAGGAGTGCAGCCAACAATTAGTCGGAACCCAAGTTGTGTGAACGAGATGTATTTATTCTGTTACAGTACTGCTCCCTACTCCTCAAATGGGCACGGGCGTTGCCCGACCTTAAATACCCCTAAGGGTCAACCCCGTGACCTGCGCCTCCCACAGTGAGGCACCTAACTCCTCCCTTCAGAGCTGAGGGTTCGCTCTGCCTGTGGCCTACCACCAGATGCCGCCACAGTACCCCCGCCCCCCCCCAGAACCAGAGGCACTGAAACGGACGGGACGCTGAACGGGGCGGCCAGATCGCGTAGATATGTCCACTCGCACAGGGGACTTGCCCGGTCCGGATTAATTCAAGGGGACCCGGGACGGTAGGCGCTCGTGACGGGGAGGTTGAACCACCTGTACTGGCTCGCTCAGGTCCAGATCGGTTGGCTTTAAATGAGCCACAGATACAGTTTCCTGCCGGCCCCCCCATGTCCAAGATGAATGTCATGTGACCGTGCCGCAGCACCCCGAAAGGGACCTTCATAAGGGTGCTACAAGGGCGACCTGTGGGCGTCACAGCGCAGAAGGATGTACAGACAGTCCACCAGCGCCAGTGGCACATGGGATAGGGCCACCCCATGACGAGATGTCGGGATGGGAGCCAGGGCGCCAACCCTCTCCCGCAAGTTCACCAACACAGATGATGGCAGTTTCCGGGACCCATAAGTGGCCGGGACAAACTCCCCGGGCACAGTGAGCGGAGCGCCATACACTTGTTCCGCCGAGGATGATGACAAATCCTCTTTGGGGGAAGTCCGAATCCCCAACAAAACCCATGGCAACTCGTCCATCCACTCAGGGCGCGTGAGGCGAGTCTTCAGGGTGTCCTTCAGACGGCGGTGGAACTGTTTCACCAAGCCATTCGACTGGGGATGGTACGCTGTCGAATGGTGGAGCTGCGTCCCCAGCAGGTGAACCATTGCGGACCAGAGGTGAACTGGGCCAATGTGATGTCCAGAGGATCCCCGAAGCGGGCCACCCAATCAGCCACGATGGCACGAGCGCACGACCGGGTGGAAGTGTCCTAGCGGGATGGCCTCCGGCCACCGTGTAAAACGGTCCACCACTGTCAGCAGGTGTGAAACGCCCCAGGACAGAGGCAGTGGCCCCACGATGTCCACGTGCACGTGGTCGAACCGCCGGTGTGGCACCTCAAAATCTTGAACCGGCGTCCAGACATTTCGATGTACCTACGATGTCTGGCACGGAATGCATGCCCGGGCCCAGCGTCCGACTTGCTTCCGCAGCCGGTGCCATATAAACCTCGCGGCCACCATGACAGCCATGGCTCAGATAGAAGGTGAGCCAACCCATGGATGACATCGATCACGCGACGTTGCCAGGCCGCCGGAACAACAGGCCCCGGCTAGCTTGTGGACACATCGCACAGGATGGAACCAGCCGAGGGACCCAACGGCACATCCTCCAGCACCAAACCCGAGATCGTGGTGCGGTGCGGTATGCCAGCATCTCTTCGTCCGCCAGCTGCGCTGCAGCCAAGGCGGAGTAGTCTTTTCCGGAGGCCGGGTTGAGAACGGCTGCGATCGCGGGGCAGGACAAAGCTTCTGGAACCAGGTTAGATTTACCGGCGATGTGTCGGACGTCTGTCGTAAACTCCGAAATAGACTTTAGCTGGCGCTGCTGACAGGTGGACCAAGGATCTGAGACCTTGGCGAATGCGAAGGTGAGGGGATTATAGTCCGTGAAGGCTACAAATTCCCGGCTTTCCAGGAAATACCGGAAATGCCGCACTGCAAGGTTCCGCAGGGTTCAGCTGGCGGCTGAAAAAGGCGAGAGGCTGCCATTTGCCGTCGACTGACTGCTCTAGAACGCCACCGACCGCAGACTCCGAGGCATCCACGGTAAGCGCTGTAGGGGTGTCGGCCCGTGGATGTACAAGTATTGTCGCTCGAGTCAAGGCGTCCTTTGCCTCTCCAAACGCCGCCACAGCGATGGTGTCCCATTGCACCTCTCGCCTCTTGCCAGTCAACAACTGAAAGAGTGGCCGCATAATATTAGCCGCCGCCGACACAAACCGATGGTAGAACGTTACCATGCCCACAAACTCCTGGAGGCCCCGCACTGTGGAAGGCTGCGGAAACTGGCGGATTGCCTCAACCCTGTGCGGTAAAGGCACCGCTCCGTGCCGCGTCACCCGGTGGCCCAGAAAGTCGATGGCCCAGAGGCCGAACTGACATTTGCCAGGGTTAATCACCAAGCCCTGTTCACTAAGACGCTGGCACAATAAACCCTGCACAGCCATCTTTCTTTCCTGTGCCACTTGTCTAGTCTGTGGCTCCGTGGAGCCTCTGATGGGCGTAGTCCTAGATCGCTGTGCCGTCCAGGGTGCTGAATCGATCTGGTCCAGGGATTCCAGTGCACCCACTTCCTGCTGGTCAGGGAGCCACAGCTCGTTGGCGCGCGCCGCTAGCTTCAGCGGATCCACAAACCTCTCCCCTGAGAGCTGCCGGCAGATGTCGCGCTGCAACCGCTGCAAAAAGGTAAATTCGAACAGAGAGCAGGGCTGGTGGTCGCCTTTGAGCATGAGCATCTCGCTCATGAGGGCCGAGGGCTACCGGTCGGCGAGCCCGTCCATGTTGAGTACCCGACACGCTCGCTCCATTCGGCTCGGCCCGTAGATCCGGAGCAGCAGCTGTATATTTCCCCACCGCTGGCGGATTATCCAGGTAAGGTATGACCCAACCAGCCATTTCCTGATCGTGAGCGCTTACCACGTAATGATAACGGGTCTCATCGACCGCTACGTCGCGGATGTAGAACTGGGACTCGGCCTGTCAGAACCATATCCTTAGCTGCGAGGTCCAAAATGTAGGCAGCTTCGGGGCGACCGCGTTGAGTTCGGCCTCGTAGGCGGCAGCGGCGGGTTGCATTTTTTTTCAGAATTTTCCTTCCAGGATTACCCTCCAGGACGTCGGGGTCACCAGTATAGCGGGGACTCATAGGAATCCAGCCAAAAATCAGTCGGAACACAAGTTGTGTGAACGAGACGTATTTATTCTGTTACAGTACTGCTCCCTACTTCTCAAATGGGCACCTTAAATACCCCTAAAGGTCAACCCCGTGACCTACGCCTCCCACACCGAGACACCTAACTCCTCCCTCCAGAGCCGATGGGTTCGCTCTGCCCGTGGCCTATCACCAGGTGCCGCCACAAACCCTCTTGCTAATTCTATAGACACTGGTTGACCTGCTGAGTATTTGTAACATTTTCTATTTTCATTTCAGTTATTTGCTGAATTTTGTCAATGGACACAATTGTATTTATGCTGATATCATGCAACGTCATGGTGACAGGCTGGAGGTCCACCTTGCATTGAGAATTGTGATGGTTTGGCGCAGTGGCCACTTTAAATAATTTCTGGCAGCTGTGTTTGATGGGAACTTTGATGCTGATTTGATCTCAGCCTCTTGAAATAGAATCCACTTTGCTGGCAGCAAGCAAGCAGGACTTCGCGAACAGATGACTCGCACCTATTTAGTATAGCAATCAAGGAAAATTGTAGCCTTTGTGCATCAACCTAATTCTGCAATCAGTGGGAAGAAAATCTGATGACAGAGGTAGTTTATATGGTTAACCAATTATGTTCTGCAGAGTTTTATAGGCTACTAGACCAAGTGCAGACCCATTGGGTCTGTTTCCCTAACGGCGTTTGCGGGGGGGGGGGGGGGGCTGCGGCATCACACTCACATTAACCACCCCCCAAACACACAGGTGGGGGGAGGGGAGGTGAGAAGAGGGGAGGGAGGGGAGAGGAGGAGGAGGAAACGGGACAGATTTGGGAGGGAAAGGAGAGCGGGGCAGGAGGTGAGAGAGGGGGATGGGGAGAGAGACGTGGGGGAGGGGGGGATGGGGAGGGAGGGGAGGAGGGAGAGGGGTGGGGGGAGAGGGGAAGGAGTGGGGAGAGAGGAGGGGGAAGGGGGGAGAGAAGAGGAAGAGTGGGGAGGGAGGAGGAGGGGGGTAGGGGGAGAGGTGTGGGGTGAGAGGGTAGAAAGAGTGGGGAGGGAGAGTGGAGGGAGAAGGGGGAGAGAAGTGGCAGCGTGGGATGGGAGGGGTAGGGGGAGTGGTGGAAGAGGGACAGAGGGATAGGGGATGGGGGCGGGGGGAGATGGAAGGGGGTGGGGTAGAGAGTGAACGGGGTGGGGGAGAGAGGGATGGGTGGGAGAGGGAGAGGGGTGAGGAGAGGGAGAGGGGTGAGGAGAGGGAAACATAGAAACATAAGATTCTGTAAGATCACCCCTCAATCTTCTAAATTCTAGCGAGTACAAGCCGAGTCCATCCAGTCTTTCTTCATATGAAAGTCCTGACATCCCAGGAAGAAGTCTGGTGAACCTTCTCTGTACTCCCTCTATGGCAAAAATGTCTTATGGCATTGGGCATTGTGACATCACACGATGACACGGTCACCAGGGTCTGGGGCTGGTGCAAAGGCATATGTAAATGGATCCATCCCGATTGGACATCTGCGAGCATTGGGCATTGTGACATCACACGATGGGAACGAATCAAAAGGCAGAAAGGCAGCCGGACTGCAGGCACACAGTTTTATATATTAACTAGACCAAGTGCAGACCCGTTGGGTCTGTATCCCCAACGGCGTATGGGGGGGCAGCTGCGGCATCACACTCACATTAACCACCCCCCAAACACACAGGTGGGGGGAGGGGGATGAGAAGAGGGAGGGAGCGGAGAGGAGGAGGAGGAGGAGGAAACGGGACAGATTTGGGAGGGAATGGAGAGTGGAGAAGGGGGTGAGAGAGGGGGATGGGGAGGGAGGGGAGGAGGGAGGGAGGGGGAGAGGGGTGGGGGGAGAGAGGGGAAAGAGTGGGGAGGGAGAGTGGAGGGGGAAGGGGGAGAGGTGGAAGAGTGGGGAGGGAGGAGGAGAGGGGTAGGGGGAGTGATGGAAGACGGACAGAGGGGTAGGAGGAAGGAGGCGGGTGGAGAGAGGGAAGGGGGTGGGGTAGAGAGGGAAGGGGGTGGGGAGAGAGGGATGGGTGGGAGAGGGAGAGGGGTGAGCAGAGGGAAACATAGAAACATAGAAATTAAGTGCAGAAGTAGGCCATTCGGCCCTTTGAGGCTGCACAACCATTCAATATGATCATGGCTGATCATTCAACTCAGTATCCTGTACCTGCCTTCTCTCCATACCCCCTGATCCCTTTAGCCACAAGGGCCACATCTAACTCCCTCTTAAATATAGCCAATGAACTTTCCTCAACTACCTTCTGTGCCAGTGAATTCCAGAGATTCACCACTCTCTGTGTGAAAAATGTTTTTCTCATCTCGGTCCTAAAAGATTTACCCCTTATCCTTAAACTGTGACCCCTTGTTCTGGACTTCCCCAACATCTGGAACAATCTTCCTGCATCTAGCCTGTCCAACCCCTTAAGAATTTTGTACGTTTCTATAAGATACCCCCTCAATCTTCTAAAATCTAGCGAGTACAAGCCGATTCTATCCAATTTTTCTTCATATGAAAGTCCTGACATCTCAGGAATCAGTCTGGTGAACCTTCTCTGTACTCCGTCTATGGCAACAATGTCTTTGAGCATTGGGCATTGTGACATCACACGATGGAACGTTCACCAGGGGCTGGGGCTCCTGCAAAGGCATATGTAAATGAATCCATTCCGATTGGACATATGTGAGCATCGGGCATTGTGACATCACACGATGGAACGTTCACCAGGGGCTGGGGCTGGTGCTGCTTCTATGGGTGAGAAGCCAGTTTATTTTTGAAATATTGGGCAGGGGGGGGGGGGGGGGGGGAAGGATTTGATTAAAAACGTGTACTTAAACACGACGAAATGTAATGAGGAGCGGATACTTAGAAAGAAAAGTGAAATCTCTACCGAAATGGAAAAGATGTCGGCGATTCTGCGTCTGGTTTCGGAGTTGCAGTGAATCAAAGGAAGAAATGCAGTCGGAAGCCGTACATGTAAATGGATCCATTCCGATTGGACATCTGCGAGCATTTGGCATTGTGATTGGACATCTGCGAGCATTGGGCATTGTGACATCACACGATGGGAACGAATCAAAAGGCAGAAAGGCATCCGGACTGCAGGCACACAGTTTTATATATTAACTAGACCAAGTGCAGACCCGTTGGGTCTGTTTCCCCAACGGCGTTTGCGGGTGGGGTGGGGGGGGGGCTGCGGCAACACACTCACATTAACCACACCCCAAACACACAGGTGGGGGGAGGGGGGTGAGAAGAGGGGAAGGAGGGGAGAGGAGGAGGAGGAAAAGGGGCAGATTTGGGAGGGAAAGGAGAGCGGGGTAGGGGGTGAGAGAGGGGGATGGGGAGAGAGATGTGTGGAAGGGGAGGGTTGGGGAGGGAGGGGAGGAGGGAGGGAGGGGGAGAGGTGTGGGGTGAGAGGGGAGAAAGAGTGGGGAGGGAGAGTGGAGGGGGAAGGGGGAGAGAAGTGGAAGCGTGGGGTGGGAGGGGTAGGGGGAGTGGTGGAAGAGGGACAGAGGGATAGGGGATGGGGGCGGGGGGAGATGGAAGGGGGTGGGGTAGAGAGTGAACGGGGTGGGGGAGAGAGGGATGGGTGGGAGAGGGAGAGGGGTGAGGAGAGGGAAACATAGAAACATAAGATTCTATAAGATCACCCCTCAATCTTCTAAATTCTAGCGAGTACAAGCCGAGGGGTGAGGAGAGGGAAACATAGAAACATAAGATTCTATAAGATCACCCCTCAATCTTCTAAATTCTAGCGAGTACAAGCCGAGTCTATCCAGTCTTTCTTCATATGAAATTCCTGACATCCCAGGAACCAGTCTGGTGAACCTTCTCTGTACTCCCTCTATGGCAAAAATGTCTTTGGGCATTGGGCATTGTGACATCACACGATGACACGGTCACCAGGGGCTGGGGCTGGTGCAAAGGCATATGTAAATGGATCCATCCCGATTGGACATCTGCGAGCATTGGGCATTGTGACATCACACGATGGGAACGAATCAAAAGGCAGAAAGGCAGCCGGACTGCAGGCACACAGTTTTATATATTAAAAGATAGATAGATAGATAGATAGATAGATAGATAGATAGATAGATAGATAGATAGATAGATAGATAGATAGATAGATAGATAGATAGATAGATAGATAGATAGATAGATAGATAGATAGATAGATAGATAGATAGATAGATAGATGCTGAGCTGTGATACACATTTTTCAATAAATGATGTGGTGCTATTAGCCATCAACCTGACAAGGGCCATTGTTTTTGTGATGGAAGGTACTGTCAGCATCGCCAGGCCAGACCGACCCCTATATCAGCAACCCAGCGCCGCCACCCGGACAGCGGGCCTTTAGGTCCAAGATAAGGCTTGATAATTTTCAGAACTTCATACTTGAAAGGTACAAGATGGCACTGGAGATGTGGCGACTGTCTCAGAAGAAATCTGCTATTTTGTTTACACTGCAGTCATTACACTCCTTTACTTATGCATGATTGTGCTCATGTATAGAATTATACTGGATTGCATGCAAAACAAAGCAATTCACTGTATCTAGGTACATGTGGCAATAAAGTAACGATTGAAATAATTATTGACTCTTGATCAATGGAGATTAGTGACAAGCATTTCACTTGACACCTTGGGAAGCTCATTAGATTGACAGCCTGGTCCTATAAAAAAGGCTTTGCAATGAATCATTGTTGATTCATTCTGAGCAATCTCTCTCCCTTGTACCACCTAAGGCAGTGGTGAACTATCTAATAGTTAGATTCTGATGCAAAAATGCAAAACAAAAATAACATTGGGAATAGCCATGTTTCATCACAGACACAATCTGAATTAAGAAGATTTCTTAATTTTTTGAGACTTTTGCTTTATGTGGACAAGAATTTTTTTTTTTTTTTGAACTGCAAAATCTACCGAATCCACTTGTTGATCCTATTAATACTGTTAATTGATACTTTTAATTGCTGCTTCAGATTCACATTTTGTAGCTGAGACACGCAGTCTATTTGTCTACCATTCAGAGAGATTACTAATACTAGTGTAGGCAGTGATGCTAAAATGGGATTATTGTTGATCTTTCCTAGATTACTTAGTACATGAGATCATTCTTCCATTTATATGGAACAGGTTCCTGCGCAAAGACTCCAGTAACATTTGCTGCAGCTATTGCATATAGCCAGACTGCCGTTAATTGTTCTTTCATTTTTTACTAATGCAGTATAGAAATAATCTTTGTGCTTCCTGCTGCATGCCTTGGGATTCAGTCTTTGGACTTCCTGTCACATGCATCAAGATTCAGAACTAGAAAGTTTAATCAGGGGTGGGACACTAAATCAATTTGCAGTTCACAAAAACCTGAAGGTTCATTGCTGGTCAAAAGTTTATTCTGACGCCTTTTGGGTCAAAGGGCAGGAAACCCACCCCCATCTGATAAATTGTGGCCTGTTGTGTTATATGACAAGCCGTGCAGCTACCCTGAACACATTTGCACATATTAAAACTTTGTGGGCAATTTGTAAGATTAGAAACTGAGGCACTTAGCTTTCATCAAGTGGTCAAGAGTGATCAAGTGATATTTGCTTATTTGTCCGAAGCACCATATATGAATCGGAACAACAAAACTTACATAATTTAGTTTAGTTTAGAGATACAGCATGGAATCTAGCCCTTCGGCCTACCGAGTCCACGCCGCCCATTGATCACCCATTCACACTAGTTCTCTGTCATTCCACTTTCGCATTCGCTCCCTACATATTTTGGGCAATTAACCGACTAACCGGTATGTCTTTGGGACATGGGAGGAAACCAGAGCACCCAGAGGACACCCACGCGTTTACAGGGTGAACATACAAACTCCACACAGACAGCATTCGAGGTCATGATCAAACCCACGTCTCTGGCGATATGTGGCAGCGGCTCTACCAGCTGCACGACCACAACTCTACAGGCTACACATTCCCTCCACAGATGATGCCCGAACTGCTCAGTTTCTCCAGCATTTTGTTTTGATCAATATTCCAGCATCTGCAGTTCCTTGTGTCTATCAGAAATATCAGTTATTCAAAGTAAATTAGATCATGATAGTGCAAACACCAAAGTCCATGGTGGTTCAGTGCTGAAGTAGGTTCGTGGTTAGGGTTGTATAGGGTGTTTCAAGAACCTGATGTCTGATGGAAAGAAACTGTTATTGAGCCTAGAGGTAAAAGTTCTCAGAAATCTTTCTGATGGTAGCAGCTTGAAGAGAGCATAACCAGGGTGATGTGGGTCTTTGATTATATTTGCTGCCTTCTTGAGACAGTGCCTCCTGTAAATGCTTTTGTTGGTGGAGAGGTGAGTACCTGCGATAGACCAGGCAATGTCCACCACCTTTTATAGCTTCCTCTGTTCTTAAGTATTTGAATTACTGAACTAGGCTGTGGTGCCACGGTCAGTATGCTCTCCACTGTACACCTGTACAAGTTTGATACAACATTCGGTGACATGCCAAATCTTCTTAAACTTCTGGAGAATGTGAGGTTTTTTTGTGAGCTTTCTTTGTTATTGCATCAATGTGGACATCCGGTGGCACTGTCATGGCTGCCTCCGCCTTCAGTCCGGTATCTTTTTTGTTTTTTGTTATGTTTGAAGTGCGTTTTGTGGTGTTTTTTTTGGTCTTTTTTGTGGGGGGAAGGGGGTACGGTAAGGGGGATACCATCCTTCAGTCGCTTCCTGGAGATGATGCGACTGTTATTTGAGTTGCGTCCTCGCCCCCCCCTCCCCCCCCCCCCGGGGCCTACCTACTGGATTGGCGCGGCCTTTCCTGCCGGGACCAACCAGAGTTCCAGCAGCGGCGGCGCAGCGCTGGATACATCGCGTAGGCGGGCGATGCCTTACTGGGCATCGCCGTTTGGAGCTCTGAAGTGCTGGACCTGCTGCATCGACATCGCAGAGCTGTGGTTCGCGGAGCTCCAAACGCGGGCGGCGCTGACCAACATCGCGGAGTCCTGCGACCCTTTGTCGGGGGTCGCCAGCGTGGGTCTCCATCCGGCTCGGCCTGGGGACTTCGGGAGCCGCGGACTCCGGTGGGAGGTGGCTGATTTGGAGGTCTGGGCCGCTGAGGATGTTCTCCGTCAGGGTTCGACGTCGGGGTTCCATCATTCTCGGGAGGGCCTGAACATCGGGCCGCCCGTGGCGGCAACTATGGGGTGCTCGGGAGGCCCCGACCACGGGTGAACATCTGGGAAGATCAGCGAGGAAGTTGACTGGACTTTGGTTCCTTCCCTAACTTTGGTGCCGCTGTGGGGATGTTGTGTCATGGACTTCTGTGTTTGTGCTTTTAAAAAAAAATGTATGACTGTAAGGAAAATCCATTTTGTTGTCTCTTATGAGACAATGACAATAACTTGAATCCAATCCAATCCAATCCAACGTACTGGGCCCGAGACAGATCAGAGTAAGTCCAGGATCTTGAAACTCTTGACTCTCTCCACTGTCCTGCCAATGAAGACAGGTGCGTAATCCCTCAGCTTTCCGTTCTTGATGTCAACAATCAGCTCTTTGGTCTCACTACCTTGGGAGCATGATTGGTGTACTGGTACCACTCAACCAGATTATCGATCTTCCTCTTGTACTCTGACTTGCCATTACCTGTTATATGTCCAACAACAGTGGTATTCTTGGCTTATTTAATCAAGGAATTGGCACTGCATCTGGGCACACAGTCATGGGTGTGGAGAGTAGAGCAGGGAACACAGCACAGGCTGGAGGTGCTCCTGTGCTGGTCAGCTAGGGGCGGGGGAGGGGAAGGGGGAGGGGGGGGGGGTGGGGAAGGGAGATGTGGTAGCCATTCCATACTGATTGAGATCTGCCAATGATAAATTTGAGGATGCAGTTGCAGAGGGAGAAACAAACTCATATCGCCGAGTTGGACGATGAGGAAGGGATGGTGGTGTTCAAGGACAAGGAATGTCAATGACAAAAGTTTGCAAAATAATACCAAAAGAGGACCCAAGGAGATTTGGAGTCATAGAGTGATACAATGTTGAAACAGGCCCTTTGGCCCAACTTGCCCACACTGGCCAACATGTCCCAGCTACATTAGTCCCACCTGCCTGCGTTTGGTCCATATCCCTCCAAACATGTCCTATCCATGTACCTGTCCTACTGTTTCTTAAATGTTGGGATAGTCCCAGCCTCAACTACCTCCTCTGGCAGCTTGTTCCATACGCCCACCACCCTTTGTGTGAAAAAGTTACCCCTCAGTTTCCTATTAAATCTTTCCCCCTTCACCTTGAACCTGTGTCCTCTGGACCTACTCTGGGCACGAGATTTTGTACATCTACCCGATCTATTCCTCTCTTATACACCTCTATAAGATCACCCCTCATCCTCCTACGCTCCAAGGAAGAGACCCAGCCTACTCAACCTCTCCCTATAGCTCAGCCCCTCTAGTCCTGGCAACATCCTTGTAAATTTTCTCTGAACCCTTTCAAGTTTGACAACATCTTTCCTATAACATGGTGACCAGAACTGAACACAATACTCTAAATGAGGTGTCACCAATGTCGTATACAACTGCAACATGACCTCCCAAGTGTTATACTCAATACTCTGACTGATGAAGGCCAAAGTGCTAAAAGCCTTTTTGACCACCTTATCTACCTGTGACTCGACCTTCAAGGAACCATGCACCTGGTCTCCTACACCTGCACCTGGTCTGCTCTACAACACTCCCCAGAGGCCTACCATTCACTGTGCAGGTCCTGCCCTTGTTAGATGTCCTTGTTGAATTCACTTTGTCAGTAGTTGTGATCGAGAATGCAGTGGAGGATGCAAGTTCAGTAATAACGTCAAAAATCAAAGTGATGACATAGCTCACAAAATGTGCCCAGCTATCAGGAAAGAACACAGGAGAGAGACAAATTTGGCAACACTTTCAAAGTGCTACACAGATATGAATGGCTAAGTCGCCACCTCCTGTGCTGCACAAAACGATGATTCATCATTAAATAATGACTGTGTGAATAAGGAATGAGCTACCATATTCGTGTGTGGTAATAACTTCAACAGAGAAGGGAAGAACAGGTAAATATATTTTTGGCAGAATAATTCTGTGGCATATTTTTATTTTGAATAAAAGTCAATAGTTTAAACCTAATTATGTTTTGGACAGCAGCATGCAGGCACCATTGCACAGGCCAAATTTCTATAAATCAGTTTGCCTCTTAGACCTGATGGGAAAAATACTTTGGTAGTATTAGGGTTTTTGTTCTTTATCTGACCTAACCATAATACATTTTAGAGGTGCTTAATTGGCCAGTAGCAAGCTGCCTAAGACTGTCACAGAGTAATGAGGTGGGTATAAGGTTACATGTTCTGGATCTGCCAGTGTTCAGTTTGCTGTCTGAAGCCATCTCAATCCAAAATGGCAAGACAAAGCATGATGGCACAGCCTGGTGGTGGATCAAACCCTGGCCATGATTTTGCAGGTAAATCTCAATAGGCCCTTACTTATCAACAGCTCATCATAGATAGACACAAAATGCTGGAGTAACTCAGCGGGAGCATCACTGGATAGAAGGAATAGGGGACGTTTCGGATCAAGACCCTTCTTCAGAGGGGGTGAGGAATGAAAGTTGGATGAGAAGTGGGGGCAGGATATGGTTTGGCATGGACTTTGTGGGCTGAAAGGCCTGTTCCTGTGCTTTACTGTTCTATGTTCTTTGCAAATTTAAAGCAAAAAGTAAAAAATAATTAACACAACTCAATTGGTTGAAAATAATGCGACCAGGACCTATTTGACGGAACTCCCGCCTTGTGATATCTTACTGTGCAATCCCTGCTGCTGTGGCCTGGTGGTGCAAGCACAATGTGAGGCCTGGCAGCCACATTGTCCCGTGTCACAGAGCAGGCTGCGTGTTAAACTAGGCCCAGGCATTGATCCTGCGGAACTGTCGCCCTCCACAGCCCTGATGATAGTCTTGACAGGCTGAACTAAATGTCTTCAATAATCAATAAAGAGCATTTGACATCTATTTAAATAATTAACAATTTAAATAAATTTATATAAAAATAGAAAATGTTTACATTTTTTATCCAGCCTGTCAACACCACAGGAGATCCTTCATCCCTGTGGCTATCAAACTTTACAACTCCTCCCCTTCTGTTGTGAGGTAGACCGAGACTGACTCTCCTCCCCGCCCCCCAATCTTTGCACATCCCAATCCTTTTCACTTGTCACTTTAATTTCATGTTTCATGTATTTTGTGTTTTTATGACTGTTGGAGATCAATTTCCCTCCTGGGATATATAAAGTTCAAACGTATCGTAACATCATTCAAATGAATGGGACCATGATAGATACACCAGTCATCACTGGCATAAACAAGAGATCTGGAGCCTCAGCTCAGCCCGACTGACCTCTACCTCTGGACTCAGTATCCAGTGGAAGAGAGGGAGCTGAGATGCATCAACAACTGCCTACCTGTGCAGCCTGTACTTCCACACTGCCATGTGCAGACTTGGAAGTCCAACCAGCATTGAACAGCATATGATGGATGGACATGAGTACTGGGGAGATGCAGCATCTTTGCATTTGAGACAAGCATTGGAGAGCACTCTATACACCCCCATGTGAAAAGCAACCAGCTAATCTTGAATCTCCACATTTGCAAAGGGAATACGAAACATGATGCTATTTATACTGCGCAATGTCAGTAGTTTGGCATATTGCCTGCAAAATAACAATTGCCTGCAAGTATGGCCCAAAGCCGGTTCAGTTTTGGCCCGTTTAGCACTCTGCTGAAGTATCATTTAACTATCTGCCATTGACGAATGGAAAGCCATTGATGCAGGTTATACCATTCTGAAAAAAATATTCAGGTAATGGTTGATGTAAAAAGAAACTAAAGTTCATGGCTCATCAGCCAAGAATGATCTTGTTACAAATATTTTTTGTACATTGATGTGATCGTGGTAACACAGTTGAAATACAATTAGACATAGGGTTAGGGGATTAAATGCAAGAACTTGAACACTTAAATAAATTGGTGACTGAAAACAATGCTTTTATAATTCAAACACACTCCTTTGTTTAAACATAATGCAATGAAGTTCTAATCCTGAATCCAAGCACTCTCAAATTGTAATAAGATTTCACAGCATGGTAATAATTCTGCTTCTTCTTACTTTTTAATAGATATTAACATTTCACAGCTGTCTGCCATTTTGCATATCAACTAAATAGAAGTCAACTTGAGAGTAAAGGCAATTAAAAATAGGACAAAAGCAGTATTCAGAAATTATCCCTTCATAACAAGTACTCGATGCCCTTTCATTTTTGATGTGCTAAGCCATGAAAACTGATGTGCAGGTGAAAATTGTTTCTACACAGCGTTAGATGGTTTTTGGAAGAGCTAGCCCCAGTTGCTAACATGCTGTAGACCTTTTGACGTGAAATTCTCATCTATCCTGACATCCAGCTCAGTCCAACACCAATAATTCATCTTCAATGAGATTTTGAATCACATTGGTCTGAATCATGACAGGCATTGTTCACTAACATTGAAGTCTCAAACTAGATGTGATTTGGGGAGTCATGCCCAAATGACTGGCACTGTCTCCTGCAAATGCAGAAGATGCAACACTTCACCTTTTCCAAGGTCCCTTCACCTCCTCCCTCAGCACCATCCGGGGACACAACAGCTTTCAAGATAATGATTCACATGCATCTCCTCCAACTTAGTCTGCTGAATTGGATGCTCTGCACATGGTTTACTGTACATCACAAAACCAAGCATAGATTAGCTGACTGTTTTTCGGAACATCTACACTCTGTCCACAATGGGCGTCCTGACCTCCTGGTTGCAAGCCATTTCAACTTCCCTTCCCAATTAATCTTCAGCCTTCATCACTACCAGAGTGAAGCCAAATGTAACTTAAAAAGAACAGCACCTCATGTTCTGCCTGGGTAGTCAACCCAAATGCTATTAACATTGTATATTCCAATTTCAGGTAACCCACTTACTGCTCCTTACTGCCTCCTTATATTCCACTTCTCCTCTTCACCCATGTTCATAATCTCCACTTGATTTCATCAGTCCATCATCCCTCCGTTATCTAGTAAGACCTATCATTTTCTTTACTTGTCAGATTTCAGCATCCACAGCTTCTTGTATCTCCACTTATCACCTTCCAACCCCCCCATGTTCCCCTCCCTACCTTTCTCCATCAGTTTCTCAAATCCTGGTTCCATCTATTACCTGCTAGCCCTTTCCTCACCACTCTCCCTAGCTACTTAATGCTGGGCTCCTCCCCTCTATGCTCCCAGCCCTAAAGCAAGTTCTCAACCCAAAATGTTGTTTGTCCCTCTGCTTCCACAGATGCTGCCTGACTTGCTGACTTTGTCCAGCAGTTTGCTCTTTGTTCCAGAGCAATAGCAAATTAGGATAACAGTCATCACACCCCCAGAGTTTCACCAGGTTCCTTCTCATAAGTCGAATTCCTGTGAAAAGAGGTGGCCCCCTATTCCTCAGATGAGAAATGAGATAAAGAAAAGAGTAAAGACATCTGACAGCGGAGGAGCCACCTTGCCTCAAGGCTTTTTCTTACCTCAGAAGTTATCCATTAAAGGATGACACCGCAGTAGATCAGCGTTCCTTCGTCTACTGGGGAATGTTGGCAAGGAATGAAAGTTGCATTGTTGGCTGGGGGCCAAAGGAACCTGCATTGGATTCTAAAGAGCAGTTCACCCAGGGGACAGGCTCCTTGTGCAAAGGGCACTAATGCAGGAAGTTACATTCACCAAAATTCAAGCCTTCCCTCTTCACTTCCCCAGTTTTCTTAACTTCTGTAATGCAGTGGTCAGCAGTGAAGTGTCTCGTGTGGCATAACTCAACTGAGGCAGCCTGTAGCGATCACAAGACAAGGTTTCCCCAAGTGCAAGCAACAATGGCTTTGATACTGTGAGAAACGCAAGCACAACTTGAGCTTCTGCCTGAGATTTTCAGAGGTCATGGATGCCAGCAAAGATGAGATTGTAGAAAGGCAGCTTGTGTAGGCGTTGCTCCTGCAGGAGTTGTTAAGAGAGGTCGCCTGCCTGTAAAGCCTGGGTAGGGAACATTATGACTCTCTGTCTTTTAACCAATGCTCCCCACTTGTTATCTTCAACTGGTTTCCAGAATTCTGAAAGTGCTGTAAAACACATTTCAAAAGGCCGACTATCCATGTCCTCCACATATGCTGCCTGACCGCTGAGTTTCCTCCAGCACGTTGTGTTTTGCTCCAGATTCCAGCAACTGCTGTATCTTTTTTCTCTCCACTATTCTGGAATTACGTTCCTTCATGATTAGTGATATTTCTGGTCACTTGATTTTCAGGGGTACCCGCTGGTGAAAACTAACAGGGGGTGTTGTGGCTCAGTCAGTCTGCTTCGTTCCTGTGGTTTGTCTGTGACCTCTAGAAACCACATGCACCGGCTCCCACAAGTGTCTACACTGCTGTAGTTCTCAGAGTTGCCCTTGCTGATAGAAGCAATCTTTGCAGCTCGAGGTATGCCACACATGACACTCTTTGCACTGCAGAGGTCACCAATAGTCCAATCACCAAAGTGGAACACCTTTGATTTCTGGTCAATGTGACTTTCCCATTCAAATGAAGAGCTTAACTGCAGAGGAAGACATGATTCCTGTATATATGTTGTCATGCAGATGACACTAAAGTAAGTGATATTGTAGATTGAGTTTAGTTTAGAGATTCGGAACGGAAAAAGGTCCTCCAGACCACCGAGTCGGCGCGGACCAGCGGATCCCATACACTAGTATTGTGCTACACACTAGGGACAATTTACAATCTTTAACAAAGCCAATTAACCTACAAACCTGTATGTCTTTGGAGTGTGGGAGAAAACTGGAGCACCCGGGTAAAACCCATGGGGAGAATGTACAAACTCTGTACAGACAGCATCCATAGTCAGAATCGAACCTGGGTCTCTGGCGCTGTAAAGCAGCAACTCTACTACTGTGCCACCGTGCTGCCCGCCGATAGATAGCGAGGTTGATTGGCAAAGGCTAGAGCAGGATCTTGGTCAGTTGGGTGACGGGGGCACAGAGGAATCGCTAATGAAGTTTAATGCAGGTAAATACGAGGTGCTGCATTTTGGGAAGTCAAACCAGGGCAGGACCCACACAGTAAGTTTCAGGGCTCTGGGGTGTGTTACAGAGCAGAGGGATCGAGGAGTGCAGGTGCATAGTGATTGAAAGTGGCATCATAGATAGATAAGGTGGTAAAGAAGGTTTTCGGCACATTGGCTTTCATCAGTCAAGGTTTTGAGTATACAAATTGGGATGTTATGTTACAGTTGTACAGGGCCATTGGAGGCAGTTGAGGCAGAAACGATAACACCATCTAAAAGACATCTGGGCAGGTACATGGCGAGGAGAGGTTTAGAGGAATAAGAGCTGCACGTGGGTAGGTGGGACTAGTGTAGATGGGGCACTTTGGTTGGCATGGGGAAGCTGGGCAGAAGGGCCTGTTTCTGACTCTTTTTATGAATAAAGTAATTTTTGAAAAGAAACAGTAGCTTCAAGCTGCAGTACAAGATCCCCCAATTTGCAGGCATTTATAGAGGGCACTCATGCCATTATGGACACGTACCTGTCAATTCCCTACCGAGAGTGGTTCTGCATCAGGAGACTGTACACTGTGTACATTGTTCTTCAAAACCAGTGTGCATTCCTCTACCCCAATGCTATCTCCTGCCATCACTCCTTGGCAACATTCCCCACGACTGAGACAGTTAAGGGATAATTTCTCCAAGTCCAAGCAGTGAGGCAAGGTGCTAATGAAAATTGGAAATTCAACCTTAATGCCTGCAGTTGAAATGTTTGTTCTTCAGGATACACTGATCCTGGAATTTCCTCAGCATCATGTTCCAGCATTAAAACTGCATTAGCAATCATCATAAAAAATTGCATAATTCATTAGCCAGTTGTAAAGCTGTACCAGTGAGCACCTTTGAGTAACGTGACACTGTGGATTTATTAATTAAATCCACAATTAACGCACTTGTACCAGACATTGGACCTGCCAACTCAAACCCACCTTATGGTCCAGTAGCACACTGGAGCCCTCTCCAAAATTGGCTCATTGCACCTCTCAAACACTCAAAAAAGCATTGGCCGCAGGTCACCCTGCTATAGGAAAGATGTCATTAAACTAGAAAAAGCGCAGAGAAGATTTACAAGGATGTTACCAGGACTTAAGGGCCTGAGCTCAGGAAGAGGTTTAGGCGAGGACTTTATCTCTTAGAAGGCACAAAATTGAGGGTGATCTTATCTATCTATCTACATATAACTAAAAGTGTCATCCTGTTTGTATGTATGTATGTATGTATGTATGTATGTATGTATGTATGTATGTATGTATGTATGTATGTATGTATGTATGTATGTATGTATGTATGTATGTTCCAGAAGTACAGCCAAAACTGTACACGATAGCGCAAGGCCACCAAATTCAAGTGCTGTTTCTTACCACTTCAAGCAGGGAGCAAGGCCACCAAATTCAAATGCAGTTTCATACCATTTCAAGCAGGGTGCAAGGCCACTAAAGACAGCGAGTCATGGCCTCTCTCTTCCCCATCTTGCAGAGACTGAGCCACGCCCACACTTCTGGGTTTTATAGTCCCTCCCCCTCTCCCATCAGAAGGGGCGTGGCCTTCATGGCGTGATTGACAGAAGAGAGAATCTCAACATTTTTTCAACACTAATAACTCTTTAATTTTTCATCAAGGGGAAAAATCCTCGGCACCTGATGAGTGGAGGGGTATTCTGAGTAAGATGGCCAATAATCACAGCCATATGAGGTAGCATATTTTCTAAAATCAATATAAAGCGCAAACAGGAAGTGGTCAAGATTAGACTTTTAATTGAATAGAAGGCAAGGCAACTTTAATTAGGCAAGGCAACTTTAATTAGGCAAGATAACTTTAATTAGGCAACACAACTTTAATTAGGTAACACAGCTTTAGCATTTCCAAACCAAAGGCAACACAGCTTTAGCATTTCAAAACCAAAGGCAACACAGCTTTAGCATTTCCAAACCAAAGGCAACACTGCTTTAGCTTTTCCAAACTATATTTTCAAACCACATTATGGCCACTGACAGGTCAGTAAAACCACTCACAGTTTAGTAGACATGTGTTCAGTGTTATTCACAGCTCAGACTGAGAGCCGTGACCCTCTCGCTCCCCCATCTTGCAGAGACTGACTGAGGCACTCAACACTTCTGGGTTTTATAGTCCTTCCGGAAGGGACGTGGCCTACAGGAGAGAGAATCTCAACATTTTTTAAACACTAATAACTCCTTTATTTTTAATCGATGGGAAAAATCCTCTCGTCCTGCACAGTGGAGGGGGGACTCTGAGTAAGATGGCCAAAAATCACAGCTGTAAGTGGCAGCGTTTTTTCTAAAATCAATATACAGAACAACAGGAAGTGGTCAAGATCAGACTTTTAGTAAGATAGATATCAGATGAGATTGCCATTTTCAGATCTAATACTTCCGTGTGTACTTGACATGGGTCCACGTGTCGTCTAGTAATATATAAAATCATGAGGTGAATTGATAGGATGAATGCACACAGTCTTTTTCCCAGGATAGAGGAATCAAGAACTATAAGGCATAGTTTTAAGGTGAGAGGCAAATATAATAAGAACCTGAGGGGCAATGTTTTCACAGAGATGGTGATGAGTGTATGGAATGAACTGCCACATGAAGTTGAGAGGTAGATCTTAGACTTTAGAGATACAGTGTGGAAACCGGCCCTTTGGCCCATTGAGTCTACGCCAACCAGCGATCATCCCGCACACTAGCACTATCCTTCACAGTAGTGACAAATTAAAATTTACAGAGCTGATTAACCTACAAACCTGTACGTCTTTGGAGTGTGGAAGAAAACCAGAGCATCTGGAGAAAACCCATGCAGTCACAGGGAGAACATACAAACTGTACAGATAGCACCAGTAATCAGGATCAAACCCAGGTCTTTGCTGCTTCAAGGCTGTAGCAACTCTACCACTGCGTTACTGGGAGGGAGAAGGGGTTAACTTGGTGCGAGTCCTGATGGGGCACAGGGAAGAGAGGAGGAAGAAAGGTATTGTTTGCACATTAGTCTCTTAACATTGGAAAATACAATGTTCATGTTGTTATGTTATAAGTGGTATATTCTCCATGTTTGCCTGTAACATCACCTATTCATATTCTCCAGAGATGCTGCCTGATCCACCAAGTTCCTCTAGCGATGTGTATCGTTAAAAAAAAAACAGATTCCAGCACTGGTAGGCTTTGTGTTACTGTGTATCATGCTTCAGCAACTGCCAATACCTTCACTCCCCCCCCCCCCCCACCCCACCCCACCCCACCTCTCCCCCCCGCACCTCTCCCCCCTCCCCCCTCCCCCCCCCCCCCCCACCAGCTCTTTTTGTCTGCTTCCATCTCCACCTCTGCCCCCCTCCAACCTGGCTTGACTTGCCCATCAGCCTTGGTCAACCATCTGTCTACCAATCACATCTAGCTCCTGGCTCATCACTCTCCTACTCCACTTTATACTGGCTATGTCCCCTCTCCAGTCGTGATGATTGGTTTGGACCTGAAACGTCGACCATCCCTTTTCCTCTCACAGATGCTGCTCAACCTGCTCAATTGATCTTAGGGGTTGTTTGTTGCTCCAGATTCTGGCATCTGCAGTTTCTGAGTTGGATGATCAGCCGTGATCATATTGAATGGCGGTGCAGGCTCGAAGGGCCGAATGGCCTACTCCTGCACCTATTTTCTATGTTTCTATCTTTCATGCATGTCCAGTCTAATTCTTGGTTACATTCTCTCATTCTCCTTCCTATAACCCATATCGCCTTCATTATTGATCACCCTCCTGGATCTATTGCTTTCAATGTCGTTTCAATGGTTCCCTTTTTTTGCAATACTTGTGAGCAAAGTCAATGTAATAAAAATTATGCAGTTTCCTTGACTACACTGTCTTTCCAAATTTAAATAAAAGATTTTCTGATAAAACAATAGACCTTTAGTTTCCTGATCATCTTGCGAATAATTATTCCTTTAATGAATAGCCAGAAATCCTCCGTATAATCACTGCTGTTTTCATTAACAGGATTTAATATAACACCTCACAACTGCAAGTATTATCCAAGGTTGACTCCCTTGACGTAATGATTTATATTGCCATTTATCCACATTCTCATGCAGAAAGAAAATCTCATTTAGAATTCCAAAATTCTCTTTTATTATTTTGCTGCTTTTTAAAGGACACTTTTAAATAATCACACTTCAGAAATTTTAACAGAATCTCAGTCATGAAAATAGTCTGCCCTGGATTCTGCTAACAAAAAAGGGCACGATTTGCATATATGAATTTTTTGGCTTTCACGCTTTTGTCAATGTCAGCAATCCATTCAAATGCCAGTCACCAGCATTTATTGTGATTATCATAGCACGGTAAAGATCATTGTAAGAAAATACATTCTGTAGAAATCCCCAAAGAACTGTACTGCATCAATCCTTAATGATTTTTAGTTCAGTTACCAAATGCATTCATTTTCCTGCTGACAGGGAATAGTCTGCAAAACCAGTCAATCTTTTCATTCATTCAGCCTGCACAGTTTTCTCTATGGACTAAAAATACATTCAGCTTTTAGCTGCTGCTGTTATATTTTTAATTCTCCACAAATCCTGTATCAAGTACCGCAAATCAATACAGTTACTGGCAGGATCTCTCTCTCCTGTGAAGTAGCTGTCATTTAAGCCGTGCTCTCCTCACAAAACAGAATGGCAAAAAAAGAAATTATGGAGTGCATGACTCATTTGCGAAACAGGAATGGCAATATATCCCTTGGGTTATGCTTGAATATTACGCACAAGCCAAATGTAATACAATTTTGCTTTACAAATACAAATGCAGAACCTAAAACAAATGAGACACACAAATGTTATGGGCCACTGATTGATATTTTACCAGAATTAAACCAAACAGGATTCCCGTGTATAGCACCTGATGAGAGATTTATTAGCCTAGTTGAGTCGGACAATGGACAAACAGGAAAATCCCAGTAATTATTATCAAAGGATCCATAATCTCTTACAGCACCTCTTAAAGGGGTAGTTCTCCTCCATAAATATTGAAGGGTCTTCACAGGAACCTTCCACAATGCAAGGTGCAGTGAATGGGAAATACCTCGTGGAAGCACAAAAAGGAAAACAATAGGTCTTCGGCCTAAATCCCTGGAGCGACAATATTACATGATCAAACACAGGATAAATGGGAACTTTGCATGCAACCTCAATGGGTCTCAATTTCTAATTCCTATGGTGCTTGGGGATTGACATGAAGTTCCGAAAGGAACACCACAGATGGAAGTGGAGATATTTTAATGAGCCATGGGGTTGATCTATATGGGCTTTGTAGATAGGCTCAGACTCTTCTTGATACCCAATACACCAAGGTAGAAACATAGAAAAATAGGTGCAGGAGTAGGCCATTTGGCCCTTCGAGCCAGCACCGCCATTCAATATGATCATGGCTGATCATCTAAAATCAGTATCCCGTTCCTGCTTTTTCCCCATGTCCCTTGTTTCCTTTAGCCCTAAGAGCTAAATCTCTCTCTTGAATACATCCAATCAATTGGCCCCCGCTGCCTTCTGTGACAGAGATTCACAATCCTCTGGGTGAAGAAGTTTTTCTTCATCTCAGTCCTAAATGGCCTACCCCTTATTCTTAAACTGTGACCCCTGGTTCTGGACTCCCCCCAACATCGGGAACATTTTTCATTCATCCAGCTTGTCCAATCCCTTAAGAATTTTATATGTCAGATACACATCAGATGGCTAATGATGGGGAGGCAGGGGAGGGTCTGGGGTAGGGAGACAGTTTAAGGGAATTCTGGAAATGGAAAGGCAGAGTGCAAGGACTTCACTCAGATGGAGCAATTAGAGGTAAAAGCAGAAAATGCTCGAAAAAAAGCCCTAGCTAGTCAGGCAGCGTCTATGGAAAATAAAAAGTCAACATTGCAGGTCCTGAAACCATCATCACGACTGGACTTGCTGACATTTTCCAGCATTTCCTGTTTTCAGAGTCACAGAGTCACAACATGCAAACAGGCCCTTCGGCTCAACATCCATGCCGACCAGATTGGTATTCTGGGCTTTTATAGGCAATAAAAAATTACAAGCTGTGGCAAAATAGTGTGATTATAGTTCATGTGATTCAATACCATCTCATCAATCCTCTAGGAGCACCCTAAATCAGAATTGGAAAGCCACTAGATAAGCCTGCTATCTAGTATCCATCCCAACTAGAATAAACAAATCAGGAAAGCATCTGCAATTCCTCATTTCTACATATATAAAATGGCCAATGGGAGCTGCCTACAAAATCTTTTGTAAGTTATATCTAACGTTTGCAAATAACCTATAGAGAGCGTTATAATCCTTATAACTATAAAACTCTGATCGTGTGTATGTGTGTGTTTATTTGTTTGTGTGCGATCACATCTACTCGAAGAAACGACGCGGGAGATAGTTTGAATTTGCGACCTCCTCAATCACTCGGCATTTACTCAATATGGCAGTGGAGGTCACTTTGGACCTGGTGAGGTTTATCAAGAAAAGCTACTGCATTAAGATTTAAAAAAAAAGAGAAAAAGTCAGAAGGAATCAGACTGAGTTTTTTTAGACATTTGAGAAGGACAACACTATATATACAGTGCCCTCCATAATGTTTGGGACAAAGACCCTTTATTTAATTATTTGCCTCTGTACTCCACAATTTGAGATTTTAATAGAAAAAAAATCACATATGGTTAAAGTGCACATTGTCAGATTTTAATAAAGGCCATTTTTATCCATTTTGGTTTCACCATGTAGAAATCACAGCAGTGTTTATAAATAGTCCCCCCCCCCACCCCATTTCAGGGCACCATAATATTTGGGACACAGCAATGTCATGTAAATGAAAGTAGTCATGTTTAGTATTTTGTTGCATATCCTTTGCACACAATGACTGCTTGAGGTCTGTGATTCATGGACATCACCAGTTGCTGGGTGTCTTCTCTGGTGATGCTCTGCCAGGCCTGTATTGCAGCCAACTTTAACTTATGCTTGTTTTGGGGGCTCGTCCTTTTCAGTTTTCTCTTCAGCATATAAAAGGCATGCTCAATTGGGTTCAGATTGGGTGATTAACTTGGCCACTCAAAAATTGACAATTTTAAAAACTTTGAAAAACTCCTTTATTGCTTTAGCAGTATGTTTTGGATCATTGTCTTGCTGAAGAATGAACAACCGGCCAATTAGTTTTGAGGCATTTGTTTGAACTGGAGCAGATAGGATGTGTCTATACACTTCAGATTTCATTCTGCTACTACCATCAGCAGTTGTGTCATCAATGAGGATAAGTGAGCTAGTACCTTCAGCAGCCATACATGCCCACCCCCACCGCCGTGTTTCACAGATGAGGTGGTATGCTTTGGATCTTGGGTAGTTTCTTCTCTCCTCCATACTTTGAGCCATCATTCTGATATGTTAATCTTCGTCTCATCTTATCACAAGAACTTTTTCCAGAACTGTGGTTGCTCTTTTAAGTACTTCTTAGCAAACTGTAATCTGCCCATCCTATTTTTGTGGCTAACCAGTGGTTTGCATCTTGCAATTAGCCTCTGTATTTTTGTTCATGAAGTCTTCTGCGGACAGTGGTCATTGACAAATCCACACCTGACTTCTGAAGAGTGTTTCTGATCTGTCGGACAGGTGTTTGGGGATTTTTCTTAATTATAGAGAGAATTCTTCTGTCATCAGCTGTGGAGGTCTTCCTTGGCCGGCAGTCCCTTTGTGATTAGTAAGCTCACTTAGACTTAGACTTAAATCCTTTATTTGTCATTCAGAACTTTCGGTCAACGAAATGTCGTTGCCTGCAGCCATACATGTAATAATAAACAACAAAACACACAATAAACACAAATTAACATCCACCACAGTGAGTTCACCAAGCACCTCCTCACTGTGATGGAGGCAAAAATCTTAGGGTTACTGTCTCTTCCCTCCTCTTCTCCCTCTGCGCTGAGGCGATACCCCACCGGGCGATGGTAATCAGTCCCGCGGCTCACCGAGCTCCGCGAACGGGCCGGTTCAAGCTCCGCGGCCCGGGGTGGTCGAAGCTGCCGCCCTCCAGTCCAGCGGACGCAGCTGTTGCCGCGGGAGCTCCGGAAAACAGGCACCAGCCTGTGACGATGTCGTCTACTGGCCCGCGGACGAGCCCCGGATTCAGGTCGCCGCCGCCAGAACGGCGCCTCAGCTACCGGAGCGCCGTCCCAGCCCCGAGCCGGTCCGCCCTCACCGGAGCGCCGTCCCAGCCCCGCGCCGGGCCGCCCTCACCAGAGCACCGTCTCAGCCCCGCGCTGGGCCGCCCTCATGGGAGCGCCATCCCAGCCCCGAGTCGTGCCGCTGCCACCGGAGCGTCTCAGCCAGCACCGTCTCAGCCCCGCGCCAGGCCGCCCTCACCGGAGCACCGTCCCAGCCCCGCACCGGGCCTCCCTCACCGTGTCGTGCCACTGCCGAGTCGTGCCGCTGCCACTGGAGCGCCCGAACGCCGCCATAGCTCGAAGATGGCCAGCCTCGCATTGGTGAGTCCTAGCTGGCTCTGCCTCCGGAGCCTCGAGGTCGGTCGCAGGTTGGAGGCCGCCAGCTCCGCCATTAGGCCTCAGCGCAGACGGAGGCAGGGAAGGGGGATACGACAAGAAAAAGTCGCATTCCCCTGAAGGGACAGACAGAAAGCCCTGTTTCTCCCTGTTTCGCCCTAGTGATCTCTTTCTTCTTAATGATGTTCCAAACAGTTGTTTTTGGTGAGCCTAAGGTTTGGCTGATGTCTAACAGTTTTATTCTTGTTTCTCAGTCTCATAATGGCTTCTTTGACTTACATTGGCACAACTTTGGTCCTCATGTTGATAAACAGTAATTGTTTCCAAAGGTGATGGAAAGACTGGAGGAAAGACTAGGTACTGAGAGCTCTTTTATACCTGCATTAAGGAGGCGATTATTACGCACCTAAGCAATTACAAACACCTGTGAAGCCATGTGTCCCAAACATTATGGTGCCCTGAAATAGAGGGACAATGTATAAACACAGCTGTAATTTCTACATGGTAAAACCAAAATGTATAAAAATGGCCTTTATTAAAATCTGACAATGTGCACTTTAACGACGTGTGATTTTTTCAATTACGAATCTCAAATTGTGGAGTATAGAGGCAAATATATAAATGATGGATCTTTGTCCCAAACATTATGGAGGGCATAATGGACAGAAGATGGACAGAAAGAGGCAGGAGAATGAGTTATAATATCTGAATCTCTTGAGATTACAGGAGGCTCCAGCCAATAGATGGATTCAGGCTCACCACTGAGAGAAATCACTCCTCCCTGAGCAAGAATGTGGACAGATCGGAGATGTCCATTGGGCAGGGCAGGGGAATATAACGTTTCAGGGCGTCTTATGTAAGACACTTAGCCTTTTATCCCCCAAGGACGTACCTTTGACTACTTTACTAGAAAGGAGATGAGGGGTAATTTCTTTAGTCTGAGGGTGTTGAATCTGTGGAAAGAATTGCCACAGAAGGCTGTGGAGGCCAAGTCTTTGTATATTTTTAAAGTAGTGATTGACATGATCTTGATTAGTAAGGGTGTCGGGGTTTTGGGGAGAAGGCAGGAGAATGGGGTTAGGAGGGAGAGAAAGATCAGCCATGATTAAAATGCGGAGTAGACTCGATGGGACGAATGGCCTAATTCTGCTCCTTTGACTTATGAACTTCTTCAGATAGTGTCAAGACACTGGTAGGAATGGGAGAGGCAATTATACAATAGTGTGCTATGAATAATATTCATGGGAAGAGCTCTGATGAGGAGCAGGAAAAAGGCTTGTATAAAATCAGAGGAAGCTGCTGAAACTGCAGTAACAATTGCATTTTAAACATGCAATCCTGGCTGGAATATGCATTGACAAATATTAAAATTAGAGAGTGTAAAAAAAAAATCCTTGAGCACAGTCTTCTGAATGGCAATGATAGATGACAGGACTGTGTTAATTTCATCAAGATTACCTTGGTTACCATTTCAAGCGCCGTGAAAATATACGATGCAAATAATAATTGGAACTGTTGTTAGAATCCTTTCAGCAATAAAGTAGAGCATTTATGTTGTTGACAGTGTAGTTACATTATGTGCTTCAAAACTTTAATTTCTATTTTAAATTGTGCTCGCCTGAGGATGAATTTTCCATTAATTCCATAACTCCCATGACAAAGTAAGTACAACAATCAATACCATTGATGTTATTGAACCTACCCTGGCTTCATGTGGGTCTTCACCCTATAATTAAAAACAAATACCAATCAGTTGATTTGCCGGTAGAAAGATCAGGACTACCAAGATGAGTGCGAGGCCAAGGGAAAATGATTCCAGTCAGGACACTCAGCCATGGACAGAGGCAAGTACTTTAGTTAGAATAGATTTTTCCTTTGAATCTCATCACAGGCTTCCTGCATTGACGTCATTGTTGATGACATCAGTGCATTCTTCTTTGCTTTGTGAATGAAAGAGCAAATTGATCCCAGAGGGGTTGTGCACTCAGATGTTGCAGTGAACCCAAGCTTGCTGCTCAGCCCGCCGTTATGTTTTTAAAATTCTTTGTAGGCGACTGTTAATTTGGAGCAGCTGCATCTCACAGACTCTCGGCCCCTTTGAAACTTCTTTCATGATTTGATGCGACGCAAGCCCTCTGTTCATGCTTCTCCGTCCATTCACAAGGAATACCTTTGGGTGACACAGTAACGTAACTGTTCGAGCTGCGGCCACAGAACTCCAGTGACCTGGATTGAATCTTAACCTCCAGTGCTGTCTAAGTGGAGATTGCACGTCCACCTTGTGAACACCCGGGTTTCCTCTGTGTGCTCCTTTTTACTCCATCATCCAAAAGATATGTGGTTTGGTGAGTTCATTGGCCACTGTAAATCAGTGAGGGTGAATCTGCACCACTATGTATGATCATGGCCTCTATGACCATGAAACTGCATGACTGAGTATCATGAATATGACATGAATTCAGGAAACACAAGGTTTGCTGAAGTGTTCCTTTGTTCTATACAGTTGTAATGTGGTCAGAGATTTGATAAATCATTGGTTTAATAAATCCTGATACATAACATGATGGACATGATCCAGAATCAGTGTTGATATATATTGCAGGCCACAAAGATGTTGGTAATACGTGACAGAAAGAAAGAATAAGCACTTATAAGGCCCCTTTTAAACCTTCTAAGATTCCCAAAACATTACCTACTTTGCTGCTTTTTGTTAACAGCAACATTGACTGAATGCACTTCTATATAATGTCATTTAATGTTCTGACGCCAGACATCTGAATGCAAAAGGAAGCTATTATTCAATAAAAAGGCTGATATTTCTCAGCGCTTGCACTGAAGAAATAATGTATTTCTTGGCTATTACCGTGATGTGATGTCTGCGGGTACAGACATAATGCACTCTTCAGCTGACGGCTCAGATGTTATACAGTAAACTCATTCATAAATCACAATGACTTGCATTTCTATAGAGCCACTCACATAGTGAAGCAGAGAGCACTCTGAAGGGGGGATGGGAGAGTGTCATACAGGAAATATTTGATGTCTGGGAAAGTGATACTGGATAAAATAGTCATTACAAACTGTTCTCTTCACGTCAACATGTTCTCAAAATTGCATAATAACTTAAATAGTTCTATTTTATATTTTTATTAATTCAGTTTGGAGATACAGTATGGAAAAAGGCCCTTCGGGCCATTTAGTCCACGGCAATCATCGATCACCCTTTCACACTAGTTCTATGTTATCCCATTTACTCATCCCCTCCCTACATACTAGGGGCAATTTACATAGGCCAATTGAACTACAAACCCATACATCTTTGGGATATGGGAGAAAACAGGAACAACCCCAGGTCTTTGGCACTTGGAAGTCTCAGGGGAGTGTACAGACTTCACACAGACAACTCCCGATGTCAGGATCAAACCCAGGTCTTTGGCACTGGGAGGCAGCAACTCTACCAAGATGGCGGCGCTGGCTTAACAGCTGCGGCCCACCTGCAGTCCGTCTGGTTTTTTTCGTTTTTTTTGTTCCTTGTCATGTTTTGGTTGATTTTGTTTTATTAAGTTGTGTGTGTGTGTGGGTGGGGTGGGAGAAGCATGTTTTGGTCTCTTCCTTCGGGGGATGCGACTTTTTTTCCTGTCGTATTCCCCGTCCCCGTCTGCGCCGAGGCCTAATGGCGGAGCTGGCGGCCTCGGTGCTGTGGCGGCGGCAGCGGAGACCCGACTCGGCCTCGGAGCTGTGGCGGCGGCAGCGGCAGCGGAGACCCGACTCAGTCCCGGAGCTGTGGCGGCAGCAGCAGCGGAGACCCGACTCGGCCCCGGAGCTTTGGCGGCGGCAGCAGCGGCAGCAGCGGCAGCGGAGACCCGACTCGGCCCCGAGGCTGTGGCGGCGGCAGTGGCGACGGCGGAGAACCGACTCGGCCCCGGAGCTGGAGCGACGGCAGCGGTGACCCGACTCGGCCCCGAGGCTGTAGCGGCGGCAGCAGCGGCAGCGGAGACCCGACTCGGCCCCGGAGCTGTAGCAACGACAGCGGCAGCGGAGACCCGACCCGGCCCCGGAGCTGTAGCGACGGCAGCGGCAGCGGAGACCCGACTCAGCCCCGGAGCTGTAGCAACGACAGCGACAGCGGAGACCCGACCCGGCCCCGGAGCTGTGGTGGCGGCATCAGCGGCAGCGGAGACCCGACTTGGCACCGAAGCTGTGGCGGCGGCAGCAGCGGCAGCGGAGACCCGACTCGGCCCCGAAGCTGTGGCGGAGGCAGCGGCAGCGGAGACCCGACTCGGCCTCAGAGCTGTGGCGGCGGCGGTGGCAGCGGCAACGGAGACCCGACTCGGCCCCGGAACCGTGGCGGCGGCAGCGGAGACCCGACTCGGCCTTGGAGCTGTGGCGGCCGCAGCGACCACCCACGGAGTTTGAACCGTCGCCTCGGCGCAGAGGGGGAACAAAGAGGGAAGAGACAGAGACTTTAGATTTTGCCTTCCACCACAGTGAGGAGGTGTTTGGTGAACTCACTGTGGTGGATGTTAAATTTGTGTTGATTGTGTGTTTTTGTCATTTTTTTATTATATGTATGACTGCAGGGAAACGAAATTTCGTTCAGACCGAAAGGTCTGAATGACAATAAACAAATCTAATCTAATCTAATCTAATCTACCACCTGTGCCACCTTCAGAATTCCTCTGGAATTTACGTAATTGAACACCCGCACTTATCCACTGATGAGGTTAACCGTATTATTGATTTTTGATCTGTTATCAGAGGATTAGTAGTCTTTTGTTCCCAATATATGAACATCCACCAGGGCATTGTTATACAGCAATTGTAAGTACCTGAAGAAATACTGCAAGTGTTTGCCTTGAAATTTTCTGTGCCCTCCAAAGAGGATGATAAAGTGGCGTCCACCCTACTTGGGATGCAGAAACAGGATGGATGCCAACTTAGTGATAAAGAAAAAGCGAATGAAGTGCGGGTTGTATAAACTGTGTATAAATTATTAAGTATTCTACTAATGAATTAATCTAGAATTCTGTCAACTCAATAGAGGACAGGCGTTGCTCTTTTATGAATATTAATTTGATCTTAATTCTATCTCACTTCACAAACCCAACCTCTGGAATTCCGCAGAACCTCTCCCGGCAGCATTGGAGTACATTCTCTCTCTCTCTCCGAGGGAGTTAACCGACAGCCACTGGATAAGGCGACAGGTGCAGTGGACAGTCCCCGGCCCATCGGGAACGGGTTACTCGGGAGTTGGAGCACAGTTGAGCTGGAGTTAGCGCTTCTTTTCCGTGCTGGTTGTAAGCCTGGGGCCGCCACTGCTCCGGGCCGGTGTCCCGTCACCCCGGACATCTTGGGCCGCCCCCGGACAGGGATGGGACACTCGGGAAGGGACGGGGACGGTAGTGAGACTCAGCTCACAAGTCTGCCTCCTGGGGTTATGCAGTAGAGGGGTATGTGGTTCGCCCCTGTATAATAACCCTGTATAACCCGGGCAGGCAGCCCGAGTGAGAATGGAACCCATACACCCAGACTTACCTTTACATAGATTCATTTGGTTTAGGGACACAGCATGGAAACTGGCCCTTCGGCCCACCAAGTCCATGCCACTCATCCGTTCGCACTTGTTCTACATTATCTAACTCCAGTAGCAATTCAACAACGCTTGCTGCGCCAGAGACCCGGGTTCGATCCTGACTCCAGATGAAACGCAGGTCGTTATACACGCAGCAGCTCAGCTGCCGGGAATATTTATCTCGAGTGACCTATGCGCAGTTGAAATACCAAACTTGATTATTCTGATGGGATCTACTGGCATTGATTGAACTCTGGTAGTCACAGTTATCTTGTATGTGGTGAGTCGATGGGTCGACAACATTCATGCATGAATTGGCGCCCAGCATGTGTGGGGCATTGGAAGATCAGGGGCGCAACGTATTGTGAAGGAAGAATGGTGGATGAGGAGGAGGGGCCACAAAGGTGTGGGGGAATAGGGAGGTCGATGGGCCTCGATGGGTGCTGCAGAGACATAGGGAATGTCATGATTCTGGGGATAATGTGAAGTTTTGGCCTGGACAGTAGAAAGCGTTGTTTCAATGCAGAGAGGATTATTGCATGGGGAATACAGCATCATTTGAGACTCCGATTCAGAAATCATGGCTAGCTTGCTCGCGTGATTCTCAAAAGGTTGAATTTTCTGCCTGGTGTGAAATGAACCAGAAATGATGGTTATTATATTTCATCCTGTGAGATCCTTTTTCAATTGCAGGACTCTGACTAAAAGAGCATTATATTTTGGAGAATATCTATGGACACCAGAGGTCATCACAAAAGAAACATTGTGAATGGGCACAAGCCAATGTCTTTGAATCAAACTGACAGCAACCGGGTGAGCTTGTGTGATCTTCAGCAGGAACAGCGGGAATGTGTGGAACTGCCATTTGTGCCACAATAGCCCAAAGTGGAACATTTTAATCTCCCTTTTATTTTTCCTGAGTTTTTAGTGAAACATAGAAAATATGGAATTGGGAATGTTTTTTTCCATTTGAACTATGTCAATGTGCCAGATTGCCAGATTTGTTCAAATGAACAAATTGATTTGTACTGTTGACTCCAGGCTAGTTCATATTCTCCTTCCAATTTGAATAACACAAGCCAAAAATATAAGAAAAAAACATTAAAAAAGGAATTTTAAAATAAATATTTGGGAAGATTGTGACTTGGTCATATAGTGTGCTGGATACAGTTGGATAAGCTTTAACTTTTGGTATAGTATATATAATGTCCTCATATCCATAGAAGTAATTATATACCTTCTAGTCAGCATCCTTGAACTATTTATATGTTGAGTCTTTAAGACGTTACTGCAGACTGAATGTCTGCAACAATGTAATAAACCTACAAAGCATGTACACCACATGGCTCTGCTTTCCAATAGAATCACAGCATAAGCATAAACACACAGAGATATACAGAGAACAGGATGTCTCCACTTAAAGGTACACTGCAGTATAAAATCGACAATACCGGTTCAATTTTCATTTGACACTTCACCCGATTATCTTTTTCTTCAACTTCAACACAGAAAATAAATCAAAATGCCAAATTGGTGGCCAAAGTGATAACATTCATAATGTACCATTGCCAAACAAAAGCACCGCTCAGTATTTCAGCTTGGAGAGAGTTCAGATACAGCCCAAACTAATGGGACAGACGTCTTAAACATTAGCTGTTAGCATCTTGTGTGAAAAGAGTTTATGCAACTTAATTCCCTCCTCCTTCATGGGGTGGGCCCCATTGGCCCAATAAAATGTCCCGAATACAACACTATCAACATTCTGATCTCACATGTTACAGCTTTTTGGACTCAACATTGAAATAATCAACGTCAGGTAACCAGCCTTTGTAGTTTATGCCAGAATTAACTCATTCAGACAATAAGTCGTCAACGTAATTTATGATCGCCGCTATTCTCTCTCCACAAATGCTGCCTGATCTGCTGGGTATTTCCAGCATTTTTATTTATTTCAGATTTCCTGCAAATGCATTGTTTAGTATCTTTCAGTTCTCATCCCCTTACTTACAGTGATGTCTTCTTCAGACAGATTCATTGTAATTATCAAGCTTTCATCACCTCAACTGATACCATTGCCTTTTCTATCATTCACTCTCTCTCAGGTGTCTTGGCCTGCAACTGGAATTCCCTTGGTTCTCGTCATCTTCCTCCAGTTGCATTCAAAATATTTTCAGCTTCTATTTTATTCCCTGCTCACATCAAAGGTCATAGAACTAAATTGTTAACTCTATTTGTCTCACTACAGATGCTGTCTGACCTGCTGAATATTTGGAGCATTTCATTATGTTTTTATTTCTGATTCCTGATTTCCAACAGCAATTTGTTTTTTTGTTTGTTTTTTTATTCCTAGATTGACATGTCTGATTATCCGTCATGGAAATGATTATTTTTACCCTTCTGGGACAGGTACCAAAACATCTTGAAAAGGTACATGTCTTATTATGTTACATGAGGGGAACAGATAGGGTGAATGCAGAGTCTTTACTCCCGCTAGGGGAATCAAGAAAAAGAGGAAGTAGGTTTAACTTGAGAGGAGAAAGATTGAATAGGGACCTGGGGGCAACTTTTTCCATGGTGGTGGAATGGAATGAGCTGCCAATTGGGTAGTTGAGGCAGGTTCTCTAAGATCATTTAAAAGACACTTGGACAGTTACATGGTTAGGAATGATTTAATGGGATATAGGCCAAACATGGTCAAATGGGACAAGCTTAGATGGGGAACCCTTGGTCAGCAGGGACAAGCTGGGCCGAAGGGCCTGAACCCTGCTGCATGACTATGACCTGGAATTGCCCACTGCTGAATTCGGCATTGAACTGAAACTCTTCCAAAGTTCTGGAGCAACTTCAACTTAAACAGATCTTATGTAGTGAATCCCCAAAGGAATGTGCAGTGGAGAAATAATGCCTAGAAATAGAGCAAAACAAAAAGATTGAAGTCGAACAGAGTAATAAGCAAAGATTTGGGGAAATAAATGTGAAACCAGTGTTGCAGGGGACAAGGTGAGGTCTTTACAAACATTGTTGATATTTTCTGATTTAATTGAGAACACAGCTTCCATAATACTCTTTTAACCTCCATTCTCCAAGTACAAATATTTTACAACATTTTTTGGATTCATTTTTTTTTACTCACCATTGATCAAAAGCGGTCAGATATAATGGCATTAGTTCTGCTGAATTCACTTGAATGAACAATTGGGAGAAATGATCAAGAATGCTTCGGCTTACGGAGAATTAAATCAACCCATGAAAAGCAGCTCAAAAAAATTACAGATGCTAGAAATCTGTAATAACAAAACAGAATATGCTGATCAGGCAATATTAGTGGAATTAAACGAGCTAATATTTGAGGTCAAAGGTCCTTCATCAAAACTGGGAAAGATTTTAAATTTCAGGGACGGCGGTGGGAGGGATGGATGGGACAAAGGGGATATCTGTGATAGGATGATGCCAGTGTTGCCACGGCAATGAGCTGTAGTATGTTTAGTCAGCCGAGTTAATGCGGCTGGTCAGAAGATGATAATACAAACAAGGTGTAATGTGTTTCTGAAAGCAGGGTTTGGAACATGCTCTGCAGACAATCTCTACTCATGGAGAAATAAAACGGGTTCAATATCACAGATGGACGACTGTGTGCAGAAATTGACAATTTTGGGATTAGTGGTGAGGAATAGATGATTGTGCCTGGCCAGATGAAGTATTGAATAAGGCCTGCAGATTTTGGAGTCTATGCTGAATGAAAATCAAAACTCTGCAGATGCAGACAGCCTGGAATGTAAGCAGAAATGCTGTAACACCCAGCAGGTCTGGCCGCGTCTGTGGACAGTTCATTTTAGGTCAAAATATCCCTCAAAAGAGAAATCAAGTTTGTTTTAAGTGACAGAGAAGGTGGGGGGGGGGGGGGGGGGGTGATTATTGGAGCCTACATTGGTTGCCTCAGCCTTTATGTAGACCTTTACCAAATATCAATGCTTACTAGTCATTATAATATTAAGAAATGTGGTGGTGTAATATTGACCCCCTGGGGAACTCCTCTGTATACTCTCTTCCATTGTTTGATCTTTCTTCCCCGTTGACCTTGCTTACCTTTCCAGTCTCCAGCTTCCTGGTCTCCAGCAATAAAGCCCCAGGCATGACAATAGAGAAGTCTAAGATAGACACAAAATGCTGGAGTAACTCAGTGGGTCAGGCAGCTTCTCTGGAGAAATGGAATAGGTGATGTTTCGGGTCGAGACCCTTCTTCAGAATGAGAGTCAGGGAAGAGAGAAATTAGAGGTACAGAATAAATCAGAGCCAGCACCCATGACTAAGGAGAGGTGGAGTCCACAATAGTCCATTGTTGGCTGATGACGAGGTGATAACGAAGGGATGCAAACAATGAAACTATCAATACTCCAGCATTCTGTGCCTATCTTCAGTGTAAACCAGCATCTGCAGTTGCTTCCTACACAATGGGGAATTCTATGTTATTCTATCCAGTTTCGCATCCGACACACCAAGGGCAATGTACCGAACCAATTAACCTACAAATATGCACGTCTTTGGAATGTGGGAGGAAACCGGCGCATCCAGAAAAATCTCACGCAGTAACAGGGAGAAACTACAAACTTCGTACGGACAGCACCCATAGTTAGGATCGAACCCTGGTCTCTGGCGCTGCAAGGAAACAACTCTACGACATCGTCACTGTGCCACACTTCCTGGCCAACAAAACTCTGGCAACTATGACAGCGAGCAAAGCTCACCTTGCAACTTTGCCGGTTGACAATTACGTTAGCACGAACAAATGTCCGTTAACATCATACGATATTTAAAAAGTTTTAAGAAAGGAATTTAAAATACTTTAAAATTATGGAAAAATAATTAAAGATCCTTTAAAGAAGTGAAACAATGAAAAGCATCAAATGAATTGAAATGATTTAAATAGAGAGTTTCCCTTTCTTGCCTGCAGCCTTGCAATTCCCACTGAAATCAGAGGGCTGGCAGATCCAGAGCCAGGTGGAACGGAATCTGTTACCAGATGGTCCTTCACCATTGATCTCCATGGGGAATCCAGCTGCTGTGGACACTGCAACGCACGGCAACAACTTTGAGACTTGACTACACTTGAACTGATGTTACAGACTTTCTGGCGGTTAAGTGGGAAGATGCCAGGTGTGCTATGCAGAACATCAGTATTTAGCAGCAAGATCAGGCTGTCCAGTGAAAGGATTTTGTGAAAACTGGACTCAATGTGGGTATGGTTAAATAAGAGGTTGCCATTTATTTTAGTGCTCTCAATCATTTCTGATCTATCTGAAATGCAAGTGAAGTTTACATTATGCTTAAACATATGCTTAAACATTGTAGGCTTTGGAATGCTGGCAGGTATTCAGCGGGGCATACGTCGATGCTGATAATCTGAATGGGTGCAAAATTCTATTTAGTTCGCACCATGGCAACAGAGAGAAGGTGAAGTCACATAGACGAGGAAGCGAGTGGATAGAATTACTGTTGTATGAAGAGAGACAGGAAGTGTCGGAGGGAGGGGGGGGGGGGGGGGGGGGGGGGCGAAGCAGCCAATAAACTCCAAAGGATGGGTTTGCTACGACTGGACCTGGTCTAACTGGTTTTAGTTCAATACTCACAGCTGACCAGAAAAAGTCTGGTCAGTTGCTATGGCTACATTCATTTTCAGGAAATGAATTCACAGTATGCTTTATGCAACTGAGTGATAGCTGTCAGACACTCTCAATGCAAGTCAGAAGAATACGGTAGCTATGGAGCTCAAGCCAATGCAGAACAAAGGAAAAAGCATATCACTGTGTTAGCTCCAAATAACAAACTGAACCACATCTTAAAAAGTCAAGCATCTCGAAATAAAAGGAAGCGATTACTTTGAAGGGGTACACTACACGTCTGGTAACAGTCAGCATGACAGAGGGGCAGATACATAAATAAAGCAGAGATATTCAAGTTATAGTAGTAGAGGGCATGCTTGAAAAAAATCAGGGATCAATCATAAATAATCAGGATGGCTTTGCTAGAGTTAACCCTGTCTGACCAGGATTGTTTTCCCAGTAACAACCCCACAACTGATATTAGACTGACAGCCCTGTGGCTACAGGGAAGGGTAGGATATATACAATGAATAGAAGGTCCCTTTTTTAATTTTATTTAAATTATACAAATACTTTTATTCAAAAAATAAAAATAAACGTACATAGTATTAATACAATCAAAGGCTGCCTATGTTGATAGTTTACAACAAACGATCATCATATTAATATATCGCCAAATTTATCAACAAAACACTCGACCTCCCGCGACGACCAGCATTCACGGAAGGCCTCCAAAATCCCCGTGGACACCACGTGTTCCGGGCACGGGCGTAGGCCCGGAAATGGGGCAGGCAGTCAACCCCGGTGCGGCCGTCGACTGCCTGTTGCCTGGACCTGCGAATGGCCATCTTGGCCAGGCCCAGACGGGCATGGAGATCCCCCCCGCTCCCTCCCGACCTTCCCCCCTCTGTACCAGGTGCCCAAATATCTGGAGTGTGGGGCTAAAATGTAGCCAAAACTTGAGGAACAGCCCCTTCAGATAGTTGAACAGGGGCTGCAACCTCTCATGCTGTAAGTACAAATGGAACACGGTCTCTTCCTCGCCGCAGAAGTGACAGGTGGCTGGCGAGTCCGTGAACGGGCTCAAGTTTCTGTTATAGGCCTCAGCCATGTGCAACACTCTCCACCCCAGGTCCCCGATGCAAAGGGGGAGAACTCCCTTTTAGAGAGACCTCCACTGAGGACCACCCCCACCGTCAGGTGGTAACACGGACCGCCAGGGCGTGTCCGGACGGAAGACAAGGGCGAGGAAGTGCAGAGTGTGCAGGAGCAGCCTGTACAGTACGCGCCTCTCAGCGACACAGAACAGTCCCTTGGGAGCATTGAGGAACAGAGAGTCTTTGATGTACAAGTCCAAAGGACCCCTGAAGGTGGCAGCACAGGTTAATAAGGTATTGAAGTTGGTGTACAGGATGCCTTCATCAGGGCATTAAATATAAGTGCAAGGGAGGTTATGATAAAACTTTACACATCATTGGTTAGGCCACACCTGGAGGACAGTGTGCAGTTCAGATCACCACACTATGTGGAGTCACAGAGTTGTGTCATGCGCATGGGCCACGGAACCGAGGGGGGGGGGGGGTGGGGGGAGAGGGGGCTGCAGCCCCCCCACTCATTTGGCTAGACATGTTTCAATATCTCCAGCTTTGGACGAGGCGCTGCTGTGTTCTGAGCAACCTGGTCGTGGGTGTTGGAGAGTGGGGCGGAAGGAGGGATGGAAGCAGAAGCAGCGGCGGGGCATTTGTGGATGGGGAGGTGGGGCTGCCGAGTGTTTGCCGGGCTGACGAGTCACTCGCTGCAGCTTCGGCCACTGAGCAGCCTCAGTGCAAGAGTCCCGGGCCGTCGGAAGCGTTGCGCCGCTGCCGTGAGAGTTTTCTGGTGACCGGCATGGATCAGGCTGTGGCTCGGTGCATCCTGGAGGACAACCAGTGGCTGCTGGAAGTAGGTACCAAGTACTGGGTAGAAGCGGTGGAAGATAGTGGCCTTCAAATGGGGTTGGTTGGAGAAAGCATCCTGCTTGCCTGCTAGATTTTCACTTACTCTAACTGCACGAAAAATGTTCCCAATGTTGGGGGAGTCCAGGGCCAGGGGTCACAGTTTAAGAATAAGGGGTAGGCTATTTAGGACTGAGATGAGGCCAAACTTTCTTCACCCAGAGAGTTGTGAATCTGTGGAACTCTCTGCCACAGAAGGCAGTGGAGGCCAATTCACTGGATGTTTTCAAGAGTTACATTTAGCTCTTGGGGCTAACAAAATCAAGGGATATGGGGAAAAAACAGAAAAGGGGTACTGATTTTAGATGAACAGCCATGATCATATTGAATGGCAGTGCTGACTCGAAGGGCCAAATGGCCTACTCCTGCACCTATTTTTTTATGTTTCTATGCTTGAGTATATGGCAATAAAACTCGACCACTTGATTTTGAAGCATTCATGCATGTTGGAGGTATAATGTAGTCATTGAGTGATACAGTGTGAAAATAGGCTCTTCGGCGCAACTTGCCCACACCCGCAAATATGTCCCAGCTACACTACCTGCTTTTGGTCCATATCCCTCTAAACCTGTCCTATCCATGTATCAGTCTAACTGTTTCTTAAATGTTGGGATAGTCCCTGTCTCAACTACCTCCTCTGGCAGCTTGTTCCATACACCCACCACCCTTTGTGTGGAAAAAGTTACCCCTCAGATGAAACCTTTTCCCCTTCACCTTAAATCTGTCTGGTCCCCGTTTACCTACTCTGGGCAAGAGACTCAGTGCATTGAAATGTATATTTCTAATGCATTTCAGATTTCTCATAAGTCTTACTTTAAAAAAAGTAACGTTTCCACAAACATATACCCCCTTTATTAATGTCATGGTTTGATGATTCTAAATTCAAATCAAAATGAAATATACATCAAAAGGAGAACGCATTCTTTCAAAATACTCTGATTTTCCCCCCCGAACAAAACATAATTTGTATGACTTTGCAAAATCAGGAAATCTTATTGTTGTATATTGGTGCTGGAAACGGACTTTAAATAATACTCGGACAGGGGAGTAAACTAACAACTACTTTATTTCAGGACGCCACGAAGAGTCTCTCCTGCGCATGCATCAATTGTGCAACACCTTAAATATGTTAATCATATTTCATACACAACACTCCTTCCCCTTTAACTTGGAGGCAGGTAACACAATTTCACCTTCATGGTATATGCTCTTTACCTAAATATAATTGACTAATACAGTTCCAAAATTGTATTATTAAAGTCATCTTACAATACATCCTATTAACCGCAATAATCATACCTAAACTTAGCACTTATAATTTTACATTCCACCCATCTTCCTTAAACCAAATACATTACACCTTGCTCTCTATGTGATATCATTTATAAAGAACAAAATCCTCAAATCTTTTGGGTGTTCTTTTGTCCTATCAGACCTGCGTCTCTCTGGCTGTGTCGGACTTTGCCCGTTATCTGAGTCATCAGGCTCTGGTTGTGATGATGTATTATCACTAAGGGCTAGAGGTTCCCCGAATTTCCTTCAGGATCTACGCCAGGTGTTGGAGTCGGCAAAACTATCAGCAGCTCCTCGCTTGGTTGACCCCCTTCTCTTGGCTGGACGTTGACGTGCTCGTCACCGTTTGGCCAGTATGCTCTTATTTGATCGACATGACGACGCACGATTCTTCCCTCATTCAACTTTACGTTGTACATGACTTCACTGATGACTTCTTCTATCATCCCATAAAGCCAAGTAGGGCCTGAAGTGAAGTTCTTGACCATGAATTTCCTTCACTTCAAATACTCGTTCCTTGTTTCCTCGATCTGCTGCCTGTTACATTGAAGCTTGCTTCCTTCGGACAGCTTTGCTGAGATCAGGTCGCAGACTATCAAGTTTAGTGCGGATCTTTCGTCGTAACATCAGTTCACTGGGTGACTTTCCAGTCGTTTCTTGAGGTGTGACTCTGTACGTCAACAAGAACTTCTGGAGAGTTAGATCCAAGTCCGATCCTTTCCCTTTTTTCACACCTGCTTTCACTGTCTGTACACCTCTTTCGGCTAGTCCGTTACTGGATGGGTGTTTGGGTGATGTCTGAATGTGGCAGATGTTGTTGCTGCTGAGGAACCTGGCAAATTCCTCAGACACAAACTGCGTTCCGTTGCCTGTGACCACCGTTTCCGGTAACCCATGAGTTGCATACCCTACCCCCGGGTAGGGGGCGCCATCTTGGGGCACGGCTGCTAGCCAGCAGCTGTCCGTCTTTTTCACTCTTTTCCTTAATTTTTTGTGAGTTTTGTGTTTTGTTTTTAGGAGGTATAGACTTTTTTTATGTGGGAGGAGGGGGGGGGGGGGGGGGGGGGGGGGGGGGGGGGTGGAAGGGGAAACTACTTTCTAGGTCCCTACCTGGTCGGAGAGGCAGCTTTTCTCCGGGCTGCACCGTCAAACCGTCCTCGCGGCCTACCAGTGGGCTTGGAGCGGCGTTTTCCTGTGGGACCGCCCAGCACCTTCGGCTTCGGTGGCGGCACAGCGCTGGAGCGCTACCGCGGAGCGGAGCGGGCGATGCCTTGCCTGGGTCGCCGCGCTGGAGCTCCAGTGAGCTGAGACCGCCAAGAATAACATCGCGGAGCTGCGGGTCTGTGGAGCCTGGGATCTCTCAATGAGATCGCCAGTGGTGGAGCTCCAACCGTCGCGGCATTGTCGGCTTCGGAAGCCGCGGTCTCCGGTAAGGAAGAGGCCGTTCCAGGTGTCCCAAGCCATTGTGAGGACTCTCCCGACACCGGAGCAACAGCACCCGGCGAGAACGGCCTGGAACATCGGGCCTCCGTAGAGGCAACTGTGGAGGCCTCAATAGGTCCGACTATGGGTGAACTGGGGTTGGGGACTGGACTTTATGCCTTCCCTCATAATGGAAACCATTGTGGGGGGGTGATTTTATGTTAAAGATTCTTATTGTTCCGTTTCCAAGATGGCTGCCGGAAGGGAGAGTGAACGCTGGCGCGATTAGCTGCCGCTGCTCTCTCTTTGAATTGTGTATTGTTGATGTCTTTACTATTTTATTTTTTTATTTTGTTGTTGTTTTTTTTTTGTTTTGTTTCATTCCGCATACATGTTTTGTAATCTGTTTACTAAATTTTGTAAGGTGTCCTTGAGAGTTCTTGAAAGGCGCCCATAAGTATAATGTATTATTATTATTATTATTATTATACAACCGTCTCAGGGCCCTCACTGTTGCTGCTGCTGGTGCGTGTCTCACCCGAATGGCTTCAATCCATTTGCTGTGAGCATCAACCACAATCAGTAAATTCTCATCGTCCAGGCTGGCATAATCACAGTGAATCCTACTCCACAGTTTCTCCGGGAACTCCCATGGATGGATTTGGGCTGCCACTGAACTATGTTGACTCTGCTGACAGCTTGGACAACTTCTCACTTGTTGTTCCAGCACTTTGTTAATTCCTGGCAACCAGACATATGACCTGGCCAAGGCATTCATTTTCATGATGCCAGGGTGCGTGCTATGGAGTTCTTCAAGGATTCCAGTCCTCATCTCCATATTATCTGGTATGACCTCTCGTGGTCCCCACAGGATTATGTCATCCTCCACTGACAGCTTCTATAAGATACCCCCTCATCCTTCTAAACTCCAGTGAATACAAGCCTAGTCTTTTCAATCTTTCCTCATATGACAGTCCTGCCATCCCAGGGATAAATCTCATGAACCTACGCTGCACTGTCTCAATCACAAGGATGTCCTTCCTCAAATTAGGAGACCAAAACTGTACACAATACTCCAGATGTGGTCTCACCAGAGCCCTATACAACTGCAGAAGAACCTCTTTACTCCTATACTGAAATCTTCTTGTTATGTAGGCCAACATTCCATTAACTTTCTTCACTGCCTGCTGTACCTGTAAGCCAACTTTCAGTGACCAGTGTACAAGGACGCCCAGGTCTCACTGCACCTCCCCCTTACCTAACCTAACCCCATTGAGATAATAATCTGCCCCCTTGTTTTTGCCGCCAAAGTGGATAACCTCACATCTATCTATATTATACTGCATCTGCCACGCATCTGCCCACTCACTCAACCTGTCCATGTCACTCTGCAACCTCCTAACATCCTCTTCACAGTTCACACTGCCACCCAGCTTTGTGTCATCCGCAAACTTGCTAGTGTTGCTCCTAATTCCCTCTTCCAAATCATTAATATATATGGTAAACAGTTGCGGCCAATGGCAGTTAAATCATCAGCCAAGCATTTAAGAACTTTGCTGAAAGATGGGACTTCTGACACATTACCAGCAGCCCCGAGTTCCCGCAGTCCAATGGACTGGCCGAACGCTGTTCGGAGTGCGAAACAACTTATGGAATGTTCTTACCTTGCCAAAACCGACGTATACCTGGACTTGCTCAATCTACGTAACATTGCACGGGACCCCATCCTAGCGCCCAGCCCAGCCCAGCGACTAATGTCTCGCAGAAACAGCTACAATTCAAACGAGACACACAGAAGCGTTTCTTCGGCAAGTCCAGCAAGCCGCTTAAATCACTTGCACGTGGACAAGTGGTTCGCCTGCAAACCGACAAGAGCCATACACGACTGAGGCACATTTACGGCCCGTCCAAAGATCTACGTTCATACCTGGTCGAAGTGGACGGAATCGTCTACAGACGTAACCGTCAACATGTTCTTCCAGTGAAGGAACCGCATCATGCAACTCTAGGTCCTGATGCTCCGCCTCTCGTGTTCGCTTCCACAGCCATTCCAGCGTCTCCACCACCAGCCGTTACTTCTGCCGCGGGTTTCCCGCGTCGGTTGATGCCTGGCTCGCCTACGGCGTCTCCCACCAGGCCTGCCGGATCGCCGGTCATGTCCCCACTCCCTTCCCCTGTCTGTTCTCCCGCGAAAGGAGACGAGGCGGTCTTCTACCGCACGAGGGCTGGACGGGTTTGCAGGCCACCTGTTAGATATGGAGATTTTGTATAATCTTGCTAGCATATTCTTAGCATCCCCTCGTCATATTGTTTAAGGCACCGTAGTTTCTTTTATGTTCTACAAGAAGAGATGTAGATCGGCTATTGCATGCCAGCCAATCATAGTGCTTGTTAGTAGTAGCCCTACCTAATACATGCTTTATAATATTAAGAACCCGCCTACGTCAGGCAGTAGATGCAGCAGCTCGGAGATGTAACGTACTGCAGATCCAATGCTGTAAGTGTTTAATAAAGATGTGTTGTATCTTTCCATGTGCTTGAGTCTCATAGTTACAGGTGCAATCTGCTGTGACAGGTTGGGTATAAACTTCCTGTAATATCCCAGTAATCCTAGATATGCCTGCGGTTGGCTTTGGTTCACCGGCCGCTTGGCTTCCCGCACCGCATCAACTTTGTCTTGAAGAGGACGAAGACCATTCTTGTTCAGTCGATGTCTGAGATAGTCGACTGACTCTTGCATCAGTGCACAATTCTCCTTCTTCAGACGTAAACCCACTGGTTTTTAGTCTTGACAGGACCGCTTCCTAGTTCCTGAGGTGCTCTTCGTCAGTCCTTCCTCTGATGATGTATATCATCAAATTACGGCTTGCACATGGGAATATCTACTAGCAGGCTCTCCATTGGTCTCTGGAACATGGCTGGTGCGCTGGATATCCCAAAAGGTAATCTAGTGTATTCAAAGAGACCTTTGTGCGTATTAATTGTGGTGAACTTCCGAGCGGCAGGGTCTAACTATCTGATGATAGGCATGGGAGAGGTCTAGTTTAGAGAACTTCTCTCCTCCTTCTAGTTCCTGCAGGAGATCCTCCAAAGTTGGAAGTGGATACTGTTCCACTTTCAGCACCTTATTTGCTGTGAGCTTGTAATTGCCACAGACTCTCATGCTCCCATTTGGTTTCTTAACAGTTATGATCGGGCATGCAAAATCTGCTGTCTTCACCGGCTTGATAATGCCCTCCTGAGGCAAGACATCTAATGTGGCATCTATTTGCTTCCTAGCAGCATATGACACAGGAGCTGCTTTGTAAAAATTTGCCTCACTGTTTCTGTCTTGTGGGTACACTTTGGCTTGGTACCCCTTCAGTACTCCATGGGTGCTGTTATCAAACAGCTTGGCGTGTTTGTTGAGTACTGAGCTCAAGGCCTCTCGCAAATTGTGTATCCTACTCGGTGGGCTTAGGCTTGGACCCGGCGTTTACTGGCTGGTCATATTTGAAAGCAATTCAGGGTACTTCCTCAACCAGTCTCTTCCCATTAGGCTTGCACCCTTCTTTACTACCACTATGGTCAGCGTTTCTGGCTTCCAGTGAGGATCGAGGTGAACCTGGACCGCTGCTTGTCCGATAATGTCCACCTTCTCCCCTGTGTAGGATTTTAGCTTAAGGCTACAGGAATCTAGTCTGGGGTCCTGACCGAGTTTTTTGAAGGCTTCCTCTGGTACTATAGTCCATGGACTTCTAGTGTCCACTTCCAGTTGTACCTCCCTGCCGTTCACTATCACAGTGGCCGTATACGGTTCAGAGTTCGACAACTTGTTAATTGATTCATCTTCCAAATGGCTCATACAATCCTCTGATGAATCCGAATCAGTCTCCTCCCAGCGGTTTGCATTTTTCCATAATCGTCTTCTCCTCTGCTGGTAAGCTCTAACAGTATCACATTGGCTTTTGGTGTGACCCGTTCCCGAGCACCTGAAGCACCTACCATCTTGGAATTTACACATCGCCGGCTCATGGCTGCCGCCACATCTCCAGCAACTCTTGAAGTTGTGAATCTTGTCTCTGGATGCCCTCGGTGGACTCCATGTCTTCTTCAGTCCCGGCTCCTTGTCTCTGGATGCCCTTCGAGGACTCCTTGTCTCCTTTAGTCCAAGCTCCTTCCTTTGGATCTGATGGACGAGGTTAAAATCATCCTGAGACCTTCCAATCTTACTGATTTGCTCTACGTCCTGTCTAGCAACCTCCATTGCCGTCGCAATATTGACTGCGTTCTCCAAGGTCAGATTTGGTGCACCCAACAGTTTACGCCAGATGTTAATATCTGCACATCCTATCCCTTAGCATATTCTCCAGTTCCATACAATTACACCCCTCACTTAACAGGCGAAGCTTTACTAGGAACTGAGGGATATTTTCACTTGCTTGTGTGCAGGTATAAAACCGATACCTTTGCATGATTTCTGTTGTTTTAGGTGAGAAGTGAGCAATTAATGCCTCTTTACATTCCTCGTACGTTTTCCTCGCGGACTTTGCTGGCTGCAGCAAAGCACGTAAGGTCGGATAACCCTTGCTTCCTAAGCCTGTAAGGGAAAATGCTCGTTTCTTCTCTTCTGCAGTGAGTATAGAAGCTGGGATGTAATGTTAAAATTGTACAAGGCATTGGTGAGACCAAATCTGGAGTATGGTGTACAATTTTGGTCGCCCAATTATAGGAAGGATGTCAACAAAATAGAGAGAGTACAGAGGAGATTTACTAGAATGTTGCCTGGGTTTCAACAACTAATTTACAGAGAAAGGTTGAATAAGTTAGGTCTTTATTCTCTGGAGCGCAGAAGGTTAAGGGGGGACTTGATAGAGGTCTTTAAAATGATGAGAGGGATAGACAGAGTTGACGTGATCAAGCTTTTCCCTTTGAGAATAGGGAAGATTCAAACAAGAGGACATGACTTCAGAATTAAGGGACAGAAGTTTAGGGGTAACATGAGGAGGAACTTCTTTACTCAGAGAGTGGTAGCGGTGTGGAATGAGCTTCCAGTGGAAGTGGTGGCGGCAGGTTCGTTGGTATCATTTAAAAATAAATTGGATAGGCATATGGATGAGAAGGGAATGGAGGGTTATGGTATGAGTGCAGGCAGGTGGGACTAAGGGAAAAAAGTTGTTCGGCACGGACTTGTAGGGCCGAGATGGCCTGTTTCCGTGCTGTAATTGTTATATGGTTTTATGGACATCATTTGAAGTGAACCAAGCCTCTAAAACTTCGGTCCATTCCTCAAAATTATACCCAGAATCAAACAGGGGCACATTTCCTACAATTGGAGTAGCTATGCTACACTGTTGCTATTCAGGTACACTACGTGACTTAATTCTTCTACACACAGAGCAGTTATCCAGCAAAATGACTATTACTAATTCTTATAATAATAGATTTATACTACTAAACCAACATAGCAAACTAGAACATTTTAAGCCATATACCTGCTGTGCACACATGTTTACTTAAATCATTGATAATAGCGAACAATACATTAAATTCGTATAGTCCAGCTTTTACTGCGAGGAATTCACCGGTCCGACTTGACTGTCTCTGGACTCCGGTGCCTCCGCGACCTCTCGGGCTGTCCTTACGGGCTGGCTGTTGCTGGCTTCACGGGCTGGCTGTTGCTGCTTTGTTGTCTGTGTCTCACGGGCTGGCTGTTGCTGCTTTGTTGTCTGTGTCTCACGGGCTGGCTGTTGCTGCTTTGTTGTCTGTGTCTCACGGGCTGGCTGTTGCTGCCGGGCTGACTGTGTCTGACGGCCGGGGCTGTTGGAGGCTCGGCTTTGTCGCCGGTGGCGGTGGCGGTTGCCAGACCTGTCCGTGGGCTGCACGGCACTGGAAAGCGTTCCAGGTTAGTTGGCACCGTCGCTGTCCTGCTGGTTAGGCTTCCAGCTTTCAGCTGCGCTCTTCGGTGTACTGCCCCACTTGTTTACTTGTGCTCTTGCTTTCCGTTTTCTTTTCTTTGGCGCCAATTCAAATACAATTTGGCGCCAAATCTTTTGCTTGGTGCCGTTCCAATTTGTGGCGCCAAATCCAAACTCTTTTTGAGGTGGGGGTGGCCTGTATTATTATCCCCCAGTTCTTGGAGGTCGAGCAATAACAAAACTAATAATCACCTGCTCCAATCTCTCATGTAGGCCCTACATTATCTTAAAAATACTTCAAACACCACATTGAAATCATACTTCTACAATGCAGTAAAATATGATTTTAATACATCAAATTTCAAAAACTCCCTACCGTGAGAGGGGGGGCACCCCCCTCCATCCACTCAGTCGCTCCACTCACTCGCTGGGTGCCCCCAAGGCCAGTGATCATTGAGTGTTCAGCTCCCCCACTTTCAAAAACTCTCCACATAATACAGCATGGAAACAGGCCCTCCAAACCAACTTCTCCATGTCAACCAAGATAGTCCCATTTGCCCGTGTTTGGCCTATATCCCTTTAAACCTTTCCTTTCCATGTACTTGGTCAAATGTCTTTTAATTACTGTTATTGTACTGGACTTCATCAGTCATTCGTAACTGTCACTGTATGTCATGTTGTTACTTGTGGGAGGAGCACCAAGGCAAATTCCTTGTATGTGAATACTTGGCCAATAAACTTACTTACTTACTTAAACGTTATTCCCTGAATCCTGTTCCCTTAAAACTGTCCCGTATTAGCCGGGACATCCCGTTTTTTGGGATAAATTGGTTTGTCCCATACGGGACTGCCCTTGTCCCGTATTTGACTGCTACTACTCGGGTCGAGGGGACTGTCGGGTCGGAGCACCGCGTCCGGCCCCGCCTCAGCTGTCCCAACGTAGTGCAGCCCATGGAGTGCAGCAGCTGCGCCTCGCCCATGGCCCCGTCGGTCGGCAGCCTGGCCAGCTGTCCAACCTTCGGACCTTCGCTTGCCGCCGACACCACCACCCCTCCTTCTCATGGCCGATCATCGGTTCATGAATTGGATGGGATGTCGGACTTTGCGCACGACTTCGCGCGGGCCAAAACGTCTCAGCTGGCCCGCCGGCTGGGATTTGCATGCAGTCCAGCACCCGGGGCAACTCATCATTCACCCAGCCACGGCCGAGTCCGTCAACGACTTGCGTCGGGAATTTGTCCTGTATTTTGACCTTTTGTCCCTTATTTGGGAGTGAGAAAGTTGGCAACCATACCTGTATCGGTGCACTGTGGAGAGCTTGATTGTATTAGACACAAAATGCTGGAGTAACTCAGCGGGACCGGCAGCATCTCTGGAGAGAAGGAATGGGTGATGTTTCGGGTCAAGACCCTTCTTGCAATCATGTATAGTCTTTTCGATGACTGGATAGCACAAAACAAAAAGAGCTTTTCATTGTACCTTGGTACAGATAACAATAATAAACTAAACTAAACACTACCTCAATGAATCACGCACCCTGCCAATCTAGTTTAAAACCTCTCGAGTAGCACCAGCAAACATGACTGCCAGGATATCATTCCCCCTTCAGTTTAGGTGCAACCTGTCTATCTGGTAATGCACACCTCTGCCCCAGAAGTGATTCCAGTGGTCCAAAAATCCAAATCCCTCCTCATGGAAGTCTTCATCTGTTTTAGCTTCCTATTCCTACTCTCACCAGTACATGGCACTGGGAATAATCTGGATATATAACCATATAACCATGTAACAATTACAGCACGGAAACAGGCCATCTCGGCCCTACAGGTCCGTGCCGAACACTTATTTTCCCCAAGTCCCATCTACCTGCACTCAGACCATAACCCTCCCCGTGGATATCACTACCCTTGAGATCCTGCTTCTTAACCTTTTGTGTAACACCTTCACTCTCCTCTCATCCCCTTTTCTACCTATGTAATTTGTGCCAATGGCTGCTCCTCCTCTCCCTTGAGAATATTTTGCAGCCATTCTGAGACATCCTGGGACCTTAGTTTGATGGCGGCAATGCACCATCTTGAAGTCTCGCTTGCTAACGAGTCTCCATTCTCCATAGCCCTGTCGGATTTCCTCCTACCCCACTGCTGCTCTCCCCTGAAATGTCATCCCTCCCCAACAGTGTTCAAAAGAGTGTAGTTGTTTTGGTGGGGAGCAGCCACAATGGATACCTGCACTCCCTGCCAACCCCCTTTCTTAGTGGTTACCCTCCCCCTACCTTCCACCTGCATCTTTGACGTTACCACCTTACTATAACTGCCATCCATGTATTTTTCAGTCTTCCAGACAATCCGGGGTGATCCAGCCGCAACTCCAGTTCTCCCACGCAATGTCAGAAGCTGTTTCTGGATTCACTTCCCACAGGTGCCGCCCTCAGATACACTGGACGTCCCCCTGACTTCCCACATCCTAAAGAATACCAAGTAAGACCAAGGAAGTGTTACACTAAAACACCAGATGTCACCTTATCCTGCCACACGAGCCAAAGACTTATCATTTACCCTCATCTATTCACTTGCATCCCACCACGGCATCTATCTTCCTTTTATATTACAAAGAGAGCAGTCACTCTGGGATGGTAATGGCTGCTTTTTAAATCTACTCCGCCACGCAGCTGTTCACTCACTTTGAGTGGTACAGTGGCGCAGCGGTAGAGTTGCTGCCCTACAGCACCAGAGACCAGGGTTTGATCCTGACTATGGGTGTTGTCTATGCAGAGTTTGTACATACTCCTGGTGACCTTCTTGCATTTTCTCCGGGAATCGCCAGTTTCCTCCTACACTCCAAAGACGTACAGGTCTTCGTAGGGTAATTGGATTGGTAAAATTGTAAATTGCTCCTAGTGTTTAGGATAATGTTAGTGTGCAGGAATCGTTGGTCGGCGTGGACTTGGTGGGCCAAAGGGCCTGTTTCTACGCTGCATCTCTAAACCAAACCATGAAGCTTACAGTGAAGCTGCAAAGAATGTGATTGCATTGGAGGAGGTGGAGCAATTCAGGTATGAGGAGAGACTGGGTTTGATTTCCTTGGAGCAGAGTAAGCTGCTGAGCTACTGACTATATACACTAAATTATGAATGGTGATAGACTGGACAGATATTAGGAAACATTTCTCCCATAGCAGAGATGTCAAAAACTAGACAACATAGGCTTAGAGTAGGAGGTTAGAAGTTTACCTGAGATATGAATAATTTATTTTCAACCAGAGGAATCTGGATAACAATGGCTGAAGCAGGTACTCTCACAACATTGAAGAGGTATCAAGACGAGCCGTCAAATTGCCAAGGCGCAGCAGGTTATGGACCAAGTGCTGGTAAATGGGATGAGTGTAAAACAGGTAATCGTTGGATGGCAAGGAAATCATTGGCTTAAGGGCCTGCTTCTGTGCTGTGTGACCCTATGAAACTTTGAGTCTACAAATCTAAAATCTAAAATTATTGTAATACTTGTGATTGTGTTGAATGCATTTCAGTTGTTCTTGGTATGTTGATTCCTGGCTTCTACAGCCATTAAGTCATCACTGCCTAGTTGTACTTTAGATAACTCCTCCTCATTGTACAGGTTTGTAATACCATTGATCTAAATATGTATTCTTGTAAAAGGTTGGTGACTCAAAATGCAATAACAAGGATGGTTTTCTTCAGAGAAATATACTCAATATTTTCCATCTCTCTATCTACATTCCAAATACATAAAGGTTTTGGTGGACTGCATTCAACTTTAATTCCAAATCAGTTGTGATATTCAAGAATTTTACAGCCAAGTCTTGGCTACAGTAATTAACTGTTTAAATAATAGATTATTGATTGTTTAGAATTTTTCTTCTACCCATCTTAAAAATATGGAAAAATTCAAATTAAAAAAAACTTTGATGGTGATTTTACTGTTTGGTGCACAATTCTTAACCTGTTTTGTCAAAAGATTCTAATAGAGAAGTGAAATACTTCTCTATTAGAATCTTTTGACAAAACAGGTTAAGAATTGACCACCAAACAGTAAAATCACCATCAAAGTTTTGGAAATATTTCAATAATGCCTACTTCGAATAGGAATAAAAATGCCATGACTATCTGATTTGGATGTAATACAAGAACACAAGAAAATAGGGACAGAGGTAGGGTATCAGGCCTCCCCCATTATTTAACATGATCACGACTCATTTTTACTGGCCTCAACATTAACCTCTACCCCTAGATCAATCAAGTATTTATCTATGTCCACTTTAAATACTTCTAATGATGCAGTTTCACCACCCTCTGAAGCACAGAATTCCAAACAAACATTCACCTTCTGTGAGCAGAAACATTTACAGTTTTGTCAGTTTTAAATAATTGGCTCTTACCTTGTGGTAACATCCATTTGTTCAAGACTCTCCCACTAGTAAAATCTTTCCAACATTTATTCTGTCAAGCCCCGTTAGGATCTTGCATGTTCAAATACGGTTCCCCTCATTCTTCTACACTCCAAGGTATCTATCTATCTTCTATATTACTATAAGTCTGATCTTGACCGCTTTTGGGCCACTGTGGTGCGATTTCCGAGAGAACGCCGCCACCTACGGCTGTCATTTTGGACACCTCGCTCAAAGACCTCCTCCGCCTTCCTGGACCAGAGGATTTTTCCCATCAATGAAAAATCAGAAATATATTAATGTTTTTTTTAAATTCCCCATTCTCTCTGCTGCCCCCGCTGGCGGCAGGGGGAGGGACCATGAAACCCGGAAGTGTCGTGCCTCAGTCAGTCTCTGCCAGACCCTGGAAGCGAGAGGGTCACAGGTCTCTGAACTGCAAATAAAACTGAAAGTACGTCTACTCCACGGTGAGTCCTCTCGATGCGGCTGTAAAGTGGCTGCAGCTCAATTGTTTGCCTCGCCTTTTAAAAAAAGTTTGTGTTCACAAAATGAATTTTGGTTGTCAGGTGTGGCTGCAGCCTAATTGTTTGCCTCACCTTTTTTAAAAAAGTTTGTGTTCACAAAATGAATTTTGGTTGTCAGGTGTGGCTGCAGCCCAATTGTTTGCCTCGCCTTTTAAAAAAAGTTTGTTTTCACAAAAATAATTTTGGTTGTCAGGTTTGGCTGCAGCCCAATTGTTTGCTTCGCCTTTTTAAAAAAGTTGGTGTTCACAACATTTTGGTTGTCAGGTGGCTGCTGCCCAATTGTTTGCCTCGCCTTTTAAAAAAAGTTTATGTTCACAAAATGAATTTTGGTTGTCAGGTGGCTGCAGCCCAATTGTTTGCCTCGCCTTGGCTTTTAAAATCGTTGCAACAGTTGGCTGCCAGCCTAAGAATCCATTCGGCCCACAATGTCTATACTAGCCCTCTGTAAACCAGTACCTTCGGCCCGCAACACCCATACTAGCGCAACAGACAGCCCCCCCCCCCCCCCACTGGCGAGCAATATTGGAATTGGTGGAGAGGTGGAATATTGCGTTGGTGACCAGCCATCCCGTGTGATGCTGGGACCCAACGGGTCCCACTTAGTCTAGTACAATTATATATCTATCTAGCCTTCCTTGGTAGGACAACCTTCTCATCCCAGGAATTACCCTGCTGAATCTCCTTTGTACTGCCTCCAATGTTGCGATATAATTTTTTTGGAGAAGGACAGTAACTGTATGCAGTATTCCAGGGGAGGCCTCTCCAACACCCTGTACAATTGTAACAAAACCTCTACTTTTAAATGCCAACCCCTTTGCACTGAAAGCCAAAATGTCTTCGGCCTTCTTAACAGGGATATGTCTGCTGGCTTTTTGCAGTGAATTAGATTCAGACATTCAATGTCCATTCTGAAAAGTACATCCAATTTCCAAAGGTACATAAACCCTTCAAGCTTTTTAATGAAGGCAGTAGTTGAATGAATGAATGAATGAATGAATGAATCTCTTTATTGTCATTGCACATGGTACAACGAAATTTAAAAGTCAATCCCACGGTGCGATTCACAAGAGCAATTTTAAATATATAAGAAAAGGTAAAAATATATACATATAAAAAATATATATTTACAGATAAATAACAATAGCAGCTGAGGTAGAACCATTCAGTTGAATGTGAGTGTTATTTCTTATTTTGCATTGTTAAGTTCACGTATGGCTATGGGGTAGAAGCTGTCTCTGAGTCTGTTTGTGCGAGTTTTGAAAGACCTGTACCGTCTGCCAGAGGGCAGCAGGTGGAACAGGTTGTGTCCAGGGTGGGAAGGGTCCTTCAGGATGTTGGCTGCCCTGCCAAGGCAGCGAGAGCTGAAGATGTCCTTCAGGGAAGGCAGTGGGCAGCCAGTGATTTTTTGTGCGGTGTTGATGACCCTTTGAAGGGCTCTCCTGTCCGCTGCAGAGCAGCTGGCATACCATGTGGTTATACAGTACACCAGCACACTCTCGATGGAGCAGCGGTAGAAGGACACCAGCAGCTTCTCCTCCAGGTTGTTTTTCCTGAGGATCCTCAGAAAGTAGAGTCACTGCTGGGCCTTCTTGACTGCTGTGGTGGTGTTTGTAGTCCAGGAGAGATCCTCCGTAATTTGTGTGCCCAAGAATCTGAAGTCTGAGACCCTTTCCACACAGTCCCCATTGATGAATAGGGGTTTGGGGGCTGCACTGTTCTTACGGAAGTCTATGATAATTTCTTTTGTTTTTGTGGTGTTTAGGATGAGGTTGTTGTCTGAACACCACGCTGCCAGTCTTTGGACTTCCTCCCTGTAGGCTGTCTCATCTCCTCCTGAGATACGTCCAACCACAGTCGTGCCGTCCGCAAACTTGACGATGGTGTTGGTGGAGTGGGCGGGGGCACAATCGTGGGTGTAGAGGGCGTAGAGGAGGGGGCTCAACACACAGCCCTGTGGGGAGCCGGTGCTGAGTGTGATGGGGTGGAGAGGTGATGGCCCAGTCTGACGGTCTGGGGGCGGTTAGACAGAAAGTCCTTGATCCAGAGGCAGATGGGTTGGGAGAGTCCTAAATCCATGAGTTTGGTGACCAGTCTGCTGGGGATGATGGTATTGAAGGCGGAGCTAAAGTCAATGAAAAGCATCTTCACATAGCTCCCCTGGTGTTCGAGGTGGGTCAGTGCAGTGTGAAGAGCAGTGGCGATGGCATCCTCAGTGGACCTATTTGCTCTGTAGGCAAACTGGTGTGGATCGAAGGTGGGCGGGAGGCTGGCTTTGATGTGCTGCTGGACCAGCCTCTCAAAACACTTCATGATGACTGGTGTGAGAGCGACCGGTCGGTAGTTGTTAAGGCCGCTGATAACAGGCTTTTTTGGTAGTGGGATGATTGTGGCAGACTTCAGGCATGGTGGGATGATGGATTTGGACAGGGACAGGTTGAAGATTTTCGTGAAGACCTCGGAGAGCTGGTCTGCACATTCCTTCAGAACCCTTCCTGTCACGCCATCCGGGCCGGCAGCCTTCCTCGGGTTCACCGCCCTAAGCACCCGCCTCACTTCATGCTCCTGCACAGTGAGGGTGTAGTTGTTGTTGTTAGGGGCTGGTGGGAGAATGGTGACGAACTCTTCTGGTTCTGCCTCGAAGCGAGCAAAGAAGCCGTTCAGCTCATCTGCCAGTGAGGCGTCGCCGTTGGCCGTCGTGCTGTTGCTGGGCTTGTAGTTGGTGATGTGCTGGATGCCCTGCCACACAACTAGTTGTTTTATTTGGTATGCACTATTAAACTTATCATTTGTCATTCTTAAGATGGACTGTTGCAAATAAAATAATGTGATTAAGTCACTTGACAGAGTGGAGGGGGAGTACTTTCAAATCACTTTATGAATAGACAGTATAGCTGCCTTTGGGATTAATAAAATTGCTCACAACGTTAAAGTACACGGTGTTCATTAATTTCAGGAGAAAGTAATTATATTTTGGAATTGTTTTGTGGCAATTGGCACGAATGTCAGACAATTAAAATGAACATGCAGAGAAAAGATAGAGGCAGTGATAGAGAACAGCCATTTGAATAAATAATGCGTCAATCAAGTGATCAAAATATTGGATGCACAGAAAAAAATATTTCCAGGATTTACAATACTCTGCTGTTTTGTGAGAAGTGATCAACTTTTATTGCAAATTGGGTTGATAGGTCTTTTACAATGTTACTTACATGTGCATAATAAAGATCTAGCTGGAAAATTGAGATGGCATCACAATGCAATTTTTGAAAAATCATTTGGATAATTTAACTGGTCAGCCTCCACTACTTAACAGTTTAAGCTTGGTAACTTTGAGAAAAGCAAGCAGCTTGCTTGTTTTTCTCACAGCATTACTATCCTTTGTACAAAGTACAAAGTACAAAGAATATGCATAATCAATTGGATATTTAATAAGAATTTAAGCATTATTCTTATTTTAACTAACAACAACTCACACATTTCTGCCCTGTAGCTCTGATTCCCCGAGGTATGACATGCATTTGAGCTTCCTGCCTTTGGAGCCCATATCTGCTGACATGGACCCCTTCAAAAGGAATGGTGCAATGGGTGTGCTTGAGATGCATATCAGTAAATAGCTGATGACGAAGGGTCTCGAGCCGAAACGTCACCCATTCCTTCTCTCCAGAGATGCTACCTGTCCTGCTGAGTTACTCCAGCATTTTGTGTCAACCAGCAATGTGATGTTAGGTGTGTACAGGTGCAGAGAGATGATTCAAAAGTCACTAAGCACTCTCCATTAAGTTGTAAGCAGTTCAACAATATGGTAAATCATTATTGTTAAAGATCACCAATGTTTTGGTCAGTTTTAATGGATTGATTCCTGATCACACAAAATAACTCCCCGTAGGGTTGCATAAATATAGTAGATATGCTAATTTAAATTATTTTCAATAAACATTAGGTGCAGGAGTAGGCCATTCGGCCCTTCGAGCCATTCAATATGATCATGGCTGATCATCCCCAATCAGTACCCCGTTCCTGCCTTCTCCCCATATCCCCTGACTCCGCTATTTTTAAGACAAATTTGTTCACTGACACATGCATACCATTGTATTGTGTGAAGGTGATGGCTTCCCGTTCTCCAAATACAGTGTAGTTAAAGTATTAAAGCCTTTGCCGAGGTGTGTCCAGGGAATGATTATATTACAGACAGAGTCACTCATGGACAAGGTTCAGTTGGTCAAATTGTGCAGGAAATGTGTTTCTGCAACAAAGCTCAGGTATTGGCTCACTGCTCCTGCGACCCATAAGATGGTCAGCCAAATTATTTTGACAGAGCTTTGTGAATTCCATATTATGTTCCTTACCTACAAATCCAATTGTCCAATGTTTTCTTTGTGCGTCACTCAACTGAAGCTCAACATTTTCTTAAGTGAAAAGACTGTTATATGGACCATTTCTGGGATATTTCGTGTCAGTCCAAAATCTTAACTACGTAGGAACAAAGAGCTGCAGATTTTGGTGTACAAAAAAAAGAAGACAAAGTCCTGGGGTAACTCAGCAGGTCAGGCAGCATTTCTGGTGACATTTCAGACACTTCTTCTCTGGAGCCCATATCCGAGTTACTCCAGCACTTCGTCTTTTTTTAAAATCATAACCATGTACTTGCTGTGGTGATTCCCGCATCAGGAACCGGTGGCAGAGTGTCAACACCTGGTGCAATGGTCCTTCTGGAGCACTGTTGTGGAATCTGGACCATGTTGTCCCACTAATGGACACATCTGGATCTTACCCTTGACCTACTAACAATGGGATGCCTGCAAATTAAGTAAAGGGTGTATCTACATCCATGCCCACAGCACCTCCCTCTGCTTCTCACCCACCAATTACTAGAAGATTCCCCTTCTTTGGAAACCATATCTTAGAGCGCCAGAGACCCGGGTTCGATCCTGACTACGGGTGCAGTCTGTACAGAGTCTATACATTCGCCTTGTGACTGTGTGGGTTTTCTTTGGGATGCTCCAGTTTCCTCCCACATTCCAAAGACATGCAGTTTTATAGGTTAATTGGCTTCTGTAAATTGTCCATAATGTGTGGGATAGAACAAGTGTAGGAGTGCTATGAAGGACCCGTTTCCATGTTATATCTCAAACTAAAAATTAAAATCGAAAATCACGTCAGTCCCAACCTGCATATTAACAGATATTCCGAATCAAACTCCAAACCCCACATAACAAATCTGGTCCTGTTACTAGTTGCTGTTTTGTAAATTAACTTCTGGGACAGTGAGGTTGGGAAAGATGCTGTTGAGTATCTAACCCAAGTTTAATCAATCAATAGAAATGTATGCAATTTGGGGTAAACAGCCATTAATGCCAATATGCCACGTGGCAGTGCGGAAGAACAATTCTTACGGAAGTGGCGGCGCTGCCAAGCAGCTGCGGCTCGCCTGCAATCCGTCTGTCTTTTCCTTTTTTTGTTTTCTTTTGTCTTGTTACGTGTATGTTTTAGTATATTTTTAGTTGTGTATGTGTGGGAGGGTGGGGGAAACTTATTTTAAACCTCTTCCTTCAACGGGGATGCGACCTTTTCCTTGTTGTATCTCCGTCTCCGTTTGCGCTGAGGGCTAATATCGTGGAGCTGGCGGCCTCCAACTAGAATCGACCTTGAGGCTCAGGTGGCAGAGCCTGTGGACTTACCTTTGCGAAGCTGGTTGATTTCAGAGGCTGTGGTGGGGTGGCACTGTGGCTGCGACCCGACTTCGGAGATTCATAGGCTTCGGCCGCGGGCCCTGAGGACGGCAACATCTGGAGCTCGCAGGTCCCAGGTTGGCGACCGATTCTCTGGAGTTCCTGCAACAACAGCTTCGTCCACTGGACTGGAGGGTGACAGCTTCGTCTTCCCCGGGTCGCGGAGTTTGAATCGCCCCGTTCGCGGAGCTTAGAATCGGCCGCGGGACTTACCATCACCCGGCGAGGGCTTCAAAATCGAGAGCCTCGATCGTCTCGATGCAGCGGGAAAACAAGCAAGGAAGAGATAAGACTTTTTGCCTTTCATCACAGTGAGGAGGTGCCTGGAGATTCACTGTGATGGACGTTTGTGTTAAACTGTATTCATTGTGTGTTTTGTTGCTTTTTTTCTGTCATGACTGCATGGTACGTAATTTAATTCAAACTATTGTTTGAATGACAATAAAGGAAATTCAATTCAATTCAATTCAATTCAATTGTCGATGTGGTGATAGGAAGGTGCAGAAGAAGCTAATGCAAGTATTAATTAATGTCCTCTACTTCAATTAACAAAATGATCAACTAACGACACAAATTGCTGGAGTAACTCAGAGGATCAGGCAGCATCTAAGGAGAATATGGATAGGTAACGTTTCAGGTCTGGACCTTTCTTCAGACTCGTGTTTGAAACCCAGCATCTGCAATTCCTCGTTTCTACGTTTATAAACCAGCATCTGCAGTTCCTGGTTTCTAAAATGATTAACCAGTATATTTGGGTTGACTTTCTGTTGGGTACACCACTGAAGCTTTTACTGATCCACTAGTTCCTGTTTCTCTATTTACCTCAGTTTTAAAAACAGCTGTGAAAAAATTATCCCGATCGAATTACACAAGTATTTCCGGCTTTTACTTTTGTAATCATTGGTTTGCACACAGTGATTCAGGATAATGGATTGGATAAGTAAAACATTGTAAATTAGCATATTGCTCCAGAACAGCATCATTGATTTTAAACAACCAATTAGATTTAATTAGACGCAAAGTACTGGAGTAAAGGGCCTGTAAAGGGCATGCGACGAATGCGACCTAACGTGGTCGCTTGAGCCGTACGGCCTCGCGGGGCCGATCCTACTTCGATCGCCGGAGCCGTATGGAGTTGTGCGGGGCTGGTCCCGACATCGCGCGGGGCTCCAAAAAACTGACACTGTCCAAATATTCCACGCAACAACGGTCTGTCGGACCACAGCCGCAATGAGGCCGTACACAGCGCCTCGACTGGCGTACGCAGCGTCTTGATGCCGTACGCAGCGTCTTGACGGCGTACGCAGCGTCTTGATGGCGTACGCCTAGCACGAAGCGTTGCGCGATGACATCACCGCCCGGCGTGCCGTTGCGTGATGACGTAACCGCCCGACGCCGTGCGACGTCTAAATTCAGTTGGCCCGCCTCCTGCCCAGCTGATTGGTGAGTATGATGTCGGGACCAGCCCCGCACAACTCCAGACGGCTCCGCGGTTGGAAGTGGGACTGGCCCCGCGAAGCCGTACACCTCAAGCCACCATGTTTGGTCGCGCTAGACACATGCAATCGCATGCTGGTGGGACAGGCCCTTAACTTAGCGGGTCAGGCAGCACCTTTGGAGAACATGGACAGATGACGTTTTGTATTTTGACCCTTCTTCAGACTTCAAAATATCACCTATCCTTGTTCTCACTCTGAGCTACTCCAGTGCTTTGTGTTTAGTTTTGTAAACCAGCATCAGCAGTTCCTTGTGTGGCCAATCAGTTTAACCTGCATCTGAATATCTGAATGCCTGAACGAGATTCATTGTGATGGATGTTTGTGTTAAATTGTGTTTATTGTGTGTTTTGTTGTTTTCTTATTGTTAGTCAGGTCAGGTCGGGGAGAGTTCCCCCCGACACGGGTACCATGTAATCCCGTGCTACCTGCTCCATGGTCGGATAGTCGGCGACTAAACCGTCTCCAGCACCTGGTTTGCCAGGTGAGGAGGGGTCTGTGGACCCCCAGCAGGACCAAAAACAAGACCTGTTGATGAGCTTCTAGCGAGCCAACGGCCATCCACACTTCAGTAGAAGCTGCGATCACAGTCGTACATAGCATTGTAAGGAATGATGATTAAGCACACACATCAAAATCCTATACTTCCAGCGGCGGAAGTCCGCAGGAACTGGAGGACAGAGATGTGTGGTGCGTCCGTCACCGTTCCCGTTGGAAACCAGCACCACTGCGTCGCTAATGTTTTCAACGATGATGAATTAATGAATTAATGAATATCTTTCCTCAAACAAAACTTAAAGCAAATTGCACCTCATAGGCACGTGCCTTCTATACCAGCTATTAGAGTCCCCATTCATATTTTCATAGAACTTAAAAGGTTGCTTGGCCCATTGAGCAGCTCTCAAAACAACTCCATGCACATTCCCCAACTTATTGCCCTGTAACATATTCTTTCTCACATTCATAAGTACTGCACTGTGCAATTGACTGGACTTGCACCTGCAGGAATATTTATGACCTAGTTAAAGAATTATTTCCACTTTACCATAAACCTACTGCAGCTTTCCAAACTTCTGCCTGTCGGTGCTGTAAGTGTGTCATTAGCCAGAATTCAACCACAGGTTTTGAGGAAGTAATATAATTCTCCAACTTCAAATAAGATTAGAAGAGAAAGGGAGTGATTGGGTCCGTTATGTAGAAGGAACCATGCATTGGGGTGCGTGATATGGTCGCCAGGGTACTCGAGAGCACTCAAATGTATGCGGTAGACGCATGTGATGCTACTGTATGGGAGCAAAATTATATTTCCTGGTCCTGAGGTTAAGCTCCCTGGGGTCAGGGATGAGGAAGAGTAGATGGCCATGGAGTGAGAGAGGAGAGTTGGCTGGATAACCTGTGGCCTGTGGTGATTGGTGATCATTTAGGCATCTGATCACACTCTGTGGTTAGCAAGTGGGTGGATAACATGCCTGTACTGATGGGAATGGGGGGGGGGTGGAAGTCTTGGAAGTTCCCATTTTCAAAAATGATGTGACTGGATGGTAGGAGTAAAGGGCCTGTTCCACTTGGCCGTCATTGGCGCCTTATTTACGCATTAAGTCGAAGCTTCGTGACGTATGCGTTGCGCATGGTGAGGCGTGGAATTGCATGCGGTGGCACGAGGTATCGCGCGGCGTTCCAGGATTTAGTACAGGAGCGAAATCCTCGCGCGCCACCAGCATGACGTATCGCTGACGCATTGGCGTCGTACACTGGCGTCCCGACGTCTCACGTTTATCGTGTGGTGACGCATGGTTATGTCACTGTGCGTCAACGTCCTTATGTCCTTGCGTCAACGTCCTGCCGCACGCCGCAGGGTATTCTAATGACGTCATGCGCACCAGACAACTGTACTGACGCGTGATTTGCACACGATGTCGCGCATCAGGATGCGTTCACCTATTTTATATATGACGCGTAAATGAGGTGCAAATGATGGCCATGTGGGACAGGCCCTTAAGGGGTAGGGGTTTGTGGTGGATTATTGGGTCAGTAATTCGGGGTTAAGGCAGTTTGGATTTGGTGAGTGGTCAATGAATTGAGATCAATGAATTGCGGCTGTTGGTGTACTTCTGGGCTGACCAAAGGATCATCACCAAATATAAAACTTTCCTGTCAGGGACCCGATCAAGCAATATGTTACTAGGACATAGTTGTTCAGGGAATGCAGAGTGATGTCTCTTTGCAAAATAACTCACTTTAAGTTGCTTCATAATGCTTTAGAAGGAGCTTTACTTGGGGAATAAAGTCTGCGTGTGCACTGCTGATGGGGAAATTGCATTTGGGTCACGAGAGAGCTCGTGCTGGAATTTGCCATTGAATCCAGGGGCCCTTTGTGATAGGGGACTCTCGCCTGAAGCTCCTGTCTCACCTCTTTAACTGGCTCTCTCCTCTCCACAGTCTCAGTCCTGATGCAGGGTCCCAACCCGAAATGTCATCAGTCCATCTACCTCCACAGAAGCTGACTGACCTGCTGAGGTCCTCCAGTACTTTGGTGCAGTGGTAGAATTGCTGCCTTACAATGCCAGAATTGCTGCCTTACAGCGCCAGAGACCCAGATTCAATCCTGACTACCAGTGCTTTCTGCATGGAGTTTGTACCTTCTCCCTGTGACCTTGTAAGTTTTCTCCAGGTGCTCCGGTTTCCTCCCACACTCCAATGACCTACAGGTTTGTAGGTTAACTGGCCGATAAGAATTGTAAATTGTCCCTAGTGGGTAGGACAGTGTTGGGCGGCACGGACTTGGTGGAATGAAGGGCTTGTATCCGCGCTGTATCTCTAAATGAAATTAAAGGGCCAGAAACACTTTGTATCGGAGCCCCTAAGCTTTATGCCAGTCATTGCTCGCAAATCCAGCACAACCCCATTTAATGAATTTGGCTGCTGACTTTGATCAGACAACTAAGATGTGCTTTGCCCATTTTATTTTAACTAATGTTTTAATTAAAGTTACATCAAACATGTGTCTTTGTGAATTTATTATTTTTGTGATCATATTCTCGCCCCTATTAAAATTTATTATAACTGTATTGAAATGTCTTTGATCATCTGTGACACTTAGTGAGAAAGCACTTCCTAGAATGCTGTCGTTAGACCACCATGGTAGTTTGTGAGTCCAGAATTTTACTCAATGTGTTTTTCAACCAAATTCAATAACATTAGAAATCTCAAGTGGCTGATTAATTTACTTGCCTATTTTCTTCAAATGTCCAGGATGTCCCTTCCTCTTACAGTCAACTGCAGATCCAAAAAAGTGAAAATGAAAATATTTTGGCGGACACCAGAACGACATCTGAACTTATAAACAAATTTCTATTCGGAAATTCACTCTTCAGTAAACAGGTTCTCTTGACATGTCTGGCCACAACGATGGTCAGTGCTGAACTGCCAAGCGAAAACAAGCAGCCCCTCCCGAGTCACGTGACCATGGCTTCCAAACGCCGGGTTCGATACCTGCGTGCGCCAGCAGGCGCCGCTACATGCCCCCCCCCCCAGAATCCGCGGTACGGAAACGCACGGGTAACCGGACAGTTCGACCGGAACGTGTAGTCCCAGGTCGCGGGGCGAGTGTAACAGTAGGGGCTGGCAAAACAGAACCGGAGGGAAGCGAAAAATGCGAACGAGGGATGGGCATAACAGGGGGGACCGGAGAAACATAACCGTGGCTAACAGGTGCAGAGGGTGGTAAAACGGCCGGTGGACGTCCTCTACGCCGCGTAGTGGCCACTGTCACCGGGCTATCCTCGTCGACGTGTGCTGGCTTAAGGCGGCTCATGGAGACGAACTCCTCCTTGCCACCCATGTCCAACGTAAACGTCGAGGCACCAGTCCTCAGCACCCTGTACATATAAACGGCAAACCCCGACCGACCTGATCCATTAACCTTTGGAACACCTGAGCAGCGTTCTTCAGGCCAAAAGGCATTCTTAGCCATTTGAAAAGGCCGAAAGGGGTGATGGTGACCGTCTTAGGGACGTCGTCGGGATGGACCGGAATTTGATTATACCCGCAGATAAGGTCGACCTTCGAGAAGAAGGTAGCGCCTTCCAGATGAGCCGAGAAATCCTGGATGTTTGGGGCAGGGTACCGATCTGCCATGGTTACCGCGTTCAAACGCCTGTAATCACCGCAAGGTCTCCAACCCCCGGACGCTTTGGGTACCATGTGTAACGGGGAAGCCCAAGGGCTATCCGACCGCCGGACAATCCCCATGTCCTCCATAAGCTGGAACTCGTCTCGTGCGATGCGCAGTTTATCGGGCGGGAGGCGGCGCATGCGGGTGTGAACCGGTGGGCCTTCGGTGGGAATGTGGTGGACCACGCCATGACGGGGAGCGGCCCCGTCGAACCGGGGCATGAGCAAACCTGGGAAGTCGGCGGGCAGGGCTGCGAAAGGTTGCTGGATCTCAGCTACCTCGTCGAGTTGCTGTAGGGGCGTGGATGGAAGCAGCTTGGCAGGGCACAGGTCTGACACAGGGACCATGCGTCCGTCTCGCACATCGACTAACAGGGAGAACGCGCACAAGAAATCGGCTCCCAGGATCGGTTGGGTGACGTCAGCATCGGTGAACTTCCACCTGTACGGGCGGGAGTTGAAATTTAAGTCCAGTGTCCGCGTACCGTACGTGCGGATATCACTCCCTTACCGACGCGAGTATTTCGGGCGCTCGGAGGCAGGATGCTGGCAATGGCACCGGAGTCCACCAGGAAACGGTGGCCGGAATGGCGATCGTGGACGTAGAGGCGTTCGTTTGGGCCGATCGCGTTCGCCCCTATGGACGATCGGCCAAGGCATTTCCCTGGTATGAGCAGGGGCTCTGGCATCTTCGGGTCCGTAGCGTTGATGGTAGTAACACCAGCTACGTTGGCTGTAGATCACCGGCAGCGGCGATGCTTCTTTGGCGCTTGTCTGGGCTTCTTCTTCCTCCCAATGTCGTCTCGGTTGCACCTGCGCCGTGACCAGGGGGAAGGTGAAAAGCACACATGTCCCGCCGTCTGTGTGCCCACAATTCGTCAGCTCTCTCCGCGAGCTGTTGGGGTTCACTGAAATCAGCTCCGGCGAGCATCAATTGGAATTCGTCAGGCATCTGCTCCAGGAAAGCCTGTTTGAAGAGCAGACATGGGCGGTGCCCGTCCATCAGGGCTAACATCTTCGCCATGATGGTGGATGGCCGCCGATGTTTTGCCGCCCTGTCTCTGCGACTGAGGCCGAAAGTGTGGAGCAGCAGGGCCTTCAGCCCTTCGTATTTGGCGCAACGTCCGTAATGATGCGATGGAGGTGAAACTGTGCCTCAACGTGGGCGAACCACACCTGAGGTTGGTCAGGCCAAAACAATGGCAATTTGAAACCCGGTGAGCCCTGCCGTGTGCCGGTCGATTCTGCAGGAACGTAGTCTTCCTGCATAATTTATCTGTCTAACGACGGCTAGACAGGTCGGGGTCACCAATTTGGCGGTCGCAAGAACGACAACTGAACTTTTAAACTAATTATTATTCGGAAATTCACTCTTCAGTTTACAGGCTCTCTTGAGACGTCTGGCCACAACGGTGGTCAGTGCTGAACTGCTGCGCGAAAACAAAACCGCGCAGAAACAAGCAGCCCCTCCCGAGTCATGTGACCGCGGTTCGATACCTGTGTGCGCCAGCAGGCGCTGCTACAATATTATTAAAATTCGATTTGAGTAGTTGATTACATATAAATAACAGATATTAATTTTCAAGAAACCATTAAATTGACAAACAGAATAAACTTTTCTCCAAAATCATCTTCAGAAGCTAAAGTGCAATGAATGTAATTTTTGATAACTGCAGCTTTGGCTGCGTGAATGTAAACATTAAAGTAATTACTGAAACTGAATGGGCTTTCATATAATCCACCCAACAGGTGTGGTGCTGTGCAGAAATCAACCACAGTCATAGTGAAAACTTAAATGAGCGAAATAATTATACAGCCCTCCATTCAAAGACGGAAATGGGTTGAACAGTTGTCTTGGGTATATTTCTTGCCGGGGGGAAATATCAATGAACAGTGAGAACACTGGTCTAGAAATTTTTGCTTGGTGTGTGTGGAAGCTGGAATGTGTTTGCTTAAGCCCACCCTTGTACAATTTTACCCTTTGCAAAGTAAAGCAGTAATTTGATGTGACGACCAATTCAGTTTCGCCTACTTTACTGAAGCAAAGCTGAGATCGTAATTTACACAAAGTTGACCGTATTAACAACATGGAAGTTTGAAAACATACAACCGTTTTGATATTGAACAAAAGGCTCATTTGTCATCTGATGCAAAGGAACTGAATCACCTCATCCAATTCTGACTAGACTCAATTCTCCTTTTTGAAGTCTAAAATATCTTACATTAGGAACTGGTGAATGGACCCTTGGTTCAACAAGATAGACACAAAAAGCATCTCTGGAGAAAAGGAACAAGCGATGTTTTGGGTGAGACCCTTCCTCAAACTCAATGATACCTTGTATGAATAATATCGGTTAGTTATAACCAACCTTTCAGCACTTCAAGGCAGTCCTTTTCTTGCCCAGGGTTTGACCCTGGCGACTTCCTCCTTCCTTTTTGTCCTGCATGCACATTCATCCTCCCTTACTTATGATTTGAGCTCATCTCTCCACTGATTATTTGGTTTGCTTCAGTTACAGCTTATCAGTATAAAGATGCATGACTAAAGGGCCTGTCCCACCAGCATGCGACTGCATGCGACTGCATGCGGTGGTCGCTTGAGCCGTACGACCTCGCGGGGCCAGTCCCACTTCGATCGCTGGAGTTGTGCGGGGCTGGTCTCGACATCGCGCGGGGCTCCGAAAAACTGACACTGTCCAAAAATTCTACGCGGCAACGGCCTTTCGGCCCGCAGCCACATTGCGGCCATACATAGCGCCTCGACAGGCGTACACAGCGTCTCTACGCCGTACGCAGTGTCTCGACGCCGTACGCAGCGTCTTGACGCCGTATGCCTAGCGCGTGGCGTTGCGCGATGACGTCACCGCCCGACGCTATGCGACGTCCAAATTCAGTCGGCCCGCCTGCTGCCCAGCTGATTGGTGAGTATGATATCGGGACCAGCCCCGCACAACTCCAGACGGCTCTGCGGTTGGAAGTGGGACCGGCCCCGCGAGGCCGTACGCCTCAAGCCACCACGTTTGGTCGCGCTAGACGCATGCAATCGCATGCTGGTGGGACAGGCCCTTAATAGATTGATGAAGGGCCACCCTACAAGTAAGAGCAGCTCGCATTGTAAACAATGAAGAAGGAGGTGCAAGGGGTGGGGAGACAAATGGAGAGAGATTATGTTGCTTGACCAAGATAAGGAGAAAGGAATTGGAGAAAAAAAAGAGGATGTATTAACAATGCATATTTCCTATCTTTAGGACCTCCCGAAGCACTTCATATGTAATTTGCTAAGTGGTCACTCTGTTTGGTTTTCAGGTTTACACACAGCAAGTTCCCACAGATAAATATTTAAATACATTATTAGTTGGTCTAGTTACGCAGTTTTAACTAATACCAACAGAACCTGTGCTTTTCAATTTACAGTAACTATGGACCATTCACCTTAGCTGAAAATTAAAGTGCAGTTTAATGCTCAAAATACTGCTGCATTTCGTGTCAATAAACTTGTTTATCATTAAAAGGGCTTTTCAGCAAAATCTAAGTTTTATTGCATGGTTCAAAATTAATGTAAGGTAATGATAAAATACAAATAATCTTTCTCTAATCACGATGCAACCAATGTACATGTTAGTAGGTTATATGCAAATGAGGGAAAGGAATTCAACACATTATAGTAAAACGAAACAGTAATAACAGCATGCCATAACCTCAAAAACAAATGTTAATAATGATATACATTTCTGTTACAGATTCTACATCTGCATTTGCTCTGAATAGCATTCCTGCTCAGATGAATATCGTGCTGATCAAATGTTTTCAACAACAGTAGCTCTAAAGATTACGAACTGAGACAATGTGGGCCCGTGTCTTGCCACACTAAACCACAATTAGAGTTTTTGTATATTGGATGGGACAGAATGTTACCTGTTTTGCCTAATAATACAAGAAAAAAACACCTCTGATCTTGGACTGTCCCAAAGCTTCACTAAATCTATTATTTTGGTATGTAGCCACAATTGGATGCACGAGACAGCCAATGTGCACACAGGTTTGTGTTTTAGTTTGCTGGTGATGGTTGAAAGATGAATGCTGATTGAGACATCATGCTGTTTCTCCAGCTCTTCTCTAAGGGGTGCCATTGGATCTTTCACACAAGGCTCCGTTATCACATATCCATATATTTTGGCCTGTAGGGGGTATGGCTGCCTAGCCTGCAGCTGTCTGTTTTTTCATCTTTTTTCTTATTTTTAGTTAGTTTAGTGTTTTGTTTTTGAGGAGTTCTAGCTTTTTTATGTGTGGGGGGAAGGGGGAAACTAATTTTCAGGGTCCCTACCTGGTCGGAGATGCAGCTTTTCTCCGGGCTGCACTTTCGACCCGTCCTCGCGGCCTACCAGCGGGCCTGGAGCGGCGTTTCCTGAGGGGATCGCCCGGGGCATCGGCGGCGGCTACGGAGCTGCGGGTCCGAGGAGCGAGGGGACCGCCCTGAGCCTCGGCATCGGCGGCGGCGGCACCGGCATCGGCGGCGGCACCGGCATCGGCGGCGGCGGCACTGGCATCGGCGGCGGCAGAGCTGCGGGTGTGAGGACGGCGGTGCAGCGCTGGAGCGCCATTGCGGGGCGGGCGGTGCCTTGCCTGGGTCGCCGCGCTGGAACTCCGGTGAGCTGGGACCGGCGTTAAAAACATCGCGGAGCTGCGGGCGGCGGCGCTGAACTTACATCGGGAGCCTGGGATCTCGCGACGAGATCGCCAGTTGAGCTCCATTCGGCGCGGCCTTGTCGGCTCCGGAAGCCACGGTCTCGAGTAGGGAGGCGGCCGTTCCAGGGTTCCCAAGCCGCTGAGAGGATTCTCCCGACGCCGGAACACCATCACCCGGCGAGGACGGCCTGGAACATCGGGCCTCCGTGACGGCAACTGTGGAGGCCTCAATAAGCCCGACTATGGGTGGACATTGGGGATGGGACTGGACTTTGTGCCTTCCCCCATAATGGGAACCATTGTGGGGGGATGTTTTATGTTTTTATGTTGAAGCTATTTATTATTGCTATGTTTGTATTCTTTTTTATGTGCTGCATTGGCAAAAAGAATTTAACTACACCTAGGTGTATGTGACAATAAATTCAACCTTCAACCTTCAACCTTCAACCTTCAACCTTTTTCCCCTCGCCACACAAAGTGTTGTAGCACTCAGTGGCAGGCCATTAGGCGATTAACAAACATGCTATGGCAGTTATGGATGGTCCCCATATGATGGGTGATGTGGGCAAGACATCCCTGTATAGAATGTCCCAGTGAAGTGCCTCCATACTCTTGACCACAGCCGGAAATACATCATATTTATCTTGCTTCCTCCAACAGTTACAGGCAGCAGCTGGTTACTGCTCTGGTTGCAATATGAGATCATGAGTTCTTAGAGAATACTCCAGCTAATGTTGTCGTCTGTCACCCTCACAGCTGTTTCCTCAGCATCTGCTTCTACCACAGCAGTGGGGCCATTAGAGAGGGGCTAATGCTGCAGCAGCCACCTCAATATCCTGAGTATCAGTGTTGGTGGCCACATATCAGGTTTTACTCAAAATGAATGCTGAATCAGAGACATTGTGCAGAACTTGAGCAAACAGGTGTTCTCAAAACATTAAAGAACACCCATGAAAGGCTGGACATTTCCTCCCTGCCACCACTTTCCCTCTTTACAATTGGACCATTCTCTCCAAGTCTTGTAGTTACGGGTTGGTGGCAATGGAGAGAAGGAGCAATATTGGCCTAAAAATCAATCAAACAGGTGGATTTGGCCTAAAGTGGGCTGTTTAAATTTTCTGTTCAGAGCTATTTCAAAAATAGGAAGTCTGGGGGAATTTACTCAATCTAAATTGTTCAAATTCAAGTTCAAGTGAGTTTATTGTCATGTGTCCCTGATAGGACAATGACATTCTTGCTTTGCTTCAGCACACAGAACATAGTAGGCATTTACTACAAAACAGATCAGTGTGTCCATATACCATTATATAAATAGTTTACATTGTTGTCAAAATCAAAGTTCCTGTTTAACATGAATTGTAGTAAATAACTGCATGGTTCATTCAATGATATACAGTGATTTAATATTCCAGGAGCTTTGGGGGCTCTGCTGTAGTTTAGTTTAGAGATACAGCACAGAAATAGTCCCTTCGGGCCACAGTCCTCACTGACCAGCGATCCCCGCACATTAACGCTATCCTACACACACTAGGGATATACACAAAGCCAATTAACCTACAAACCTGTATGTCTGGAGTGTGGGAGGAAACCGAAGATCTCGAAGAAAACCCACGCGGTCACGGGAAGAACTTACAAACTCCGTCCAGACAGCACCCGTAGTTGGGATCGAACCCGGGTCTCCGGTGCTGCAAGTGCTGTAAGACAGCAACTCTACCGCTGCACCTGCCGTGGCACCCCGTGCACCAAAGTTGCTTCAGCCTCAAACAGGAATCCTGAGCCGTGTAGGGAGGTATAGGAAACAACCCATCGTTAGTGTCGGGCCAAGAGGAAAGGTGTTAGATCGGTTGGTGAGGCAGGAGGTCACAAATAAGCAAGTATTGCAACAGTTCAGTCATACGGCAACTCAGTGTTAAGACAGCACTTGCTGTGGAGGTAGAGACACAGACCGTAAAGGACACAGATTACCTTGACCCTGCCACTTGTTACCAGCTGGATGGGCTGATTGAGAGCATTGCCATTCATGAACTGATTGTACCCGTAAATGGACACATGGATGTAATCTATGGGCAGCTCCAGGTTCTGCGGTTATGTTTAGATAATTTACATGTTGCGATTAATCTTTCTTGTTACCCTGCAAGGCAAGCAGCTGCCACACTAGGGTGGCTTATCTCTGCACAATGGAGTATATCATTTATCCCATATTGGAAACAACTTGAACAATGCCAATAGTTTGAGAATCAGTTTTAACAAAGTGATAAAATATTGCATGAAAGGGATCCAGGGTGGGCTAGTCAATTGGATACAAAAGTAGCTTGGTGGAAAGAGACAGGGTTGTATTACAAATTAGAGGCCAGTGACCATTGGTGTGGTGCAGGGATCTGTGCTGGGTCCACTATTCTTTGTTATATGTATTAACGATATGGATTAGAATGTGCATAAGGTATGCTTAGTAAGTTTGTGGATGACACCAAAATTAGTGATGTGGTGGAAAGTGAAGAAGGTTGCCCAAGGCCACAACAGGATCTAATCAACTGGGAAAATGGGCAAAGAAATGCAGATGGAATTCAACTCAGACAAGTTGGAAGTGATACATTTTGGAAAGTTAAACCCAGGACAGGACATACACCCTGGCAGGGTCCTTCTTTGGGGAGTGTTGAAGAACAGAGAGACCAAGGAGTACAAGTACAAAGCTCCCTGAATGTGGCGACACAGGTGGACCTGGTGGTGAAAAAGGCATATGGGTATGGTTGCCTTCAACAGACAGGGCATGATGTACAAGAGATGGAACATATTCCAGTTGTCACGCTGTGTGTGACCACTGGAATATTGTGTATAGTTCTGGTAATCATACTGCATGTGATCAAGGATGTGGTCAAGCTAGAGGATGCAGAAAAGAATCACAAGGATGTTGCCAGGACTGGGCATCTCAAGTTTAGGAAAAGCTTGGGTAGTATGGGGCAATTTTAGGTAATTAGTGATAGGAACAGAATTAGGCCATTCGGCCCATCAAGTCTACTCCACCATTCAATCATGGCTGATCTATCTCTCCCTCCCAACCCCATTCTCCTGCCTTCTCCTCATAACCTCTGACACCCTGACACCACCATTGTCCCTGAAGTAAAGGCAGCTGAGAGGTGACCTTGCAGAAGTATATAAAATCATGAGGGACATAGATAGATAGTGGATGGTCACCATCTTTTGTCCATGATAGAGGAGTCTAAAAATAGAAGGTATGGGTGAGGGAAAATATTTAAAGGGGACCCGAGTGGCAAGTTTGTTTCTACACAGAGGGTAGTGGGCATCTGGAATGAGCTGCCAGTGGAAGCAATACAAAGTATGCACAATTACAACATTTAAAAAAACATTTAGACAGATCTACTTGGATAGGAAATGTTTAGAGAGATATAGATAGATAGATAGATAGATATAATTTATATTAAATATGGGAAAAATGCAGGCAATGGGACTAACAGGAAGACACTTTGGTTGGCATGGATGAGTTGGGCTGAAGGACCCATTACCATGCTGTTTGGTTTTATTACTCCAGCTTTCTCAACTTCATCAGTGATTCCAGTGGAAATAAAAGATGCTGCTAGCAGATGTAATCTTGGTATTACAATTCCTTTCTCTGAGACTGCGTGGTGGGAATCCTTATGCTGTGGAAGGGAACCATGAAAGTAACTCTTACATTACAATCATGCCCAACCAGTGCAAATTTATTAATCACAATTTGCAACCAAGGGGAATATTTAATTTTAAACTGACAATATGCCTCCAAGGGGAACATTTAAATTTGTGCCATATCAGATTATCTGGTGTTACCCCTGAGGTAAAATCAACTTATTTTGCTCTGGGGAAAATCGTGACTCTGATTGTTCACTTATTGATTGCAAGTTGAGGTTTTACTACCTCTGTCCATGGAATCCATGTTAAGGGGAAAAAAAAGCAGTATACTTTATAACAGGAAGCAGCACTGATCAAGGCCAACAATAAAAATGGATGAAATGTACAGCCTCAGACAAAAAGCCTTCTTGGGAAGTGTAAATTGTGAAAGGGATGCATTTAAATACTAAAGGTGGAGGATGGGGTTAGAGATGGTTTCAGCTAATTGCTGAGATGAGCAGTAAATAATGGTGGGTGATAAAATCCATATTTAAAAATAAAAGTCAAGGTAATATGGCACAATAATTAGGATCAGGCCAAGTGCTTCGTATTGGTGTTCACTGAAGGTTTACCTGGTATCAGAAGGCACTAATGGCTTTGAAATCATTCCCATAAAACTCTTGACTAAATTATATTAATTCAATTCAAAAATACTCTTGGAAATTTCCCCACTGAATTATTAGCCCATTTTTGTGAAGTGTGACCTGCATGAGTGATAATGCAGAGTGTTACATCATGTAAAGAGAGATGGGGTGGAGGGAGAGGGTGGAGGAATAGAGAGGGGAGATGCATAGAGTCTTTTACACAGAGTAGGGGAATCAAGAGCCAGAGCACATAGGTTTAAGGTGAGAGGGGAAAGATTTAATTGGAACTTGAGAGACAACTTTTTCACACATAGGATGGAGGGTATATGGTATGAGCTGCCAGAGGGGGTAATTGACGCAGGTACGATAACAACATTAAAAACATTTGGACAGGTACATTGATAGGAAAGGCTTAGAGCAGGGGTTCCCAACCTTTTTCATCCCGTTTACCCCTGGCAACTTTAATAGCACATAACAATGCTATTTCACTTATTTATGAACAACTAATGATGAACAGATACTGGTATACCTGAACCAAACACAGTCAGTTAATGAGAAAAAAAAAGCACAAATCCAGAATCAACACATTTATCCCTAGGGTAGGTGAAATTTACCCCCTGGGGTTGATTTACCCCAGGTTGGGAACCCTTGGCTTGGAGGGATATAGGGCAAACACCGGCATACCATAGTAGATGAGGCATCTTGGTCAGCATGGGCAGGTTGACAAAGGGCCTGTTTCCGTGCTGTATATCCCCATGAAAGATGAAATGAGATAACAACCTCAGGAATTGTTGACAGTAGATGTTTAACAGTAATGAAAGCAGATTTGTGTGTTATTAATATATTTTAGGATCATTTTTGTCTTGTAATTATTTTTTTCATTTGGCACCTTGTCCTTCCCTTTAAACACTCCACAAACATTCACCTCTATTCATTTAGGAGTTGGGACTATGCTATCTGTCAGCCATTTCACATTTTCTGTCAATTCTATTGTTTGGCTAAATAATGTTAGAACCTGAAATTATAAAAGCCTAGAAACCGAACAATAAACATTGGCTTTGGCAATGATGCCCACAACCTATGAATGAATACATTGATAAGACAATATATAAAGTCCACAGGGTGCGCTTTTTCCAGTGGCTAGCTGCTGAGATAATCATGCCCTGGGTGCTGGCAGCAGTACATAACTGGAGTGTTTGCCTGCATTGTTGGGAGCATCCTGCAGTCCCTCTCCAGCAAGTGCAGGAACTTCATTGTCTTGTGCTTTGTGCATATTCAAAAGAAATGCATACAGCAGAGATCCAGAGGAAGAGGGTCAAACAGACTAGGTGCCTGAAGTAGCAGTGTTACAAAATGTTGAGATTTTAAAAATCATGTCTGCAATTTATCCCATCAAATAAAGCATAAAAAGAAGTTTAATTTGACATCTAATTCACTTTCATATCTTCAGTATTAAAAAAGTTATGGCCGTTTTCATACTCTGAAATTAGCATCTTGTTCCCTATTGCTTTTCCATTGACTTAACTCAAAAGCTGTGACCGAGGATAGTTTAAAGCCCATAACTTTCCTAAAAATTAAGAGAACTGAAAATTTTCAGTTATTATAGATTGAAGTATTCTGAGACAAATATGAAACCGCTGCTCTAGATGTCAGCTGATTTACATCGGTGAGACCAAGCGTAGGTTGGGCGACCGTTTCGCCGAACACCTCCGCTCAGTCCGCAATAACCTACCTGACCTCCCGGTGGCTCAGCACTTCAACTCCCCCTCCCATTCCCAATCCGACCTCTCTGTCCTGGGTCTCCTCCATTGCCAGAGTGAGCAACAGCGGAAATTGGAGGAACAGCACCTCATATTCCGTCTGGGGTCCTTGCGTCCCCTTGGCATCAACATTGAATTCTCCCAATTTGGCTAGCCCGTGCTGTCCCCTCCCCCCCTCCCCTTCCTTCACCCTCTAGCTGTCTCCTCCCATCCGCCCGCCCTCGGGCTCCTCCTCCTCCTCCCTTTGTCCTTCTTTCTTTCCCCACCCCCTATCAGTCTGAAGAAGGGTTTCGGCCCGAAACGTCGCCTATTTCCTTCGCTCCATAGATGCTGCTGCACCCGCTGAGTTCCTCCAGCAATTTTGTGTACCTATGAAACAATCTTACTTGGATGACGTGAAATTAAAGCGAATAATTAGTTTGTTACCTAAATTGTAGCTAATTACAAAATTCAATTACTAGATCTAAACATCTATACATTTCTTAAGAAAAGGTTAACATTTTTAGATAGCCTAAGTGTCCAAGTAACATTCACACAAGAATTCACAATATAACATGATTTTAAAATCTCATTGTCATGAATTTATAGGCCAAATGGAAGGAATTGAGTGTTTAATTCCCGTAAATTAAAGGCCATTTTAATAATCTTGCGAGTGGGTTTTTGTGGAATGCGATCGATTGGAACATTGCGGTTTGCGGTGAATTTAAACCACATATCGGCAGGAAAAACACTGCCGGTTCGTATATTTACATAATCACATTTTCGCAATGTGAAATTTTGATTAAAGTCATCCTAAGAAGTAAGTTTATATGTAAAATAACCGACTTACCTTGCTTTGTCCCGTACGTGAGGTCCGTTCCGTTTCCTGCGTTGACGGCGTTAGACATAGAAACATAGAAAGTAGGTGCGAGAGTAGACCACCAGGTCCGTCGAGCCCGCACCGCCATTCGCTCATGGCTGAACACTAAACAGACACACTTACCCACAAACAGTAGACACAAGACACAGAACACAAGACACTACCCTCCCCTTTATACCGCTATCACCCCTCTCCACCCCAAGAACCGCGTGATCTCCTGGGGGAGGCAAAAAAACGGATAAAAACCCAGGTCCAATTCGGGAAAAAAATCCGGGAAATTCCTCTCCGACCCCAATCCAGGCGATCGACACTTGTCCAGGAGATCACTCAGGTCTTACTATACTAACCATACCTAGGTCCATATCCCTGCCCTCTCCCCGTAGCCCCTTATCCCCTTGGCAGCTAAAAAAACATCTATTTTAGACTTAAATATATTTAACGTTTCTGCTTCCACTGCTCCCTGGGGCAGTGAATTCCATAAATTAACCACCCTCTGGGTGAAGAAGTTCTTCCTCATCTCAGTTTTAAAAGAGCCCCCCCTTATTCTGCAACTATGTCCCCTAGTTCTAGTTAGAAGTCGCTTTTTATTTTACTCCAGCGCTGAAATTGTCCCACGGTTTTTAAAAGAAAATTCAGAGAACGGCAGTCGGAACGAAGTTTCAGCATCAGGTAGAAGCCCGAGAAAATATAGCTCGGACAGGCAAGTGAAAATGGCATTTTAATCCCGCCCCCTCCTCAAAGGCGCCAAAGTCGCCCACACGGCCAGTGACAGAACTGCAGCGCCGCTGAAGGTAAGTTTTGTAACATACCTACCTGAAGACTAAATAATAAAGCGTAAAGAACAGCAGGCACAAGGATAAGATGATGGGCCTTAGTGGGGTGTCCCTGCTCAACAATCTCCCAAATCAGAGGTGGCAGACACTGGCCACGCAAAAGGAATTGCGGATTCTATAAACTGCATAGAATACAAAATGCTGTAGAGGCCAAGTCAATGGATATTTTTAAGGCAGAGATAGATAGATTCTTGATTGGTAATATTGTGTCAGGGTTTATGGGGAGAAGTCAGGAGTATGTGGTTAGGAGGGAGAGATAGATCAGCCATGATTGAATGGCAGAGTTGACTTGGTGGACTGAATGGCCCAATTCTGCTCCTATCACTTATGAACAAAGTGCTGGAGTAGGAATAGGCCATTCGGCCCCTCGAGCCAGCACCGCCATTCAATGTGATCATGGCTGATCATCCCCAATCAGTACCCCATTCCTGCCTTCTCCCCATATCCCCTGACTCCACTATCTTTAAGAGCCCTATCTAGCTCTCTCTTGAAAGTATCCAGAGAACCGGCCTCCACCACCCTCCGTGGCAGGGAATTCTACAGACTAATAACTGTGTGAAAAAGTGTTTCCTCATCTCCGTTCTAAATGGCTTACCCCTTATTCTTAAAATGTGGCCCCTGGTTCTGGACTCACCCAACATTGGGAACATGTTTCCTGCCTCTAGCGTGTCCAAACCCTTAATAATCTTATATGTTTCAATAAAATACCCTCTCATCCTTCTAAATTCCAGAGTATACAAGCCCAGCCGCTCTATTCTCTCAGCATATGACAATCCCGTTGTAAATTGCTCATATCTAAGCTTCCCCCCAGTCTAGTTTCAGTTAAAAACACTGAATCAAGCACTTGAACAACTAATCTTTATTTTAGCAAAACAGAATTACAGTTCAACTACTGTACATATCCCACCACGTGTTTGATCCTCGTATATGCCTGATCAAGTCTTCTAGGCCTCGCTCAATAGGTCACGCAGAAAGTCACGCAGTCCCAAGCGCTCTCCCAGAAGATCGGCGCTGGACCTCGTGGTCGCGAACTTTTATATGTCCCGGGACCTCGAGGGGCCGAACCACATGGGGGTGGTCTTTTAACAATCCAATTACAGATATCGATTAACCCCATACATAACAGACATTTCCCTAACCCAATAATACAGCAGCTAATACATTGTATAAGAAAGAAAGCTCTCGAATGAAGCAAACAAGAACAAATATTGAAACATGTGCCCTGAGATTCAAACAACTTATCCAAGGCTCAACAATTTGACCAATGATCAATTAACAGGATGACCGTCTTGTAACATTATTTATAGTTTACAATGCTTTTGCAGAGATCCAATAGAAATGATGCATTTAAGGTTAGTTTGCAAAACCGCTATACATGTTATCAATTTAAGAAAAACAGGGAGAACACCTGGACCCCTTACCATCCTGCATATCAGTCTGAACCTAGACTGGCTGACGCCAATCAAAGCCTGTAAAGTTCAGCTGACAAGGGTTAAGCAATTCTGATGTGCAGGGATCCTCCATTTTCTGGTGTTTTTAATTTAGCCAATATTAACACCGCCATCCTGGGAATTAACCTTGTAAACATACGCTGCACTCCCTCAATAGCAAGAATGTCCTTCCTCAAATTAGGAGACCAAAACTGCACACAATACTCCAGGTGTTGTCTCACTAGGGCCCTGTACAAATGCAGAAGGACCTCTTTGCTCCTATACTCAACTCCTCTCGCAATGAAAGCCAACATGCCATTCACTTTCTTCACTGCCTGCAGTACCTGCATGTTTACTTTCCTTGACTGATGAACAAGGACCCACAGATCCCATTGTACTTCCCCTTTTCCCAACTTGACACCATTTAGATAATAATCTGCCTTCCTGTTTTTGCTACCATAGTGGATAACCTCACATTTATCCACATTAAACTGCACCTGCCATGCATCTGCCCACTCACCCAACCTGTCCAAGTCACCCAGCATTCTCATAGCATCCTCCTCACAGTTCACGCTGCCACACAGCTTTCTGTCATCTGCAAATTTGCTAATGTTACTTTGAATCCCTTCATCTAAATCATTGATGTATGTTGTAAATAGCTGTGGTCCCAGCGGTACCCACTGGTCACTGCCTGCCATTCTGAAAGGGACCCATTAATCCCTACTCTTTGTTTCCTGTCTGCCAACCAATTTTCTATCCATGTCAGCACTCAATACCATGTGTAAATAGCCAAAGAATACAATCTGAAGTTCAAGATCACCTTTAATCAATATTCATATTATAGCGGTACAGCAGGTTGTTAGTTGTTAGAACATCGTGACCGCTTCCAAGACTGACCAAGTAGGAAGTGGGTGTTAGTATAAATCGTACAGTAGGATGGGGTTAGTGATGCCATTCTACCATGATTGGTTCTCATGCATAAACCAATCTACATCCTTCCCCGTAAAGCGTGAATGTGGTAAACATACATGTCGTACGAATTTAAACATAGTCGCCATATCTATCAGGCGGTTTACCAATACGGCCCGAACGCGTACGGACCATGCCCTCTCCCCCTTCGCCAGAAAGATTAAAGGGAGGTGGTGAACCCGGAAGAGAGAAAGCAGCAGGGGACCCCCGTGGTGACTGACAGGGGGAGCATGCAGGAGAGGTATTATTTTGGTTAGTCATAGCCGCCAGTCGTGGAGGGGTACGGGACATGCTGGAACTGGTGGACGTGGCAGCAGACGGCTGGAACTGTAGTGTTGGAGCGTAAGAACCAGCTGGTGGTGGATGGACACACAGCCGCCGATGCTACCCTCCAGATACTTTCATCCATAATCAAAAGAGGCTGGCCAGACAGACAACTCCACTCTGCATGCTTACGGGGGGGGAAGTTTTGATCCCACTTCTGACACCATGTAAATAGTCGAAGAATACAATCTGACGTTCAAGATCATCTTTAATCAGTATTCTTATTATAGCGGTACAGCAGGTTGTTAGTTGTTAGAACATCGTGACCGCTTCCAAGACTGACCAGTGTAGGAAGTGGGTGTTAGTATAAATCGTACAGTAGGGTGGGGTTAGTGATGCTATTCTACCATGATTGGTTCTCATGCATAAACCAATCTACACCATGTGCCCTAATTCAGGCAGCAACTCTGGAGGACATGGACAGGCGATATTTTGGGTCAGGTCCTTTCAGGTCCTTAATAAAGATACATTGGTCAAAACTGTGAAAAAAACAAAACATTTTAATTCAAACCAGATGACCTCAGCATACAACAATCCTTATCACCAACTCAATATAAATATAATGAGCCTGAAGAGACCAGATGATGCACAAGATCATGAGAGCTGCTGATGGTGTCGCAACAGAGGCAAGTTTGGAATGAGCATCTCTGAAGAAAGCATTCACTTTTGGTTGCTGTGCAGTTTGTGGACTTTGGAATGTGTATGAACAGTCCTTGTCTATACTGAAAGTTCTCAGTCAGGTCTTCAGATAATTTAAAGTATTCCTTTAAATACCAGGAAAATAAATTGGCATTATGCGGCCCCAGTTCTACAGAGGCTCTTCAATTTTGCTTATATTCTGCTCCAATTTATGTTGCATTGAGCAGCGGTAAAATACATCAACATCTCCTGGCCAGGATGACACCGGCAACTCCGACCCAGTGCCACTGCCAGGACAAAGGGGCTTTACGGCCAAAATAAGACTACCAGTTAAAAAAATAATTTTGGACTTGAAGGATACACGAAGGCGCCTAAAATTTGGTGATTCGTATGTGCTGCCTCGCACTCTTGTATTTAGTGTGATTTTGCCTAATATATAGGATTGTCACTGAATTGTATGCAAAAAAAGAATTTCACTCTACTTAGGTACATGCAACATTAATGTATCATTGATACGGGTCAAAGTCAAAGCAGAGCAAGCTTGGTACATGCCCACTGAGGGAGAAGAGAATGATGCTCAGAAGAATGAGAATGGTGTTTAGACATTTCAGTTCACATTTGCAATTGGTATCAGCTAGAAATTATCTTCAATGCAATCTCTGGGGAAAACTGAAATTGATTGCCTTAATGCTTAAAAATCGGATTCTATTTCTAGATTATCAGGGAGTAAAAAGGAACAAGTCAAAAACTGCAACAGAATAATTTTGATTAATTTAGGATCTATACTTAAAGTTCCTGTTATTTTATGAAAGTAAAAGTTCATAATGCATATGCAAATTGGCTAGTTCAATTTAGCAATACCACTACCAGTTTTCACATCACCATCCAGTTCAGCTGGGTAAACAAACAGGATGGTTGGGTGAGTCATAGAATCAAAGCATGGATAAATGTCAAGGCGAATCAGACAGGCTTGCTGATCACCAGGCATTAAGTTGAGTTCATATTGCATTTGTTCACTGCCTTGGTTGCTCACATTGTAATTTCAGAAACAAAGGTAAACCATCTTAGGGCAGGATGCTCACTGTGAGTCTGGAGGTAGCCTGGACCAAGACAGATAAGTACACCAACACTCAAAATGCATAGGATCACATAAACGACCATCTGCCTGCCAACCCCCCCTCCCCTACCAACACCTCCACCAAACCCCTTTCCCAACCTCCTCCCCCACCCATATAATTGCCACAATGCTCTTCCAAATAAAATGACATGAAAATGTGATGTGGTTCACCGATATACAGGAGTCCACACCTGGAACAGCGGATACAGTAGATGAGGTAGGACGAGGTGCAAGTGAACCTCTGTTTCACCTGAAAGGACTATCGGGGTCCTTGGACAGAGTCGAGGGAGGAGGTATAGGGACAGGTTGCTGGGGAAAGTACCTGGTTTGGGTGGGAAGGGATGAGTTAACCAGGGAGTTGCGGTGGGAACGGTCTCTACCAGTAAGCGGAAAGGGATGGAGATTGGAAGATGTGGCTAGTGGTGGGGTCCTGTTGGAGGTGGCAAAAATGTTGGAGGATTATGTGCTGTATGCGACACCTGTTGGATTGAAAAGTGAGGACTAGGGGCACTCTGTCCCTATTGTGACCAGGGGACAGGGGTACAAGAGCGGAGCTGTGGGATACCGTGTGAAGGCCTCATCTATGATGAAAATATGGTTTACAATGGCAATAATACAATAATTTTAACAGTCATTGACTGGATTTAATATACGTTCTATAAAATAAGCATCAGTTTCTATTAGCAATGAAAAAATGTACAATGCTTTTGCTGTGTTGGTTATATAACCATAAATGTTTCATAAATCTATGGTAATCCCAATGCTAGACTCCTAAAAATGACAAATTGAGGAGAGTGCCTAGCTGATATAAAACCACATATCTTGTTGGACAATTCATTCGATACCTGGCCATCCAACGCAATTAATTTTCAAGTTCTTTCAATTTTTTAGGAGAAGAAACATCCAGCAAATATTAAACTGAATGGGCATACATTTTTTTTATCCTCAAGAATAGATGGTAGAGCAAAACAAATAGTCAGTGAAGAACTCAGCTAATCAACCAAAGGCAAAGTAGTTCCCACAGCTGGGTGCACCAACAACATTGTCATATGGGGCAGGAATCAGAGGTAACAATTCACAGCATTCAAAAGGCAACGCCCGAGGAATTATTCGATTCAAGATTCAATTTAATTGTCACATAATCCAATTAAGGTACAGTGAAATTTGAGGTACCATACAGCCATACTAAGCAAAAAGCAAAAATACGCACAGCACATAAAATAAAGTTTAACATAAACATCCACCACAGTGGAATCAACATTCCTCACTGTGATGGAAGGCAATACAGTTCAGTCATCTTCCTCCTCTGTTCACCCGTGGTCGGGGCCTTTGAATGGGGCCGTTGCCGATGGTCCGCTGTTCAAGCCCCCTCGTCGGGATGATCAAAACTCCGGCGTCGGGACAGATCGGAACACGGCACTCGGCATGGAGCTCCCGAGTTGGCTGCTTCTTACTGGAGACCGCTGCTTCACGGTGTTAAAGTCCACAGGCCCCACGGTTGGAGGCCCAACACTGGCGATCCTCAGCAAAAGATCCCAGGCTCTGCGATGGTAAGTCCGCGCCGCACCCACGGCTTGAAGCTCTGGGCCGGTCTCCAGGAAAGGCCACACCACTGTAGGCCCACTGCACCACTGCACACCACCAGTTGTAGGCCGCAAAGGGAGGGATGGCGATGTGACACAGAGAAACATCGCATCTCCGCCAAGGTAAGTTACTGAAAAAGGTTTTCCCCAATCCCCCCCTCCCCACCACACCCCCCACATAAACATACCAAGAGACATTAAAACAAACATTCAAGACATACTTAAAATAATAAAAACAGAGAAGCGACAAGACAGACTGCTGGCGAGGCGGCCAGTATGGGTGCCACCCGGTGGTGTTCAATAGCCACACAAACCATAGATATTACTGTGCTTGAGGTTTAAGCCATTTGTCTGCACAATCTAAAACTTTATATGTACGTCCTTCCTTTGCATGTTATAGACAGTGATAGAATGGAAACAGGCCCTTAGGCACAACCTGCCCACACCAGCTACCATGTCCCATCTACACTACTCAATACTACACTAGTCTCTGCCACGGCTGAGAACAAACACAAGTAGGTCAAGGAATAGAAGCCAAGGTTTGTGCAGTGTGCCATGTGGGAAGTGCATGGAGGGCATGCACAGGGTGGGCATGCAGTTGGGAAAGGGGGTAAAGCACAGGACATTATACATTAGATTGATATATGGGGGAATTATGTTCAAAATCAGCCGGGTGAATAATTGAAAAAAAAAGATCAATCAATCAATCCGATTAATTTATCACATACACAAAAAAGTGCAGTGAAATGAACTTGCCAGCAGCGGGACAATCAAAAAGAACACACAATACACAATAAAAATTTAACACAAACATCCACCACAGCATTCTTCACAGTGGAGGAAGGCACAAAGTACAGTCAGTCCTCCTCCATTGTTCCCTCATGGTCAGGGCCATAAACCTCCGCAGTCGCCGCTGCAGGAGGTCAGATGTACAGGCCCTCTCGCCTGGAAGGTAAGTCCCAAATCGGTGCTTCCCTACCGCGACTTCAGGATGTTGTAGGCCGCAGGTCGGCGGTCGGAGCTCTTCTCCAAGGATTATTTATACAGGCCATAAACGATATTTGCAATGTGTCCAAGGTCTTGAGGCTGGTTTTGTTTGCAGATGATACAAATATTTTTTGTTCTGGGGAAAATTTAAAACAGCTATTGGATAAAATAATAAAAGAAATGGGTAAATTGAAAATATGGTTTGATAGGAATAAAATTTCATTAAATCTGAGTAAAACTAAAATAATGTTATTTGGTAATTGTAGAATAAATACACTAGTAAGTATAAAGATAAATGGGGTGGAAGTTGAAAGAGTGCATGAAAATAAATTTATTGGGGTTATAATTGACGATAAAATAAGCTGGAAATCACATATTAAACATGTAAAATTAAAATTGTCAAAAAGTATCTCTGTATTATACAAAGACAAGCAAGCTCTGGATTACAAATCACTCCGTATTCTTTATTGTTCATTAATTTTACCCTACTTAAATTATTGTGCAGAAGTCTGGGGTAATAACTATAAAAATTCGATACACTCATTAACCATGATGCAAAAAAGAGCAATTCGTATTATCCATAATGCTAAGTATCTGGGTCATACGAATCCATTATTTTTAGAGGCAAAATTATTAAAATTAGAAGGTTTGGTTACATTCAAAACAGCTCAGATAATGTTTAGGGCCAAAAATAAAAATTTACCTGGAAACATTCAAAAATTATTTAACGAGCGTGTGGGGGGTTACAATTTAAGAGGAATATTTAACTTTAAGAAACAAAGAGTCCGTACGACTAGAAAAACCTTTTGTATTTCGGTTTGTGGAGTAGGAGTGTGGAATAAATTGAACGGGGAATTAAAGCAATGCACAAACATGAATCATTTTAAAATGATATATAAAAAAATAATTTTCAAGGGGTACAGGGATGGAGGGGATGGTTGACAAGTGGTGGTTAATGTTTATCTATTGCTTTACTATTGTTTACTTATGTTTGGGTACTTCAGATATGAAGTTTGTATGTGCATAATAGTTGTATGTATATATATGTATGTAGGTATTATGGGAAATTGCCTAGGGTAGTATTATTATTATTAATTAATTGATTTTTAAATATGGTAGAAGTGTTGGGGAAAAGGGGTGATATTTAATAAGTTATTCTTCTTCTCACTCCTTTTCGAGCTTGTACAGACACAGAGTTGGACATTGGAACTTTGCTTTTGTTCTTTTCATTGTTTTGTAAATATTGATTGTAATGTCCAATTGTTTGATAATTTCGATTTTGTTACTATTAATGTCTTTAATGTCTTTACTTGTTCGGAATAAATAAATAAATAAATAAATAAATAAATCTCCGGGGGGAAACCGCTCCGGATGGTAAATCTAAGCTCCGCAGACCGCGGCTTCAGGATGTTGTAGGCCACGGGCCAGCGGTCGGAGGTCGTCTCCTCCAGGAAATCCTAAGGAGGGATCCCAGACTCCGGACGCTGCGCCCGCGGCTAGAAGCTCCATGGACCGCGGCTTCAGGCTGCAACAGTCTGCGGACCAGCGATCGGAGCACTTCCTTCTGGCAACCCCGGCATGGGTTCGCCCCGCTCCGCGATGAAAATATTCCACGCTGCGCCCGCTGTTGAAGCTCCGGGCCCGACTCCCGGAAAGGCTGCACAAATCCATGATGTTAGGCCGCGAGGGAGGCGACATGGATAAAAGTCGCCTCTTCGTGGAGGAGGCAACCAAAAGCGGCTCCTCCCTTTCCCCCCTCCCCACCCCCCACACAAGACACACCAAGAGACATTAAAACACACATTTGGACACACTAAAAAAAATGACGAACACACTGCTGGCAGGGCAGCCGTCTCGCTGTCTCGATTGGTTGGTGGGAGATAGCTAGCCTGGAATCTGGTAGTGGGAAGCCGAAAGGAGATCTGCTGGTGTGGTGGGGGAAATAGGGGAGAAATAGAAAGCATAACAAAGACCTACCCATAGGAAGGTCCATATTTCAGATGCTGCAGCCATGGATCGCTTGAAGATAGGCCCTCATTAATTTGCTCTGATTTACATGCACTGTGAACGCCTGTTTCCACATTCAAATAGAATTACTTGGTTTCTACTCAAATGGCTGCATTATTTGAATTGAAACTAATTGAAAATAAATCAGATTGGTACCTTCATTGAAGTAACATACAATATATTTGCACAAACATTTTCTTGCTAATAAAACAGTATTTAATTTGGTTTTGATGTTTAAATGATAATATATTCCTTGGCACTGATGTAATATTGAAGCTAGCTACCAGTGGGATTTGAAGAACATTTGGTAAATGTTTAGCTCAACCTCAGTATTGGATTGACCTCATTGGTACAAATCATTGAAACGTAACCATAAACTGCATATAGTTTGCAATTACAATAGACAATCGACAATAGACAATAGATGCAGGAGTAGGCCATTCGGCCCTTTGAGCCAGCACCATTCAATGTGATCATGGCTGATCATCCCCAATCAGTACCCTGTTCCTGCCTTCTCCCCATATCCCCTGACTCCGCTATTTTTAAGAGCCCTATCTAGCTCTCTCTTGAAAGCATCCAGAGAACCTGCCTCCACCGCCCTCTGGGAGAATTCCACACTCACCTTTCTCAGTGAGAAAAAGTGTTTCCTTGTCTTCATTCTATATGGCTTACTCCTTATTCTTAAACTGTGGCCCCTGGTTCTGGACTCCCCCAACATCGGGAACATGTTTCCTGCCTCTAGTTTGTCCAAACCCTTAATAATCTTATATGTCAGATTCAGATTCAATTTTAATTGTCATTGTCAGTGTACAGTACAGAGACAACGAAATGCATTTAGCATCTCCCTGGAAGAGCGACATAGCAAATGATTTAAATAAATAATAATAAGTGATAATAAGTGTCCGGGGGGTGGGGGGGTGATTGGCAGTCACCGAGGTACGTTGTTGAGTAGAGTGACAGCCGCCGGGAAGAAGCTGTTTCAATAAGATCCCCTCTCATCCTTCTAAACTCCAGAGTGTACACGCCCAGCTGCTCCATTCTCTCAGCATATGACAGCCCCTCAATAGCAAGAATGTCCTTCCTCAAGTTAGGGGACCAAAACTGCACACAATACTCCAGGTGTGGTCTCACTAGGGCCCTGTACAACTGCAGAAATACCTCTTTGCTCCTATATTCGATTCCTCTTGTTATAAAGGCTAACATGCCATTTGCTTTCTTCACTGCCTGCTGTACCTGCATGCTTACTTTCATAGACTGATGTACAAGGACCTCCAGATCCCGTTGTACTTCCCCTTTCCCCAATTTGATGCCATTTAGATAGTAATCTGCCTTCCTGTTTCTGCTACCAAAGTGGATAACCTCACATTTATCCGCATTACATAGAAACATAGAAACATAGAAATTAGGTGCAGGAGTAGGCCATTTGGCCCTTCGAGCCTGCACCGCCATTCAATATGATCATGGCTGATCATCCAACTCAGTATCCCGTACCTGCCTTCTCTCCATACCCTCTGATCCCTTTAGCCACAAGGGCCACATCTAACTCCCTCTTAAATATAGCCAATGAACTGGCCTCGACTACCCTCTGTGGCAGAGAGTTCCAGAGATTCACCACTCTCTGTGTGAAAAAAGTTCTTCTCATCTCGGTTTTAAAGGATTTCCCCCTTATCCTTAAGCTGTGACCCCTTGTCCTGGACTTCCCCAACATTGGGAGCAATCTTCCTGCATCTAACCTGTCCAACCCCTTAAGAATTTTATAAGTTTCTATAAGATCCCCTCTCAATCTCCTAAATTCTAGAGAGTATAAATCAAGTCTATCCAGTCTTTCTTCATAAGACAGTCCTGACATCCCAGGAATCAGTCTGGTGAACCTTCTCTGCACTCCCTCTATGGCAATAATGTCCTTCCTCAGATTTGGAGACCAAAACTGTACGCAATACTCCAGGTGTGGTCTCACCAAGACCCTGTACAACTGCAGTAGAACCTCCCTGCTCCTATACTCAAATCCTTTTGCTATGAAAGCTAACATACCATTCGCTTTCTTCACTGCCTGCTGCACCTGCATGCCTACTTTCAATGACTGGTGTACCATGACACCCAGGTCTCGCTGCATCTCCCCTTTTCCTAGTCGGCCACCATTTAGATAATATTTCCTAGTCGGCCACCATTTAGATATTTTAGATAACCTCCTTTGCCTTAAACTTCATCTGCCATGCATCTGCCCACTCCCCCAACCTGTCCAAGTCACCCTGCATTCTCATAGCAATTAGTAATGTTCTGAAAGATTGAGGCAAAGGAGGTTATGTGGGAATCTGAGAGAGGCATTTAAAATCATGATGGCTATTGTGCCACCATTGTGTAAGAGCTACTACACTCCAAACCTTCCGAGTTGACTGTGCCTGAACCCCTCTGTCAGTGGATCACCGACTTCCTGACAGACAGGAAGCAGCATGTGAGGCTGGGAAAGCACATCTCAGACCCGTAAACACTCAGCATAGGAGCACCGCAAGGCTGCGTACTCTCCCCTCTCCTCTACTCTCTCTACACCAACGACTGCACATCCACAGACACCTCTGACAAGCTTCACAAGTTTGCGAACGACACAACCTTGATTGGACTGATCCAGGATGGGGAGGAATCTGCCTACAGACAGGAAGTGTTACAGCTAGCGTCCTGGTGCCGTAGCAACCACCTAGAGCTCAAAGCTCTTAAGACAGTGGAATTGATTGTTGACTTTAGGAGAGCTCCCCTTCCCCTCACCCCACTCACCATCAACAACACCACAGTCACATCTGTGGAGTCTTTTAAGTTCCCGGGAACCATCATCTCCAAGGACCTTAAGTAAGGGGCCATCATCGACTCCACAGTCAAAAAGGCACAACAGAGTATGTACTTCCTACGGCAGCTGAGGAAGCATAATCTGCCACAGGCAATGATGGTCCAATGCTACACGGCCTTCGTAGAGTCTGTTCTCACCTTCTCCATCATGGTCTGGTTTGGCTCAGCCACCAAGCACGACACCTGGAGGCTGCAGCAAATCGTCCGATCAGCAGAGAAGATTATTGGCTGCAACCTTCCCTCCATTGATGAACTGTACACTGCAAGGGCCAGGAAGCGAACGGGCAAGATGATCTCTGACCCCTCTCACCCTGGGCACAAACTCTTTGAATTACTTCCCTCTGGAAGGCGACTCCGGACTGTCAACGGCCAGACATAAAAACAGTTTTTATCCACGAGTAGTTGCTCTACTCAACAGCCAAAAATCTGTAGCCTCCCTTTGATCTGGTATTTTGTTGGTTCACATGCTTGATCAATGGTGTTTTATCATTAATGTTTTATTATTATTAATGTTTAGTGTTTTCTGAGTCATTCGTAACTGTCACTGTATGTCATGTTGTTACTTGTGGGCGGAGCACCAAGGCAAATTCCTTGTATGTGAATACTTGGCCAATAAACTTACTTACCTACAACCGGAGTAGATGAAGAGGAAATATTCCCAATGGCAGAGGGGTCAAAAGCAAGAGGACATAGAATGAAGGTGAAGAGCAGAAGAACCAAAAATGACAAGAGGATTTTTTCAAATAAACACAGTGGTCATGGTATGGAATTCACTACTGATGTTAGAAGTGGAGGAAAGCTCAATTGGAGTATTTACAGTAGATACTGGATTAGTATCTGACAGAATTTGCAGCAGTACAGGCAGGGGGCGGGTGGGTCAGACCAGGTGGACCTAGTATGGACATCGCTTGGGGAATAACCCTTGTCCTGTGCTTTAATTGTCTTGTGATTCTGTGGAGCAAGCAGCAGAATTTTGGGAGTTTATAATACTCAACTAAACAGCAGAGTCTGGTAAGCAATCTATCAAAGGCATACTACACAGTACACGGAGTTGTCGAAGGCACATTGACATCAGAGTGTCATGGAGTCATACAGCTTGAAAAAGGCCCTTCTGCCCAACTTGCTCATGCCGCCCAACATACCCCATCTACATTAGTCCCACCTGCCTGCGTTTGCCCCACATCCCTCTAAATTCATCCTCTCCAAATGCTTACCCATCTAAATGTTTCTTAAACATTGTGATAGCACCTGCCTCCTCTGACAGCACGTTCCATATACCTACCACCCTTTGTGTAAAAACATTGCCCCTCCGGTGTCTATTAAATATATCCCCCCTCACCTTAAACTTCTTCTCTCTGGTTCTTAATTCCCCTACTCTGGGTAAATGGATCGTGCAGAGAAATGACAGAAATGTGATCTTGTACACCTGTATAAGATCACTTCTCATCTGCCTATGCTCTGAGGAGTAAAGTCTCAGCCTACTCAATCTCTCCCTAAAGCTCAGACCGTCGAGTCCTGGTAACATTCTTGTAAATCTTTTCTGCACCTTTCCAGCTTCACAATATCTTTCCCAGATACCAAAATCGAGTACAATACTCAAAATGTGATCTCACCAACTTCTTGTATACACTATATGCCTTCCTCTTTAAAAATAAATAAACCAAACATTATTTACATGCGTAAATCTATAAATTTATTCAATCTTTTACAATTTTAAAAAGTTGTAAATTGAGGCAACTATAAATGTATTTGATCTCTTGATCACTTTGGTTACTGAACTGCTTACTGCAAGCTGCGCTTTCATTTCCATGGTATCAACTGCAGGCATGAGTCATTCCAGTTGAACACTTCTCAAGATAAGTCTCATATAGATCTCATCTCACATCCTGTTGTGCAATTGTTGCTACAACATAATTATGTTCATAAGTGTTAATACACCCTCATGTTTTTCACATGTGACCAGAATTCACTAAACTCACCACACAAAAACAATGCAGAAGCTACTAAATATAATTAACTTAGATAGCTAAAATTATATATTGTATTTTGATACATTGCTATAAAGCCAGTTATAACATTTTTCTCTGTGTGATTTGCACTGATGCATAATTAAAAAAAAACAAGTTTTATTTATTTTCAAAATGTTAGTATAATACCATAATAAGCAACCAAGGTAGCAATCGTGTATAGTGCAGTAAATGTACAATGATAAAACTTGTTGTCGGAAAGTAACACTTCCTGAACTTGGTGGTATGGGATTTAATGCATGTGCACTTCCTGCCTGATGGTCTCAGTGAGAAGAAGGCATGGCCTGAATGGTGGGGATCCTTAATGATAGTGTCTCATGTAGATGCTTTCGATGGCGGAGAGGGGTGTGCCTGCGTTGGACAGGGCCGAGTCCACCAGTCCCCACACCCTCTTGGGTTCCTGCACAGTAGAATGACCATACCAAGCTATAATGCTACAAGTGACAAAATATTCTACAGTACATCTGTATAACTTTATTTGAGTATTCAGTGACATGCTGAATTGCTTTTATCTTCTAAGAAATTAGAGCTGCTAGCATACCTTTCTGTGATTATATCTATATGTTGGGCCCAGGACAGGTCATCAGGGATGTTAACACACTGGTAATTGAAGCTACCAACTTTTTCCACCATTGAACCACCAATGAAAACTGGTGTGTGTTCATTCTGAAGTCAACGATTAGTTCCTTGGTCTTGTTAACGTTGAGCGAGAGGTTGTTCTTCCAACACCACTCAACCAGATGTTCTATCTTTCCTCTGTATGTTGACTCATTATCACCTGTGATTTGGCCAACTACAGTCAATTTGTTTGTTGGCAAATTTATAGATGGCATTGGTGCTCTGCTTAGCTACACAATTGTAACAGTAAAGAGAGAAGAGTAAGGTGCTGAGCAGATGGCCTCGAAGTGCATCTATGTTGATGGTCAGTGGTGAGGGAAGTTCTTACTGATCTGAAGATAGACACAACAAGCTGGAGTAACTCAGCGGGACAGGCAGCATCTCTGGAGTGAAGGAATGGGTGACGTTTCGGTTCGAGACCCTTCTTCAGATTGATTAGGGATAAAGGAAATGATAGATATAGACGGTGATGTGGAGAGATAAAGAACAATGAATGAAAGATATGCAAAAAAGTAACTATGGTAAAGGAAACACACCATTGGCAGCTGTTTATAGGGTGAAAATGAGAAGCTAGTGGGTGGGAGAGGGATAGAGAGAGAGGGATTGCTGGGGCAACCTGAATTGAGAGGAATCTATATTCATAGCACTGGGCTGTAAGCTGCCCAAGCGAAATATGAGATGCTGCTCCTCCAATTTGTGTTTAGCCTTATTCTGACAATGGAGGAGACTGAGGACAGAAAGGTCTTTGCAGGAATGAGAACGAGAATTAAAGTGTCCAGCAACTGGGAGTTCAGGCAGGCTGAGCGAAGGTGTTCCGCAAAACAATAGCCCAGTCTGCATTTGTGTTTGAGGTCCACCAATAACAAGTTAACAATCTAGTTAAAGGGAGGTGCAGGGGCCTTTATGGAAACATTCCTAAAACATCTGTGAACTGGCTGGCTCTCATTGTTGAAACAAATCAAGAACTCTTCCTCTGAACTGCATGCCATAGTGAATTGTCCCATTTTCCTGAGATAGCCAAAATATGCCCTTTGGCTCAGGCCTGTGGTGCCAATGGCTCTGGACTCCTAATGCATTTCCCCCTGGGATCTTTCAGCATGGTCCAGTTTCCTGACCAGCTTGTTGCTTTGCTTTGAACGTTTGTTTCTCAGCTTCTGCAGTCGTGTCTGTAATTGACATGCTCTGCCCCAGTCTTTTGCTGCCATCATGATGACATACCTGCCTCCCTTGGACAGCCAGTTCTGTGGGTCCATCACTCAAAGAATGACCTCTGTAATGCACTCTCATTGCAAGACCACCTCTGGAGAGATCACCTTCCATTCACATACAGGTTGCTACACCGCTGTCCTTGGCTCTATGAGCGATGTTTCCTTTGTTCCCACCTCCTGCATGTTTCAGCCAAACCACTGTCCCACCTCCTCTCAGGAAGGTCTCCTGTTTAACGGCCTGACTCTCCTCCCAGCCCCAATTCCACATTCCCCATTAGAAGGACTGCGTCACATTCTGTCTGCTATGGTGCTATGTATCACTCATGACCTGCACCGTGGTCACTCCACCCATCCTCAGGGATGAAGCTGTCTAAACCTGTTGCACTCTCATTCCCAATAGTACTGCATCTCATCTATAACGGCATCATACTTTTCATACTCTCATTTTCACCAGCTCTCCGACTTGAACTGTTGGCAGCAAACTGGACTAGTAGTGGTTGAAGACTACTTGGTGCATTCTGATCAGTGGTCTGTTGGGGTCAAGGAAAGAGCGTTCACGTCGCAGCCCTGTTTCCACCAATCTTTCCACCACCACGCACAAGACCGATTGTATGCAGATGCCGAGAAGTGTGTTCAGCTCTGGCTGTTGATAGAATGGAGCGGCTGGGCTCGTATAGTTTGGAATTTAGAAGGATGAGAGGGCATCTTATTTAAACATAAGATTATTAAGGGTTTGGACACACTAGAGGCAGGAAACATGTTCCCGATGTTGGGGGAATCCAGAACCAGGGGTCACAGTTTAAGAATAAGGGGTAAGCCATTTAGAACGTGGAGAGTCTTTTTCACACAGAGAGTTGTGAGTCGGTGGAATTCTCTGCCTTAGAGGGCGGTGGAGGGCGGTTCTCTGGATGCTTTCAAGAGAGGGATAGATAGAGCAGAGTCAAGGGATATGGGGAGAAGGCAGGAACGGGGTACTCATTGTGATCAGCCACGATCACATTGAATGGCGGTGCTGGCTCGAAGGGCCAAATGGCCCACTCCTGCTTGCTATTGCCCAATTTCTAGTCTTGATGTGGGCTCGATAAGAGGTGGTCTGTTCAAATGGAGCCAGCGGACCAGGCTCAGTGTGTGAGTGCCTTTTGAAATTCCTGGCTGTCAAACACCATAATCCTTTCAGAAACACAAACCAAGCGATTTGATCCAGGAACACCACGGCTCCGTCCCAACACAAGATGGTTGGAATATTTCAGATACATGTCCTAAAATGTACTGACCTTGCCATTCAGCAAATCTGTTATATATATAGTCAGTCACACTTCAGCCCTTCAGCCCAACTAGCCCAAACAAACCAAGGTCCTCCGTCTAAGATAGTCTAATTTGCCTGCATATGAGCCATATCCCTCCAAACCTTTCCTATCCTTGTACCTGCCCATGGGTCTTTTAAATTTTGTTATTGTGCCTGTCTCAATTACCCCCTCTGGTAACTCATTCCATATACCCACCACCCTCCAAGTGAAAAGGTTTACTCTCAGGCTCTTATTAAATCTTGCCCCTCTCATTTTAAATCTATGCCCACTGGATCTTGATTCCCCTAATCTGGATTAAAGAATCTGTGCATTCATGGAAACATGGAAAATAGGTGGAGGAATAGGCCATTCGGCCCATTGAGCCAGACCCGCTGTTCAATATGATCATTGCTGATCATCCAGAATCAGTGCCCTGTTCCTGCTTTTTCCCCATATCCCTTGGTTCCATTAGCCCCAAGAGCTATATTTAACTCTCTCTTGAATACATCCAGTGATATGGCCTCCACTGCCTTCTGTGGCAGAGAATTCCACAGATTCACCCTATCAATTCAGCTCATACAATTTTGGTCAAGCTTCTCCTAACCTCACTCTACCAATTGTGCGGTATTCCAGTGGGTCTTCTATATCCTTGACCTCAAGCTTCTCCTAACCTCACTGTACCAAGTGTGCGGTATCCCAGTAGGTCTTCTATATCCTTGACCTCTTGCTTGAGCCATATAGGTCAGCCTTCATTACTGTTGCCATTTTCTACAGGGATTTGTTCACGTAATATGCACTACCCTGTGACAACTGACACGAGGCCATCCTGAATGGGTATTTGCAGGCTGGATGTTTTCATACCATCTAGTGCAAAGCCTCCTTCCTTTTGCCCCCTTGAGACCTCCTGCCAAATCCACTTATAGCATTCACATGAAACCAGATGGGGAGGAGAGATATTAGCAACATCCTCTTCCTTTGTGAAGACATGCAAAGTATTTCAGCCTTGCCATCTGTCTCTCTGCATAGATTATAATGTTAGTCTCTGATCACCCTCATTGCCACTCTATCCACCTGCTTACCATTTGCGTGTCAAGAGAAAGATTTGCATTCTCTTTTGTGTTGCCACTCTAATTTCATATTCCACCTTAATCTGTTTAAATGGAAGTTCAAAAAACAAAGAAAAAAAGGTTGAGAATAGAAACTGTGAGAAGTGTGTGGACATAGTAGAAAGAGAATTCTTGGCAAATGGATGGGAGAACTACATCTGGCTTGTTAAAAGTATGTGCGAGGGATTTGGTTTGAAAATAGTTGAGTGAGTGGTTTCTGGAACCCGGGGCAATGGGCGTGGAGTACAAAACACTATTTCAAGCTTCATATGGTAACTTGGAAATATACCAAAAGTATTGGATTATCATGTGCACCATGTGGAGAGTTGCCTTGTCATGCTCTGTGCATTATTAAAAAAAACATGTTGCTCCTGAAAACGTGTAAACCCATATCTAAGGCTCCACACGAGCAATCACCAGCAAATGAAGACGCAAAATGCAAAACAAAAAACAAACTGCAGGTCAAGCAGTATATGGAGAGAAAAGCACAATATTAACGATTCAGGTTAAAGATCATCAGAATTACAGATCTTGTTCTGGACTTTGCTTCCCTACCTATTTTTGACCTTTACGTTCCAACTGGAGTTAACTGTAGATTTAAAACCTGTCTGAGCAAATCAATAATATTAAGACTTTCTCTCTCCACAGATGCTGCCTGACCTGCTGAATGTTTCCAGCATTTATTATTTTATTTGAGATATCGAATGAAACGGTTTCCTCATTGGTTCATGAGAAGCAGGCAACACTGGCAATACGGTGTTTATCCTTAGAGCTTTTAAAGCGTCAACCACATATGCCTTGAAAATCATCCCCTGCTGTTAGCAACTAGCATGAGAGGGGAGTGTCAGCATATTCAATTCAAACATTGTCCTCTGAATTTGTTTCCGTTGGCTTAAGTAGCGTGGGACTGGATCACACTTACTCAGATGGGGCTGTGGTAATAGATTCCATTTATAGAAAGATGTTATTTAATAAGTTTTATATTACAACTTGCTCACTTTATTGAAGTTAGTTTCAGTCTGGCACTATGTTTTAAATGTTTGACCTCCATATTGATTGTCCATTCGTTAACCACCAGACAATATCGGCCAATCAAAAATCATTAGTGTGCACCTTGGCACACAATATTGAACACAGAAGACTGAGAGATGATCTGAAAAGGTCAAGAAAAACACTGCATATTCCTCCAAGGAGAGCTATTCCAGTTAGCACATTCCTTTATATCAAAGCAACATAAAGACAAGACTAGGGTTGATATAGAGAAATAAAAAGTGAAACAAAGAAATAGAGAAAGACGAAGAGGAAAAAGTGAAGAGGGAGGAGGGAGGCAGCCCAGTATATGAAGCCAATTCTGTATCCAATCTGCATCCACACCTCTCTGCAAAATATGTGGCCCATATATCTCTGGTTCTGACCGTCGACCCTGTCTATGCCTCTCATCATTTGATACACATTCAGTCCGGTCTCCCCTCAACCCCTGGTGCTCCAGAGAAAACAACCCAAGGTCTTGTGTTTAAGTCATACAGGTGGCTGCATGATTCCCCAAATTGTTAGATGAGATTCTCATATGTCCAAAGATAGACATAAAATGCTGGAGTAATTCAGCAGGTCAGGCAGCATCTCTGGAGAAAAGGAAGGTGACATTTTAGGTCAAGACACTTCATCACGCTGGGTGTACCAGTCTTAAGAAGCATCTCAACCCCAAAAGTCACCTATTCCTTTTCTCCAGAGTTGTTGCCTGCCCTGCTGGGTTACTCCAGAATTTTGTTTCTATCCTTGGTGTAAATCAGCATCTGCAGTTCCTTCCTACACATCTCATATGTCCATCCAGACACGACATGATGGGCTTCTCAAATGGCAAATAGCCCCTCCACCAACATACTTAATTTATGCCCGAATGGAAAAACCCCAGCATTTAACAACTTGCAACTTTAAAAAATCCATTACATTTGAATTGCTGCGACAAGCGCATTGATGATTATAGATCTGGTATCATTTCACCACATAGCAGTTGAGGTAAAAGAGAAATCAGCATAATATGCACTATAGCATCCCTGGACAAATTCATACCTCCCATTTGGAATGATGACACTTTTCCGAGAAAAGTCAGGAAGCAATATTTCCTCATGCTATTTTCATAATGAAGTGTGCCATATACCTCACTTATGTTTTATACAAGGGAAGCCGTGCATACAATCATCATGGAATTAGATAATATTTTCCCCAGAATTGGGAGAATAACTAGGGAGCATAGGTTTAATATGATAGGGAAAGGTTTATATGAACCTGAAGGCCAAGTTTTTTCATGAAGAAGGTGATATGTTTGTTGAATGAGCTGCCAGAGTAAGTGGTTGAGGCATGTGCAATGACATTTAAATGACATTTGGGCAAGTACAAAGATAGGAAAGATTGATGGAATTTGGTCAAAAGGGACTAGCTTAGATGGGCATCTTGGTTGGCATGGACAAGTTGGGCTAAGGACCCCGGTTCAGTGCTGTATGATTAACTTATTCTATATATTCACTCTGACCAGGGTAATGTGGTGAATTGGAGCTCAAAGCCACTGGAAAATGTGATAAAACCAATGAATGTGTTCTTCATTTGAGTGACTACAAGCATCGACTCAATTAGTAATTATGACTCATTGTTAAAGACTCTCCCACGAGTGGAAACATCTACCCTATCATACCCCTTTGAGTCTTGTATGCTGCAGTAACATCACCCAATTCTTCAAAACTCACGTCTAACTATTTTAACCTTTCCTGAAATGGTCAAGTCACAGGCCAAGTAGCCATCTCATGAATCTCTTCTGGACTCCCTCCAACGCCAGAGTATCCTTTCTTCGATAAAGGAACCAAAACCATATACACTCCAGATGCTGCCTCATTAACACCCTGTACAATCATAATAATGTTTCCCTATTTTTAACCTTCAATCCTCAGCAATGAAAGCCAAGGTGCCAATTTCCTGCTTTACTTTCTTGCACCTGCCTTTCATACACAAGAACACCCAGATTTATCTTACTCTGCTCATTTGGCTTCTCTCTCCAATGAGATAATGTGCCTTTTGAGCCCTCCTACTGTAGTTCATGACCAGGTTTTTGCACACTCTCAACCTTTCTCCATCTTGTTGCAGAATCCAAATGCCCTCTCACCAATTTGCATCATCTGCAAACTTGAATATCTTACACTCCACTTATTCTCCAAATCGTTAGCACAGATAGTAAATAATTAAGAGCCAAGAACTGATTATTGAGCTATTCCACTAGATACATATTTTTGATTTGAAAAAGACCCATTCATTCTGAAATTCTCTCAAGAGACAGCATCTCATTTCTCAAATGGGTACATTAATTCCCCAGGACTTGACATTGGCCCCTTCTTGGTTCCCATTCATCTTCTATTTGCATTTCTTCTGGCCAGATCCATTGCAATCAATACATCTTCACCAACCTCAGCCATCTGCACAACCTTTTGTATTATATGCTCTCTTGACCTCCACGACCTCACTAATAATCTCAATGTTGCTCCACCCATCCCCCTTTGTTGCAACTAAAAACATATTAAATTGATACTTTTTCTTAAAAATGATCAAACCCAAGTGTTGTCTGTTTCTTTCTCCTCGCATGCTGCCCTGACCTGCTGAGTGTTTCTACAATTTACAGTTATTTCAAGCATTTGTATTTTTTGGGTTTTTTGGCTTGCAGGCAAACTAATTGATTGAGGAAGCTGGTGGAGTGGAAGATGAAGACAAGGGGAGCCTTATTCTTGAGGCATGAGAGATTAATCAGCAGGTCCAATGGTTTAAGAAATAGACATTTTACATTGATATAGAATCAAGCCTATAAACACTGAGTGACTTATGAACAAATATATATTTTCTTTAGGTAGACAGAAATGCTGGAGAAACTCAGCAGGCAGCATCTATGGAGCAAAGGAAATAGGCAAAGTTTTGGGCCAAAACCCTTCTTCAGACGGGCCCGAAACGTTGCCCATTTCCTTCGCTCCATAGATGCTGCCTCACCCGCTGAGTTTCTCCAGCATTTTTGTCTACCTTCGATTTTCCAGCATCTGCAGTTCCTTCTTAAATATATTTTCTTTACATTTTTCCACTTGAACTACATGCCACATGGCATCACTATGATAAATAAGTAATCATTTTTTCTTGCTTTTTTTTGATCGTCAAGCAGCAGGGAAAGTAGAGGGATAAAGTGCTGCAAGCTCATCCAAGAAGAATGCATTTAAGTTATTTTGACAAGCTCAAATTATTCAGGATACAAGGTTCAAAGATGTGTTAAAATCTTGATGGAAACGTTCTTTAAGTTGAGTGTTGTGTTCCCACTCAAAGTGAAGCATCTACTGTATATTGTGATGTGTGGTAGCTCTCAGGAAAATCTTAGTGCCTGGTTAATTTTATCGGCGACTGAAGTTATTATCGAGCCGAGTATTGAACACAGTTGGGGTTAAACTGGAATGTGTGCAAATGGGGACAGAAAGTTGGCTTGAACTTCAGATGGGCTAGTGCCATTGCAATCTTTCTCATGTTATTTGATCCCTTCCCCTCTCAATTTGTCTTTTTTCCCTGCCACGCAAGTTCAAGTTCAAGTTTATTCATCACGTGCACGCATCACATGTGCAGTGAAACGAAAAGTGTCAATGCTCGCGGACTTTGTGCAATAAAACAAACAAACAAACAAACAAACAAACTACAAACAGAATGGAACAGAATCACATATTATTTTACATATTACATATTGTGGGAGGAAGGAAAAAGGGAAAAAAAAACCTGCCTGATCAAAGCGAAGGCTGGTCTTGGTTATTCATTTTCCACAGTGGTCTCCATGGATATATCAGGAGGTGACCCTCATCTCATCTGGTCGTGCAAGGAAAGTGCTATGGGCCCCAAGTACGTGGTTTTTAGCTACATATTTCTTCAATGTATTATGACAATACATTAGACATATTTACGGCCAGACACATATCTGGCTGACTACAGGAGACTCGTGTAGAACAATTGGTTGTTATTGAACAACGAGGACATCTTCTACCTCTTGCTTATCGAGGTTCCTCTATGAGGTTCCCACCTGCATCAAAAGGGAATGTGTGGTATCAGTACCATTGAGCAGGATGACCAGTAGCATTTATGGAGTCAGAGTCATGGAGCTCCACAGCATGGAAGCAGGACCTTTGGGCCATTGTATCCAGACCAAGCAAGTTGACATATTAGGCTTGTCCGCTTGCCTGCATTTGGCCCACAATCACTTAAAACCCTCTCTATCCATCTCTCATTCCAGATACATTCTACCCTGTGAGTGAAAACATTGCTCCCGAGGTCACTTGCACCGTGCCTCACGATCTGGTACACCTCACTATTATCACCTCTCAGCCTCTAATACTCCAAAGAAGTCCCAGTTTATTCAATTTGTCCATTTCACGCAAGCCTGCCAGCTCAGGTAATATCCTCTTGCCCCTTTCCAACTTACTAACATCCTTCCTGCAGATGGGAGACGAAAACTGCACACAGTACTCCAAGTGTGGTCCCACAAAATGTGACGTACAGCTGCATTATGTGCCAACTTTTGTACTTGGTACTATTCCCAACGAAGGCATATGTGTCAAACACCTTCACCACACTGGCCACTTGACTTGCAACTTTGAGGGAACCATGCACCTGTACTCCCTGATCTCGGTGTCCTGCAATATTCTCCGCAGCTCTTCCATTTACTCAGCCAAGCCAAGACAGGAACTGCCCTCTCCTTCATTCAAAACATCTCCACGAGATGCTAGCTCAAGGTGGCATCTATCATCAAGTAGTCAGTGCATATCCTCTTCTCACTGCTACCTAGATTTTTTGATAACTTACATTTTGTGAGTTTACGTTAGTAAATAGGAACTTTTTGTTTTCGATCGGGATATCTGAACAGATCCAAAGGGTGGTGGATTTAAGACACAGTTAGACAGGTACATGATGGATAGGACAGGTTTGGAGGGCTATGGGCTAAGGATTGGTGTAGGATTGGATTGTACAGGCAGGTAGGATTGGTGTAGCTGGACATGCTGGCCGGCATGGGCAAGTTGGGCCAAAGGGTCTGTTTCCACGCTGTACGACTCTATAACTGGTTGGTAGGACAATTGAATGGGTGCGGTGACATGAAAGATTAGGTTATCAATGGTTAGTTCAAGAGTGTTAACATTGTCATATGCACCAGGATTGTTAACAATGAAATTCCTACTTGCTGCAGCTTTACATGCACATCAACAACAAAAGTAAAATATATTATATTATAAACAATACAATAAATTATCAATAATATTAGGCAACCACCAGGATAGATCAAGCTGAAGGACATAATGCAAACTTTACAAAATCCATTGTAGTTCTTGTTGAAGTAGGCTCATGACAAGGGTTGTGCACAGTGGTTCAAACCCCTGATGAAGCAGCTTTCCTGATACAGAGGTCATGGTTCTCAGGCTTTATCTTCTTCCAGGTGGTAGCAACGAGATGAGAACATGGCCAGGGTGGCATGGGTATTAGCTGCCTTCTTGAGGCAACACTTCCTGCAGATCCTTTTGATGGTGGGATGATCAATATCCATGATGGACCTGGTAATGCCCACCACTTTCTGCAGCTCCTTTATTCTGTGGCTTAAGCAGGAAATAAGTAGGGGATTGGGACTGATGGCATTGGTCTGAGAGACAACTCCTATGTCTTTATGAACAGTATTATATAAAAAACACAGAACATCATCCTGCTATCAACTTTAATTGCCCTTGACTGCAGAGAGCCTCACGCTTGTCGAATGAAATGCTGCTCTCGTTTTGGAATCAGGGTGATTTGCGCTGTACAAATGATGTGAAAGGTTTGCTGTGCAGTTTTGGTCCGAATGATTACCATTATTTTAATTTGACTACAGGTGCTAAAGCAGACAGAGATTTGTTTTTTTGCATCAGTTGCTAATTGAAGAAGTTCACTGGAAACGATGCTTGCAGGCTCCACCTCTCTGCTTCCATTTCTACACAGGATGAACGTATCACTTCTTTGATTTCATTCTGACAAACTAAGTCAGTGCAGATTGAGATGTGGGTCTCAAGTTACATTTTCAAATTATACTGTGGCAAGTGGCCTGATTTAAATTCCAGTGACTCATCGCACTCTTACCCTTTAAAATTAAGTTCACCTCCAGATGGCAGAGATCCATGCTAATGATTCCAAGGTACCAATTAAAGAGGAACAGAGGATGTTCTCTGGTAACCTGAACCACTCCCTGCTGGCATCATCACTATAAACAAAATAGCTTAGTTGGCAGCATTTTATTTGAGGAGGTTATCTTTAAAACAATTAATTGTGTGCTGTGAATGGAGACATGGAGAAAGACAGCAACTTGGGGGCTAGTGTCCATTTTGCTTCTTATTCTGGGTAGGAAGGAACTGCAGATGCTGGTTTACTCTGACAATAGACACAAAAAGCTGGAGTAACTTAATGGGTCAGGCAGCATCTCTGGAGAAAAGGACTAGGCAATATTTTGTGTCGAGACCCTTCTTCAGAATGAGAGCCCGAGCAGTCACCTATTCCTTTTCTCCAAAGATGCTGCCTGACCCGCTGAGTTGCTCCAGCATTTTGCTTCTTATTCTACTGGCTTTCCAAGTTCACAGAGACTGGGTTTGGGTGATTGTTCATCTGATCAGGCTGGTGCAGTGGTGGTGTGAGAGACGTGGGGCAAAGGGGCCCAAACGCCGCTGGCTACGAGAGTCAAGATCGTCCCGTCAATGGAAGGCTCGAAGTCCCCGACCACGGGAGAACAAGGGAAGAGATTGAACTGTTTTTTTTTTCACCTTCCATCACAGTGAGCAATGTGGAGGAGTCACTGTGGTGGATGTTTATGTCAAAATGTATTTTGTGTGTTCCATTACTTTTTATTTGTATGACTGACTTGGCAAATGAAATTCCTCATATGTTGCAAAACATACTTGGCTAATAAAGTAGTATTGTATTGTTTCCGGCACTGCAAGCTCTGTAAGGCAGCAACTCTACCGATGCACCACCGTGCTGCCCTGTGTACCATTAAAATGCCTGGAAGGAGCGATGTGGATGGAAGGGGTGGGGGGAAGGAGGAAGAGGTCTGTACCCCATCTCCTTCCACCGATATTCCTCCTCCTGTCATTAAATTTTACACCTCTTCCCTCCTGATCCATCACCCTTTGGTCTACTTTTCAAATGTAGCCTTGGTCCACTCATCTGCTTATCAACCCCCTCCCCCCCCTCAATTATATTCACCTATTACTAGGCAGGCTTTGTCCTGCCCCCACCTCTCTATTCTGGTATCCTGCCCCCCACTAAACTCTGTCCAAAGAAGTGCCCCAACCTGTAACCACCTATACATGTTCTCCAGAACTGCTGTCTGACCCATCGAGTTACTCCAGCGATTTGTGTTTTGATTCGTATAATGTCAAGGATGCCAAAGATCTGAAATGTGAACAAGGAAGTGATGCAAAATTTGTCATTCAAAGTTTGGGTTGCAAAACATTAACAAATGGATCAATTCGAAAAGTTGGCGGAATGTAAAGAGTGGCATAGTTTACAGCTCGGGCAGGAATAAAGTGGGAGCAGAAGGCTGATAAACACAAAATAGAGAGAGTACAGCGGAGATTTACTAGAATGTTGCCTGGGTTTCAGCAACTAAGTTACAGAGAAAGGTTGAACAAGTTAGGGCTTTATTCTTTGGAGCGCAGAAGGTTAAGGGGGGACTTGATAGAGGTTTTTAAAATGATGAGAGGGATAGACAGAGTTGACGTGGAAAAGCTTTTCCCACTGAGAGTAGGGAAGATTCAAACAAGGGGACATGACTTGAGAATTAAGGGACTGAAGTTTAGGGGTAACATGAGGGGGAACTTCTTTACTCAGAGAGTGGTAGCTGTGTGGAATGAGCTTCCAGTGAAGGTGGTGGAGGCAGGTTCGTTTTTATCATTTAAAAATAAATTGGATAGTTATATGGATGGGAAAGGAATGGAGGGTTATGGTCTGAGCACAGGTATATGGGACTAGGGGAGATTATGTGTTCGGCACGGACTAGAGGGGTCGAGATGGCCTGTTTCCGTGCTGTAATTGTTATATGGTTATATGGTTAATGGGGGAGTGATCGTGCTTTGCAGCTCATCAGATGCCAGCTATTAGGGACGCAAGCATGCAGCCTCCACTCACTGCCTCCCACCATTGTTAGAGTTATGACTGTTGTATCTTATTATTTTCTAGACAGTAACCTGGAGCTCCAATGAAGCTTCACCAAAACCTATTGAGAATTAGGGAACCATATCTAAAAATATATAGCTCATCCTTCCTACAATTTTCAGAATTTCAGAGACATTAATAGAATGGGTTCTATAGAGTAGGTAGGAGAGAAGAATGAACCCAACAACTTTAGATATTGCATTAGCTCATCGTTTAATTGTTGCTAGGAGCTGCACTTATGTTGCTTCTAGTTAGTTCTGGTCACAGTGCAGACTGTTCACGTGGCTCGAGTTGTGACTCATAAACATTGTGAAACTCCCAGCTCGGGCTACACTGGGAAACCAGTAATGTGTTCCGTTACATCAGCAAACTTAATCAAAAGCACTTACAGAGATGGATAATACATCAGCTGAAGAAGCTTTTGAATGACATATTTATTAACATCGACATTGATGAAATCCATAAGTGAATCCTCTGCTTGAACTGAGTTTTAAGTATGATTACTCAATGAGGACGTGAAATGTTAAGTGTTACAAGTGCAAACAATTTGTTAAATTTTCTTTTGCATTATCTATAACTATAACCCCTTATTTTTGTTAAGTGCACCATCGCCCTTATCAACCACTGTGTAAATCTGAACTTGACATAGGGTGTGCAAATATGTGCATTTAATGTTATTTTGACAGATCTTTCTTGCTTTTGTGACTATTTGCAGTGATGCCATTGTAAGATGCTTATACATCTAATCTGCTACCAGGACTCCAGAAATTCCTCATCCATGTCCTTCGTTTCTGCAGAAGGCAATGGGGCAACTCTCCAACTTTGCTTTTTCTAACAGTAGACCGGTTTCAAAATTGGTACATTTTGTGGCTTATTTTCAGATCATTAACTGAGGAAATGCAGGCAAAGTCGAAGTTTGTCACCACTAATGGATTGTCCAAATGAAGTTAGTCATGTGTGATGTTGTTGTGAGCATAACAAATCTGTTTGATCCAACATCATGCAATATCAAGAGTTTGGAGTGAATCAAGGCTGTTCAATTATCACATGCACTAAGACAATAACTAAAATTCTTAAAGGATTGGACAGGCAAGATGCAGGAAAAATACTCCCAATGTTGGGTGAGTCTGGAACCAGGGTTCACAGTTTAGGAACACAGAGTAGGCCATTTAGGACTGATGAGAAAAAACCTTTTCACCTAGAGAGTTATGAATCTGTGAAACTCTCTGCCACAGAAGGCAGTGGAGGCCAATTCACTGGATGATTTCATGAGAGGGATAGATTTAGCTCTTAGGGCTAAAGGAATCAGGGGATATGGGGGAAAAAAGGAAGATGGGGTACTGATTTTAGATGATCAGCCATGATCATATTGAATGACGGTGCTGGCTCAAAAGGCCGAATGGTGTACTCCTACACCTATTTTCTACGTTTCTAATGCAAGATTCCAGATTGCAGATGCTGGAATCTTGAGCAAAACACAAAATGCTGGAGGATCTCAGCAGGGCAGGCAGCATCTGTGGATGGAATGGATAGGTAGTTCTTCAGGTTGGGATCCTTCTTCAGCCAGAAACATCGTCCAGTCCACAAATTATTAGTAAAACAAGGGTTACTAATAATAAGTTTTCTAAAAACTTATTATTAGTAACCTTTGCATTTTTTCTGGACGTTGTTTTAGCATTGGAACTCTGGGTAATCTTCTGAATCCAGAGCAATTGACAAGACAATTATATCACAAGATATGTTGGCCTGGTTGGGTTTGTTAATTTAACAGTCTTCACTGCTTTCTGCAGCAGATTTTGAATGAGCTGGACAGCTAAGTGACTTGTCCTTAAACTGTTGGGAATTCTGGGGATTTGAAGTCTTCATCGACCAATCATGATTATAAACTCTTGCACTGTGACGCACAAGTAACTATTAATACACGAGTCACAGTAGTGCAGTTACATTGGACAAGACAGGACCACCATATTCTGACATACTAAATTACTAGACCATAACCAGATAAAAACTAAAGGCTCATTTTATTTCTGCTCTGTGTTTATTGTGCTTCTCTTTATTTTTCCATTTCAATTCATGTACCTGTCTGAATATCATTTAAATGTTGTATTAGTTTCTGCCTCGACAACTCCATTTCAATTTGCAGCAGTTAAATTCAAGTAATTCAATAAACCAAGAGCTCAAAAAAGGGCTCGTCTCAGTCATGGTGATGGTGGAATGACAAGATGGTTGTTAGTAAAGCATTCAGTTCAATGATATCCATCAGGGATGAAAATATGCTGTCCTAGTTTCGCCTTTATGTGACTTTAGATCTATCAATGTGTTTGACTCTTAATTCTCTCCTCAGTTCAGGGAGATGGACAATAAATGTTGGCATTTGCAGCAATTTATAAGTTCATAAGTTGTAGGAGCAGAATTAGGCCATTTGGCCCATTAAAACTATTCCACCATTCAATCATGGCTGGTCTATATTTCCCTCTCAATCCAATTCTCCTGCCTTCTCCCCATGACCCTTGACACCCTTACTAATTAAAAATCTATCACCATCCATCTTCAAAATATCCAATGACATGGCCTCCAGCCTTTGGTGGCAATGAATTCCATAGATTCACCACCCTCCGACGAAAGAAATTCCTCAACTCCTTAATAAAAAGTACATCCTTTTATTCTGAGGCTATGTCCTCTAGTCCTAAACTCTCCCACTAGTGGAAACATCCTCTCCATTTCCACTCTATCCAGGCCTCGTACTATTCAGTAAGTTTCAATGAGGTTCTCCGTCATCCTTCTAAACTCTCGCGAGTACAGGCCCAGTGTCTTCAAACGCTCATCATTGTGCACCCATAAACAAATATCTAAATGAAGAAAACATCCCCCTTGTTTTTTTATCTTTAAAATATTGAATGTCAACTTTAATCTGCATGATTTAGGGTGTGTTCAGGGTGATGCAAGCTAAAGAATGGCAAAGTGATTCCAAGCCCTTCAATCTGAACGATTGAGTAAAACTACATTACCTGTATTGGACTCCTTAAGGTGCACCTTCAAACTAGAGAACTTGTTCCTCAAAGGTGAATGAAAGATTTCATTCCCTTTAGCACCAATGCCTATTGATGCTGTTAGTCAAAAGTGACTTGCTATTGGAACAACACCAAATTTAAATGAAGACTAATAGATAAGGTGCTTCATTTCCTCTGATGAAGGAATATTACCTCTTGTCAGAGGTGTTTCAAACTCATGGTGAATATTTATTAACTGAGCTCAGTATAAAAGGAAACCAGGTCCTCCCACAACAACTTAGTTTGAACATTGCAGACTAGGAAGTTCTCAGATAGTACTCTTAGCCAGTGTTAAATTGGCTAATGTACCTCGCTAAGAAGGGCACATTTAGGAGTGTCAGAAACTGGCAATGACTTCCATTATGAAAACGTCTATAAGCCACCATACTAAGGTGCACATTGAAAGAGTCAATAGAAAAAAATAAATTAAAAGCTGCAATAGCAGCATGCTTGGGTAGGGTTTATTTGATAGGAAAATGATTGGGGAGAAAACTTGTTGGAAGTTCATTTATAGACATAACCAAAAAAAGATCAAATACAGAGATTTTCCAAGTATTTTTGCTGAAAAACTGCCCGTCTATTTACAGTGCATTCAGAAAGTATTCAGACCCCTTTATTTTTTCCACATTGTAACGTTACAGCCTTATTTTTTTATTTGTTTTATTTTATTTTTATTAGAAGTACGGTAAGTTACACAACACATATGTCTTAATACATTTTTTGTACCGCTTCATTTTTTGAGCTTTAAGAAAAAGATAGAAGTAAAGAAAGTAAAGAAAGTGCGCAAGAGTCGTGAAGGTGCAGGAGAGTGTTGAGAAAAGAAAGCCCCTTAGAAAAGAAGTTAGAGAAGGAGTAAAGAAAGAAAGTAGACCCTAGAAAAGAAGGAAAAAGAAAGGAGAAACAATCGCTCTATTATAACATTAAACTCCGCAGAAAGGGGACTACCAACCAAGTCTGTTTTTGTTGTTTTGGTTTTTTTTACCCCCCGTTTCCAGATCCTGACACCTTTTTTCAATTTATTTATTTATTTATTTATTTTTAAAATTACTATTGCACCTTATGCTTGTAATAGTTCCAAAAACGTAGACCACGTCTTTTGGAAGTGGTCTGCTTTGCCTGCTAAGAGGAATCTCATCTCTTCCAGATGTAGTGTTTCAAACATATTTGATATCCACATTTTTATTGTTGGTGTAGGCGCATTTTTCCAGAATTTAAGTATGAGCTTTTTTCCCATTATTAGCCCGTAATTGAGTAAATTCTTCTGAAACACGTTTAGTTCAGGGTTACCTTCCGATATTCCAAAAATAATCCATTCTGGTTTTGGTACCAGTTTTATTTTAATTAATTTTGTAAAGATGTCAAATATTTAATTCCAGAATTTTTGTATTTTTGTACAAAAAACAAAAGAATGCGCTATGGTAGCTTCTTGACACAGACATTTATCACAGATGGGTGAGACATTAGGGAAGAGTTTATTTATTTTAGTTTTTGAATAATATAGTCTATGTAATGTTTTGAATTGGATGAGAGTATGTCGTACGTTGATCGAGCATTTATGCACCTGTAGTAAGTGATTATCCCAGCTCTCTTTTGAAATTTTTATAGCTAATTCTTGTTCCCAGTCTCTTCTAATTCCATCAGTTGTGGGTATTTCTATGTTTAAGATGATGTTATATAAGTATGATATTAGATTAGCTGATTCCGCCTTTGTCTTCATTGCTTCATCCAGTAAATCTGTAGGCATATTATGATAGTCTTTTGTGTATTTTTTCAGATAATCACGAATTTGAAGATATTTAAAAAATATTTAAAATTATATTTCAGTTGTAGTTGTTGAAATGATAGTAATTTTCCCAATTCATACAGATCTCCGAGCGTTTTGATTCCCATTCTTTCCCTTTTTGTATAAATGATTTGTCTATAATTGATGGTTTAAACGATGGATTATTAACTATTGGTATTAAAAGAGATAGGTTTCTTAATTTTAGATTCTGTTTTATTTGTTTCCATGTTCTAATTGTGCTATGTATAATTGGATTTTTATTATAATTTTTGTTATTCAGATGTATTGGTGAGAGGAGAGTCGCTCCTATATTACACGGAGAGCAGTCCTCTCTTTCCATTACAATCTAGTCCACCTGCTGGGCAGAATTGTCCAGCAGGTGAATCATATTTTTACTATTTACTGCCCAATTATAATACATAAAGTTAGGGAGCGCTAGACCACCCAACTCTTTTCGTTTATTAAGGTGTGCTCTTTGTATTCTATGGGATTTATAATCCCATATAAAATTTGTAATGTCTGGGAGATATATAGGTATTGATTGAAATAGGTATAGGATTTGTGGTAAAAATATCATTTTTATAGCGTTTATTCTGCCTATTAGGGACATCGGAAGTGTTTTCCAGAATTTAATCAAATTATTTAGTTTCTTAAGTAAGGGACTTTAAACATATCATGGTAGTTTCTAGTAATTTCAATTCCCAAATATTTGAATTTTTCTGTGGCTATTTTAAAGGGGAATTTCCGGAGGTGTGTTGAGTCTTTTGGTTTTATCGACATAATTTCACTTTTGTTCCAGTTTATTCTATATCCTGAGAAGGATCCAAAGTCCTCAATTAAATTTAATATGTTTGGTATACTAATTTGTGGTTTTGTGATGTACAATAGTACATCATCGGCGTATAAAGATATTATGTTATTTGAGTGTTTTGTATTATAACCATAAATATCCGGGTGTGTTCTTATTTTTTCAGCAAGGGGTTCAATTACCAAAGCAAATAACAGCGGTGATAGTGAACATCCTTGTCTATTGCCCCTTGATAATTCAAATTTCGTGGATAGTATATTATTAGTTAGTATTCTAGCCGTGGGTTTGTTATATAATAATTTTATCCATGCGATGAAGTTCTCTCCCATTTGGAATTTTTGCAATACTTTAATCATATAATCCCAATCTACTTGATCAAACGCTTTTTCTGCGTCCAGTGAAATGATAGATAACTCTTGGTCATGAGATTTATGTGAGTGTATTATGTTAAGCAAGCGTCTCAAATTATTGAATGAGTGTCTCTTAGGTATAAATCCTGTTTGATCCTCATTTATTAATCTACTAACATACCTGCTTAGTCTTCTGGCTAGTGTTTTCGCTATTATGTTTTGATCCGTATTTAACAAAGCAATAGCTCTATATGATCCTGGTTCTTCTATATTTTTATCTTTTTTAAGTATTAATGTGATCGTTGATTCTGCTAATGTTTCAGGTAAGCTTTGCTTTTTAAAAGCATATGTATACATTTTCTGTAAGCGTGGAGTAACTATGTCGTAAAAGGATTTATAGAATTCATTACTGAATCCGTCTGGTCCTGGTGTTTTTCCGTTCTTAAGTGTGTTTATTGTGTCTTCTATCTCCTTAGAAGTAATTTGTGCTCCCAGTTCCTCTTGTTCCCTCAATTCTAATTGAGGGAGGTTACAATTATCCAGAAATTCTGAAACTTTATTATTGTCTATTGACGTTTTAGATGTGTATAGATTCTGGTAAAATTGAGCAAATCTTTTATTGATATCCTTGGGTAGTGTTAATAATTCCCCTCTATCTGATTTAATCTTTAGTATTGCATTCTCTTTTTCCCGTTTTTTCAATTGGCGTGCTAGAAGTTTGTGGGGTTTGTCCCCGAATTCGAAATGTTCTTGTTTTGTAATTTGAAATAGTGTTATAACTTTCTCTGACAATAATTTGTTTAGCTTGAAATTCAATAGTAGAATTTTATTATGTTTATCCATAGTTGGATCTTTAGCATTATCTGTATCTAATTGTTTTATTTGTTCTTCTAAATGTCTTTGTTCATTCTTATTCATTTTATTTTGAAAAGCTTGAAATGAAATAATGACTCCTCTAATAAATGCTTTGAAGGATTCCCATAATAGCGTGGGGGATATATCTGGTGTATCATTTATCTCAAAAAATAGGTCCATCTGTTTTTTTAGATATATACTCCCTTGTGGGTCTTTTAAAATTTGCGAGTTAAACCTCCAGAACGATTTATTCATAGACATTCCTTCTAATTTTAAAACAAAAGATAACGGAGAGTGGTCTGAGATCGCATTGATGTGGTATTTAGGGTTCATAGTATGCGGAATTAATTTTGTATCCACTAGGAAATAGTCTATACGTGAGTATGTTTTGTGTACCGTTGAATAAAACGAATAATCCCTTCCCGTCGGGTTTGCAATCCTCCAAACGTCTGCTATATTTGTGGGGTTTTTTTTGTATGTAAGAGTTCACTGGTTTTAGATTTCATATTACCTCTTTGTTTTTGCATCGATTTATCTAGATAAGGGTCTAAAACACAGTTGAAGTCTCCTCCAATTATAACATTTTGATAATTAAATTCTGCAATTATATTCAAAATTTTATTGAAAAATTGAGGATTATCAAAATTGGGCACATAAATGTTTACCAGCGTAATTGCCATAGTATTGATCTCTCCTGTTACTATAAGGTATCTCCCTTCCTTATCTGATATAATATTATTTGATTTAAATGGTATTCCTTTACGAATAATGATTGCAGTGCCTCTAGATTTGGAAGTGAATGAAGAGTGAAATGTTTGGCCTATCCAGTTCGCCCTCAGTCTCGTCTGATCTTGATGTTTAAGATGCGTTTCTTGTAGAAACGAAATGTCCGTGTTGTATGATTTCAACTGAGCTAGTATCTTGCCCCATTTAATAGGTTCATTAATACCCCTTATATTCCAACTACATAGTGTGATTCCTCCCATTTTCTTTTGATTGTCGTCATGCATTTTTACCAATTTTAATGACCTTATTTATTGCGGTGCATCCATACCTCAGGACTCTGGTTATTTGGGGGGGGGGGGCGTTTATATTATAGACTTCTTTGGTAGCTCCCTTCTGCGATTGTCCTTGAAAAAAACCACATAGATGTGACATATTGTGATAAAAAAAAAAATAGAACAAGTAAATTTACAGTGTCTGAGTATTCGACACTGTAGTGAATGGCCCACTCGTCTGTGGGATTCGACATCAATACAGCTTCCGGTGTAGATGTTATGAAGTTAGCCCCGCTGCCTTTATTACCCTAAACCTAGGGGGTCGGTACCATTTCCAAATTAGTTCTATTTCACCCAGTTGCACTATATATATATGTTTCATTCCGACTTATCAAATCTAATCATATATTCAATTACATATATTCCTCACTCTTTATCTATTAACTATTTATAATTGGTTTTATCTTTGTTAATAGTGAGCTGTTCGCTGAAAGGGCTAACCAGAGTCAGGCTCCTGGAATTATGCCAGGTGCCTGAGTCTCCTGCCCTCCCCACTCGGGCTGCGAAACACATGAGATTACAGTGTTGTCTGCGTTATATAGCAGGCAACGCATTTTTACAATTTTTACCATTACACACCTAGTCAGTTTCCATTACTATTTCTATATTAGTATTGTTAGTTATTAATTATTATTAATTCTCTATATTTTGTGAAACTATGTAAGATCGTAAAGCGCCACTTGTCCTTGTAATGTTTTCCACTTTCAGCTCAGCAGATCGTCACTCCCATGTTTATCAGTCTTTCCTCGTTTGAACACAAAGTGTCCTTGAGTTGGATTCCACAATGTCCGAGGGGAGATAATAATGTCTAGACACATCTCGTGGAAAAGCTGTTGCGTTTAATAATTTTTAAAGATTGGTGTTATTTCCCTTTTCTTCTAATATTCCCGTTGGGGGAATAAGCAAATTAGTTTGTTCATAACGTACTGGTGCAGTGTTTAATCTTCTGTTCCTACGCTGTGAGTTCTGCCACGATTTCTTGAGCATATTTAAGAGATGCTACCGAATTAGTGAATGATTTTGAAACTCCCTTGAAAGTAATACGCATCCTGGCCGGATAATACACTCCGCATATGACATCCTTGGCACCGTAAAGAGCTTCTCTTGTCTGTGAGAACTTACTTCTCTTTTGCACAATCTCGTAAGGGTAGTCCCGTAGGAGTTTGATAGAATCATTTCTGTACATCATCTTCTCTCCGTGTTTAATTTTTTTCATCAGCTCTTCCACTGTTGAGATATCCCGAAGTTTGACTATGATCTGTCGTGGATAGGCTTGGTCTCCTTGTGATCTTGGTTTAAATCTGGGTAGTCGATGTGCTACTTCAATTACAGGTGCCTCAGGTAGCTTGAGTACGTTTTTGGTTAGATTGGCAGTGAACTCACAGGCATTGTCCCCCTCAGCTCCCTCTGTTACTCCACGTATTCGTATATTTTGGCGTCTTGAGCGAGCTTCGAGGTCAACACATTTATCAGAGACTTTTGTCAGTTGGCTCTTGAGGCTGTCTAATTCTAACTTCATCGCCTGCATATCTCCGACCATCTGTTCCACAACAACTTCCATATCTTTCACCGCAGTTACATTTGCAGAAACAGTTTCATGCACAGCCTCAAACTTCTTTGTGGACTCTTCCTCCACCTTATTAATTCTCCCCGTTAGTTCTTTGTGCACATCCTCAACTCTTTTTTGCAGAGTGCCAATGCCCTCAAGAATTTTTTGATTACCGGCATTAATGGTTTGCATGTTTTCCATCAAGTTTAAGTTTCCAGCTTCAATGTCATTTTTCAAATCTCTTACCGAGTTCTTTATCTCCTCCATTTCGGTTTTCTCTTTTGTGGCCATCTCAGTCTTGGATCGTGTAGCCATTCCAGAGACCACTCCAGAGGTCAGTTCTGCAGTTTCTTGATGTTTCTGAGTCTTCAGCAGGTGTTTTGAGCAGGACAACCGCCCATTGACTTAACATGCATCAATATAATCAGCAGAAACAGTCACCAATCTCTGCAATTCTTAGATAAATGCTGAGCAATTTCACAGCTGACTGTTGGATAGTGGAAAAACTGGTCGTAATGCTGAAGAAAGGTTTCATTATTGCCATGGTAGTCAAAAATGAATCTCTGTTTGGTATATGAAAAGCAAATGCAGAAGTAACTGTTAAGGGGAAAATGCTTTTGCAAATTACCACAACTTTGTTGTAATAGTTCTCTATAGGTCGGTCACAATTGTCAACCTAGAAACAATAAATGTTGACACTGCACCAACAGCTTTCCAAGCTCCTAAACTTCATTATAAAATATAACCCTGATTTATGACTGTAGCTATATAGTACTTGTATGAGGAGAGCAGTATAACTATTAATCAATCAGCAACTCTGTAATAAATGGATTTCAATTATTCGCACTGGTTGGGATAGACGTTAATATCTGACGGTGCTGATAAACGGTGGTAATGCCACACTTTGTTTCTAATCAATGAAGCAACACCCATGTTCTCAATGAGCTGATTTCAAAGATTAAAAATTAACATTTGCAGTCTACCTTCCACAGGTATTGCCAGAATGGAGAATCCTTCTATATTTATAATATACAAATGTGCACACTCATCTTCAGAGCCCTAGAAATTATGAAGCAGTTATCTGTTGTTCTTCCTAATTGGGGATGTGTAAACATTTTACCAGAGAACTCAGTTATTTTTATCTGCAGTGTGATTTTGCTGCTTCATTCATTTCCTCACAGGGAGAAACAGTGTTAAGACTTGATCCCACTTTGAACTCTGCCTTCCTGTAAATAGTACAAAGCGATTATCCTGTCATGTTCTACATTCATCCCCCGTAAAATGCTGTGCCCCACTTTAGTCACAGATAGCCAACTCACAACTAACCATTTTACCTCAATCCCCATTAATATACTCCCACCAGTCATCCTGCACAATTCTGATGTCATGTGTTAAAAGGGTTGACACAATCTCCCCCCCCAAAAATGCTGACAACTCAAAATAATGGACAGTTGAAACAACAATCCTCAAAGCCCAGAAAGCCAGGCCATTACTTCACAATGACTGAATGAATGTTGTACTATTGTAAGAAGGTAGGAATAAAATAAATTGAAGCAGTAACGAGTAACATTGGCATCGATCATGTTTGTTGTTCAATAACATTCTGTATTGCCTGATCCCTATATTCCTTGGATCTCATGTCAAAAAAAGAGGGGAGAAGAGGGATTGTCCGTGGTAAGACTCGTCCTTGATAATGCTGGTTGCCTTGCAGAGGCAACGTGAAGTATAGATGGAACCTAAAAAATAAATCAACAATCTCTGTGGTCATCCATAGTTCTTTTATTCTTCCGTAATGCATCCTTATGCTTCCTGGAACATGCCAGGCTTAAACTCTGATCAGCCAGTTGTGACCATGTCATTGTCTATATGAAAATGTGGTGAAGGAACTTGCATCCAATGCCGTTTCCTTGCTCTTCTATCTGCAAGAGATCATGGCTTTGGAGATGCTGTCAACAGGGTTTGGAGATTGCACAGGATATGCTCAATGAATGTACAGATTTGGGTAGTGTCAAACATCCACTCGTTTGTTCTTTTGACAAGCTAGATGTGAAAGCAAACTGTGGGGCTTACTGTACTAGTCTAGTATAAACTTGTTAAGTGATTAGAGAAGATGGCAGATGGGTGTTTAATGCATGAAGTTGTACACTTTCATGCAGGAGAATAGAACAGAATGTTTTTGTCAGAATTGAGTGAAAGTAAAGGGATGGTTAATGACCCCAGAATTAACGGGAAAGGAAGCTCACAAAATGATAGGAGAGCATGGACAAGTGTAATAAGGATAGATGTGAAAGGTGAGATGTGTAAGGAATTAAAAGTATTGTATATGAATGCGCAAAGTATAAGAAGTAAAGTAGATGAGCTTGAAGCTCAGTTAGAGGTTGGTAGATATGACATTGTGGGGATTACTGAGACGTGGCTGCAGGAGGATCAGGCCTGGGAACTTAATATTCAGGGTTATACATCCTATAGAAAGGACAGGCAGGTGGGCAGAGGAGGGAGGGGGGGGGGGGGGTAGCTCTGCTGGTGAGGGATGGAATTCAGTCCGTTGCAAGGGAAGACATAGGGACTGATGAGGTAGAATCACTGTGGATTGAGTTGAGGAATTGCAAAGGCAAGAAGACACTAATTGGTGTTATCTACAGACCTGCAAATAGTAGCCCGGATGTAGGGTGTAAGTTGCAGCAGAAGTTAAAACTGGCATGTAACAAAGGTAATGCCACTGTGGCGATGGGGGATTTCAATATGCAGGTAGACTGGGAAAATCAGGCTGGTCCAGGACCCCAAGAAAGAGAGTTTGTAGAATGCCTCCGAGATGGATTCTTAGAGCAGATTGTAATGGAGCCGACCAGAGAAAAGGCAATTCTGGATTTAGTGTTGTCCAATGAACCAGATATGATAAGATAACTCAAGGTAAAGGAACCGCTTGGAGGTAGTGATCATAATATGATTAGTTTTAATCTGCAATTTGAGAAGGAGAACGTTAAATCGGAAGTGTCTGTGATGCAGTTGAACAAAGGGGACTATGAAGGCATGAGAGGGGAGCTGGCCAAGGGATCCTAGCAGGAATGGCGGTGGAACAGCAATGGCAGGAATTTATCGGCATAATCCGGAAGACGCAGGATCATTTCATTCCAAAAAGGAAGAAAGATTCTAAGGGGAGTAGGAGGCAACTGTGACTGACAAGAGAAGTTAGGGATAGAATAAAACTAAAAGAAAAGATGTATAACTGCAAAGAGTAGCCGGAAGCCAGAGGATTGGGAAACTTTCATAGGACAACAGAAGGAAACAAAATGAGCAATACAGGCTGAAAAGATGAGGTATGAAGGGAAGCTGGCCAGGAATATAAAGAAGGACAGTAAAAGTTTCTTTAGATATGTTAAGGGAAAAAGAGTAGCAAAGTCAAATGTGGGTCCCTTGAAGGCAGACATGGGTGAAATTATTATGGGCAACAAGGAAATGGCATAAGAGTTGAATAGGTACTTCGGATCTGTCTTCACTAAGGAAGACACAAACAATCTCCCAGATGTACTGGAGGACAGAGGATCTAAGGGGGTAGAGGAACTGAAAGAAATTTTTATTAGGCGAGAAATAGTATTGGGTAGGCTAATGGGACTGAAGGATGATAAATCCCCTGGACCTGATGGTCTGCATCCCAGGGTCCTCATGGAGGTGGCTCTAGAAATAGTGGACGCATTGGTGATCAGTTCCTGTGGATTGGAGGATAGCTAATGTTATCCCACTTTTCAAGAAAGGAGCGAGAGTGAAAACTGGGAATTACAGACCAGTTAGCCTGACTTCGGTGGTGGGAAAGATGCTTTAGTCAATTATTAAAGAGGTAATAATGGGGCATTTGGATAGCAGTAAAAGGATTAGTCCAAGTCAGCATGGATTTATGAAAGGGAAATCATGCTTGACTAATCTTCTGGAATTTTTTGAGGATGTGACAAGCAAAATGGATGAAGTGGTGCCAGTGGATGCAGTGTATCTAGACTTTCAGAAAGCCTTTGATAAGATCCTGCACGGGAGACTGGTGACTAAAATTAGAGCACAGGGTATTGGGGGTAGGGTGTTGACATGGATAGAAAATTGGTTGGCAGTCCGGAAGCAAACAGTTGGAGTGAAAGGGTCCTTTTCAGAATGGCAGACAGTGGCGAGTGGAGTGCCACAAGGCTCGGTGTTGAGGCCACAACTGTTTACCATATATATTAATGATTTTGAAGAGGGAATTAGGAGCAACACTAGCAAGTTTGCATATGACACAAAGCTGGGTGGCAGTGTGAACTGTGAAGAGGATGTTAGGAGGTTGCAGGGTGACCTGGACAGGTTGAGTGAGTGGGCAGATGCAGTATAATATAGATAAATGTAAGGTTATCCACTTTGGCGGCAAAAACAAGGGGGCAGATTATTATCTCAATGGGGTTAAGTTAGGTAAGGGGGAGGTGCAGCGAGACCTGGGCGTCCTTGTACACCGGTCACTGAAAGTTGGCTTACAGGTACAGCAGGCAGTGAAGAAAGCTAATGGAATGTTGGCCTTCATAACAAGAGGATTTCAGTATAGGAGTAAAGAGGTTCTTCTGCAGTTGTATAGGGCTCTGGTGAGACCACATCTGGAGTATTGTGTACAGTTTTGGTCTCCTAATTTGAGGAAAGACATCCTTGTGATTGAGGCAGTGCAGCGTAGGTTCACGAGATTGATCCCTGGGATGGCAGGACTGTCATATGAGGAAAGATTGAAAAGACTAGGCTTGTATTCACTGGAGTTTAGAAGGTGAGGGGGGATCTTATAGAAACATATAAAAATATAAAAGGACTGGACAAGCTAGATGCAGGAAAAATGTTCCCAATGTTGGGCAAGTCCAGAACCAGGGGCCACAGTCTTAGAATTAAGGGGAGGTCATTTAAGATTGAGGTGAGAAAAAAACGTTTTCACCCAGAGAGTTGTGAATTTATGGAATTCCCTGCCACAGAGGGCAGTGGAGGCCATGTCACTGGATGGATTTAAGAGCGAGTTAGATAGAGTTCTAGGGGCTAGTGGAATCAAGGGATATGGGGAGAAGGCAGGCACAGATTATTGATAGGGGACGATCAGCCATGATCACAATGAATGGCGGTGCTGGGTCGAAGGGCCGGATGGCCTCCTCCTGCACCTATTTTCTATGTTTCTATGAGTGATATTTAAAGTTTTGGACATCCATACGAACAGTTATAGAAAAATGAGCGTGCAGGTTCACCAAGCAATCAGCGTGTCAAGTGATATTTCAGCCTTCACTACATGTCTTGGAGTAAATAGGATTTTTATGATGCAATGCTTAGAATACTGCACAGTTTTGGTCTTGTTATTCAAGGAAAGATATACTTCAGTTTAATTTATTGTCTTAAAGGCACTGCCATAAACGTCACAAGATTGATACCAGAGATGAAAGCACTGTCCTAAGAGGAGAGATAAAGTAGAATGGCCCACTCTTCTTTGCAAGGTATAGTGCACTGCAGATTTCAACATTTTCTATTTACAATGCACCTTCACATAATAAAATATCCCCACGATTTCTCACGGGAGTGTTATATAAAAGACTAACTGCGCAAGTGAATATTTGGTTGATTGATGTCCAGCTTTAAGGGAAGTAGACAGGCAGAGGAGGAGGGAATTTCTTTAGACAGAGGGTGGTGAATCTGTGGAATTCATTGCCACAGACAGCTGTGGAGGCCAAGTCATTGGGTATTTTTAACGCAGAAATTGATAGGTACTTGATTAGTAAGGGTGTCAATGGTTACGAAAAGGCAAGAGAATGGGTTGAGGCACAAAAATAGATCAACCATGATCGAAAAGCAGAGCAGGCTTGATGCAAAGGCATGACGAGTCCCATGCACGATAGCAAAAGAGAACCAAAAATATGACGGTTTATTAAAGTTATTGGGTAGTCCCCATTTGAATCAAATTCATTTTACCCTCTTCAGAAAGTTACAAGGAATCAATTGGTACATTAGGAAGAGAAGGCCTCTTCACTCATCCTTCCAGAAAAACTGATAGTGTCTACCATCTCCCTCACCAATTGCATCTTGCACTCTGGACTGCCTCATCTATTCCACTCTCAATTATTTAGGCTGGCACCCCAAAGCCCTAGTCTTCAGGGTCAATTCCTTGCTTCACATAGATTAGGAGATTACTTTCTAATAGGAGTGACAACTGAATCTGAAACCACGTTAATATCATGTGTGGCTACAAAATCTGGAAAGAACTGCTTATAATGTTGTTGGATACGACAAATCTTTTTTTCTCATGGAGAGTTGTGTACTATTCCAAACCCATCCCAATTCCAATCCGATCCTCTGCAGGAAGGACCACTTCCAATGTCAAAGGGATCCCAGCTCAATGCTCACAACTGGTCTGGAGCATCTTGGTCAGCATGGGCAAGTTTAGCTGAAGGGCCCGTTTATGTACTGTTTGACTCTACAAATACCTGAACATTGCAATGTATTTGCTGCTACTGTACAAAAACAGGAAGAACCAATTTAGGTGAACAAAAAGGGAATCCATGAAGGCCAGGAAATGCATCAAGGACAAATGAAGCAGGAAGATAGCACGACTCCTCCTCTCCATGTGATTGCCAAATTAGAGCATAGAACGGTACAGCACAAGAACAGGCCTTTCGCCCCACATTGTCAGTGCTGAACAGGATGCCAAGACCATCTCCTGTACATAAACCATCGCTCTCCATTCCTGTATATCTATATGCTTATCTAAAAGTATTTTAAATGCCACTAACGTATCTGTATGAACTACCACCCAACAGTGCGTTCCAGGCACTCACCACCATCCGTGTAAAAAAAGTTGCCCCGCACATCTATTTTAAACTTTGTCCCTCTCACCTTAAAGCTATGCCTTGTCGTATTTGTTTTTTTCCATCCTGGGAGAAAGGTTCTGTGTACTCTACTTAAGCCTGGCATAATTTTATGTAAATCCATCAGGTCTCCAAGTTCCACCTTTAGCGAACCCATCACAGCTTGAATGACAGAAATTGGTAGGAAAATTTGCCAGAGACTTGGCATCCAGCCTCAAACGCTATTTACAAGCAGCAAACAATGGAGGGGAGGCAAACACGATTTCTCAACTTACTTGTAGTACTGGTTGTAAATCACAATCATTGACTGTGAAGAAAAGTTGATTACATTGAGTGCAAATGTCCTGCTTCCACATGGGAGAATAGTGGACGAGGGGTTTAGTACAGCGTTGCAAGATTTTGCATATTTATATGTACAATAAAGCTATGGTGCATTCAAGTGAATCGCCACATTGTGACTCATGCCTCCTTGTACTGCTTAATATGGGCTGACCTTTCACTGCCACAGTATCTACCCAGTTCAAGCACGACTCCAATACTGATGGCAAAATACATTTGTCTATTGTTGCCTTTCCCATGAATGGCAACATAACACGCTCGGATTGGGCCCAATAGACATTATCCACTGAGGCCCACCAGCAATTCCTTGTGATCTTGATAAACCAAACCTACTGTGTCATGTGCTGGGAGATGCATAGAAACAAAAAGGGATACACGATTCAGCAGTTTTAACTCGTACGCCAGAACTTGTTGGAAAAATATAATGAGTCTTTAAATTGGCTGAAAGTTTAAAGATAAACCAAGAACCACCAGGACTTGCTTGATGATTGAGATTCACCATGCATCCCCCTCACAGCCTACATTTTGCTTAAGAATTTATTACATTCATATCTTAATTATACAGAATATGTCCAGAGTTTTAAGTTTAGCATTTCATTGCATAAAATCTCACTAAAACAGTGAGATAATAATTCTTACTGACTGCCCATTGATTATTTAAATGAAGATGATAAAACTATTTAACCCTTGGTGACCCCTTTGTTGAGCGCCTGGAGCTGCTGGTTGCAAGCCATTTCAATTCCATACCCACAGCAGCTGGACTGTCTTTGGTCACCTCCACTGCCAGGGAGAGGCCAAACAGTAGCTACAGGAACAGCACCTTGTTCTGCTCAGACAGTCAACAACATAAATATGAGAAGGGGCAGAAGCAAATGTCACTCATCCTTTTTCTCCCCCAGAGATGCTGCCTAGCACGCTGAATTACTCCAGCATTTTGTGTCTATCTTTGACATGAATATTGAACTCTTTCAGCTTTCTCCCCCTCGATTCCTCTATCCACTAACATCCTTCCTCACATACTCTCCCACCACATACCAACCCCCTCATCATTCCATTGCCCATCGCCTACATACGCCACACAACAGATTCCTCTCACAACTGTTCCATCTGCTCACCTCACCTTTCTTAGTTGGTTCTGTGCTCCGCCTTCCTTTCCCAGATTCCATCATCTGCAGCACCCAATGATCTCCACAAATCATGTCCTAGTCTGTTGTTTTCTCCATCCCTCTCTCCCTCAACTGACTCCATCCACCAATCCACATCCACCAATCCAATCCTCGCCTGGATCCATCCACCAAATGCCTGCTCCTGCCTTTCATGCCAGCTATATATCCATCACTCTCAGTCTTGAGGAAGGGTCGCAACTCAAAACATCAAATTCATTGCCACCCACAGATGCTGCTTGAGTTCCACAGCAATTTTTTTTTTACCCATTCAATATCTGTTCTGTTGCATGTTTGTAGCCATCAATGAAGAGGAGAATCAATCAGCAGCAGAAGGTAGGGTGATGTCACTGGAAATTGTTAGGATCCCTTAGACCGACTGTCTCCCTGGAACATAGATTGTGGTTATTGGCCACGAACTGTCAACAAAACTGAAGCCCAAGCAGGATGACAGACTTCCGAGCCATGTATTGCTGTTTGGCAGCAAATTACCCTCCAGCTGGTTAGCTGCAGTTAAGTGTGTTTGGCCTGTGAGAAAGATAATGGGGACATCAAATGAAATTCCACTTTACACTCATTGTTTCATCTCTACCTGAAACCAACCTGGCTATGTCCCGATTTGTCAATACACAGATCCCAACATACTCATCAGTTCCATCAAGCACCACTTGCCCATTAATGGCAGAGCCAGAGAATCCTGTAAAGGACTCAATCACCTCACAACCCACCAAAATGTCATCCTCAAATTTGACAGGTTGAATAACAAGAAGAGTAGATATAGCTGTCATTTATGAGGCTCCTAATGGCACCAAAACTCAAAAGATGGTTAACCAAGAGCAGACTAACTATTAGGGGAGGAGTTTGCTGTTACACTGCAAGAAACCACGGTGGTTTTTAAATCACTGATGTAATAAAGAGGAAAAACATTTCATACTTGCATGAGCATGGCAATGTAGTTTGTTAATTTTCCTGGCTCAATTACAATCACATACAATTCACCAGATTCCTGTTGTCCATTTTTGGCTGCCAGTGGTAATAAGTTATTATATTGATTGTGGGTGGTTGGCATGAATCATAGAAACATAGAAACATAGAAATTAGTTGCAGGAGTAGGCCATTCGGCCCTTCGAGCCTGCACCGCCATTCAATATGATCATGGCTGATCATCCAACTCAGTATCCCGTACCTGCCTTCTCTCCATACCCTCTGATCCCCTTAGCCACAAGGGCCACATCTAACTCCCTCTTAAATATAGCCAATGAACTGGCCTCGACTACCCTCTGTGGCAGAGAGTTCCAGAGATTCACCACTCTGTGTGAAAAAAGTTCTTCTCATCTCGGTTTTAAAGGAGTTCCCCCTTATCCTTAAGCTGTGACCCCTTGTCCTGGATTTCCCCAACATCGGGAGTAATCTTCCTGCATCTAGCCTGTCCAACCCCTTAAGAATTTTATAAGTTTCTATAAGATCCCCTCTCAATCTCCTAAATTCTAGAGAGTATAAACCAAGTCTATCCAGTCTTTCTTCATAAGACAGTCCTGACATCCCAGAAATCAGTCTGGTGAACCTTCTCTGCACTCCCTCTATGGCAATAATGTCCTTCCTCAGATTTGGAGACCAAAACTGTACGCAATACTCCAGGTGTGGTCTCACCAAGACCCTGTACAACTGTAGTAGAACCTCCCTGCTCCTATACTCAAATCCTTTTGCTATGAAAGCTAACATACCATTCGCTTTCTTCACTGCTTGCTGCACCTGCATGCCTACTTTCAATGACTGGTGTACCATGACACCCAGGTCTCGCTGCATCTCCCCTTTTCCTAGTCGGCCACCATTTAGATAATAGTCTGCTTTCCTGTTTTTGCCACCAAAATGGATAACCTCACATTTATCCACATTATACTGCATCTGCCAAACATTTGCCCACTCACCCAGCCTATCCAAGTCACCTTGCAGTCTCCTAGCATCCTCCTCACAGCTAACACTGCCCCCCAGCTTAGTGTCATCCGCAAACTTGGAGATATTGCCTTCAATTCCCTCATCCAGATCATTAATATATATTGTAAATAGCTGGGGTCCCAGCACTGAGCCTTGCGGTACCCCACTAGTCACTGCCTGCCATTGTGAAAAGGACCCGTTTACTCCTACTCTTTGCTTCCTGTTTGCCAGACAGTTCTCTATCCACGTCAATACTGATCAATACAATCAGTGTGCAAAAGGTAGAAGGTTGAGGACAGGACAGGACAGATGTGGAATAATGTCCAGGTGGTTGGGAGAAGCAGATTTGTAGTGACATGGGTCCAGTGCAGAGAATTGGAGCACTAACATTTCAGTTATCATTACAACTACAAAAATATGGACCAATTGCCAATTTCCTTGGGGATTGTTACATTGTGTTAGTGAATGATCTTAGCGAGATTGTTAAAGTTTAGGAGATTTGGCCTTGCACTTCACTCAAAGGCATCTGCTACATCAATAACAGTCACAAGTGTCTTTGGAGAGGGTGTAAACTAGGATTACCACAATGCCATCTGGATTAAATGGTATCAGTTACAAGAGAAGGCTGGGACAAACTTGCATTGTTTCCTCAGCAGTATCGGGCTGGAGGGAATCCTAATAGTAGAAATATAAAATTAGAGACATGGTTATCGTAGGCAGTCAGTCTGAAGAAGGGTTTCAGCCTGAAACGTTGCCCATTCCCTTCGCTCCATAGATGCTGCTGCACCCGCTGAGTTTCTCCAGCACTTTTGTCTACCTTCGATTTTCCGGCATCTGCAGTTCCTTCTTGAACTCTTAAGAACCTTTTACCCAATGCTGGAGGTGTCAAGGACTAGAGGGCATAGCTTTAAGGTGGTGGGGTGGGGAGAGGAAGGAAGGCAGGGCAAGTTATTTTAGACAGTGGTGGGTGCCTGGAATACGTTGCAAGGTGTGGTGGTGGAGACAGACACGATAATGGCATTTAAGAGGCTTTTAAATATGCATAGAGAAATGCAGGAAATGGAGGGATGTGCAGAGAATGGGGATGATATGAATCACATGCAGGCAGAGATTAGTTTAACTTGGCATTATGTTCTGCACAGATATTGTGGACTGAAGGGTCTATGTGCAAAACAGTTCTGTATTCTATGATATCCTTTTGGTCTGTGAAAGGTAGCAGCTGATAAACCAAAAGGTTGGTTTATGATAGCAAATATTAGGCAGAGTTATTTTATGTAAATATATGCATGCAAAACACGATTGAATAAATGAATAATAAAAGGCATGCACAGATCTGTAATGTCCTTCACGATTTTGCTGCACATTTGAAGATCCCCTACCAGAAATCTAATTTACTCCTTTTTAGACTAACAGCCACTTACTCCCATTTCCCACTGCTCCTTACTGTAGAATTTTAGATTCTATTTGAAATAATGGATTTTCATTTTCAATATTAGAAGGGATGCAGCTTCTATTACTGTTCCTAGTGGGATAATTCAGTCAGGAATTCCTTATCTGACAGGGTAGGGACGGCAGTAAAAGGGGCATCTCCACATCATGCAAAGGGCACTAGTCTCTTTCAGATCCCTTTCCAGAACTGACATCTCTTGACCATTCTGAAGGGTCTCGACCCAAAATGTTGCCAATGCCTTCTCTCCAAAGATGCTGTTTCACCCACTGAGTTACTCCAGCATTTTATGTCTACCTTTGATTTACCAGCATCTGCAGTTCTTTCTTAAACATCTCTTGACTGTTGTTGGCTAGCGATCTTCATTAAAGAACATGTTCACATGTGGTCTACACAGGAATCAAAGGACCTCTGAAATTTACCACTAGGAAGGCGCCGCTAATGGAAATGGTTTGAATAAGAAACTCAGGTGAACGGTCACCAATCCTAACTTTAATTTTAGTTTCTCTCGCTGCATTTGCTGCGTCACCTGTCGACATGACGGCCCTGAAATGAGCATCAAAATGAACTGCGCCAACAGGTGGGGAGAGAGGTGAGATTTAAAAATTAAAAAAACATCCAGAAGGTTTCACCATAATATTTAGAGCCACAGTTAGCTTGTACATATTTTCCACACACAAGTGGAAAGGAATCTCATTAATATATTTAAATCGGGTTTCCATGGTGTCACTGGAAGCTGGATTTATATTTTGCAGCACTTCACTGAGACTCCCAGGGCTCAGAGAACCCGATAGTGAAAGGGAGACTAAAGCTACAACCACAGAAATGAGGGGACATTTTTTTGCAGCATTCCCTGCGGTCAGTAGGAACAAGAATTCCACCACCCCTCCCCTGGGTATTCCCTCCCTGCTGATTATGGTCTCTCCTTTCCTTTATACGCTGAATAATAATACACTTTGTCATTGTAAATACATACAAGAAAATTACAGGTGCACTGCCTGAACGGAGCTCCAATGTATCAGATAAATAATAATGAATAAAAACAGCAAGAAAATGTCAAGTTAAGTCAGAATGTGCAATATTCACAGTATGATGTTATGGCAGTACAAAATATTGGCTATGGGGGCTGTGTGTTCAGTGCAGAGTTCAGAGTGGTGATGGTCTTGGGGTAGAAACTGTTTGTTAATCTTGGGGTATGTGATTTGATGGACCTGTAACTCTTTCCTGAGGGCAGATGGGCAAACAAGTGACAACCAACTGCCCATGTTCACAACTGTGGTGATGGGCTGGGGCTAGTTGGGTTCCCACCAGGCTGCTGGCCAGGGTGGTAAATTAGCCAGCTGCTGGACTGGAAGTAATGGACCCATGCATCCATTACCAAGTTCGATTTTCCCTTCAAAACTGCAACCCTGCACTCTTCCCACCCTAAACCCATGGAACCTCATAGCATAATGATCCACAGCAACTCGACTGCCAAATATTCACATAGACCTTGAGTACCATCATTTAAACATCTCTATACTGGGCAGAAACTATGCCTGCATTGGTCTGGGGATTAGCTCGAACCAAACCAAAATAGAAAAAGGGATGATATCTCACGACCTGCTTTCCACTATATATTTTTTGTCATTCTTAGTTGGCTTTTAGAATGATTACAACTGTACAGCCTCACAGGGGAAGCAACATCCAGCCTGCCAGAGCTCCTTCACTAAGATGGATGATGTAGGGAAAAAGGATTGTTTTACCAAATACTCAGCAGGGACAGAAATAATAGATTGTGAGCAGACTGTTGTGGAACACTCCCCAGTTGTTCTGTGACTGATTCAATGAAAGCACACGTCAGCAGAGAACCAAGAGGGAGCTGCTGATTCACCATCACCTGTTTTGCACAGTTGCACAAAAATTAAGTAATGATCCAAACTCCTGTGGGCAGCACACTACATGGTAGCTCCCTCTTGTAAATATTAGAGGCAAGACTACCCCACAGACCCAGAGTTCCCAATTATTTCCCTTGTAAATGACAAGGAGCATAGTGAGAGATAAATGGATACCATTCCACCTTGTTTCTCTCACACTTTTATGGGATAGAGTCTAAGATGTAAATTATTGCTTTCGAGGGGTAGTGGGTTACAGTTTGAACAGTGCAAGCTGCATGATTAAATTAATTACATGTACAAGTGAGCTGTGCAGCTTTGATACAATTGTTCACTTCCTGCCACATTCTCTTTTATCCTACACTTTACAAGGTTTCTGTGTAAAGTTAGAAATTCATTCCTGGCCAGTCGTACTAAATGCTTCATATAGTAGAATCAGTGTGATGTGCTCTGTGTCTAAAGGTCCAGTTGCAGAGCAGGACATGCTGATGCTGCTGTTTAGTTGCTCAGAGTTTCCAGAAAATCAATGACTCTTGACACCTTTATTTGCTTTGCATTTGAGGTTTGGATTATTCTTACTGTGTATCTTTCCCATTTTTAAATTCATTTACAGAATGACAGCATTGTTGGCAAAGCCACTATTTATTGCTTGTCATCATTGCCCTTGAGAAAGTGATAGTGAGGGCATTTTCCTGAAATGTTCATGTTTGCTGATGAAATCACTCTTACAATCTTTCTAGAGGGGTAGTTCCTCGATTTTGCTTCAATTTATTTCCAGTTCAGGATGGTGTGAGACTTGGAATAAAACACGCAAATTGTGACTTTGCCAGTTGCCAACTACCCTTGCTCTATTTCAAGTCAAGTCAAGTCAAGAGTGTTTATTGTCATGTGTCCCAGATAAGACAATAAAATTCTTGCTTGCTGCAGCACAACAGTATTATAAGCATAAATACAGAAGTTCAGTATGTCTATATAGCATAGACCATATATATACACACACACACACACACATTAATAAACAGATAAAGTGCAATAGGCTGTTATAGTTCAGAGTTTGTTTGATGGCGAGTTTAATAGTCTGATGGCTGTGGGGAAGAAGCTGTTCCTGAACCTGAATGTACCAGATTTCAGGCTCCTGTACCTTCTACCTGATGGCAGCAGAGAGATGTGTGTGTGGCCAGGATGGTGAGGGTCCTTGATGTTGGCAGCCTTTGTGGCAGTGACTGCGATAAATCCCATCCATGGTGGGGAGGTCAGAGCTGATGATGGACTGGGCAGTGGTCACAACTTTTTGCATTCTTTTCCACTCCTGGACGCTCAAGTTGTCGAACCAAGCCACGATACAACCAGTCAGCATGCTCTCTACTGTGCACCTGTAAAAGTTAGAGAGAGTCCTCTTTGACATACCGACTCTCCGGAATCTTCTCATGAAGTAGAGGCAAGTAGAGGCGCTGATGTGCTTTCTTTATAATTGCATCAGTGTGCTGGGACTAGGAAAGATCTTCGGAAATATGCACGCCCAGGAATTGGAAGTTCTTGACCCTTCCCACCATTGTCCGGTTGATATAAATGGGATTGTGGGTCCCTATCCAACCCCTTCCAAAATTCTCAATCAGTTCCTTGGTTTTGCTGGTGTTGAGAGCCAGGTTATTGTGCTGGCACCATTTGGTCAATCGGTCGATCTCACTTCTATACTCTGACTCGTCACCATCAGTGATTCGTCCCACAACAGTGGTGTCGTCGGCAAACTTGATGATGGAGTTCGCACTATGTCCAGCTAAACAGTCATGAGTATAGAGCGAGTACAGCAGGGGGCGGAGCACGCAGCCTTGAGGTGCTCCTGTATTTGGTGAGTTGATGGTGATGTAGAGTGCAAGGTTACAGGTTTTGATATAGAAACATAGAAAACAGGTGCAGGAGTAGGCCATTCTGCCCTTCTAGCCTGCACCGCCATTCAATATGATCATGGCTGATCATCCAACTCAGTATCCTGTACCTGCCTTCTCTCCATACCCCCTGATCCCTTTAGCCCAAGGGCCACATCTAACGCCCTCTTAAATATAGCCAATGAACTGGCCTCAACTACTTTCTGTGGCAGAGAATTCCACAGATTCACCACTCTGTGTGAATTTTTTTTTTCTCATCTCGGTCCTAAAAACTTCCCCCTTATCCTTAAACTGTGACCCCTTGTTCTGGACTTCCCCAACATCGGGAACAATCTTCCTGCATCTAGCCTGTCCAACCCCTTAAGAATTTTGAACAACCCCTTGAACAACCCCTTAAGAATTTTAACAAAACAGTATGTCTTTGGAGTGTGGGAGGAAACTGGAGCTTCCGGAGGAAACCCATTCAGGTCACAGGGAGAATGTGCCACCACCAGGCGCTGAATGATTTGTTTTTACGTCTTTTAAAAAAAAAAAAATTTGTGCGTTTTATAAGTTTATGTGAATGTTCTCTGGTTTGTTTAATGTGGGGGCAGGGGTCGGGGGAAACTTTTCAGTTTCTTAACTTGCTGGAGACTCGATGTTTCTGGGTCGCGTCTCCGGTCGCTTTGCGGCCTACCATCGATGGAGCTCCTCGGACTGACCTTGGGCCCCATCGCGGGGCGCGGACTTAATATCAGAGTCGATCCCTTGCCTGGGATCGTTCCAACCGCGGCCTGCGGACTTACCATCAAGAATTCGCAGTCTCGGGAGAAGCTAGTCGGGAAATCTGATGAATGCAGAGGCTTGATCGCCCCTGACCGCAGGAGAGCTATGGGAAGAGATTGAACTTTTTTTCGCCTTCCATCAGTGGGGAATGTAGAGTCTCTATGGTGGATGTTTATGTTAAAATGTGTTTTATGTGTTCTGTTGCTTTTTATTTGTATGACTGATTTGGCAAATGAAACTCCTCGTATGTTGCAAAACATACTTGGCTAATAAAGTATTATTGTGATCGATTGTGATTGTATAAACTCTGATCAGACAGCATTCGCAGTCAGGATCTAATCCGAGTGTCAGGCGCTGCAAGGCAGCAACTCTACCGCTGCGCCATTGTGCTACCTTTCTCCACTGTGACAAAGAAATTGACAGAAAGACATGATTTGCTGAGAATTGTCATTTGACAGTCTGTGTGACAGGTTCACCAATCCCTTATTGGTGAGTGGGATTTTGTTGGGTTGACTGGGCTCTGTTGCGAAAGCCATGTTTGATGCTGAGCTTGATGCCTGATCAAATTTAGCCAGGTCAGTAGAGTTGCTAATGAGCCACATACATTCTTCACTCTTGCTACTTTCAATGTTTTTTTTAATTGGGAGAATAAAACGTTCATAAGTTCATGGAGGATGGGATGGGCTAATCGAGTGGTGCTTGGCCTTCATGCACGAGACTGAAGTCCAGTGGCAATGTTGAAGATTTCTTGACTTTACACCTCTAATGAATGTATTCTATTCACGAGACAGTAAAGTATCATGCATGAAAGTAAGCATGCAGGTCCAGCAGGCAGTGAAGAAAGCTAAATGGCATGTTGGCCTTCATAACAAGAGTAGTTGAGTATAGGAGCAAAGAGGTCCTCCTACAGTTGTACAGGACCCTAGTGAGACCACACCTAGAATATTGTGTGCTGTTTTTGTCTCCAAATTTGAGGAAGGACATTCTTGCTATTGAGAGAGTGCAGCGAAGGCTCACAAGGTTAATTCCAGGATGGCAGGACTGTCATATGTTGATAGAATGGAGCGGCTGTGCTTGTATACCCTGGAATTTTGAAGGATGAGAGGGAATCTTATTGAAACATAAGATTAAGGGGCTGGACACAATAGAGGCAGGAAACATGTTCCCGATGTTGGGTGAGTCCAGATCCAGGGACCACTGTTTAAGAATAAGGGGTAGGCCATTTAGAACAGACACGAGGAAAACCCTTTTCACCCAGAGAGTTGTAAATCTGTGGAATTCTCTGCCTCTGCAGTGGAGGCCAATTCTTTGGATGCTTTCAAGAGAGAGTTAGATGGAGCTCTTAAAGATAGCAGAGTCTGGGGATATGGTGAGAAGGCAGGAACGGGGTACTGATTGTGGATGATCAGCCATGATCACAGTGAATGGCGGTGCTGGCTTGAAGGGCCGAATGGCCTACTCCTGCGCCTATTGTCTAAATCAGTTGCAGATTTTGGGAAAAAGAAAATCAATGGTGGAACTGAAAATCTGAGGGTAACTTTAATCTGAGCGTGGTAGTGTGTACTGTTGTACTAAAGAGGATAGCTAAGGACAGAAGCATTCCTCACCCTATATGGTCCGAGTAAAGTGGAGTTAAGCTGCGAGAATCTCAATAATGTGTGCAACATTTGGTGTCTCCACACTTTATACACAGCTGCATTAAGGCCATGGAAATTTAGGGCTAATTTAGAAGTAATCTTTCCATATTTGTGCTAGAAGTCAAGTGTGTTATTTATAGGCCGCATCCAGAGACAATGCCACAGCTAGTCTGTGTGGAAGTGATCAGGTCAATCAGGCTTGGTGACTGCACTTCTATAAGTGAGTGAAAATGATCTTATGGACAAAGTTGGCATGTAACAATGCTCCACTCACTGCATTCTTCTGGGGAAATTGCCCTGCTTTTATTAGAAGTTGCAAGAGTTCTGTTTCCTCTGCTCTTAAATTAGATTCTGTTTTCCAAGTAAATTGACTTTGCTGGCTGTCAAAAGACTGTTGGCAGTGTGAGTCATTAGCCCTGCCCCGTCTCCAACTCTTTGACAACACTGCATCCGCCAACAAATAATCTTGCTGGTCACATGGATGCAATTAGAACATTTATCTGCAAGGTATTGCTTTGGAAGATAACCCCAAGAAATTAAATCTTTAATTAGAAAAAAGACTCGGGTTTTATGAAGCAGAACAAAATATTATTAATGTTTGAGCTGCAGAGGAAACAAATGTGGGCTACAGGGATTACTTATATTTTGCTACATTGAGATTCAAAACAACACTGACTGCTCAGAGACACTATATGATGATTATAATGGGGAGGAACATGCCATTAGCTGCTGCCTCTGTGACCATGTACCTTTAACACCAAGATTATGGCAGGTAAATAAAAACAAACAAAAAAATCCATTCTGAAATAAATTGCAACTGGAAATGACAGCATTGTTGAATCTTCTCACCCTCCTTCAAATTTCTGCAGCTTTTAAAGACAAAACCCACCAATACAAGATATTTAATAACCAGTAAACAAGTATTTCAGGGGCTACTGGGAGTATACACTCAACCTTCCTTTCTCAGATGCTGACAAGCCTACCTCGTATCACTGGAATTTTCTATTTTTTATTACGAGAAGGCTTATTGCTGCTTCAAAATTCTGCCCATTGCTGATGGAAAATGCATTGCTAAAACTAGTACATATTCATTCCAAAAGCATTTAAAATTCACATATTAAAGTGCTTGCTTTGACACAGTTTATCCATCATGACATTTTTGCATTAGGGTACTGGAGCTGCAGATGGACGCCCTAAGGATCAGCCGAGAGAATGGGAGCTTCATAGATCAGAGGTTATAGCGTGGCGGTGGAATTCAGTAAGGCATTAGGCAAGGTTAGATTGCATGGGATCTGGGGAGAGCTATCTGACTGGATAGAGAATTGGAACGTTGGAAGGAAGCAGAGGGTGATGGTGGAAGGTTGTTTATCAGACTGGAGGCCTGTGACAAGTGGTGTGCCTCAGGGATCAGTGCTGGGCCCATTGCTGTTTGTGGTTTATATCAAAGATTTGGTTGAAAATGTACAGATTCAATCTTTATTGTCATTGTGCGGTGTACAGTACAGAGACAACGAAATGCAGTTAGCATCTCACCCAGAAGAGCGAACATAGAATAATGGAACAGCAAATATATATGTACATACATTAGCAATAGTGCAATTTTTTCTGGGGGAAGGAGTGTCTGGGGGGAGGGGGGTGACTGGCAATCACCAAGGTGCAGAGTTAAGTTGTGTAACAGCTGCAGAAAAAGCTGTTCCAGAACCTGCTGGTCCAGCAATGGAGAGACCTATAGCGCTTCCCGGATGGGAGGAGGGTAAACAGTCTGTGCCTGAGGTGAGAGCAGTCCTTGACGATGCTGCGCGCCCTTCGCAGACATCGCTTGCTCTGGACAGACTCAATGGAGGGGAGTGAGGAACCGGTGATGCGTTGGGCAATTTTCACCATCTCTGCAGTGCTTTCCGGTCGGAGACAGAGCAGTTGCCATACCATACTGTGATACAGTTGGTAAGGATGCACTCGATGGTGCATCGGTAGAAGTTCACCAGAATCTGAGGAGACAGGTGGACCTTCTTTCGTCATGATTAGGCATGTTTGACAAGGCATGATTAGCAAGTTTGCAGGAGACACTAAAGTGGATGGTATTGTTGATAGCAAATATGTTATCACAAATTGCAGCAGGATCTTGATCAGCTGGGCATGTAGCTGAAGAATGGCTAATGCAGTTTAATGCAGATAAGTGCAAAGTGTTGCATTTTGGCAAGTCAAACCATGGCAGGAATTCCATAGTGAATGGTAGGGGTCTGGGGTGTTTCATAGAGCCACGAGATCTAGGAGTGCAGGTACATAGTTCCCCGAAAATGGTGTCACAGTTGGATAGGGTGGTTGAGAAGGCTTTCAACAACAAAGACACTCTTTCAGGTGCATGGATAGGACAAGTTTGGAGGGATATGGGCCAAATGCAAGCAAATGGGACTAGTGTAGATAGAGCATCTTAGTTTGCAAGGGCAAGTTGTGTCAAAGGGGCCCATTTCCATGCTGTAGAATTTTAGGACAAAAACAATGGGAATGTAACAAATAAACATTCCAGCTCAAAATTAATTGAAAATACTTTTATCGGTTCCTGCAGAAAATGTTTCAGAAGTGCTTATATTCACTTGCAACACCTTACAGATGGCACAGTGAAAAAGGATTTTACTGTTCAAATTCAGAAACACCAGAACATCCACTGCCAATTTCCTAAAGGGATCTCCTTGACATTTGCTGTGATTGCTTTACAGGTTCACAAAAATCTGCAAATTCTAGTTATTTACAAGACCAACTGCTCCCCCAGCACAATATTCCATCACTCACCTATTCTCCCAACGCAACCCGTTCCCCCAACGCAGTATTCCACTACTTTCTCTCTCCCCCCTCTCTCCTCTCCACCCCTCTGATCCTCAGCACAGTGAAATAATGCGGGGGTTGGGGTCCGGGGTTGGGTGAATCACCCCTTGTGGGGGTCGGGGGAGGTGAACCATCCCATGTGGGGGTGAATCACCCCAGTGTGGGGGTCGGGGATACGCTCCTTTGGACGCGTGTCCCTTGGTGCTCGGGTTCATAGCGCTCAGTCACCCTCCAGCTCTGGGCGGTCGTGGGCGGGGACTTGCCCTCAATCTGCCGGCACGCTGCTCTTTCGCAAGTCAGTCACGAAAAACATTTGTATCTTCTCTCTGTCCATGAGCAGCAGTGATGTTGGCGGTTTTTACCAGGTAAGAAAGTAAGTGTTGCCTATGTGGTACCGCAGAAGACTTGAGCGACTCCGTGCATCACGCCCTTTGACCTTACATGCAACTCCCCTATTTAATGCGGCCCTCCCCCTGAAGTCATTCGAAGCTGGTGGCCGCCCATCTCCCTGTTGCGGGGCATTGTGACATCACTTTAGAAGCAGCTTGAAAGATTTTCAGTTTACAAACTTGGTTTTGGGCATTTTAAAAACGCTGTAACTTCAGAAATATAGGTGGAAATGCGACGGGAAGATATTTATCACCACCACGGGAAAAATGTGAATAGGATGTGTGAAAATGGATAGGCTATGGCCTAGCATTTGAAAGGATATAGGAAAACCAGATTGACAGAGACAACGTGGGCACAAACAAGATGAAAACTTTTAGTTATATAGCGATAGGGTAACTTTAGCTTAGGCAGTGAGAAACAAAACTACATGTCGTTAGGCAAGAGGTGATTATGCCCTCAGGAGTTCGACTCTTCTTGCCTTTGTTACCATAACCAACCTCATATTTTTCATTTGTGACAATCAGTAGTTTCACAATGATGTTTTAATGTCAACATTATATTTTGGATTCATCAGAATTTAAGCTCCCAGATATCAGAATGAAATTTTAACTGATGTCACCAGATAAAAAGACCAAGCCTCTGGCTACTAGTGCTAATAGCTTAACTACCTTGCAGTCAGGCATGATCTCAAAAACTCAATGATGTCATGTGTGCTTGGATTCAGAAGGCGGGTCACTCACCCAATAGTGTACAACTGGTTTCCTGTAGAACCAGCTTAATTTCCCATCCATGTATTTACATTTAAATAATTCAATTGGAACCCTGTATTTGTGAATCAATTCCTACTCAAACATCTAGATGCTGATTTATCATTTGAAATTGGAGCCAGTGAACATTCATTGTATGACTGCAATCATTGGACGTAGCCTGCAAAAAGGAATAAGGCTTGTTGAAGGCCCATTATCTCAGCCCTAGAATATCACTACAAAATGTTCTCCACACCCTGGGGAACAGGTAAAATTGTAAATTATTCGTAATGCGTGGATAGTGTCAGCGTACAGGGATTGCAGGGCACAGACTCAGTGGGCTGAAGGGGCCATTTCCTTGCTGTATCTTTAAACTAAAGTAAGTTACCTAGACAGAACCATTTTCAGCTTTCTCTCTAATTGCTTTCCTTCCACCATCATAGAGTCATAGAATTCAGTGCAGAAACAGGCCCTTCGGCTCAACTCGCCCACACCTGCCAACAATGTCCCAGCTACCCTAGTCCCACTTGCCTACGCTTGGTCCATTACCCTCCAAACCCATCCTATCCATGTACCTGTCCAACTGTTTCTTAAACCAAGGGATAGTCCCAGCCTCAACTACCTCCTCTGGCAGCTTGTTCCATACATCCAAGACTGCTTGTTGGTTCCTGCATCTATTTTGTCATGTCCCATAAGAATTTGGTATTTGAATGAAATTACCTGCATAAGACAGTGTTGCCCAGTATATTTAATTTCTCATAACATGACAAACTCGGGAATCAATCTGGTGAACCTTCACTACACTTTCTCCATGATAAGTTTATTCGGCCTGAGGATTAGAGAATAGACAAGTTCGCAATATTACAGCATGAGCCTCACGAGATCTTTTTTTTATATAATTGGAGCAAGATACTGTAGTTCAAGGTATTGAATTGCCTTCCTGATGGTTTGTTACTTGCGTCCTAATTTTCAGTGATCCATGTATCCAGGTTTTCTACCAACAATAGCTTTTCAATTCCTTACCATTTGTAAAATATTCCTTCCAATTTTTCTACCAAATGACTGCCTCATATTTTCCTGTATTATATTCCAACTACCATGTCCTTGCTGTTCACATTACTATTAGTTTATTACAGTGAAAAACTTTTACTTTGCATCCTAGCTAGTTAAATTATATCATCTATATTACTAAAAGTCTGTTCTTGACCGGTTTTGGCTATCTGTGCTGCGATTTTCGAGAGAACGCCGTCACCTACGGCCGTCATTTTTGGCCACCTTGCTCAGAGCCCCGCTCCGCCATATGTGTGCCGAGGATTTTGCCCTGTCGATGACAAATGACAGAGATATTAATGTTTTTACAAAATTCCCCATTCTCTTAGCTGCCCCTGCTGGCGGCAGGGGGGAGGGACTATAAAACCAGGAAGTGGTGTGCCTCACAATCTCTTCAAGATGGAGGAGGCAGAGGGTCACGTTTCTCTGAGCTGTGAATAACACTGAACACATGTCTACTCAAATGTAAGTGTCCTTAGTGGTTCTAAAACGCTTGCAGAATGTGTCTATTGGTTCTAAAATGTTTGCAAAAAGTGTCTATTGGTTCTAAAATGTTTGCAAAAAGTGTCTCTTTTGGTTCTACAATGCTTGCAGAATGTGTCTTTTTTGGTTCTAAAATGTTTTTTAGGTTCTCCCCCCTCTCCTCTCCCCCCCCCTCCTCTCTCCCCCCTCTCCTCTCTCCCCCCTCTCCTCTCTCCCCCCTCTCCTCTCCCCCCTCTTTTTCTGCCCCCCCTCCCTCACCATTCCACCCCTAAACCCCCCTCCCCACACCCTTCCCTCCACACCTCTCCCCCTCCCCTCTCAGCACACCCTCTCCCCCCTCTCTCCCCCTCACCCTCTCTCTCCCCTCCATCCCCTCCCCTCCCCCAACCTCCCCTAAACCCCCTACCGTCTTCCCTCCACCCTCCCCCCTACCTGCTCCCCACCTCCCCCTCACCCCCCTCAGCTCCCCCCCCCTCACTCTCACCCTCTCTCTCTCCTCCCCTCCTCCCCCACCTTTTCCCCCTGACCCACCCTCCTTCTCCTCCTCTGCACCCCCTCTCCCTCTTGCCCCTCTCTCTGTCTCTGCCCCTTCTCCCTCTGCCCTCACTCTCTACCCCCCCCCCCCCCCTCTAGGTGTGACTCAAAGTTGGGGGCTATGCGTCAGTAGATAGGGTGTTTATGGGGTAAAAGGAGCAAATTAATATTAATATAATATCAAGGGGGGTAATTAGCGTGAGTGCAGGGGGGGGGGGAGGATAGTTAGTGTGCGTGGCGCTGCATGCCGCCTCCCCCCCCACAACCGCACGTTGGGGGAACAGACCCAATGGGTCTGCACTTGGTCTAGTACATTTTATAAATACAAACAAGCCATACACAAGTACAACAGACTAGAGTGCACTCATGATGGCGAATGTCAAAGCCACTGGACAATGGTCATTAAGGCACGTTACCTTACATTTCTTCAGGAGGATAGTGATCACGTTAAAGCAGATTGGGACCTCGATAGAATAGAGGGGGGGGGGGGGGAAAGTTAAAAATGTCTGCAAAATACTCCTGCCAGCTGGTCTGCTCGGGAACCAATGCATTGCAGGCCAGATGCATTGTGTGGGTTCATTTTCAGGAAGGCCGATCTGACACCTGCCACAGTGATACTGGGTATGGGCTGTCAGGGACAAATGTCATTCCACTGACCTTCTGTTCCGAGCAAGCATAGAATGCATTGAGGTCATTGGGAAGGGACATAGTTGCTTGAACCTTTGACTTGAATGCTGCAGATTTATACTTCAGCTGGGAATGGATCTCAGTTCATCCATAGTCTCCAGTTGGGCAATACTCTCATTGTTTTTTTTTTTGCACTTTCTCCGCGGCAAGTTTACACACTTACTGATGAAGTCTGTGATGGTACACAAAATTGCTGGGGAAACTCAGCGGGTGCAGCAGCATCTATGGAGCGAAGGAAATAGGCGACGTTTCGGGCCGAAACCCTTCTTCAGACTGATGGGGGGGGGGGGGAAGAAGGAAGGAAAAGGGGAGGAGGTGGAGGAGCCCGAGGGCGGGCGGATGGGAGGGTGGGAGGAGACAGCTAGAGGGTTAAGGAAGGGGAGGAGACAGCAAGGGCTAGCAAAGTCTATGATGGTGTTGGCATAGGCATTGAGGGCCTCACAGACCATTTATATGGACCAGTTCACCATCTGCCATGACCTGTCCACATTCCATCAAAGATAGACACAAAAAGCTGGAGTAACTCAGCGGGACAGTCAGCATCTCTGGAGAGATGGAATGGGTGACGTTTTGGGTCGAGACCCTACTTCACTCCCTGAAGTGTCTCGACACGAAACTTCACCCATTTCTTCTTTCCAGAAATGCTGCCTGTCTGGCTAAGTTATTTCAGCTGTGTCTATCTTAGGTTTCAACCAGCATCTGCAGTTCTTTCTTACACACATCCCTCCAAAGCCTCTTTATATATTCTTCTCAAATTCACTTAGTCACCCAGCTTTGGGTAAATTACACTAGAAATTCACAACATCATTGATATCAATTATGAACAGCTGAAGCCCCAATTCCTTTACCACCGGCCCAGTATGAAAATAAACGAGTAAATTCTGAAACATTCTAAAGTGATCAAGATCCAGGAGACAAAGAACTGGCTAAACTTTCTCCTTACAGCACCAGATACCTGGGTTTGATCCCAACTACTGGTGCCATCTGTACAGAGTATGCATGTTATCCCTGTGACTGTACGTATTTCCTCTGTATGCTCCGAATTCCTCCCACACTCCAAACATGTGCGGGTTTGTAGGTTAATTAGCTTTGGTAAAATTGGAAATTGTTTGTAATATGTAGAATAGTGCTAGTGTATGGGGTGATCACTGGTCGGTGTGGATTTGGTGGGCTGAAGGACTGGTTTCTGCACTCACTCCAATATCTAAAGTCTAAATCCCTTTCTGGACCATCTTTGATCTGAACCACTGAACCAAATTTGCCTCATTAACTTGTGCTGCAAGAGGTCAGATGTTTGTTACAATAAGGCAGGGAGCCTAATTGAATAATCTTTACTTGCCTGATAAGTATACAGTATGTCTAATAACCTTCATTCAAGATGATCAATACCACCCAGGACAAAGCAGATCCTTTAATGCCACCCACACCACCAACCTAAACATTAATTTCTTCAACCACTGACACACTGCAATTAGGTTTATCCTTTGTTCAATGCACTGCAGTTACTTGCCAAGGCTACTCTGGAGCATCTCTCAAACTTGTAACCACCACCACCAAGGAAGACAAGGCTTGCAGGTGCAAGGAATCACCATCATCTGCAGGTTTTCCCTCCAGGTATACTCAGCATGGTACAGCAAAGACTCAAGCTCCACTGATTGGGGCGAGATACAGGACCAAATTACAACTCAAGTGGAATCACGACACACAAGTAAGTAGTCCAGTAACGCACAATTGAACGATGTTAATGAAGAGCATGGAATGCTCTTTGTTATATTCTCAAAGTATTAGTGTTGGTTTATTGGGTTGGGTTTGTTGTAGTCATGGAAACCAAGATACAGTGGAGAAATTGAGGGAAAAAAGTAAAGAATTACTTGGAAAATATGCAGACACTGAATACAGAGATAATCAGAAATGGTATCAATCCATTGAGATCATACCAGCTGTATCAAGAGTTAGTTCCACTCATTTTTCCATTGCTCTGCAAATTGTTTCCCTTCAAATACTTATCCAGCTCCTTTTAGAATACTGTATCCGCCTCCATTATCAATCAACAATGCATTCCAGATCCTAATGGGTTAGTTGTGTCATTTAAAAAATAATCTTAACAAATAACCTTCATTCTGCATTCACCAATTCCTGATCAGCCAGCCAAAGGGAATACATTCATGAAATATAATCTTCCATGTACAAAAGCATGCGGATGATCCACTATTCAAGATATAGATATAATGCTCCAGTCTTCCAGCATATTACCCACAGTTAACAGAAATGCACATATCTCAACCAGGGCTCCTGCAATTTATTCTTTAAGTTTCCCTCAGTGTTCTTGGATATACCTTGCAAGGCCCCGGACATTTATTGCCCATCATACGTTTTAAGACATCCAGTATTTCCTCAGTGGTGCAGCAGTAGAGTTGCTGCTTTACATCATCAGGGACCAGAGTTCATTCCCGACAATGGGTGTACAGTGTTTTTATGTTCTCCCTGTGACCATGTGGGTTTTCTCCAAGTGCTCTGATTTCTTGCTACATCCCAAAGACGTTCAGGTTTGCAGGTTAATTGGCTTTGGTAAGATTGTAAAATTGTAGGATGGTGCGAATGGAGGGGGTGATCATTGGTCAGCATGGACTCAGTGGACCAAAGGGCTGGTTTCCACGCTGTATCTCCAAATCCTAAAACTGTGAGGTGGACTATCCTTGAAATATCCCCTTAACTTTATTGAGTTTCCTCAGCGTCTTGCCTTTTAGATGAAAGTACTCCCACAGTTCTTATGGTGGTGAGCTTCAGGATTTAGAGTCAGAGATAATGACAGTGTATCTGAAGAGGAACCAAATAGTGATGTCTTTCAATGCACCATCCTATTTGGGGGGTAGAGGCATGATTTGCAGATGCTTTACAGCCACTAACAAACAATAGCAATGGAGCTGATGATAGACTGAATTTTCCAAACTTCAATGGCTGACATCTCACAAGATATGGACCGCTGCCTTTAACAAGGATGATTTTCCCATTGCCATGACTACTGTGGAAAGCTAGCTTTATATTTTAGAAGAGGTTCTCAAAATTCCATAATATGAAACTCAAAAATTAATTGATATTTTGTCCGCCTATAAGTTGTTCAACTGAAACAAAATTGGACACAAATAATTTATAACCCAAAGGACAAAGTAAAGACTATTATCAAGGTTGAGAGATCAGAAAAAACAGAATTTATATAACTTTTGACTGTGTTTCAGTATTATGCAGGATTTTCTGTGAACCAGATTAATACCACTGCACCAGTTACATAAAAAAGGAGAAAGAGAATGAGGGTCAGAGAGCAAATAACTGGTGCAAATAGTGCTTAAACAGCAAGACCTCATTAGCAAATACTGACAAGTTTGCAATTGTTACATCATGGATGCTGGTGCCTTACAATTGAAGTAAAAGTTAAAGGAATTATGTGCAGAAAGAAAGGGCAACATTGGCACTATTTTTGGAATTAAGATGTGAAACTGAAGGGTGGTGGGGGTATGGAACAAGCTGTCAGAGGAGGTAGTTGAGGCAGGGACTATCCCAACATTTAAAGAAACAGTTAAACAGGGACATGGATAGAACAGGTTTGGAGGGATATGGGACAAATGCGGGTAGGTGGTACTAATGTAGTTGGGACATGTTGGACGGTGTGGGCAAGTTGTGCCAAAGGGCCAGTTTCCACTCTGTGTCACTGTTTCTAAGAGAAAAACCTGTTTTGGCTGTTTCTAAGAGGGAAACCTTTCACTTTTGCCATGCATCATAATTCCCAATTAGTCATTCCACATCTAAAATCAGTGGTTCCAATTCTGGCAACTTCTAGAATACAATATTGGAAATTCTGTTAATGCAATACGAGTACCAGTCCTCCATACAAAACGTAGTTGCATACGCTTTATCTATGTTACTATCTAAAGATTCTTACAAAGCTTAATTATCTTAAACCACAACTCTTAGAGGATGACCTTCCAGTCACAGATGTCTGAAAGACAAAGAAACAAACCCATGAGCACAAATCACAAAGATTAGATCCATTCAGATAAGTGTTCCAATGTGGCTGCGCAATTAAAGATTCTACTTTCCCACTTTTAGTGTATGGCATCCATCAAGGCCCTGTGGAGACAAATCTTAGACTGCATGCTGAACATAACCCCATTGTAAATAGGCTTTGTATAATGGCAATTGACAATGATGGAGAGGATTGTGTCAACGTGCACAGAATATTAAGAATCCAGAGCAAAATTCCTAAAAAGGTATACCTGCAAACATACCTATTCAGAGAATTCAGGCCAATTGTTTGGAAAGTCAATGACAATTTCTTAAGGGCCTGTACCACTTAGGCGATTTTTTTAGGTGACTAGGCAGTTGCCACACGGTCGCCGGGGTGTTGCCTGTATGGTCGTGAGTAGTCTCCTCAGGTCGCCCAAAGAGTCATAGCGCTTTTCTAGTCGCCGCTGGATTTAGAAAGGCTCAAAACTTTTTGCCGACAGTCGGCGACCGTAGGCTTGTCGTAGTTGGTCTTCTCCTGACAGGTACTGTCGTAGGTTGTTGCCAGGATGGCATAGGTTGACGCCAGTGCCCACTTCGGTGAATTCCATTGTCATAGTTGCCGGCAGTCACAAAAAAAAATATATAAATATAAAAATAAATAAAAAATAAAAACGCCTTAGTGGGACAGGCCCATTAGCCCAGTTGCCAGGTTTTCAGCGACCTGCTATGACAGTCGCCGGCAGTGGCAAAATACCCCAACCCAAATAAATAAATAGATAAATAATTGCCGAGAGGCACAGGCCCTTTAGTCCTTCTCATTGCTTTAATGGATCAAGGTTTGATCACATGCAAAAGCAGAAGCCATAATTGGGGAGCCAAGATTAAATTTTACAGCTCATGGTCTACAGGAAGATTTGGGGTCAGACAACCAACCTCAATTCACATCATATCTTTTGAATAATTACAGAGTGTAATGGCCTGGCCCAGCCCAAAGGTCATTGTGCATTCATAGAGAATCTTTGAAAGAGACAGGTTTCCTAGGGATCGGAGTTTAGTCACGAATTATTGATAAACTAACTTCCTATTCAAGTAGGAAACAACTTCACTCTAGCCACAGAATGAACATGTTCACATTTACTTCAGGCTAGTTTAGAGGAAAGAGTGGAGGGTCAGCAGTTGGATAAGCAAAAAAAAATAAAAAAATCATGATTTGCATTCCAACAATTCATTGTGAAGAGGCAAAGAAAAGTAGTTCAAGCACGAAGAGAAAATAAGATGACCAAGAATGATGAATTTAGTGTTAGTATACAAGACATCTTCCTTTGTCCTGCGCAGCGCCACCTGCTGCACGGGAGGAGAAACGGGTCCTCCTACCCCACGGATTGCACCAAACATCACACTCCATCTTTCCAGTTTGAACGTCTATTCCTGAATGAGTCACCTTGGGGGAGTACCACGATTGCAACGTGTCGATCAACGAAGGACCACAGGCAGATCGGCGGGGAGTTCGTCTGGCTCTAGAAGCCACACGATTCGGCACCGGGGTGTCCGATAGCTTGGTTTTGTTGAGGTTCTGCAAAGTCTTCGCTGGAGGAACGCGGCTTCTTAATTGGTCATCATGCCGTTTGCATTGTCCGTCTTGTCCTTGGACGGTGTACATTTTGGTTCCAATGTGAGCCATGATCCTGCCAGCACACCATTTTCTTTCCTTGGCCATATAATTGCGGTAATATACGTAGTCGCCAATGTCGAATTTGGATTTGTTCGACTTCGTTGGCTGAGTGCGCGCCGTATGAGAGTTACGGGTCAGGTTCAAAACTGATAGGGGAGAGCGCACTTGACGTCCGAGCATCATCTCCGCTGGACTTCGACCGGTAGTGCAGTTTGGAACGGCTCGATATTGCTGTAAGAAATCACGGAATGACAATCGTTTTGATTTATTTTCGATTCCTACAGCACGTTTCATGGCCTGCTTGAAAACGCCGACGAGCCGCTCTGCCTCACCATTTGAGGGCAGATGAAAAGGTGCTGATGTCAGATGCACGATTGAGTGTTGTTTGCACCAGTCACCGAACATTTGCGTGGCAAATTGGGATCCATTGTCGCTTACGATTGTTAAGGGCAATCCCCAAATGGCGAACAAATCGTTGAGCGCAGAAGTGCTTGTTTCGGTGGTCGGGGTCGCAACTGTTTACCATATATATTAATGATTTGGAAGAGGGAATTATGAGCAACACTAGCAAGTTTGCAGATGACACAAAGCTGGGTGGCAGTGTGAACTGTGAAGAGGATGTTAGGAGGTTGCAGGGTGACCTAGACAGGTTGAGTGAGTGGGCAGATGCAATATAATATAGATAAATGTGAGGTTATCCGCTTTGGTGGCAAAAACAAGGGGGCAGATTATTATCTCAATGGGGTTAGGTTAGGTAAGGGGGAGGTACAGCGAGACATTGGTGTCCTTGTACACCGGTCACTGAAAGTTGGCATGCAGGTACAGCAGGCAGTGAAGAAAGCTAATGGAATGTTGGCCTTCATAACAAGAGGATTTCAGTATAGGAGTAAAGAGGTTCTTCTACAGTTGTATTGGGCTCTGGTAAGACCACATCTGGAGTATTGCGTACAGTTTTGGTCTCCTAATTTGAGGAAGGACATCCTTGTGATTGAGGCAGTGCAGCATAGGTTCACGAGATTGATCCCTGGGATGGCAGGACTGTTATACGAGGAAAGATTGAAAAGACTAGGCTTGTATTCACTGGAGTTTAGAAGGATGAGGGGAGATCTTATAGAAACATATAAAATTATGAAAGGACTGGACAAGCTAGATGCAGTAAAAATGTTCCCAATGTTGGGTGAGTCCAGAACCAGGGGCCACAGTCTTGGAATAAAGAGGAGGCCATTTAAGACTGAGGTGAGAAAAAACCTTTTCACCCAGAGAGTTGTGAATTTGTGGAATTCCCTGCCACAGAGGGCAGTGGAGGCCAAATCACTGGATGGATTTAAGAGAGAGTTAGGTAGAGCTCTAGGGGCTAGTGGAATCAAGGAATGTGGGGAGAAGGCAGGCACGGGTTATTGATCCCCTCAGTCTCTCCACCTCTGCTGTACAAGGCGCACTGAGCAAGGCGAATGAGCGCAAAGCTGCCGGCCCCGATGGCATCCCCGGGCTTGTGCTCAGGGCATGTGCTGGACAACTATCCCTGGTCTTCACTGACATTTTCAATCTGTCACTGGCCCAGGGTGTTGTCCCCACTTGCCTCAAGACATCAACCATTGTGCCAGTGCCCAAACAATCAGCTACAGGGAGTCTCAACGACTTCCGCCCAGTGGCAATCACCCCTGTCATTGCAAAGTGCTTTGAGCGGCTGATCTTGGCTCACCTCAAAGCCAGCCTCCCCCCCACACTGGACCCCCACCAGTTTGCCTACCGGACCAACAGGTCTACAGAGGACGCCATATCGGCGGCCCTACACAGCGCCTTTACTTCCTGAGGAGGCTCAAGAAAGCTCACCTGTCCCCCCAGATCCTGACCAACTTTTACCGCTGTACCATTGAAAGCATCCTGACCGCCTGCTTCACGGTATGGTACAGCAGTTGCACCGTAGCGGACAGGAAGGCACTACAACGGGTGGTGAAAACCTCTCAGTACATCATCGGTGCCCCGCTCCCTGCCATGGATGCCCTCCACCGAAAACGGTGTCTGAGACAGGCCAGGAAGATCATCAAAGACCCCTCCCACCTCAACCATGGACTGTTTGCCCTCCTCCCATCAGGGAGGCGGTACAGGAGCCTCAGGTCTCGTACTAGTAGGATGAGGAACAGCTTCTACAACAACACTATCACATTGCTGAACTCGGTGGCGCCGATAGATTTCTCCAGTCTCTCCGTCCACATTGTTTGCTTACTCTGTATTTTTATTTCTATATTGCACTATTACTACGGACTGACGCTAAACTGCATTTCGTTGTACCCATACTTGTATTTGTGCAATGACATTAAAGTTGAATTGAATTGGATTGGGGACGATCAGCCGTGATCACAATGAATGGCGGTGCTGGCTCGAAGGGCCAAATGGCCTCCGCCTGCACCTATTTTCTTTGTTTCTAAAGTCTGCAGCACTAAACCTTTTTCCCCTGGATGGAAATAGCAAATACTAGAGGGAACTTTAAGGTGAGAGGGCAAATGTTTGAAATACACAGAGGCTGGCTGGAACATACAGCCAGCGGTGGTGGTGAAGGATGGTCCAATAGCAGCTTTTAGGAGGCTTTTGGATAGGTATGTTGTCATGCAAGGAATGGAAGGATATGGAATAAGTGCAGGCATAAGAGTTGGTCTTGGCATCATGTTCGGCCCAGACTGTGTTGAAGGGGCTATTCCCGAGCTGTACCGTTCTAATGTTCAAAACACCAGAAGTGTTCATGTTGACCAAATTTTGGAGTGAGAGTTCCACCAGAATATTTGAGAAGTGTGCAACAATTAATTTACTTCAGAAAATAAATCTCACCACTAGAGGCGACAAGCCATCTGTGAATTCAATCAGGATGTAAAACATTGTTCAGATGTAAAAAAAACCCCACTCCATCCTCAGAGATTCAAACAGTTAAAGAAAAACTACGGGTCTGAGAAAGGCAGACTGATCCAACAATCGCTGTGTATACATGGAACAATCTTTCAAGAGGGAATGCAGTGTGGTATAGAAATGTAAATGGAACCTCCTAGATTGTTATTACCATCAATAGAAGTTACCAACTCTACAAAACTGGCTGTACAGACATTAATGCATCCAGTTAGCTTTATGCCAGGTCAACTGGGAATGATTTGTTCCTTGGCCTATTGTTGGCACCATCCCCCTTATTACGATGGGCCTAAAGGTACAAGTTGAAGTCTCTCTCCTTAATTGTAATTGATTTATTAGCCAAGTATGTAAAAACATACGAAGAATATGATTTGCCATAAAGTCATACCAAAAAAAGAACAAGACACACAGCTACATAAAAATTAACATAAACATCCACCACAGCGCACTGTGATGGAAGACAATACCATTATCTTTTTCCCTCCTACAGGTATGCCTCAGAATCAGTGGAGTAACACTCTGGTAAAGCCTTGATTTCTCAGAGAAGTTGACGGTATCTCGTGCCACGGCACTGCATATGCAATTATTTTTCTTTAACTCACATGATAAAATCTTGCTCAGCTCACTCAGATGGCTTTCATCTGTGTCACAAGGTGCCCTCATGCAGATCGCATGATTCGTAAATACCAATTAGCAGCATGAAGCAGCACTGAGCTGTGGCTGTGGACTGCGGCCCGCATTCATCTCCACACTGATGGGTGAACAGAAAGGCACTGCTTTCCCGCTTACTAAAAAGCTGATCCTTTCAACCAGCTAATACAGTTAGTTTGTAATGCTCATGTTGAACAGACCAATGTACTTCCTTGACTGCGGCAACTCGGTTTACCTCGGTAGCTGAAATTCAGCTTTTGCGTACGTTTGTCTGCCTAATCCACAGGAATTATGTGTATGGCCACATCAAGTTACTTATACATTCATGCGATTTCCACAGGCATAGCCAGTGTTAAAGCAGCATGGGTTATCACCACATTCTATACCAAGTGCAGACTAGGGAGGGCTTCCTTTGGGATTTGACAAGAACTGGGGGGGGTGGATAGGGGATGGTGAGTTAAATAATGATTTTGTACTTTTACTCATTAAAAAGCCACTAAAATCAAAGGCAATGGGGAGGATAGGTATAGGGATGTGCAGTTCATGCTCCCAGCTGAGAAGAGATTTACCATTTCATTTAGAAGGAAAGAGAACATTTTATACTGCAATGATACAACACCATTCACCCTTTTTAAGACCATTCCCCAAATGCTTTGAGTACTTTTGAAATGCAATCACAGATTTTTAATGTAAGCAAGCACCCAATTAACAGCAACATTATATTAATCAGATAATGGTTTGATTTTAGTAATGTTTATTGAGGGATAACAATTGGGCCTGGATTCTGGGAGTATCCAAGTCACCTTCCTCAACCCAGATCTTGCATATCTTCAAAACAGGGCTAGAGGAAACAATGTCCATTGGGAGAGTAGATGGAGGTTTAACTGAAAACCACATTCTCTCACAGACAGCACTTGCTCATCACTATAATAGTGGCTGCATGGGGTTTTGTGGGCAAACTTCTGGAGTGGGGCAGGAACCCAAAATCTTTCTGGTCAGGAATGCATGACATGAGGGATAGGAGCAGAAATAGACCATTAAGCCCATCGTCTACTCTGCCATTCAATCATGACTGATCGGTCTCCTCCCCCCCCCCAAACCCCATTCTCCTGCCTTCACTCCATAACCCCCGACACCCGTACTAATCAATGGTGGCACAGTAGTTCATACTGCTGCCTGACACTTCATGGGCTTGAGCTTGACATTGAATGCCATTTGTGTGGAGTTCCTCAGGGTGCTCCAATTACCTTCAGCATCCAGTAGATGAACTGATTGGTTAATCAGCTGCTGTTAAGTTACCCTTCTTCAGTATATGCAAGTGATAGATAGATGGGCCGACTTCTATTGAAATAATACACAAGACAGATGTCTGTTGCTGGGCTCTTCCCAGCTGAATAATAAGAAAGGCAAAGCAGGCAGCATGCCTCCAGCTGGACTGGTTCCCCACGCACCAGGGAAGTGGGCAGGGAAGAAAGTGTTTACAAAGTAGGCAGAAACTTTTAACAGCACTGCTAGAGAAATGCATGCCAAATTTGAGAAGGATTAGTTCTTCCTTTCTTTAAATAAATGCAGGCTATACGATTCTATTTGCAGTGTTTTTTTTTGTTTAAAAATTAAAAAAAAAAAAAATAATAAAGAATGACTACGATTTCTGAATGTTACTGTAAATTCAGCAACTTAAGGTGGTGAGAAGGCAGAAGCCTAAACGGAACAAACCCAGCACAGGATCCGAGAAACAACTCACCAGTGTTATGCTGGGGAATCCCATTTAGGCGGGACTTCACCATTGGACTCCGTGTTGTCCAGCAGTGGTGTGAACTACCAGAGTCAGCCTCCTGTGTCTATCAATAGACTCTGGACCTCAATGTTTCATAGCATTTGCGACTTATTGCCATTTGAATATATATATATATTGGCAATTCCTATCAGAGAGTTCAGCAAAATCCAAGATCCTCTTGCTCAAGGTTTTAAGGCTGTCCCATTACATTTTCTGCTGATTTTGTAAACATTTACTTCCTAATCCACTTCCCCCACACATGCAGTATTGATCAAGTTGTGCAGTCTGACAACTATGCATCTTGTTTTTCCACTGTGAGGTGTACACTTTTCTCCTTGTGAGGGTCAATGCCATCTTCCTCCGGATACAGTCTTCCTAAGCTTCTGTGCTCCAGTCCCACTCCAGAAGTGTGACATTATGGATGTCAAAGTGATGTACAGCCACGATGTTCCGATAACATTGAGCATGCAGAGAATTTAATCATTCCAAAGATTCAACTATACAGTCAACCTCAGCAAAGGCAGCTTCCCAAATAAGGAAACAAGTGACTCCAAGACACCCTCAGAACTAATCTGAAGGCTTGCAACAAGTTATGGTTAGGCACAACAGTAAAACGTGTGTGACACACAGTCTGCACCATTGTAGCTCAAGATTTGAACGACACCATTGGGTAATCAGCAAAGAAAAATCTTCGTGAAGCTTGTCCTGTTAACACAAAATCAGGCCACCAGTGTGTTTTGTACAATGATAACAGCAAATTATTGACTGGCTCCACCTCCAACAAAAGTGGCCACAGCTGAACGAGATCCATTTTGTTGATGGCTTTGTTCAATATTTATATAGTTAGACATTGATTCACTAACATTTATGGGTTTATTCAAATAGCTTAGGTAATGTCGATAGATCAGTGATTAAAAAAAATCAATGAAGATCAACGAAAGATTTTAATTTCCACTAGATGCTGTAAAATAAGTTAATGGCTATGCTAACATAATGTGGAAATACATTTAATGCAAACATGTCAAACAATGTGGTAATTTTGGTACCTTAAGGACTCAGACTATCTGCAATGGAAAGCCTTTTAAAATCAGATAAAAAGTGGAAATATGTACATTGCAGTACCATGAGATTAGTTGCCCAAAGTTCAAACTGTCATTAGAAATTCAAAGGCTTCTGAAAGGACATGGGAATATAGCACATCATTAATCTTGTTTTCATTGCATATGAACAGTGATTTACCTCTCTTGCCTTTCTTAATGCGAGTAATAATACAAGACATAGTTGTCATTCATTTCCACAGAGTTTAATTATGTTTCAAATGCAGAAAAGTGAACTTGGTGTTGCAATTAATTGATGCTTTGGCCTGTGAATGTTGGCACAGTAGGATATCAGATGCTTAGTTTGGGGATTATTAATTCATGAAAAGATGCCTGTAATTGCTTTAAAAAGGTGCAATATTAGGATTGCCAAGAATAACTTCCCATGTAGAAAATAGCATAGAAACCATGAGAAAAATCTTTCTTGTTCATTTTCTACAAAGGTCCTACTCCACGCTTGCGTATAACTTGTCTTTTGTTGGATATTGGCTTCACAGACTGGCCATGCAACCAAATGATGTATTGAAGGGTACTTTGGAAATGATAAATGTAGAAATACTACTTTGCCATTTTTTTTCTTTGTCCATTATGGTGAAGGAAAACTGATGAGGTCCTGCTATAATAATATTTCTAACTATTTAGTTTTGTATACAAAACAGTTTCTCTTTAGTTCAACCTACAATGTTAAAATAATCCCCTTCACAAATGTTCTTATCCCCCCCCCCCCCCCCATTTTGAAATTTGCCCATCCCACCAAAGATTGCAAACATGAACCAAAGCAAATCCCCCAAGCCAGAATACTGTTGATATTCTTGTACAAATCTCCACAAGTCTTGAAGTTTAATTGAAATGTAATATTGAAGCTTAATATATTGTTGCCATGGAGACAAGACATTCTCTACTGGCTTCATGACCAGCTAAAAAGGAGATAAGGCAATGACAGCACTTCTAATCCACTAATCTGAAATTATGACTGGAAATGGGTTTAAGAGTTATATCCTTAACTATTAACCTGTTCAATAGTTTAGAGTAATGAGCCCAGGATTGCAATGACTGAAGAAGTATTACATTTACAAAATTGAGGCCTAAATAGCTCAGGTGAAAAAAAACTGTTGACATTTTAAAGGAGGGGAGTTAACCCAAGTATCTAGCCTAATATTTATTCTAACTACAGCATTACTAATATAGACCATTTGGTTTTTATCACATTGCTGTCTATGTGAATTTACTACATGCAAATTAGCTGCCTCATTTCCTACATTACAACATTGTCAGCATTTCCACAATTCTTAGTCAGCTGTAATGTTCTTCAAGATGACAAAAAATAAATTATAATAATGCACATGTTTTTATTTCCCCAAGATCGTGAGAATGTTGTTGGGAACATTTCACACATGGACAAAGATCAGCCTCATACTGATAAACTTCCACTGAGATTCAACACAGAGGCAATATGTTCAGATAGGGCAGTGGGAGAACACTTTACTGTACCTGAGTAAGGTAGTTTTCAGCAGAAACCTTCTGGTTCAAGTAGATCACAGTCTGCTTCCAGAGTTATTCTGCCCATACAAGTGTATGCTCCAGACTTTTTTCCACTTAGTGTATTAATTGCAGCTTGCCCATAATTTAGAAGGAGGTTTTGCAATCTGAATGTAATTGAGAAAGTAATCAACTGTGTCAGCTGAAACAAAGTGGGGTGATTGCAATCATTTTTCAGGGAGCATCATTGATTGAGGCCTGACTAACGAATCAGCCAATTATTTGGAATGAGACAGGACTGATTGCAAGCAGGGCAGGCAACGTTTGTTTTAAACAAAAAGGGAATCACACCACCAAAAAGCTTGAAGGGCCAAACAACTGAATTCATCGAATGATAGTCATAGAGTGATACGGTGTGGAAACAGGCCCTTCGGCCCAACTTGCCCACACCGGCCAACATGTCCCAACTACACCAGTCCCACCTGCCCGCATTTTGTCAATAGATAATAGGTGCAGGAGTAGGCCATTTGGCCTCCACTGCCCTCTGAGGCAGAGAATTCCACACTCACAACTCTCTGTGTGGAAAAGTATTTCCTCATCTCTGTTCTAAATGGCTTACCTCTTATCTCTCCAAACCTGTCCTATCCATGTACCTATCTAACTGTTTCTTAAATGTTGGGATAATCCATTTGGCCCTACGAGCCAGCACCGCCATTCAATGTGATCATGGCTGATCATCCACAATCAGTACCCTATTCCTGCCTTCTCCCCATATCCCTTGACTCTGCTATCTTAAGAGCTCTATCTTGAAAGCATCCAGAGAGGCATTCCTGCCTCAACCACCTCCTCTGGCAGTTTGTTCATTCTTCTTCTATGTAGTTTTTTTTGGCGGTTGGCAAACAACTTTTTAGTGCATTACCGCCACCAACTGGTATGGAGTGTGGATCAAATAACATTATACTTATATACTAATAACCTATATCTTTCCGAACAAATTGGTTACCATGTGAAAAAGCAATAGGATTTGATAGCACTTATATGAATTCTTTTGTAAAATATCTATTAAATCAAATTGTACTTTTTCTTTTCTGAATCGTTCACTCATTTGTCTTCTTTCTTCCTCATACCTCTCACAATGTACAATGACATGCTCTATTGTCTCTTCTTGCCCACAGTATTCACATCTGCCTGTATTATGCTTGCCTATTATAAAAAGTGTACTGTTCAGACCAGTGTGTCCAAATCTGATTCTTGAAATTACTGTCTCCTCTTTTCTGTTTTTTCCTGCACATCTCATTTCTCCCACTTTGGACTGTAGAACCACCGTCCTTTCCGCTCTTCCTCCCATGGCTTTTGCCATCTTTCCTTCAGTCTTTGCTTAATAATGTCTTTGATTTCAGTTTTACCTATGTTAATACTTAAATCAATCTTACTTCTTTTTGTTACCTCTTTTGCTACCTTATCTGCCATTTTGTTTCCTCTAATGCCAATGTGTGCTGGTACCCATAAAAATATGACTGTAAGCCCCATCATTTGAATTCTGAATAGTATTTGTTGTATTTCAATCAAAATGTCTGGTCTACTGTCTGAATGGCTGTGCTGTAAACTCTTTATTGCTAAACTTGAATCTGAACAAATAACTGTCATTAAAGGCCTGGTATCCTCGACCCACTGTACCGCTAACAATATTGCAATCATTTCACCTGTGTATACTGAGACCTCATTATTGATCCTCTTCCCTAGGCAGTTTGTTCCATACATCCACCACCCTATGTGTGAAAATTATGTTGCCATTTCATTTCTTGCTGCAGACCACAGCTCGGTGCTGTTAACATTCCTACATGAAAGCTCTAGGATTTCAAGTGACCTATTAGAGGTATACAACATTATGAGGGGGATAGAAAAGGGAGATAGTTAAAAACAATTTGCAGTGGTAGGGGTGTTTAAAGTAAAAGAGCATAAATAATGCGAAATATAATATAAAAGTTTAGAGGGAGGTTTTTCCACACGGTGGTGGGAATTTGGAATTTGTTGTGGTGAAGCCAGGTATCATACAGTGTGTAAATAGGCCCTTTGGCCCAACTTGCCCACACCAACCAACATGTCCCATCTATACTAGTCCAACCTGCCTGTGTTTGGTCCACATCCCTCTAAGGTTACCCTATCCATATACCTGTCCAAATGTTTTTTAAACATTGTGATCGTACTTGCCTCAACTACCTCCTTTTGCAGCTTGTTCCATGTACCTACCACCCTTTATACAAAGTTGTGTATTCTCACAACTTTTGAAGAAGATTCTAAACAAGCATTAGAATTGTCAGGGAACAGAAGGCTAATGATCAAATGGTCATTCTGGTCGCCGCTAATTTTTGAACATGTTCAAAAGTTAGCAGCGACAGTGGTTTTAACGCCATAGGTTGTTGCGTGCGGTAGGTGGTGTTGTAGTCGGTGGCCATGGTGATGTAGGCTGTGGCCTGGTGAGGTGGGCTGACCGGTGAATCTGATTGGCTCATTCGGGAAAAAAACGTAAACAGTAGTTTTCAGAACCAAGGATAACCGAGCCCCCTCCTCTACTCCCTCTTCACCTATGACTGCACACCTGTACATGGTACTAACACCATCATCAAGTATGCAGATGATACAACGGTGATTGGCCTCATCAGCAACAACGATGAGTCGGCCTACAGGGAGGAGGTCCAGCACTTAGCAGCATGGTGCGCTGACAACAACCTGGCCCTTAACTCCAAGAAGACCAAGGAGCTCATTGTAGACTTCAGGAAGTCCAGGGGCGGCACGCACACCCCCATCCACATTAAAGGGACGGAGGTAGAACGTGTTTCTAGCTTCAGGTTCCTGGGAGTCAACATCTCCGATGACCTCTCTTGGACCCACAATACCTCAAATCTGATCAAGAAGGCTCACCAGCGTCTCTTCTTCCTGAGGAGACTGAAAAAGGTCCATCTGTCTCCTCAGATCCTGGTGAACTTCTACCGCTGCACCATCGAGAGCATCCTTACCAATTGCATCACAGTATGGTATGGCAACTGCTCTGTCTCCGACCGGAAGGCATTGCAGAGGGTGGTGAAAATTGCCCAACGCATCACCGGTTCCTCGCTCCCCTCCATTGAGTCTGTCCAAAGCAAGCGTTGTCTGCGGAGGGCGCTCAGCATCGCCAAGGACTGCTCTCACCCCAACCACGGACTGTTTACCCTCCTACCATCCGGGAGGCGCTACAGGTCTCTCCGTTGCCGAACCAGCAGGTCCAGGAACAGCTTCTTCCCGGCGGCTGTCACTCTACTCAACAACGTACCTCGGTGACTGCCAATCACCCCCCCCCCCCCCCCCCCCCCCCCCGGACACTTATTATTATTTATTCAAATCATTTGCTATGTCGCTCTTCCAGGGAGATGCTAAATGCATTTCGTTGTCTCTGTACTGTACACTGACAATGACAATTAAAATTGAATCTGAATCTGAATCTGAATCTAATGTTAATATCCACCAAGCTTCACAGCCATGTATCTCTGGCTTCTTAAAAGTTGTCTCCACTCCTTCTCCCCCCTCCTTTTAAAGGACTTAAGTGACCCTTCCCGTACACTGTGCTTTCACCGTCTTAATTACAGCGCCAGCCTTCCTGTTCATCGCGGTGTGTGTCTGAATCACATTGGCTTTGCACCGTGTGAATTTCACTCAGACAGCGCTCCCCCCGCCTGCCCTGGTCCCCGCCTGCATAACTGGCTGGTGAAGGAAGTGATGTGTGTGTTACACTCTGACATTTACCGTTCCAGTTGCCGTTCCAAGTCGCCGTTCCAATCACCGGTTTTTCAACGACCTGCGACGACTTGACAGTCGCTGGCAGTCACCTGAAAAATCGCCTAAGTGAGACAGGCCCATCATTGGTCAGCGCGTACTCGGTGGGCCGAAGTGCCTGTTTCTTTGCAGTATCTCTAAAAATAAATAAAACTGAAAAACATGCAGTATCCAATTCGCATGCAGCAAGATTCTGCAAGTACCATTACACTAATAGTGCACTCCATATATTATAGTGCAATAAACCTACCAACATTTGGTTATTGCTTATGATCCCCAAAATCCTCAATAAATTCAATACAGAAGTAAAAGAGTCCAATTTTAATGAACGTCATGAAGCAAATCAATGTGGTTGTTGAGAGCTACCAACTCATATCGGTGATTGTTTTAAGTTGATATTAAGGGGGAAATACCTTAAAATCATGTGTGAAACTGAAGATGCCTCAATATTCTCAAGTGGTTGCATCAAATGTGACAACAATATGAAAGGTGATTACCAAACATTGAAGCAATTAATTGAAATTTGTAAAACCCTGGTATATTTCTGTATTTGAGACAAATACAGAGGATGTCTCCGAATGACACTTGTTGGATCTTGGTGTCATCCTTGGGTAGCCATCAATATTTCCGAAGAATATTTTACTTTGGTTTGAATAATCATTCTGTTACTGTAGTTCTGTGTGGGGCCTGGGGTGGTTTTCTGATATTGCCTTCTTCAGAGGAAGCTTCCTCTGATAAAGAATTTATTTCAGTATTTACTGCGTGTGGTTTTCAGAACGCTAGGCAGTTGTCTACAGTACACACACTATAAGCTCCAATGCGTATTTCCTGTTCACATGTGATGTTAATAACTCCCTAAAAGTATGTCAATATAACAACAAAAAGCTAGGGTATAACATTGGAATTGCAATCTGGAAATTTAGTGCATATTATCAGAGAGGGAAAAAACGGTAGTTGGAACCAACATAAATAATCGTACTAGTTACTTAAATGTGCTGGCTCCTGGCATTTGAGCCTGAATGCAACTAGTACTCTGTACAGAAAGGAACTGCAGATGCTGGTTTACACCAAAATTAGACACAAAAAGCCGGAGTAATTCAGTGGGCCAGGCAGAACCTCTGAGGAAAAGGAATAGGTGATGTTATGGGTTGAGACCTTTCTTCAACGTACTCTATTGTTAACTCTAGGCGTGTTCTGGGTTTAGATTGATGTTCACAAGTTTGCTTGGCAATGACAGGATCTTGCTTCTCCAGGAGTCTATATTGACTTAGGAAACTATATTGACTCTGGATGGTTATATTGTGACTTTGCAAGGAATAATATTGATAGGTTCCACTATTTTCCAAAATACTGATGTCAGATGATGGGACTACAATTTGCTTCATTCTTGTTCCATCTTTTCCTACTTCCCCAACCACCGGAACTGTCCTAGAATCAAGGGAAATCTAGAAGATCAAAATTAATGCATGATCTTTTCAGTCACCACATTAGAATCCACTTAGGGATTTAGGCCATAAGGTCCAGGAAATTGTTTAACTTACAGTTTTATTAATCAATTAATTATTGCAATATATCCTCATTATTCATGAGGAATAAAGGCTCAGACATCCCATAATTGAAAACAAAACATAGTTACTCTCAGGAATTATATAGCAATTTTTTTGTGGGCATTTTTTGGTCGGAAAAGACACCAGAATTAACGTGGCAGGAAGGGATGGGAGAATATGGCCAAGTGAAATAGGAATCGATGTGAATGGTGTGGGAAGTAATGGATTAAACGTATTATATAAGAATGCACAATGTATCTTCTATCTATCTTCTAATCTATTCTATTCTATTCTTTTCTATCTTCTATCTTCTATCCATTTCTTTTCTATTTTTGATCTCTGAACTTGTGCTCTTCTGGTTTGCGTGGCTTTTCTATTTGCTCAAAAACGGTACACAATAGGGGCACAATTTTTCGCCACCTTACTCACCATTCTCCTGTGCTCAAGTGCAACAAGTTTTGTTCCGAACGATGGTATATTTTAAAAGTTTAAAAATCTTAAAAACCGCACATGCGCAGATTGGTCTCCTCTCATGTCAGTCAGCGCCACGCAGACTGCTCTCCTCTCCTGTCAGTCAACGCCATGGCCAGGACAGTGATGCCCCTTCCTGCACCATCGCCGCACTGATTGGCCGTGTCCGCCGTCAGTTGGCTGGAGATCGCCACCGGCGCTGCGGTGAAGGAGTGGTGGCTGCCGGCGAGGCGTGCAGCTGCGGCCATCCGACGTGTTGCTGCAGGCCGTACGGTACCTGGTGGGGAGGGCGGTGCTGCGGGCTGAGCCCAGGGACTGGGCCTAGGCCCGGACTGGAGCCAAGGACAAACCCGGGGACTGGGCCTGGGCTGGAGCCGAGCCTGGGGCTGGAGCTGGAGTGAGGGCCGAGCCTGGGGCTTGAGAATAAGCCATGGCCTGGGCTGGAACCAAGGACGAGCCTGGGTCTGGGGTCAGGGATGAGCCCAGAGATGAAGTCGGGGCCTGGACTGGAGCCCAGGCGGCGGCCGAGCTGAGGGCTGGAGTTGTGCCCAAGCCCGAGGCCTGGGTCAAAGCCGCAGCTGAGCCTGGGGCTGGAGTCAGGGCCGAGCCCGGTGTTGGAGCCCAGGCCACGGCCTAGCCAGAGTCTGGACTTATGCCCGAGCCCGAGCCCTGGCCCCTCGTCCACGACTTTGTGTTAGACTGGCTGCCTAGCGTCTGCCAGGACATGGTGTCACAGGGCCTCGGGGGCTGCCCGGCCACCGCCACCCTGAAGCACAGCCTCCGCTTCCTGCTCTGCGGGCAGCTCTGGCTCGGCCGCCCGGACCCTCACACCGCCCCCGGCACAGCGAGGCCCAGGTCTGCGAGTGTTTCAGCCGCCTACAGCCAGGGCCGGGCCGTGTATGAAAACCAGGCCCTGGCGCTGCTCTACTACCTGGGCAGGTGCTGGGGTAGGGAATGGGAGGGGGGGTGCAGGATGTGGGAAATTAGGAAGAGGGGGTGGGGTGGTAGTGGGAGAGGGTGTGGAGGAGGGAGATCCGGGGGTGTGGAGGAGGATGATGGGGTGGGGAGTGAGGCGGTAGAGGGAAATGAGGGTGTGTGGAGGAGGGAGATGGGGTTGTGTGGAGAAGGGAGTCATTGACCGCGGTTGGAGGGAGGGGGGAATCACCCTGGTGTGGAGGTTGGGGTCCGATGGCGGTGCATCGCGGTCAGTGACTGTGGGACGCTCCCGCGGGTGGAGACGGAGGAGAGAGAGAAGGGGAGAGAAAGGAGAGAGAAGGCGGGGGGTGGGGAGCGAAGGGAGGGAGAGAGAAGTCGGGATAGAGGATATTCGAGGAGGATAGGGATGGGAGAGAGAAGGGAGGGTGAGAGATTTGAAGAAGGGAGGAAGTTGATACGAGTGGAGAGAGGAGGAGGAAGAAGCTAGGTTCCCGTTTTCAGCCTCGGGCTCTACTCCTGTCGAGTTTTGCTCGCGCCTCTCTTCTTCTCTCTTCTGCTCTATCTCTACCTCTGTCGATCGGCTCTCGGCTCGCTGCTCTGCGGCTCTTGTCTTGGTCTCGTTTCTGCCGTCGCTATCTCCGGATTGCGCGGCGTGTCGCGCGTGGCTCTCCTAGTTTTCGACGGGCTCTTCATGCTATGTGACTGGTCTCAGTTTCCCAGCGTAGACTGGTCGCATCGCTCGGACCGTCTCTCGCCATGCAGTCTGCTTCTGGAGCGAGGTGGGACTGTTCTGCGAAGAGGCGGGGTTCTGGAGCTGACGAGGGGTGTCAGAGACTGGGAGCGTCAGTCTCCTTTGGCCTGTGGGCCGTCGTAGGTGGCGTTTCGACAGGCGACTAAGGAGGCTCCGCAGCTCTTCTGGTAGGGTGCCCCGGGTTAGTTGGCAGAGGGTCCCATCCTCGTTGAGCGTTCGTCTTCAAGTCCATTGCTGCCCGCCCTTCCCTTCTTTGGCTGACGGGCCTCTCGTCCGTGTCGGGGCAGAGAACCGAAGAGAGCGAGTTTCATCATGGGTGAGGCCCAGACAAGCAGACATCCGAGTCTGCAGAGAGATCAGGAGGAAGGTGGGGCAACCTCCCAGAAACGAACTATACACTGCAGAGCCATGAGCGAGTGAAGGGCTGAGGTGAGAGTGGAGGTGGGGTGGGAGGAAAGAAGGCGAAGAGAGAGAAGGGTGGGAAGGGATTGACAGGAGATGGTGGAGGAGGTGAGAGGTTGAGGAGAGGTGTGGAATGTAGGTCGGAGGAAGTGGATATGAGGGTATGCAGGAAGATGACGACACATGGAGGAGGGAATTTGGGGGGTGAGTATGGAGGGGAGGGTGTCATTGGTTGGCGGAGGAACGCCGGTAAGGGTGGGGGGGAGGCCAATCTTGTCAAAGGGAAGAAAACAAGTGAGATGTGATTGGGGGGAAGGAAGGGTCGGTCGCTCTTGCCTTCGTAGGGGGGGACAGTCGCCGTTGCGGGCAGGTGTGGGAGTTTGGAGGGGTCATATCTGGGTATGGATCTTTAGAGGATGAGGAGGCGGGGTGTTTGGAGAAGAACCGGTGAGCTTCATTAGCAGTTCATGGGTTTATGGAGGGACTTTTTACGGCCTGGTTGTGAGGAGGGGCCTTGTCGCAGTTTTGAGGCGTTTCGACTTCTTTAGGGAGTCGGTCGTGTGTTCATTGCGGTTTGGGGCGCCAGTACCGCGTACCTCCAGGATTGTAGATTTTCAGAGTCTTCGAGTGAAGGGGCGGGGTATCTGGTTCCTTTAAATTGGGCTTCGCTGGGTTGGGCGGAAGGTGAGGTGGATCAGGACAATTACAAGGTGTTCCATCGGATTGTGTGCTGAGCGTTACTATCGGAGGAAGCATGGGCGAGGAAGCGGAGAGAAAGTGTTGGATGAGCGTAGAAGTTGGTTGCACCTGGAATTTCCGCAGTGCACTCTAGGTATGACCCTGCAGGCGAACTCCCTTCAAGAGAAGGTGGACGTAAGATTCCCTCCTCTCACCCTGGCCAACAACTCGTTTGAAAAGCACTTCCCTCTGGAAGGCAACTGTCAAAGCCACCACAGCCAGACATAAAAACAAGCGTTTATATCACGAGTAGCTCTCCTCAATAACCAAAAATCTGTAGCCCTCATTTGCTCTGGTATTTATTTTATTCCACTTGTTAAACTGTAAATGTTTAGTATTAGTTTAATGTGTTTATGTGTCATTCTTAAGTGTTACTGTATGCAGATATTGTTACTTGGCGAGTGGAAAGCACCAAGCAAATTCCTTGTTGTGTACATACTTGGCCAATAAAACTTATTAATTCATCCATGAGTTATACGACAGTGAAACTCAACAGGACGCCAGTGAAACTAGTACGACAACTAGATGGGGGAGGGATGGAGAGAGAGGGGGGTGCAAAGAATACATGGTTAGGGAAATCAAAATTTATACCATTGGGTTGTACACTGGCCAAGTGAAATATGACGTGCTGTTCCTCCAATTTGCGTTTGGCCTCACTTTGACTGACAATGAACCGAAAAGTCAGTATGAAAATGGGAGGGGAGTTAAAGTGTTGGCAAATGGGAGATTATGTAGGTCAAGGTGGACTGAGCGAAGGTGTTCAGCTAAACGATTGCCTAGTCTACGCTTGGTCTCACCAACATATAAGAGTCCACACCTGGAACAGCGGATACAGTAGATGAGGTTGGAGGAAGTGCAAGTAAACCAGTGCCTAACCTGAAGGGGAAGTATCTGGGGGGGGTGGTTTGGGGGGGGAGGGGAGTTAATCAGGGAGTTGCTGAGGGAACATTCTCTGCAGAAAGCAGAAAGGGTGGTGATGGAAAGATGTGAAGAGTGGTGGGATCCCATTAGATGGGGGTGAAAATGTTGGAGGATTATGTGTTGTATGTGACAGCCAATGAGGACTGTTGCTCTGTCACTGTTGCGATTCTACCCAGTCTCTGTTAGTCTCTACCCCAGTTTGTGTAAAAATTCGGACTAGACATTAACCAACTTTGGAAATATCCTTGTGGAGATGCCGACTACAAATCTGATAAAGGCTGGAGGCTATTCTTCGTTGGCAATGAAACCTACTTTCTGAACAGGTTTGCAGCAACGGAGCAGATGGAACTGAGGTACTGGAATTCAAATTCCTCTCATTGACAATCAACAAAAAGGGCAATTTTGCACTTTTATGAGGTAGAGGGGTGTAATAGGACACCAAAATCAATACCTTGAAAATCTGTTTCCATCACAATACTGCCCAGGCAGCAATGGGTTGTAAACTACCCTGTCATGAACATTATATTGTGGAGGTTATTTAACAGTGATCACAGGTTTAGTCTACAAATCATTCAACGTGACATAGCTTACCTACACAGAAGCAAAACCTATAAATCTGTTTACAGAAAAGAACTCATACTGAAAAGCACAAACAAATAAAAAGCGGAAAATTTGAGAACTGATGAGAGGGATATCATTGTTAATAAATATTGGTAATCCTAAATTTCTGTATAATTTAAAATATAAGTATTCCTCTGGACTTGAAGGCCTAACTCCTAATGGGCCTGTCCCACCTAGGCGACTTTTCAGGGCCAGGGTCGCCACATGTTCGCGGGTGGTTGCCGGAGACTCGCCTTCATGGTCGTGAGGAGTTCTCGCATTCTGGGAACAAGTCGCAGTTGAAAAATTAGCGGCAACCAGAATGAAGCCGCCATGGAGAGTAGCGAGAATTTTCATGCCGTAGGTGGGCCGCCAGGAGGTCAAAGGTTCTCGTACGCTCTTGTAGGTTGCAGCCGGTGCTGACCGGTGAATTTCATTGGCTCATTGGGGAAAAAAACCGTAAGCAGTAGTTTTCAGAACCAAGGATAACCGACCGGTAAAGTTAAATGTCCGCCGAGCTTCACAGCCGTGTATCTCTGTTTTTTTTTTAATTGTCTTGACTCCTTCTCCCTCCTTCTCCCATCTCTCCCCGCCCTCTCCCCCCTCTTTTAAAGGACTTACCGTACACTGTGCTTTAGCCGTCTTAATTACAGCGCCAACATTCCTGTTCATGTGTGTGTCTGTATCATCTTGGCTTTGCACCATGGGAATTTCACTCAGAATTTCACTCTCCCCCTGCTTGCCCTGTCCCCCGCCTGCATAACGGGCTGGTAAGGAAGCGATGTGTGTGTGTGTTCCACTCTGACAGTCCCGTTCCAGTTGCCGGTTTTTCAGGCGACTGCCGGCACTTGTTAGTCGCCGGCAGTTGCCTGGATTTTATTTATTTATTTATTCATTTTTCTAAAACATGGATATCACTGTCAAGTCTTCTAATGTTTTGTGCAGATTCCCCGCTTGAAAGGGATCTGATTCATCCACCCCGAAATGATGAACTGGATTTCACTCAATGACCAAACACTTCTTTTCCATTTTTTTTCCCCTTTTTATTTTGGCAGATTCAGCAATTAATTTACAGTTCCACTTGATTTATTGCTTCAGTTTAGTCTTTTAGCAGGTGAAACCGGCTGCTAATCGGGTGCTGTAGATAATCAGTCCTGCATGCCTTTGCTGTCGATCGCGGCAGTTTTTAGGACAGTCTCTTAGATTATACTGTTCAAGTTTTAGCCGCAAGTCAACTTCTCTCGCGGGCCTGTCCGCTTTTCTGTTCACGGTCGGGCTGACTCTGATCCCGACCGGGCTTTCTCTGTTTTCTCCCCACACCGGGTTGACTGTTCCCGGCTGGGCTGAAGACTCAGCCTCTGTCGGTGGCTCTCTGGACCTGTCCGTGGCCTACACGGTACTAGGCCCTCACCTGACGTCTGTGGCTGCTACTGGGGCTGGCCGTGGGCTACACGGTCCTCTTGTCGGTGGCTTCTCTGGACCTGTCCGTGGCCTTCATGGTACTAGGCCCCACCCCGACGTCTGTGGCTGCTGCTTGGGCTTGGCTGTGGGCTGCACAGCCCTGGATACATTCCAGGTATGCTGACACCGTGCTTGGTGACCCTTACTGCCCCTGCTTGTTTTTCCTAGCTCTTCCCTGAGGTATTGCTTCCCGTTCCTACCTTTTTTCTTTTTGGCGCCAATTCAAAAACCATTTGGCTTGGTGCTGTTCCACTTGTTTCCAAATACTACTTCTATTTTGTAACTTTTGTTTTCGATTCTTCTTGCTGGCCTTGTTCTTATCTTCATTCTTTTATCCTTCGTCGCCATTGTTGTGTATTCGGATGCTTGAACAGTCTTGAATAAAGGTTCGGGACACGGGAGGAATCATACAAGCTTCTTACTGCAGGACGCCACCTCCAGTTTCCCCCTGCTCATGCGTACTTGCCCAAGACATCACAAGACACCAATTACTTATCCTAATTATCCCATACCTAACACTCCTCCCCCTTTAACTCCATTTCACCTGTACGGTATATGCTCTTTTCCTACTATTGTGCGCTTGTGATTTTAATTTAGCATTAGTCCTTTCATTTCAGTTTGACTTGACAATCACTGATAGTGGTGGTTGGTCATCCGCTCAAACCAATGCAGTCCCTCTGGTGAAGGTTCTCCCTTAATGCTGACAGGGAGAGAGGATTATATTTCCAAGTCAGGTTAATGTGCAACTTGGAAGGAATGTGCAAGTAGTCATGTTTCCATATGCCTGCTGACTTGTTCTTTCTCAGTGGAATTCGGGGGTTGCAGGCAAAATGTGTAGGGAAGGAACTGCGGATGCTGGTTTACACCTCTGATAGACACAAAATGCTGGAGTAACTCAGCGGGACAGGCAGCATTTCTGAGAGAAGGAATGGGTGATGTTTTGGATCGAGACCTTTCTTCATGCTTCTACCATTAGGCAGTAGGTACAGAGGCCTGAACCTGTATACCACTAGGTTTAGGAACAACTATTTGTTTAGTTTAGTTTAGAAATACACTTCAGCCCACCAAGTCCATGCCGACCATCGATACAGGCACACTTACACTATCCTACACACATTAGGGACAATTTACAATTATATCAAGCCAATTAACCTACAAACCTGTACATCTTTGGTGTGTGGGAGGAATCCAGAGATCCCAGAGAAAACCCATGCAGGTCACGGGGAGAACGTACATACTCCGTACTCACTGCCTCGTGGTCAGGATCGAACCCGTGTCTCTGGCGCTGTAAGGCAGGAACTCTACCCCTGTGCCGCTATGCCGCCCCTTCCTACAACTGGTTCTTGCACAAACCTGCACAACGCTAATACGATCTGACAATGGAACACTATGGTCAACCTCGAGCACTACTAAGTATTTGTTTTTTTTTCTAGTTGTGTTTTGCACTAATTCCTTTTTCTTTTTCTTTATATTTTATATTTTATTGTGTTTGTCCGAGTCTATATGCCTGTTATGCTGCTGCAATTTTATTTGTACCTGCAGCACTTGTGCATGTGATAACAAACATGACTTGATTGGACGAGATAAATGATCTATTTTGGATAAAAATGAACCAAAAAATTAAAAAAATGAAAGATGAAATTTAGAGAAATTTGGGGATCCTTAAACAAATCTCAGAAAGCTGACATGAAGACAGAGTGACTTACGGGGAAGGCAAATTGTTGACAGCCATCGTATCATAGAGTACAGCCAAGTTGTTCATGTTGACCAATTTTCCTAACTGAGCTTTAGAAGTCTTGACCCCTTGGCTTCTGAGAAGCTGTTTACTTTGGAATTGAGATTTGGAAAAAATGCTTCAATCAGAAAGGTGTAAACCTTTGAATTCTCTATCCCAGAGGACACTGCATTGACAGCCAATGAATTTAGTAAAGAAAGAAATGGACATACTTTTGCGTACCCGAGGAATCAAGGAACGAAGGGAGAAGCAGGAACAACTCTTGGTGTGTATTCAATAATCCACTGTTGCTTTCTGATTTGCATATGCATTTTGACTGAAGCTATTATCAGAAATCCAAATGCTGTACTTAATATCCAGCAGGGAGGCCATCTCCCATCATTTGTTTAGCCTAGATGCGACACCAGAGCCAAAGTGTAGGAAGGAACTGCAGATGCTGGTTTAAACCGAAAATAGACGCAAAAAGCTGGAGAAACTCAGCGGGTCAGACAGCATCTCTGGAGGAAAGGAATAGGTGATGTTTTGGATCGAGACCCTTCCTCAGAATGAGAGTCCGGGGGAAGGGGAAACGAAGGATATGAGGCACTGTTCCATTGTAATGGTTAAAACTTAACCACTCATTTCCCGGACAATTACAGATGCTGGCCTTGCCAGTGTTCAGTACAATCAGTTACAGTGTTAGTCTTCAGCATGCCTTTTAATTTTTGTGAATTATTTTCTGTTTCATGCCAGCCGGGTGTCTTGCTTATACCTTAAACATTTTATGAAATTATAATATATTTGTCATATATCATAATTTTGCTTCTTTCGGCAGCTCCATGAAGAAAAGTGGAACCTTAAGCACAGCAGTAAACCGAGGAAAATGTTTATTTTTATTCCAATCCATTTTACATCAATTCATTTGTTCAATGTCCCAGTTCTAACATCTTCAAACGAGATTGAATTCACATTTTTAGAACGAAACATTTATTTTATTTCCTTGAGCAATTCAGAAATAAACCATCACGGAAGCTGCCAATCTGAAATAAAAGCAGCAATTCTTAGCAGGTCAAGCAGCATCTGTGGAAAGAGGAACAAAGATTAGTTTTCTTTCTGCAAATACTGCTGAGTATGTCTTGGATTTTCTTCCCATATTACATCATTTACTGTATTTGATTAGTTTATTGTAGAAGATTATCTGTGACTATGAATACTTCTTGTAAAGCTTTTCAAATGCTATTTATTGTTGCTAATGGCCATACCAAGTCTATAGATGCTTCTTAAATATTTCCTTGTGGTTTCAAGTTTTTCTCACCATGAGCTAAAAATATCACACAAAAAAGCTCATTAAATCATTACTGAAGCTCCTTTAATCACAGTACCAAAACACAGGTGACTGAAGGCAGCCATGGATTCTGATATATTATTGTGCATTGTGTGTTATCACAGCCATCCTTCACACCCACATATTCTCAGGATGCCCCCCTGACTCCTGCTGCTTCACCTTCAGTTAGACTCATATTGACAAATGATCCACAGCAATAGTTAGCTGCTATCAACTGCCAAAGTATGTTTGACACACATTAAGAAACCTCCCACTCTATTCTACAAATAGCTTGCAGGCTACAAAAAAATACAATTGCATTGGTCACATGTGCAACAGGAAATTTAACCAGTTAATCTCATTTAAAAGTATGCCTTGAAAGAGGATTTCCTCTCTGCAGAAGTGTTTGGGCAGGAAGCACCGCAGTGAGTCATTGCAAATTAATTCAGTTTTATATTGACTCTGCTACAAATGGTGGAACAGATGATTCATTCTTTCCAGCCTGACCTCGCTGCCTGAAATCAAACATGTCTGGCATATTGTCTTGCCCGATGCCATCAGTTCACAGGCTGATGCATTAAAAGCACTGTAAGATTTATAAAATGTGGCATTGACTGTGTTCATAACTTGGGTGCATGACAGCCCTGAAAGCTCGATCGATATCTGGTTCTCTCACCACAGACCTACAGGTGCCTTGTAAATTCTGTTGGATGCCTGAGTAAAGCCTCTTCAAAGGCTCATGGAGAGTGAGAAAACTCACAAGATGTTTTTTTTTTACCCTGTCCTTTCAACCAGCCTTTCAGAATTTAAACAGCAGCTTTTTGATGAACTCATTATTTTTAGAAGATTAAATACCGCTTTTATTGTTGATAAGAAATATCAAAAATAACGTTAAAATAGATGGCAAAATGTCAATAATAATAACATCTGTATTTGGCTTTAACTTTTAAACTTTATTTATAAAGAATTATTTGACATTCAGTGATCAAACAAAAAAACAGTTAATTATAGTACTTAAGGAACATCACCACAATGCAAAGGCAAGATCAAAACAGAATGATAACCTTCAGTACATATTTACCAATGGCCCAGAGATATCATTTGACTTTATTGGCACCATTATTAGAATGTTGCTCATGCTGATTGAAAAGGAGTGAAACAGGGAAATAGCATGGTACAGCTAGTTAAATATGGGTCAAATATATGAGTCCACAACAGACCCTTAGGATGCAAGCATTCAAAGTGAATTGACTTTGGTCACTTCCTATCCACTCCGCAAAGGCCATGGGCATCCAGATCCTGTGCCCCCAGCCCAACATGAATCGCAGAGACAGTCTCAGAGAGGCTAGAAGATCAATACAGTAGAACACAGAATGAAGTGGCAGATCTTGCTGCCCCTGTTCCTGCTGCACATACCCTAATGCACATACCCCACAACCTATTGATGATATTTACATGGTCTGGATGAGAGCTTTAAGTATCCTGGCCACTGATGGTCTGGCTTGAGGCTACCTCCTCAACATTCTGCTGGGAGTTTTGACCTTAAAAGTCATTGAAGAATTAGTTAAAATTCTAAAAATAACAAAGTGACTAAAACACCAAAAAGCACAAATAATTATGAACATTAAAGAAAGAATGAATGATGACGTTTTGGGTCGAGACACTTCTTCAGACTGAAGAACGGTCTCGACCTGAAACGTCACCCATTCCTTCTCTCTAGAGACGCTGCCTGTCCCAATGAGTTACTCCAGCATTTTGTGTCTGTCTTTGGTGTAAACCAGCATCTGCAGTTTCTTCCTACACATCCATCTTGAAACTTACTTTCCTATTGCTGGCACTAATCTGCTGCAAAAGTCTGATCCAGCAAACTGGTTGTCAGATTTATAAAAATGACGGATTCAAAATTGTGAAAGCTCCTTTGTCTCAGATGTTTTGTCTTGCCATTCCAACACTCGTATTGGCTTCTAACAAATCTCTTAAATCCCATTATAGGCTAGTTAGTACATTCGCTGAGCGACTGGTCTCTCTCCATTCCCACCATAGGGCTGACCACAGCTGCCCTCAGGCAAGGCTCTTGGCTTGCACATTTAGACTAGTTTCCACTTTTCTACAGTGGGGACGAACCTTCCACTCCCAAACACAGATTAGTCTCTTAAACAGCGTTGGACTCCATCTCCATCTCCACTTCATCCTGCCTCAATATTGAAGGCCTGTGGTACTTATCGACTTCACTGGGGTTAAAGCCCCCAAGTCCCAACTTTTATTAATATAGGTATCTTTAGATCTTTGTAGATCACATGAACTGGGCAGGAAACATAGAAGCATAGAAACATAGAAAACAAGTGCAGGAGGAGGCCATTCAGCCCTTAGAGCCAGCACCACCTTTCATTGTGATCATGGCTGATCATCCCTAATCAATAACCCGTGCCTGCCTTCTCTCTATAACCCTTGATTCCACTAGCCCTTAGAGCTCTATCTAACTATCTCTTAAATCCATCCAGTGATTTGGCCTCCACTGCCCTCTGTGGCAGGGAATTCCACAAATTCACAACTCTCTGGGTGAAAACTTTTTTTCGCACCTCAGTCTTAAATGGCCTCCCCTTTACTCTAAGACTGTGGCCCCTGGTTCTGGACTCGCCCAACATTGGGAACATTTTTCCTGCATCTAGCTTGTCCAGTCCTTTTATAAATTTATATTTCTATAGATCCCCCTCATCCTTCTAAACTCCAGTGAATACAAGCCTAGTCTTTTCAATCTTTCCTCATATGACAGTCCCAGCCATACCAGGGATCAATCTCGTGAACCTACGCTGCACTGCCCAATCACAAGGATGTCCTTCTCAAATTAGGAGACCAAAACTGTACACAATACTCAGATGATGGTCTTACCAGAGCCCTATACAACTGCAGAGAACCTCTTACTCCTATACTGAAATCCTCTTTTATGAGGCTACATTCCATTAGCTTTCTTCACTGCCTGCTGTACCTGCACGCCAACTTTCAGTGACCGGTGTACAAGGACACCCAGGTCTCTGCTGAACCTCCCCCTTACCTAACCTAACCCATTGAGATAATAATCTGCCCCCTTGTTTTTGCCAGCCAAAATGGATAACCTCACATTTATCTATATTATATTGCATCTGCCACACATCTGCCCACTAACTCAACTGTCCAGGTCACCCTGCAACCTCCTAACATCCTCTTCACAGTTCACACTGCCACCCAGCTTTGTGTCATCCACAAACTTGCTAGTGTTGCTCCTAATTCCCTCTTCCAATCATTAATATATATGGTAAACAATTGTGGCCCCAACACCAAGCCTTGCGGCACTCCACTCGCCACTGCCTGCCATTCTGAAAAGGACCAATTCACTTCATATCTGTCAACCAATTTTCTAGGCACGTCAACACCCTGCCCCCAATATGATGTGCTCAAATTTTAGTCACCAGTCTCCCCAAAGGCTTTCTGAAAGTCTAGATACACTACATCCACTGGCTCCCCTTCATCCATTTTACTTGTCACATCCTCAAAAAATTCCAGAAGATTAGTCAAGCATGATTTTCCTTTCATAAATCCATGCTGACTGGGACTAATCCTTTACTGCTATCCAAATGCCCCATTATTACCTCTTTAATATTGACTCCAGCATCTTTCCCACCACCATTCAAGCTAACTGATCGGTAATTCCCCGTTTTCTCTCTCGCTCCTTTCTTGAAAAGTGGGATAACATTAGCTATCCTCCAATCCACAGGAACTGATCCTGAATCTATTGAACATTGGAAAGTGATCACCATGCATCCACTATTTCTAGAGCCACCTCCCTGAGGACCCTGGGATGCAGACCATCAGGCCCAGGGGATTTGTCATCCTTCAGTCCCATTAGCCACCCAATACTATTTCTCGACTAATGAAAATTTCTTTCAGTTCCTTGTACCCCTTAGATCTTCTGTCCTCCAGTACTTCTGGGAGATTGTTTGCGTCTTCCTTAGTGAAGACAGATCCAAAGTACCTGTTCAATTCATCTGCCATTTCCTTGTCCCCATATATTTCACCCGCGTCTGCCTTCAAGGGACCCACATTTGACTTTGCAATCCTTTTCCTTTAACATATCTAAAGAAGCTTTTATTGTCCTTCTTTACATTCCTGGCCAGCTTCCCTCGTACTTCATCTTTTCAGCCCATTGGGCGTTTTGTTTCCTTCTGTTTCCTAATCCCGAAAGTTTCCTAATCCTCTGGCTTCCGGCTACTCTTTGCTGTGTTATACATCTTTTTTTTTAGTTTTATTCTATCCCTAACTTTTTTTGTTAGCCACGGTTGCCTCCAACTCCCCTGGAATCTTTCTTCCTTTTGGAATGAAATGATCCTGCGTCTTCCAATTATGCCCAGAAATTCCTGCCATTGCTGTTCCACCATGATTCCTGCTATATCCCTTTTCCAGTCTACCTTGGCCAGCTCCTCTTTCATGCCTTCATAGTCTCTTTGTTCAACTGCATTACTGCCACTTCCGATTTAACCTGCTCCTTCTCAATTGCAGATTAAACTATCATATTATGAT